>NW_028319311.1:22500-667500 GCF_062004578.1 Staurois parvus | reverse complement strand
TTACATTGACCTTCCTTTTCTGAACGTGTATCGTTCCATTGTTTTGGTTTTAATTGTTTCTTAGCCTGGAGCTGCTTCCTGATGCGTTAACAAGTAAATGAAGTTGTATGAGGAGCGTCATCTATATATTCATGTTTTGCGGGATAAGACTGTGTATCCAACATGGGTACATGGAATTGTAGGCCAGGATTTCAAAGAAATGGTTAAATAAAACATGATTTTAATTTTTTTTAACTACTTCACATTATTGATTTATTTTTGTGATTTTTTTTTTCCGTAATTATGTTTGCTAAAATGAAGCGATGTGTAATAAGGATTCAACCAAACTTGATAGTATTTTTTTATTGTTTTTGCTGGAGAAACATTTGACAACCACATCTATACTGTATGACCACCACCCCAAATAACTGAGTATAGGTGTTTCCAATGAAGGTACTTGTCCAGCATACGCGTAAGTGAAAGGCACCCGCAAACCAAAAGCCTTCTGTGAAAATATGTTGTGATAGAAGACTGGGCAGCTGCTGCTTTAATAGTGTAGGTTATCCCTATATAACATATGTTGTATATGAATAGAAGCTGCACTTACCCCAAAACATGCTACAAACCAGGACATCATCAGGAGGCATGAATGACCTCCTGGGTATGACGAAACGTGCAGGGGTGGGAACGTCCGGTCACATCACTTCCGCTCTTTGGAATGCATGCTGGCTCCTATGTGGACCGGAGAGACGGCATTGACTGTGAAAGCTTTGGCAGATAATTGCGGGTGCCAGGGGAGGCACCCCATTTTGTGAGTGTTTTCTTTATTTTATCTTGCTGGTTCTAATAAATGGTTTTATGCTAGGAGGAGGGATATTTTTTGGCTTCCTCCTTTTCCATGTGTGCTATGAATGTCCTGGATGATGGCTTAACCCAGGGGTGTCAAACTGATGGCCCTCCAGCTGGTGCGAAACTACAAGTCCCGTCATGCCTCTGCCTTTGGGAGTCATGTTTGTAACTGTCAGTCTTGTAATACCTCCTGGGACTCGTAATTTGGCAACAGCTGGAGGCCGCCAGATTGACACCTGTGGCTTAACCTATACATTGGGTCTGTGGTACAAGCGTTTATTGACCTGCCTTGGTGTATGTTTAGGAGGTCAACAACCATTGGTGAATTCAGTTCATGGACGCACATGCATACAAATTGAAATTGCTTGGAGTGGAATATACACAGAGCACAAGCCAGTTTATATAAGAAGAAAATTGCAACACATTTTGTTACACTGTACATTAGCAGTATAAGTTGCAGGTTTGCTTTTTTTGCATCTCCTTTCTGCTCATGCACACAAGGTGGCCATCTCTTTGGCATATCCCTCAGCCTGGCCCTGATTCTGCCCCATGTAAAAAAAGCCAGCTCCATAAAGACATGGTATGACCATGAGATGTAAAGGAACTCAAGTGGCCCACACAAAGCCCTAACCTCAACCCTACAGAACAACATTGGTAATAATTGGAATGATGATTGTGAGCCAGACCAAACTCGTATAATTGTAAGGCCCCTTTCTGATCGGGTCCACCTGTCAGTTTTTCAAGTGGACCTGATTGGACCATCCCTAGCTCTCTATGGATCCGATCTAATCCTGTATGCTAAAAACAGATGGCGGATCAGATTGGATGACAGTTTCCATCTGACAACCCCATAGAAAACAGTGCGCTGTCTCTGCGTCTGCTCTGAGGAAGCAGAGTAGACAAAGACCTGTCATCCGCTTGCTCAGCGGGGGATCTGCCCCGTCTGAAAGGGGCCTATGGGTCAGGTGTCCATAAACTGTATCGTGTGCATGAAGTAGAGACAGTTACTCAGCACAGTCTACAAGAAGCAGACACAACTACTTCACAAGAAAGGAGCTTTCTAACATATGCCTGCAGGCGTTTACATAGCAAGCTGAATGGGCTTCTGAACTTTAAGACAGCTGCAGTAAAAACATTAACTACAGTAATACACCTTTTTTACAGTTGCGATAAATACTCTATTGGTCAGTCAGTCAACCAGAACCAATTACATTTCCCAAAAGAAGTCAAAAGGAGAATAATTGAGTCAGGAACTTCCCTGCGGGGCTCTCCTCAAGCTGTACCTTTGAGGGTTGCCTGGATTATGCATGGCCTTTGCTTCTTCATGGGTTCCTCTAGTGATCTTCCAGGATTCCGCTGTTCTTTAGCTTCTTCTTCTAGGCTCTTCCACATGGTAGACTCCGCTCAAGAGTCCACAGGACACTTATTGCACTCCATACTAGTACATGTTGACAGACTTACCTGTACCCAGAGCCCTCCAGCGCATGCTGTCATGGCTCCCCAGCCATGCCATCTTCACCCGGTCTTTGTTCTAGGTTTGCAGGCTCCAGCAGAATGAATGGCTGGAGCCGTGATGACGTCACTCCCGATCGCATGTGCATCACTTGCGCGTGGCTGTGGCACAGAGCTGACATAACCGGCTTCATGCCTTATGAATATCTCCTAAATGGTGCAAGTTTAGGAGATATTCACTGTACCTACAGGTAAGCCTTATCATAGGTACAACTTACACAGCAGACTTTACTTCCACTTTAATGGTCCCTTGATAGTTTTGAGCAGGGCCAAGTGAATAGTTTAAATCAGTGGTCTCCAAACTGCGGCCCGGGGGCCAAATGCGGCTCTTCACTTGCTTTTACCTGGCCCTTGGAGCACTGCTTCATTCACTGACACCAACGAAGGGGCACAATTCTTCCCAATAACAACAACGATGGGACACAATTCCTCCAAATGACATCAATGATAGGACACAGTTCCTCCCAAAGACAACAACGATGGGACACAGTTCCTCCCAATGACACAATCAATGGGGCCCAATAACACCAGAGATGTGGGAACATTCTTTCCAATGACACTAGTGATGGGGCACAATACCTCGCATTGACACCAGTGATAGGGCACAATTCCTCCCAATGACACCAACAATGGTCCCAATGGCACCAATGTTGGGACACAATTCCTAGCAATAATGGGGCACAATTCCCCCCAAAGATACCAACGATGGGGCATTGTTTACTCCAACTGATGCTGGGACATTTTCTACTCCCGACGACCACAGTCTGAAGGACCCTTTGTTTAGAAAGTTTGGAGACCCCCTAGCTTAAATTAAAGTGGAGTTCAATCCAAAAGTGACAGCTCCACTTTTCTTCCACCTACCCCCCTCTGCTGTCACATTTGGCACCTTTTGGGGGAGGGGGCAGGTACCTAGTTTTGACAGGCAACCTCTCTTACTTCCGGCTGAGTTCGTTGCGGTGAAATAAACCGGAAGTTTGGCACCCCCGTAGCCCTCTGGAACACTTCCAAGGTCCCAGAGGACCACAGCCCATTCACAAAGCACAGCTGTCTTTGCACATGCGCAGTAGGAAACCGGTGGTGGACCCGCAAGGTTTCACTGCTGGTTTCCCTTAGTCAAGATGGTGGCGCCAGCACCCGACAGCTGAATGAAGAATAGGTTTGGGGTGCGGTTACCGCTGGATGCATGGACAGGCTGAGATCGCTGCGGTGAAATGAGCCAGAAGTTCAGCACCCCCCTGCAGCCCTCTGGAACACTTCCAAGGTCCCAGAGGACTGCAGCCCATTCACAAAGCGCAGCAGTCTTGGCACATGCTCAGTAGGAAACCGGTGATGGACCTGCAAGGCTTCACTGCCGGTTTCCCTTAGTCTAGATGGTGGCACCAGCACCCGACAGAATCGGTTTGTGGTGCGGACACCGCTGGATGCATGGACAGGCAAGTACCCTACTGATAAAAGTCAGCAGCCACAGAATTTGTAGAATTTTTTTTGGGAGGTGGCGGTGGCCGGAACTCGGCTTTGAGATAAATATGCAACCCTCTTTTCTGGGTGCTTTTCTTGCTGTCATTTGGAAAGGTTAGACATATCTCGCCATTTGCTGGAATTATCTTTAATAGGATGTTCCTTCTAGTATAATTAAGGCAGCGAGCAGCATCTTCTGTTTTTCATGAGCAAACAACTGAACTTCTCCA
Organism: Staurois parvus; assembly: GCF_062004578.1. Classification (NCBI taxonomy): domain Eukaryota; kingdom Metazoa; phylum Chordata; class Amphibia; order Anura; family Ranidae; genus Staurois; species Staurois parvus. The sequence continues at coordinate 663,472 of NW_028319311.1, read as the reverse complement.
CATTTATGAAGATCATTGTAGAAGCTTTCTGTAGGCAATTTAAAGTGGATTTTATGGCCGGAGCAATCTGGCATGACTTATGACTCATAATCGTCCTCATTTCTCATGGGGGACCTAAAACAAGCCGCCGGCTCTCTGTGCCTAATTTAATAAAGATTGCAGCCTTTAGCTGAAAGGAGAGCTATGATGGCTTTGGATTGGTTTTGTATTAAAGTTTTTTGGGGGTTTTTTTGTATCTAAAATGTATCTGAATCAATTTTTTTAGAACTAGAGAGAAGAGGGGTTAGAATCCCTGGCAGGATTTTTATACCAGAGGTGCCAAACTTAATTTCATGTGGGCCACATCAGCATTATGGTTGCCCTCAAAGGGCCAGTTATATCTGTAAGACTAGATGTCCAGAGCACGCAACCACCCTTAGATTAGATGTCAAGGGCCCCCTACCATCAGAAGTCAAGGGTCCCCCATTCTCCCTTACATCACACTGCACCCCCCCCCTTACTTTGTGCTGCTTTCAGGAAGAAGCTGGGGGCAGAGCTGGGAAGTAGAAAGTGCAGAGTCTGGAGGAGGACTAGAGGAGGGCTGGCGTCAGTTGCCAGAGTCTGCTGAATGCTGAGACAAGGGAGGTGGAGACGAGGGGGTGCTGAGGATGCATAGAGAGACACAGGATTTATAGAAGGAGTTCTGTCCTCTTCTCTGAAGCCAACTGCTGGAATGGGGGGTGGGAAAAAAGCCTCTTGTGGGTGTGAAAGGGAAAATCTGTTGGTGGAGTTCTGTCCTCCTCTCTGCCATGACTGTTGAAGCAATGTGGAGGTGGAGATGAGGAGGGTGCACCCCCCCCTTACTTTGTGCTGCTTCCAGGAAGAAGCTGGGGGCAGAGCTGGGAATCATAAAGTGCAGGGTCTGGAGGAGGACTAGAGGAGGGCTGGAGTCAACTGCCGGAATCTGCTGAATGCTGAGACCATGGAGGTGGAGACATTGGGATGCTGAGGATGAATAGAGAGACACAGGATTTATAGGAGGAGTTCTGTCATCTTTTCTGAAGCCAAGTGCAGGGATGGGGGGGGGGGAGAGCCTCCTGTGGGTGTGAAGGGGAAAATCTGGTGATGGAGTTCTGTCCTCCTCTGTGCCGTGACTGCTGAAGCAAGGTGGAGGAGGAGGTGAGGAGGGTGCACCCCCCCCCTTACTTAGTGCTGCTTCCAGGAAGAAGCTGGGGGCAGAGCTGAGAATCAGAAAGTGCAGGGTCTGGAGGAGGACCAGAGGAGGGCTGGAGTCAGCCTCCGGAGTCTGCTGAATGCTGAGACCAGGAAGGTGGAGACAAGGGGGTGCTGAGAATGCATAGAGAGACACATGATTTATAGGAGGAGTTCTGTCCTCTCTGCCATGACTGCTGAAGCAAGGTGGAGGCGGAGATGAGGAGGGTGCACCCCCCCTCCTTACTTTGTGCTGCTTCCAGGAATAATCTGGGGGCAGAGCTGGGAATCAGAAAGTGCAGGGTCTGGAGGAGGACCAGAGGAGGGCTGGAGTCAGCCAACGGAGTCTGCTGAATACTGAGACCAGGGAGGTGGAGACAAGGGGGTGCTGAGGATGCATAGAGAGACACAGGATTTATAGGAGGAGTTCTGTCCTCTTCTCTGAAGCCAACTTCTGGGATGGGGGGGTGGGGAAAAAGCCTCCTGTGGGTGTGAAGGGTAAAATCTGGTGATGGAGTTCTGTCCTCCTCTGTGCCGTGACTGCTGAAGCAAGGTGGAGGCGGAGATAAGGAGGGTGCCGCAGCTGCAGGAGGGGTGCAAGGGCCATACGAATTGGCCTGGAGGGCTGGATGTGGCCCACGGGCCTTGTGTTTGACACACGTGCCTTAGAGATTAATTACAGGGTAACTAAAGGCAAAACTTTTTATAGTTTTGGATAGAAAGGCCTTAGAGCAGAGGTCAGGTTTTTGCTGCCTCCTGTGTCCCCATTAGGAAGATTCACCCTCTCTACTTGTTCTGTTTAATGTCCTTACAGAGAGTGAAGGTGAAATAAAATCAAATATTTGTTTTTTTTTTCCAAAACAGGATTAGAGGGGAAATATTCCAATAGGGACACTAGCTGTGGTGACAACCGGGAATTCTCACCTTTTCTCTTTTGGAGGGATTTCCTCTCACTTCCTCTTCAGGCTATTGGACAGGAAGTGAAGAGAAATTTCTACAATTGGACACCTGACAGGGGGTTTGAACACTCCTTCCCTCTATCCAACATTTAAAAAAAAGTCTTTTAGTTATTCCTCTTCCTGAACAAGTGAACAAAGAGACACGAAACGCGTTGGGGTTTTGGATGCAATTTTAATGTAATTAAGTATCGTGATCTGGATTGTATACAGTCAATTGTATATCCAATTATGTATGAAATGCATTAATATGGATTTATTACAAATCAGCTTGTTACCATTCTATCCTTTTTGTAAGCAATGAGAAGTTGATTCATTTATTACTGGTTATCTGTAGGCCGTGTGTGCTGTGCCTCTTTAAAGTCCCAGGACAAATAAACTGGTTGTATGGACTTTTAGTTATTCTTTAGTTAACCCCTTGCCCTCCAGAGGATCCCCCCCCCCTTCCTGACCAGGCCATTTTTGTGATCTGGCGCAGCGAATAGAGTCCGGGGAGAGCGGATATAGTGAATGCCGGGTCCGGGGAGAGCGGATATAGTGAATGCAGGGTCCGGGGAGAGCAGATATAGTGAATGCAGGGTCCGGGGAGACCAGATATAGTGAATGCAGGGTCCAGGGAGAGCGGATATAGTGAATGCGGGGTCCGGGAACAGCGGATATAGTGAATGCAGGGTCCGGGGAGAGCGGATATAGTGAATGCAGGGTCCGAGGAGACCAGATATAGTGAATGCAGGGTCCAGGGAGAGCGGATATAGTGAATGCGGGGTCCGGGGACAGCGGATATAGTGAATGTGGGTCCGTGGAGAGTGGATACAGTGAATGCAGGGTCTGGGGAGAGAGGATATAGTGAATGCGGGGTCCGGGGAGAGCGGATATAGTGAATGCAGGGTCCGGGGAGAGCGGATATAGTGAATGCAGGGTCCGGGGAGACCAGATATAGTGAATGCAGGGTCTGGGGAGAGCAGATATAGTGAATGCAGGGTCCGGGGAGAGTGGATATAGTGAATGCACGGTCCGGGGGGACCAGATATAGGGAATGCAGGGTCCGGGGAGAGCGGATATAGTGAATGCAGGGTCCGGGTAGACCGGATATAGTGAGTGCGGGGTCCGGGGAGAGCGGATATAGTGAATGCAGGGTCTGGGGAGATTGGATATAGTGAATGCAGGGTCTGGGAAGACCAGATATAGTGAATGCAGGGTCCGCGGAGACCAGATATAGTGAATGCAGGGTCCGAGGAGACCGGATATAGTGAATGCGGGGTCCGGGGAGAGCAGATATAGTGAATGCGGGGTCCGGGGAGACCGGATATAGTGAATGTGGGGTCCTGGGTTTAGAAACACTTTAATGATGTGTTGGGGACTACAGAGCCGTATTATTTATTATACAGTATTGTATAATAATAATAATTTATGTCTTTTATAACTGCCTGGAGTTCAGCTATAAAAACCCAGCTAGATAGCACAGCTGTACAACAACCCCTACCGAGATTTCCGGAATGTTCATTTTGTTTCGACTCTCTATAAATACATACCTGGACAACTGGTGTCTTTTCAAATTCTGAGAAAAAAAAAGAAAAGAAAGCAATGTTTTTATCACACAGCTCAGTGTATTCATCCCAGTTCTTGTATATCTTTGAGTCTTTAAATACCTTTTTTGTGAATGGTTTTCTGTGTAATGAGAACAATTACTCTTATCTCAGCGCTCTGCAATCTGGGGGATGGCTGCTTTGTGTTCATTAGAAGGTGTTCTCATCTCATCAGTCGCAGTCAGGCTCCTGTGATGCCTTTGTAGGAAGCCTCATCCCGGGTTATCTCGCTGTGCTCTTCTTCTATCTTCTATCTTCAAATGAATTTGATCAGAGAGTCGGAACGGAGACGTTAACATCTTACAAAGCAGAGATGTCTGAGATCAGGAGCCGGGTCCCAGCAGAAACTGGTATCTATTCATTTATTGGTTAATGACGTCATCTATAGATTTATTTTCTGAACAAAATTAAAGACAAAGCCTTGATATGCATGTATAGCAGGGCTCGACAAATCCCAGGCACCAGGTCGCCATGGTGACTAGAAATTGCATCCGGGCACCTGGGTTCACACGCTGCCTCCCATTGACTTCAATGCAAAATCCCTTCCCATTGACTTCAATGCAAAATGATGTCCCATTGACTTCAATGTAAAATCACCTCCCATTGACATCAATGCAAAATCTCCTCCCACTGATGTAAACACACTTGCTGATTATTGGCAGTACTTTTCTTAATGCTGTCACAGTGTGAGGAAAGTACTGCTGATAACCGGCAAATGTGAAAGGGGACATCTACACTGATAATCAAGGCACTGATTATCAGTACCATGATTATCAGTGGAACCTCAACAGTGCCCATCAATGCTGCCTATTCATGCCAGTCAGTTCCCATCAGTATTGCCAATCAGTGACCATCAGTGCTGCCAGTCAGTGTTGTCTATTATTGCCCATCAGTGTTGCCTATTGCCCATCATTGCCGACTATCAGTGCCCATCAGTGCCCCCTATCAGGGCAGCCTCATTAGTGCCCATCAATGCAGCCTATCAGTGCCCATCAGCGCTGCCTATTAGTGCCATCTTTCAGTGCCCATCTGTGCTTCCTATCAGTATCCATCAGTGCTGCCTATCAGTGCAAATCAGTGCTGCCATCAGTGCTGGTTATTTGTGCCCATCAGTGCTGCCTATCAGTGCCCATCAGTGCTGCCTATCAATGCCCATCACCGCAGCCTCATCAGCACACATCAGTGTTGCCTATTGCCCATCATTGCCGACTATCATTGCCCATCAGTGCTCCCATCAGTGCCCATTAGTGCCACTTCATCAGTGCCACCCCATCAGTATCGCCTCATCAGTGCCCATCAATGCAGCCTATCCGTGCCCATCAGAGCTGCCTATCAGTGCTGCCTATCAGTGCCCATCAGTGCCGCCTTTCAGTATCCATCACTGCAGCCTCATCGGCACACATCAATGAAGGAGAAAAATTACCTGTTTGCAAATTTTTGTAATAGAAACTAAGAAAAACTTTTTTTTTCAACATTTTTGGTCTTTTTCGTTGGTTTAGCAGAAAAAAAATGTGTGAAAAAATGCTAAAAATTTCATACGGGTACAGTGTTGCATGACTGTGCAATTGTCATTCAAAGTGTGACAGCACTGAAAGATGAAAATTGGCCTGGACAGGAAGGGGGTGAAAAGGCCCTGTAGGCAAGAGGTTAAAGAACAGCAGGTTCCAAAAATGTAAAACATTGCAATAATACCAGTACATTGTGATCAAGGCATGGTGATGATCTGGGGATTTCCTCAATGAGTCAACTATACCAGGAACATCGCGTGCAAAGACCCATACAATAGTAGATACACAATATTGCCATAAGTATTGGGCCGCCGGCATTTCCACACACATGAACTTTAATGGCATCCCAGTCTTAGCCCGTAGGGTTCAATATTGAGTTGGCCCCGCCCTTTGCAGCTATAACAGCTTCAACTCTTCTGGGAAGGCCGTCCACAAGGTTTAGGAGGATGTCTATGGGAAGGTTGGACCATTCTTCCAGAAGCACATTTGTCAGGTCAGGCACTGATGTCGGGGGAGGAGGCCTGGCTCACAGTCTCCGCTCTAATTCATCCCAAAGGTGTTCTATGGGGTTGAGGTCAGGACTCTGTGCAGGACAGTCAAGTTCCTCCACCCCAAACTGGCTCCTCCATGTCTTTATGGACCTTGCTTTGTGCACTGGTGCGCAGTCATGTTGGAACAGGAAGGGGCCATCCCCAAACTCTTCCCACAAAGTTGGGAGCATGAAATTGTCCAAAATGTCGCTTTAAGAGTTCCCTTCACTGGAAATAAGGGGCCAAGCCCAACATTTGAAGAACAACCCCACACCATAATCCCACCTCCACTAAACTTTACACTTGACACAATGCAGTCAGGCAAGTACTGCTCTTCTGGCAACCGCCAAACCCAGACATGTCCATTGGATTGCCAGACAGAGAAGCATGATTGGTCACTCCAGAGAACCCATCTCCACTGCTCTAGAGTCCAGTGGTGGCATGCTTTACACCACGGCATCCAACGCTTTGCATTGCACTTGGTGATGTAAGGCTTGGATGCAGCTGCTCAGCCATGGAAACCCATTCCATGAAGCTCTCTACGCACTGTTGTTGGGCTCATCTGAAGGCCACACCAAGTTTGGAGGGCTGCAGCTATTGACTCTGCAGACAGTTGGCGACTTCTGCGCACTGTGCGCTTCAGCATGTGCTGACTCCGCTCTGTCATGTGACGTGGCCTACTACTTGGTGGCTGAGTGGCTGTTGTTCCCAGTTGCTTCCACTTTGTTATAATCCCACTAACAGTTGAGCGTGGAATATTTAGTAGCCAGGAAATGTCACAGATGGACTTATTGCACAGGAGGCCACCTATCACGGGACCACGCTTGGAGTCACTGAGCTCCTGAGAGCGACCCATTCTTTCACCAATGTTTGTAGAAGCAGTCTGCATACCTAGGGGCTTGATTTTATACACCTGTGTCCATGGAGGGGATTGGAACACTTGAATCACATGATTTGGAGGGGATTGGAACACCTGAATCACATGATTGGGAGGGGATTGGAACACCTGAATCACATGATTTGGAGGGTGGGACCAATACTTTTGGCAATATCATATATCTCTGAAAGTAGTAAGGTCAGGGAGTAATACCACATGGAGGTCTTCCTACCACTTGTGGGTGCTTCTTCTCCTTTTACAAATCCTTTGACAGGTATAACAGGTGACATACTGTATGCACATGTGTATTTGTCTGTCTGCCGAGAGTTCCAGCGTCTCTTTTTGCCCCCTGGACCCCGGATGGACTTATTGCACAGGTGGCCACCTATCACGGGACCACGCTTGGAGTCACTGAGCTCCTGAGAGCGACCCATTCTTTCACCAATGTTTGTAGAAGCAGTCTGCATGCCTAGGGGCTTGATTGTATACACCTGTGTCCATGGAGGGGATTGGAACACCTGAATCACATGATTTGGAGGGTGGCCCAATACTTTTGGCAGTATGGTGTATCTCTGGAAGTCGGAAGGTCAGGGAGTAATACCACATATAGGTCTTCCCACCACTTGTGGGTGCGGCTTCTCCTTTTACTAATCCTTTTGACAGGTAAAACAGGTGACATACCATATGCACATGTGTATTTAGCTGCCTGCCTAGAGTTCCAGCGTCTCTTCTTGCCCCGGCTGCGGAATCTGCATAAATTTGACCTGGTGTCAGCCTGTTGCAATCCCTTTGCAGCAAAACTCAGACTGGGGGAAAGAGAAGAACTACAGCTCAAGTGTGAACAATGAACATGCCGACGGGAGGAGAGATCAGAGAGATGACCTCATCAGTCTGCTGCTTCTCCTTTTACTGTCCATTCACTGGTTGGGAGGAGATAAGACCTGTAAGTGTTGCTGAAATTTAAGCTCTGCCAGGCAGGGCTGTGTGCTGCAGCAGAGCTGTGTAAATCTCAAGACTGTATGGACAAAAATGCAAATACCTTAGTAGATAAAACAGCTCTGTATTTTTTTTAGGTGCCTGACTTTCAGCTTTAATTCAAGGCAGGGTCTCAAAACTGTCCAGACAAAACGTACAACCCGTTTGACGGGTAAAACAGGTGACCTATGCACTTAGCGGTCCGCCTAGAGCTCCAGCGTCTCCTCTTGCCCCGGCTGCGGAATCCACACACTTTAGAGAGCCGGTGTCGGCGTTCTACCGACAAAGACCAGCAAACGGTATTGGAAAATGAAAAGAGAAGAATAAGAGGAATATTCGAAGACATTCCAAGAGCGACGGGAGAACGTAAACACATTTAAACCGACAGGCGCGTTCTGCAAAAAAAGATTATTTGCACTCGGGTCCTACGTGCGCGGTGAAAATCAGAGAGCCTTGATGCGCCGTCTTTTGCCTGGAGATTAACAATAAACATTCGGTGCTGGAAGAGCAGTTGAACCCCCTGCAGCAAATGAAATCCCCAGTTACTTGTTATTTTTCTCCAGGCTCAGAGACGGAGATGAAGCTTCGGAGGGCGATGTAGAGAGGAGGGGACATGACAAGAATGTTTAGTGACCTTGTTTGGAGGGAAGGAGAGGAAAAACTTTGTCTTTGGCTGTAAATGAAAGGACGGGGAGATAATGGCGAGGACCGGGGCAGTGAAATATTTGCGAGGCTCCGGGGCTGTACGATTCATTTACTGGGGAATAGTCACTCAACGACAAGGGGATGGAAATAGAAAAAAAAAACAAGTGAAAATATGAAGTGCGGGAGGATGAAAGGGATTCTAAACTGAAAAAGTCATCATTAAACTATGACCAGGGAGGACAGTCATGGATTCATTTCTTTTTTCGGCAGGTTTTGCTGTGGTACATCAGTCCATCCTTTTTTGTTCATTAGCAAGGTGGTAATCTGGAAACTTATTTTGCTTACCTGGGGGAGGTGTTCCCAGACACACCCGTAGGCAGGTGCAGTTTTCCATCCATCCTGTAGGTGGCACTGTGCCATTATTACAAATGAGGTGGGGTCAATTGGGGAAATTGTCCTCTCATGGACTCTGTCAGGTTCTCAGAGAGTTCTCCATGCGCTATACACTTTCCCTCATGGACTCTGTCAGGTTCTCAGAGAGTTCTCCACGCGCTATACACTTTCCCTCATGGACTCTGTCAGGTTCTCAGAGAGTTCTCCACGCGCTATACGCTTTCCCTCATGGACTCTGTCAGGTTCTCAGAGAGTTCTCCACGCGCTATACGCTTTCCCTCATGGACTCTGTCAGGTTCTCAGAGAGTTCTCCACGCGCTATACGCTTTCCCTCATGGACTCTGTCAGGTTCTCAGAGAGTTCTCCACGCGCTATACACTTTCCCTCATGGACTCTGTCAGGTTCTCAGAGAGTTCTCCACGCGCTATACGCTTTCCCTCATGGACTCTGTCAGGTCCTCAGAGAGTTCTCCACGCGCTATACACTTTCCCTCATGGACTCTGTCAGGTTCACAGAGAGTTCTCCACGCGATATAAACTTTCCCTCATGGACTCTGTCAGGTTCTCAGAGAGCTCTCCACGCGCTATACACTTTCCCTCATGGACTCTGTCAGGTTCTCAGAGAGCTCTCCACGCACTATACACTTTCTCTCATGGACTATGTCAGGTTCTCAGAGAGCTCTCCACTTTCTCCACTTTCCCTCACCAGCGGGGTCTTTTCCCCTGACTTAACACTTGCTCCAGGTGCTCCCGAATGATGTGGGTACTCTTATAATTTTGTCCAGTCCATTTTGAGAGTTTTGGGTGGAATGTCTCAGTTTTGGCTTTTTGTCTCTCCACTTTTTTATGTCATACCAATACAAACAAAAGAAATAAACATGAGAATGCTGAAACATTTATAATTGCAACAATTTTCATGGCCAAAAATATTGGCACCCCTGCATTTCTGTCAGACAATGCACCACTTCGCCCAGATCATCGTAATTATAAATGTTTTGGCATTCTCATGTTTATTTCTTTTGTTTTGTATTGGTATGACATAAAAAAAAGGAGAAACAAAAAGCCAAATCTGAGACATTCCACCCAAAACTCTGAAAAATGGACTGGACAAGATTATTGGCACCTTCTGAAAATCGTAAGAAATAATTGCCCAAAGCTTGTGATGCTTGTAATTAAATTCACCTGTATCAATGAACAGGTTCTGACAATATAGAAAATCACACCGGCAACCAGTTACAATGGTGGAAAATGGACTCAACCTTTCTGTTGTGTGTCTCTGTGTGCTCAACATTGTCAGTGTACTTCAACAGTAGGGGCTGCAGACCAGCTCCCACATGTCCTCTGCAAAGGCACTTGTGGCTCACCGACCCTCCTCCCCATTCCTGGGCACCCAGCTCTTCTTTTTATAGAGAACCAAAAAAAACTTGCTCCCTCCTCCCTGCAAAGCATCCTGGTCCATGTAGTCCTCTGCAGCCAAAGGTTGCAATGTCTGCCCCTGTGATGAAACTGCAACTCCCACAAACACTCCAGCACTGCTGAGAGCTGAGCCAATCAAACCCTTTCTGACAACATGTAGTCTTAAAAGGGAAACAGTTTTTTAAAAGGGAAACAGCAATGGCCCCGCTATACTTGTATCTCTATATCTAGCCTCTGAACAATATTTATCAACACTATGTCAGAAGGTCTGTTTTTGGTAGCAGCAATATTTTACACAGCTACTCCCAGCTGTCAATTCAGAGGGGGGAAAAGGGGAATGGCAGAGGGGCAGAAGGACAGGATGTACTACACACTCCCTGTGTACTTCGATGAAGTATTTTTGGGCATGTGTAGCATGCCTAATGAGCACAACTGGTTATTGAACATCTAGTCCATATGAAAATGTGTGTCCAAAATGCAGAAGTATGATGACTTTATATTAAACATATATTTTAAAATAAAGATTTTTATCCATTAAAGGTATTTATCAAATTAAAATCAAGACCATCCATTATGGTGCTCCTCATCCACATCCGTTATTCCAGCCAACAATGTTAAAGATCAGCCAATCTCAATCAGGTTTCCTTGGAGCCATAGGGTTCCTCCAAAGGTTTCTAGGAGTTCCTTAAACTGTTCTTGATTGACCTCCCCTCTGATAATGACAGGTGAAAGGTAAACAAAATTTATAACAATCAAAGGTTTTCAAGACCATCCATTATGGTGCTTCTCATCCTCATCCATTATTCCAACTAACAATCTTGTATATCAGCCATTCTCAACCAGGGTTCCATAGAACTCTAAGGTTTCTTCAGAGGTTGCTAGGGGTTTCTTGAGCTGTGGCTGATTGACCTCCTATCTGAAGGTGTCTGCATAGTTCCAGGGCCATTGCTATTTGAAAAAAGCAGAGGTGACCCAATTATCTTTTTAGCTGTCTGTAAGGTTGGCATTCTGACAATCAAAGGTTTTCAAGACCATCATTTATGGTGCTTCTCATCCTCATCCATTATTCCAACTAACAATCTTGTAGATCAGCAATTTTCAACCAAGGTTCCATGGAACCCTACGGTTTCTCCATAGGTTGCTAGGGGTGTCTTAAACTGTGGATGATTGACCTCCTATCTGAAGGTGCCTGCATAGTTCCAGGGCCAATGCAATTTGGCAAAAAAGCAGAAGTGACCCAATTATCTTTTTAGCTGTCTGTAAGGTTAGCATTCTGACAATCAAAGGTTTTCAAGACCATCCATTATTGTGCTTCTCATCCTCATCCATTATTCCAACTACCAATCTTATAGATCAACCATTCTCAACCAGGGTTCCATGGAACCCTAAGGTTTCTCCAGAGATTGCTAGGGGTTTCTTGAGCTGTGGCTGAATGACCTCCTATCTGAAGGTGCCTGCATAGTTCAGGGGCCAATGCTGTTTGGCAAAAAAGCAGAGGTGACCCAATCATCTTTTTAGCTGTCTGTAAGATTGGCATTCTGACCATTACTGTCAGGATTGCATTCTTCCTATTGACCACCAATGTAAGAGACCCCCCGTACCCCTGATGAATTGAATTTGTTGCTCCAGTTGTGTTTATTAGGCATGCTTCTTGGAAACCTGAAAATAATTTTAGGGGTTTTTCTGGGTAAAAAAAAGGTTCAGAAAGTTTTCTGTAGATGTTTTTCTTTGGCATGACTTTCTGTCCCAATGGTCAGTAGGACAAATAGAGAGGGCCTATTATTTTATGCAAATGAAAAAAACAAAAAGGGCGCACCGGCCTAGTGCATTATCATTTAAAAATATTTATTGAAAGAATAAAAAAGTAAGTATCATACTGTTAAGGATCCGGGTATAACCAGAAATGTGTGGGAACACAGGCGTAGTCAGGGCTGGAGAGGTGGAATGGTCAGGCAGGCCGTTAGGTACTGTCAGGCACCGCCCGGCGGGATCTCTAGTACCCACAGAACGGGATTCCCCAGGGCGCGGAGTCTAAGCCCCAGTCTCCCTTTTCACCAGAGCCCCTGATGGTGGGCATGGACTTGGCGCAGGACTGAGACCAGGTCGCGGCCCCTGAGTGCACCCAACTGTGGTAGAGGGGTCCGCCGAGGGTATGTACCGGGGGAAAGCCTGACGTGAAGAGGCTGGCAGACCTGGTAACAGAGACAGATCCGTGCAGGATGGATGGATGGATCGTCTGGGTAGCGTTAGGCGTAGTCAGGCAGGCCAGGTCAGCAACGTGCGGGCAGCGAGGTACCGGAGGAGCAGGCAGAGAATAGACAGGGTCACAAGCAGGGTTCAGTAACTCATGGGCAGCGCGATACAGAGGATCAGGCAGAAGGATGGTCAGGCAAGCCAGGGATCAAGCAGGAGACGTCAGCAGAGGTCAGGATCAGGCAGGGTCGGCAACAAATCAGATAGTCAGCAGAACAGGAACACAGGATACACGGTACAGGGGGCTCATGGGAAACATACACCAACGCCCTGACTGCAGGTCTGGCCATTCCTTAAATACACCTCCTGCAATCAGCCTCAGGTGATGGCTGATTGCAGGAGTGAGCTTCTGGCTGCTGAGAGCACCCGCTGGCCAGCCCTGGTACTGCAGCCCACACAGCAGGTGAGTCCCACCACCAGTGCTGAGTCCATTCCTGACACATACTCACAATGGACATATAAAACACAGGCACATCACAATGAAGAAGGTGCTTAATCCAAATAGCATCTGAGTCCTTACGATGGAACCCTGGACGACCAACTGACTGACGCGTTTCGAGGACTCAGCCTCTTCCTCAGAGCCCTATTATTTTAATTTTGACTGGATTCTAGGTTTCAATACAAAAATCCAATTTTGTTTTCAAATGTAGGAAACCCATCATAACTTATTTTTAAAAAATCCATCTTATTGGAGATAATATTCTTTCCACTGCACTTGGATGCAGCCACTCAACAGTAAAATGTTCTTAGAAATTCTAAAACGACGTGAAGATGCTTAAACTATAGAGCAGAAACTGTGATAGTGTATGTTAAATAATGTACATGAAAGAGTCTCTGTCTATCCAGGCCGATCGATGTAATATCATGCTGCGTCCTATATTTAGACGCTCCTCTGTCTCCACTGAGTAAAAAGTTTGGTGAGTGGTGGAGTCTCGTAGACTAGGATGAAGGTATTGCAATAAAGGACTTTGGTCTGGGAGTTATGGGAGAGAATAAAAATAAATGAAAGTACAATAGAGCATTGATCAAGCCTTTATCACAACGGGAGACATGAATTCCACTCATTCTAACCAGGCCTGCTGCTCCCCATTTCATTAAAATCTAGTGTTATTAAACCAACCACTTACATCCTGTCAGCGTCTCCCGACTACAAGACACACCGCCGAGCTGCTACAGTTCTGTGGCTTAAAATATAGGCTTCTGCCATACATTATTATTATTGCCTCCATCCGAATGTCAACTTAATTGCTTTGTTTATGATTGTTATTACTCACGGAGGAATCATGCAATACCCTTCTGGTAGGACTCAAATGTTGGCACAAGGTTACAGAATTTTCAGTTGGTTACAAGTATGAGGTATGGGGGATTTCAGCCATTGGAATGATGTCTTCTTTGCGTTCATAGATTTCACTTTCAAGAGCCTCAAGTTATGGAACAGGATTCAAAAATGTATTTTGGAACAATGAAAAAGTTATTGGCATGGAGGAGCTCAGGTATGAGGTAAGATTAGAGGAACTGAATTTATACTGTCTTGAGAAGAGGAGATTAAGGGGGATATGATCTCCATGTATAATACATAAGGGGGGATATGATCTCCATGTATAATACATAAGGGGGGATATGATCTCCATGTATAATACATAAGAGGGGATATGATCACCATGTATAATACATAAGAGGGGATATGATCTCCATGTATAATACATAAGGGGGATATGATCTCCATGTATAATTCATAAGGGGGGATATGATCTCCATGTATAATACATAAGGGGGGATATGATCTCCATGTATAATACATAAGGGGGGATATGATCTCCATGTATAATACATAAGGGGGGGATATGATCACCATGTATAATACATAAGGGGGGGATATGATCACCAAGTATAATACATAAGGGGGGATATGATCACCATGTATAATACATAAGGGGGGATATGATCTCCATGTATAATACATAAGGGGGGATATGATCTCCATGTATAATACATAAGGGGGGATATGATCTCCATGTATAATACATAAGGGGGGATATGATCTCCATGTATAATACATAAGGGGGGGGGGGATATGATCTCCATGTATAATACATAAGGGGGATATGATCTCCATGTATAATACATAAGGGGGATATGATCACCATGTATAATACATAAGGGGGGGATATGATCTCCATGTATAATACATAAGGGGGGATATGATCTCCATGTATAATACATAAGGGGGGTATGATCTCCATGTATAATACATAAAGGGGGATATGATCTCCATGTATAATACATAAGGGGGGATATGATCTCCATGTATAATACATAAGAGGGGATATGATCACCATGTATAATACATAAGGGGGGATATGATCTCCATGTATAATACATAAGGGGGGATATGATCTCCATGTATAATACATAAGGGGGGATATGATCTCCATGTATAATACATAAGGGGGGATATGATCTCCATGTATAATACATAAGGGGGGATATGATCTCCATGTATAATACATAAGGGGGGGGGGGGGATATGATCTCCATGTATAATACATAAGGGGGGATATGATCTCCATGTATAATACATAAGGGGGATATGATCACCATGTATAATACATAAGGGGGGGATATGATCTCCATGTATAATACATAAGGGGGGATATGATCTCCATGTATAATACATAAGGGGGGTATGATCTCCATGTATAATACATAAAGGGGGATATGATCTCCATGTATAATACATAAGGGGGGATATGATCTCCATGTATAATACATAAGAGGGGATATGATCACCATGTATAATACATAAGGGGGGATATGATCTCCATGTATAATACATAAGAGGGGATATGATCACCATGTATAATACATAAGGGGGGATATGATCTCCATGTATAATACATAAGGGGGGGATATGATCACCATGTATAATACATAAGGGGGGGATATGATCACCAAGTATAATACATAAGGGGGGATATGATCACCATGTATAATACATAAGGGGGGATATGATCTCCATGTATAATACATAAGGGGGATATGATCTCCATGTATAATACATAAGGGGGGATATGATCTCCATGTATAATACATAAGGGGGGATATGATCTCCATGTATAATACATAAGGGGGGGGATATGATCTCCATGTATAATACATAAGGGGGGATATGATCTCCATGTATAATACATAAGGGGGATATGATCACCATGTATAATACATAAGGGGGGATATGATCTCCATGTATAATACATAAGGGGGATATGATCACCATGTATAATACATAAGGGGGGATATGATCTCCATGTATAATACATAAGGGGGGATATGATCTCCATGTATAATACATAAGGGGGATATGATCTCCATGTATAATACATAAGGGGGGATATGATCTCCATGTATAATACATAAAGGGGGATATGATCACCATGTATAATACATAAGGGGGGATATGATCACCATGTATAATACATAAGGGGGGATATGATCACCATGTATAATACATAAGGGGGGATATGATCTCCATGTATAATACATAAGGGGGGGGATATGATCACCATGTATAATACATAAGGGGGATATGATCTCCATGTATAATACATAAGGGGGGGATATGATCTCCATGTATAATACATAAAGGGGGATATGAACTCCATGTATAATACATAAGGGGGATATGATCTCCATGTATAATACATAGGGGGGGGGGGGATATGATCTCCATGTATAATACATAAGGGGGGATATGATCTCCATGTATAATACATAAGGGGGGATATGATCACCATGTATAATACATAAGGGGGATATGATTTCCATGTATAATACATAAGGGGGGATATGATCTCCATGTATAATACATAAGGGGGATATGATCTCCATGTATAATACATAAGGGGGGATATGATCTCCATGTATAATACATAAGGGGGGATATGATCTCCATGTATAATACATAAGGGGGATATGATCTCCATGTATAATACATAAGGGGGGATATGATCTCCATGTATAATACATAAAGGGGATACATATTCATAAAATGTACCACATGGCTCTTATAGTGAAGGATTTGCAGTCCTCTTTTGGTTGTAGATAAAGTATGGAAGGCTTAAAGCCTCTACCAGTTTTTCTTTTTTTTTCTGGCTGTGCGCCAGTGGGGAAATTTCTCTTCAATTCCTGTCAGGACCTGCATCACCTGCTAGTGGCACTGCACTTCCTGGAACTGAAAGCTGTATTTCCAAGTGTCCACCAGCAGAGGTCTCCCAGCAGCCAGTAGTTTCTAGTAATCAGTCCACAACTGATAATAGTTGCTGGAAGGATACTTAGGCCCTCTTCTGCTGATACTCCTGGCATCCATGTTTTGAGTTACTTGCTGTGCTAGTCTGATGTTGTTGTCATTGCTCCTGCTCCTGATCTTGTTCTAGAATCCTGTACCCTGCACCCTGCTGCCTTACATATGCTACCCCTGTTCTTCATCTCAGCCCTGGTTCCCCCCTTCCATGTATCTCTAGTATTCCATGTGACCTGTGCTTTCATCCCGATTATATATTGTTCAGATTGTGTCTAGTTTAGTGTTAGGCTATCTGTTATTTAGCTAGGCATTTTGGTTATATGGTTGGGGTTCACTTGTATTTTTATGTTATTTGCAGGGGCGGACTGACAACTCATGGGGCCCCCGGGCAATAGGGGATCATGGGGCCCCCGAGCAATAGGGGATCATGGGGCCCCCGGGCAATAGGGGATCATGGGGCCCCTGTGTCCTTGTCCAAACTCAAAAAAGCCTATGAAAAAGGTATCAGGGGCATCTCATGGGGCCCCCTATTTACCCCGGGCCCTCGGGCAGTGCCCGAGTTTCCAAATGGTCAGTCCGCCCCTGGTTACTTGTGTGTTGGTGTGTGAATGTCTTTTGTTTTGCTATCAATATTTTACTTTATTATACATAGTCTGATCTCAGTCTCCTTGTGGAGCTGTGCAGATCTGGCCATCTCTGCCGCTGACTCCTGACACTTCCAGTCTCAAAGAGGAAACACAAAGTTTGAGGAAATCTCCCAAATTGAAGGGAATTCCACTCCTTGACAGCTGTCCTGGAAAACAGATGTCCCCGTTGGATGTTTCACCATCAGATTTTGCTATGGGAACAGCTCTTAGATTTTGGATTTCCCACACTTTCCCTTTCTGGGATAATGATCACCAGTACAAATAAATTGGTACATCTCCCCAATGGGTACACAGACAGCAATGAATATTAAACAGAGGGCCTAACCCTTAGCCACCCCTACATCCCTATCCAAATCAAAATCTAGGCATATACTTTAATTCCTCAATACTTACCATTTGGGATTATGAAGTCTATCACTGTGCCCATCCATTGCATTACCCTTGACCACTTTTAGCTCCTATCTGATGACGTCCTATGATGCCTTTTGTTTCCTGTGGACTTCAAGCTGTAGATTCTGCTGCAATGTGCGCCATTACAACTTCTTAGAGTCCACAGGGAGTGTTCATCACTGTTTCTCCTTAGGGGGCTCCTCAGGAAGCGCAACCACCCTTGGATTGGAAGTGATGCAGGCAGGTAAAAATACTTACCATTTGAGCTTTAGAAGTCTATCACTGTGCCTATCCATTGCATTACCCTTGACCACTTTTAGCTCCTCTCCGATGACTTCCTATGATGCCTTGTGTTTCCCGTGGACTCCAAGCTGTAGATTCTGCTGCAATGTGCGCCATTACGACTTCGCAGAGTCCACAGGGAGTGTTCATCAGTATTTCTCCTTGGGGGGGCTCCTCAGGGAGTGCTGCCACCCTTGGATTGGAAGTGAGGCAGACAGATAAAAAAAGCCCAATAATAGAAGAAAAGAATGACACTTCTGAAGTCACTGGAGAGTATGATACTGGATTTGAATCTTTTCTTTTGTAGTGCCCTGCCTCAATCAGGTTAAATTTAGTTTTTCTTAGCTGTGCAGTAGCAATCTGTTTTTGGTCTGGTCAGGCTTCCTCTAAGCTTGGTGATTGATTGCTCCTGCCTGCCTCTAGAAGAAGATTCCAGAAATAGTTGGGAGGGTAAACTACTGAAGTTCTGAATATTCAACTGAACTTGGCCAGTCTCTCAGAGGAGGCACCCAGAAGGTGGCTGGGAAGAAGATAAAAGTTTGGGAAGACTGTTCAACGGTGTTATTCTCCGGGGCTGCTGCCCCTCCTGTGGGATGCAGCTAGTGTGTACTACAAAGAAGAAATGGCCTTGGTATGTGCTTAGCTGGGGACCTGAAGGAAGTTTGGCTAATGAATATTTGCTGGGGGGTATCACATGTGGAGTCCAGTCTGGAGGAGGATATTTTTCTTCCTCAATGGAGAGTGCTGCATGGAGGCTGGGTGGCAGACATTGTGAGTAGGACCTTGATCTGGGATCCCTGGTGTTCTTGTGCTTTGAGGGATTGAATGCCAGAGGTTGCTATAAGACCTGTGACTGCTCTTACAGAATCTCAACCAGCATAACCCCTCTACCTCCAGTAAAGACTGCTGCTAGAAGATTTTTGATTGGAAATTTGTCCTCCTGTACTTGTTGATGTTCTTGGAGTATCTTGCACCCTCGTCCCTCTTTCCTGTTTGAAACACTTCAATGAATATACAAAAAGACATCTCCTAGATCAGCCATTCTCAGCCAGGGTTAGGGTTCTTTCAAGAGTTGCTTTTAGCTCTTCGTAGGGGTAGCATTCTGACCACCACTGTAAGGGTTGCATCCTTCCTGCTGACCACCATTGTAAAGGACATTTTTTTTTCACTGGTCCCCTAGACCTGAACATTTTTTCAAGGGTTCCTCTGGGATAAAAAGGTTTAGAATGGCTGTCCTAGACTGAGCCTGTTTTGTCAACACGCTTGGAGCTTGTGTCTTGGTCTGGGTCTGGCAGCCTCTAAACTGGTCATTCTCCACGGCCAGAAGAGTAGTCAGAACATGCAAAGGTGGAAGGAAATCCCCACAACTTTCTAGTAGAGCAAGGAATTACAGTGGGGTGGTCTCGCCCTCTAGAGTCCACCTGGACTAATATTCAAATACTATCTTGTAAAATTAGGATTTCACAGAACTAGCTAAAACAAAAATAAATGATCACCATGTATAACACATAAGGGGGGATATGATCTCCATGTATAATACATAAGGGGGGGATATAATCTCCATGTATAATACATAAGGGGGGATATGATCTCCATGTATAATACATAAGGGGGGATATGATCTCCATGTATAATACATAAGGGGGGGATATGATCTCCATGTATAATACATAAGGGGGGGGGGGATATGATCTCCATGTATAATACATAAGGGGGATATGATCTCCATGTATAATACATAAGGGGGATATGATCTCCATGTATAATACATAAGGGGGGATATGATCACCATGTATAATACATAAGGGGGGATATGATCTCCATGTATAATACATAAGGGGGGATATGATCTCCATGTATAATACATAAGGGGGGATATGATCCCCATGTATAATACATAAGGGGGGATATGATCTCCATGTATAATATATAAGGGGGGATATGATCTCCATGTATAATACATAAGGGGGATATGATCTCCATGTATAATACATAAGGGGGATATGATCACCATGTATAATACATAAGGGGGATATGATCTCCATGTATAATACATAAGGGGGTGATATGATCTCTATGTATAATACATAAGGGGGGATATGATCTCCATGTATAATACATAAGGGGGATATGATCTCCATGTATAATACATAAGGGGGGATATGATCTCCATGTATAATACATAAGGGGGGATATGATCTCCATGTATAATACATAAGGGGGGATACGATCTCCATGTATAATACATAAGGGGGGATATGATCACCATGTATAATACATAAGGGGGGATATGATCTCCATATATAATACATAAGGGGGGTATGATCACCATGTATAATACATAAGGGGAATATGATCTTCATGTATAATACATAAGGGGGGATATGATCTCCATGTATAATACATAAGGGGGATATGATCTCCATGTATAATACATAAAGGGGGATATGATCTCCCTGTATAATACATAAGGGGGGATATGATCTCCATGTATAATACATAAGGGGGGATATGATCTCCATGTATAATACATAAGGGGGATGTGATCTCCATGTATAATACATAAGGGGGATATGATCTCCATGTATAATACATAAGGGGGATATGATCTCCATGTATAATACATAAGGGGGATATGATCTCCATGTATAATACATAAGGGGGGGGTATGATCTCCATGTATAATACATAAGGTGGGTATGATCTCCATGTATAATACATAAGGGGGATATGATCTCCATGTATAATACATAAGGGGGATATGATCTCCATGTATAATACATAAGGGGGGATATGATCACCATATATAATATATAAGGGGGGATATGATCTCCATGTATAATACATAAGGGGGGATATGATCTCCATGTATAATACATAAGGGGGGATATGATCACCATGTATAATACATAAGGGGGATATGATCTCCATGTATAATACATAAGGGGGGATATGATCACCATATATAATATATAAGGGGGGATATGATCTCCATGTATAATACATAAGGGGGGATATGATCTCCATGTATAATACATAAGGGGGGATATGATCACCATGTATAATACATAAGGGGGGATTTGATCTCCATGTATAATACATAAGGGGGGATTTGATCTCCATGTATAATACATAAGGGGGGATATGATCTCCATGTATAATACATAAGGGGGGATATGATCTCCATGTATAATACATAAGGGGGGATATGATCTCCATGTATAATACATAAGGGGGGGATATGATCTCCATGTATAATACATAAGGGGGGGGGATATGATCTCCATGTATAATACATAAGGGGGATATGATCTCCATGTATAATACATAAGGGGGATATGATCTCCATGTATAATACATAAGGGGGGATATGATCACCATGTATAATACATAAGGGGGGATATGATCTCCATGTATAATACATAAGGGGGGATATGATCTCCATGTATAATACATAAGGGGGGATATGATCTCCATGTATAATACATAAGGGGGGATATGATCTCCATGTATAATACATAAGGGGGGATATGATCTCCATGTATAATACATAAGGGGGGGATATGATCTCCATGTATAATACATAAGGGGGATATGATCACCATGTATAATACATAAGGGGGATATGATCTCCATGTATAATACATAAGGGGGATATGATCTCCATGTATAATATATAGGGGGGATATGATCTCCATGTATAATACATAAGGGGGATATGATCTCCATGTATAATACATAAGGGGGTGATATGATCTCCATGTATAATACATAAGGGGGGATATGATCTCCATGTATAATACATAAGGGGGATATGATCTCCATGTATAATACATAAGGGGGGATATGATCTCCATGTATAATACATAAGGGGGGATACGATCTCCATGTATAATACATAAGGGGGGATATGATCACCATGTATAATACATAAGGGGGGATATGATCTCCATGTATAATACATAAGGGGGGATATGATCTCCATGTATAATACATAAGGGGGGATATGATCTCCATGTATAATACATAAGGGGGGATATGATCACCATGTATAATACATAAGGGGGGGATATGATCTCCATGTATAATACATAAGGGGGGATATGATCTCCATGTATAATACATAAGGGGGGATATGATCACCATGTATAATACATAAGGGGGGATATGATCTCCATGTATAATACATAAGGGGGATATGATCTCCATGTATAATACATAAGGGGAGGGATATGGTCTCCATGTATAATACATAAGGGGGATATAATCTCCATGTATAATACATAAGGGGGATATGATCTCCATGTATAATACATAAGGGGGGATATGATCACCATATATAATATATAAGGGGGGATATGATCTCCATGTATAATACATAAGGGGGGATATGATCTCCATGTATAATACATAAGGGGGGATATGATCACCAAGTATAATACATAAGGGGGGATTTGATCTCCATGTATAATACATAAGGGGGGATTTGATCTCCATGTATAATACATAAGGGGGGATATGATCTCCATGTATAATACATAAGGGGGGATATGATCTCCATGTATAATACATAAGGGGGGATATGATCTCCATGTATAATACATAAGGGGGGGATATGATCTCCATGTATAATACATAAGGGGGATATGATCTCCATGTATAATACATAAGGGGGATATGATCTCCATGTATAATACATAAGGGGGATATGATCTCCATGTATAATACATAAGGGGGGATATGATCACCATGTATAATACATAAGGGGGGATATGATCTCCATGTATAATACATAAGGGGGGATATGATCTCCATGTATAATACATAAGGGGGGATATGATCTCCATGTATAATACATAAGGGGGGATATGATCTCCATGTATAATACATAAGGGGGGGATATGATCTCCATGTATAATACATAAGGGGGATATGATCACCATGTATAATACATAAGGGGGATATGATCTCCATGTATAATACATAAGGGGGATATGATCTCCATGTATAATACATAAGGGGGTGATATGATCTCCATGTATAATACATAAGGGGGGATATGATCTCCATGTATAATACATAAGGGGGATATGATCTCCATGTATAATACATAAGGGGGGATATGATCTCCATGTATAATACATAAGGGGGATATGATCTCCATGTATAATACATAAGGGGGATATGATCTCCATGTATAATACATAAGGGGGATATGATCTCCATGTATAATACATAAGGGGGGATATGATCACCATGTATAATACATAAGGGGGGATATGATCTCCATGTATAATACATAAGGGGGGATATGATCTCCATGTATAATACATAAGGGGGGATATGATCTCCATGTATAATACATAAGGGGGGATATGATCTCCATGTATAATACATAAGGGGGGGATATGATCTCCATGTATAATACATAAGGGGGATATGATCACCATGTATAATACATAAGGGGGATATGATCTCCATGTATAATACATAAGGGGGATATGATCTCCATGTATAATACATAAGGGGGTGATATGATCTCCATGTATAATACATAAGGGGGGATATGATCTCCATGTATAATACATAAGGGGGATATGATCTCCATGTATAATACATAAGGGGGGATATGATCTCCATGTATAATACATAAGGGGGGATACGATCTCCATGTATAATACATAAGGGGGGATATGATCACCATGTATAATACATAAGGGGGGATATGATCTCCATGTATAATACATAAGGGGGGTATGATCACCATGTATAATACATAAGGGGAATATGATCTTCATGTATAATACATAAGGGGGATATGATCTCCATGTATAATACATAAGGGGGGATATGATCACCATGTATAATACATAAGGGGGGATATGATCTCCATGTATAATACATAAGGGGGGATATGATCTTCATGTATAATACATTAGGGGGATATGATCTCCATGTATAATACATAAGGGGGGATATGATCTCCATGTATAATACATAAGGGGGGATATGATCTCCATGTATAATACATAAAGGGGGATATGATCTCCATGTATAATACATAAGGGGGGATATGATCTCCATGTATAATACATAAGGGGGGTATGATCTCCATGTATAATACATTAGGGGGGATATGATCTCCATGTATAATACATAAGGGGGATATGATCTCCATGTATAATACATAAGGGGGGGATATGATCTCCATGTATAATACATAAGGGGGGATATGATCTACATGTATAATACATAAGGGGGGATATGATCACCATGTATAATACATAAGGGGGGATATGATCTCCATGTATAATACATAAGGGGGGTATGATCTCCATGTATAATACATAAGGGGGGATATGATCTCCATGTATAATACATAAGGGGGGATATGATCTCCATGTATAATACATAAGGGGGGATATGATCTCCATGTATAATACATAAGAGGGATATGATCACCATGTATAATACATAAGGAGGGATATGGTCTCCATGTATAATACATAAGGGGGGATATAATCTCCATGTATAATACATAAGGGGGATATGATCTCCATGTATAATACATAAGGGGGGATATGATCACCATATATAATATATAAGGGGGGATATGATCACCATGTATAATACATAAGGGGGATATGATCTCCATGTATAATACATAAGGGGGATATGATCACCATGTATAATACATAAGGGGGGATATGATCTCCATGTATAATACATAAGGGGGGATATGATCACCATGTATAATACATAAGGGGGGATATGATCACTATGTATAATACATAAGGGGGGGATATGATCTCTATGTATAATACATAAGGGGGGTATGATCTCCATGTATAATACATAAGGGGGGATATGATCTCCATGTATAATACATAAGGGGGGATATGATCTCCATGTATAATACATAAGGGGGGATATGATCTCCATGTATAATACATAAGAGGGATATGATCACCATGTATAATACATAAGGAGGGATATGGTCTCCATGTATAATACATAAGGGGGGATATAATCTCCATGTATAATACATAAGGGGGATATGATCTCCATGTATAATACATAAGGGGGGATATGATCACCATATATAATATATAAGGGGGGATATGATCACCATGTATAATACATAAGGGGGATATGATCACCATGTATAATACATAAGGGGGGATATGATCTCCATGTATAATACATAAGGGGGGATATGATCACCATGTATAATACATAAGGGGGGATATGATCACTATGTATAATACATAAGGGGGGGATATGATCTCTATGTATAATACATAAGGGGGGATATGATCTCCATGTATAATACATAAGGGGGATATGATCACCATGTATAATACATAAGGGGGGATATGATCTCCATGTATAATACATAAGGGGGGATATGATCACCATGTATAATACATAAGGGGGGATATGATCACTATGTATAATACATAAGGGGGGGATATGATCTCTATGTATAATACATAAGGGGGGATATGATCTCCATGTATAATACATAAGGGGGGATATGATCTCTATGTATAATACATAAGGGGGATATGATCTCTATGTATAATACATAAGGGGGATATGATCTCCATGTATAATACATAAGGGGGATATGATCTCTATGTATAATACATAAGGGGGGATATGATCTCCATGTATAATACATAAAGGGGGATATGATCTCCATGTATAATACATAGGGGGGGATATGATCTCCATGTATAATACATAAGGGGGGATATGATCACCATATATAATATATAAGGGGGGATATGATCACCATGTATAATACATTAGGGGGGATATGATCTCCATGTATAATACATAAGGGGGGATATGATCTCCATGTATAATACATAAAGGGGGATATGATCTCCATGTATAATACATAAGGAGGGATATGATCTCCATGTATAATACATAAGGGGGGATATGATCTCCATGTATAATACATAAAGGGGGATATGATCTCCATGTATAATACATAGGGGGGGATATGATCTCCATGTATAATACATAAGGGGGATATGATCACCATGTATAATACATAAGGGGGGATATGATCTCCATGTATAATACATAAGGGGGGATATCATCTCCATGTATAATACATAAGGGGGGATATGATCTCCATGTATAATACATCAGTGGTCCATATAGTAAACTCGGTGTAGAGTTATTCACCCTGAGGTCATCACAGAGGACAAGGAGGCACTCTTTACGTCTGGAGGACAAGAAATTTAATCTCCAAACACGGAAAGGTTTCTTCACAGTAAGAGCTGTGAGAATGTGGAATAGACTCCCTCAAGAGTTGGTTGTGGCCAGCTCAGTGGATTGCTTTAAAAAAGTCCTGGATTGTTTCTTAGATACACAGAATATAACTGGATACTAACATTTATAGGTGACGTTGATCCAGGGAATATCCGATTGCCTCTCGGGGGATCAGGAAGGAATTTTTTTTCCTGCAGGAGCAAATTGGATCATGCTTTGCTGGGTTTTTTTTGCCTTCCTCTGCATCAACTGTGGGTGTAAGATTATAACTTTTTTTTTTTAATGGTTGAACTGGATGGACTTTTGTCTTTTTTCAGCCACACTAACTATGTAAAAATATGTTTATAAAAGTCATAAACTAAAAATTAAACAAAAATCTCTATATGTTCCCTTTAAAGATATGTTGTTTGTAGTCCTCTAAAAAAAACATTTCCCCCGGCTTGTCTTCTAAAGTTGCTTAATTTGGACACCCAGCGAAACTGTTTCACCTTTTCATGTTCGCTCCTAAAATTGACCTTAGTTTAAACAAAGCCTGGCGACAAAATGTCGCCACACGCCACTGCTTCCGCTAACAGACATTTAAATATGTTCTCCAACATCGACGCGCGGCAACCTTCAAAAATCTTATCTCCGCTGTCCTTTCACACCACACCATCCTAATGGGATAATAAAAAGTTTAATTAGCAAATACCCCAAACAGTCGTAAGGTGCGAGCCATTTTATCGCTCTCAATTATCTTTTGTATGGAGCGCATTATCTTGCGTGCACGCATCGCGGTAAAAAAAAAAAAAAAAGTACAATCAGCCAATATGCATTCAAGATGTGATCCTGCAGACTATCATCTGGCTTGGTAATTATTCTTAGCTAAATTGACACATCTGCTGGTCTAAAAACAGATGGGCAGAACCATTTATCTGCTGAATCGCAATCCAAGCCCAACTGCGGATCTACTACGCCGGAGAAAAGCACTTATTATCGGCAAACTCACTTTTTTTTTTTTTTCAAGTTGGTGATCGCTGCAGATTTGTTGGGCATTCTTTCTTTCTTCAAATGTTATCTTTAGGCAAAATCCTTCTTATTTTTGTAATTTTGGATAGAGCTTGGAACTCCAGGAGGGGCGTCAAAGTGGCGGCCCTCCAGTTGTTGTGAAACTACAAGTGCCATCATGCCTCTGCCTTTGGGAGTCATGCTTGTGACTGTCAATCTTACAATGCCTCATGGGACTTGTAGTTTGGCAACAGCTGGAGGGCCACCAGTTGGACACAAGTGGGTGAGACCCTCCACCAAGTTTTCATTTGAGAACAAGGGAAGTCCGATCAGCTACTCTCCAAACAATCCACTATATTGAACCAATGATAAAACCAATACAGACAGTGGAAATACAGTCCACTCTCCACGGTGAGGAGCGGTCAACATACACGTTTTTATTTTATTCTGTGTCTGTGCAATTTTTGTGCCTTTTCATAAAAATGTAAAATATAATAAAATAAATAAAATAACAACAACAAAAATTAAAGCATGGCGTCAAACCGCACACTTTTCCAAACACAAACGTGCGCGAAGGAAGCGCACATGTATATTATTATTATTATACAGGATTTATATTATTATTATTATTATTACTACACAGGATTTATATATTATTATTATTATTATAATACAGGATTTATATTATTATTATTATTATTATACAGAATTTATATATTATTATTATACAGGATTTATATATTATTATTATTATTATACAGGATTTATATATTATTATTATACAGGATTTATATTATTATTATTATTATACAGGATTTATGGCGCCAACAGTTTGCTCAGCACTTTACAATATAACGGGAGACAATACAGCAACAATACAGTTCAATACAAGAGGGATAGGAGGGCCCTGCTCCTTGGAGCTTACAATCTAAGAGGGAGGGGCTAGTGGTACAAAAGGTAGTAACTACAGGGGATGGACTGGTAGAAGGAATAGTAGATTTGGTTATTAGTTGACAGCAGGATAGGCTTCCCTGAAGAGATAGGTTTTCAGAGATCGCCTTAAAGTGGACAGAGTAGGAGATAGTATGATAAATTGGGGTAAAGAGTTCCAGAGGATGGGGGAGGCTCTGGAGAAGTCCAGGAGATGAGCATGGGAGGAGGAGACAAGGGAGCTAGAGAGCAGGGGGTCGTGGGAGGAGCAGTGAGAACAGTTTGGGTGATATTTGGAGACAAGATTGATGATGTAATTTGGGGCAGAGTTATAAATGGTTTTATATGTTATTGTTAATCTTTTGAATTTTATTTGTTGAGCAATGGGAAGCCAGTGGAGGGATTGGTTGAGAGGGGTGGAGGACACTGAGTGGAGGCCTTTGGAGGGATTGGCAGAGTGAGATGGAGGACACTGAGTGGAGGCCAGTGGAGGGATTGGCAGAGAGGGGTGGAGGACACTGAGTGGAGGCCATTGGAGAGATTGGCAGAGTGGGATGGAGGACACTGAGTGGAGGCCAGTGGAGGGATTGGCAGAGAGGGATGGAGGACACTGAGTGGAGGCCAGTGGAGGGATTGGCAGAGAGGGGTGGAGGACACTGAGTGGAGGCCAGTGGAGGGATTGGCAGAGAGGGGTGGAGGACACTGAGTGGAGGCCATTGGAGGGATTGGCAGAGAGGGGTGGAGGACACTGAGTGGAGGCCATTGGAGGGATTGGCAGAGTGGGATGGAGGACACTGAGTGGAGGCCAGTGGAGGGATTGGCAGAGAGGGGTGGAGGACACTGAGTGGAGGCCAGTGGAGGGATTGGCAGAGAGGGGTGGAGGACACTGAGTGGAGGCCAGTGGAGGGATTGGCAGAGAGGGGTGGAGGACACTGAGTGGAGGCCAGTGGAGGGATTGGCAGAGAGGGGTGGAGGACACTGAGTGGAGGCCATTGGAGGGATTGGCAGAGAGGGGTGGAGGACACTGAGTGGAGGCCATTGGAGGGATTGGCAGAGTGGGATGGAGGACACTGAGTGGAGGCCAGTGGAGGGATTGGCAGAGAGGGATGGAGGACACTGAGTGGAGGCCAGTGGAGGGATTGGCAGAGAGGGATGGAGGACACTGAGTGGAGGCCAGTGGAGGGATTGGCTGAGAGGGGTGGAGGACACTGAGTGGAGGCCAGTAGAGGGATTGGCTGAGAGGGGTGGAGGACACTGAGTGGAGGCCAGTGGAGGGATTGGCAGAGAGGGATGGAGGACACTGAGTGGAGGTCAGTGGAGGGATTGGCAGAGAGGGGTGGAGGACACTGTGTGGGGGCCAGTAGAGGGATTGGCAGAGAGGGGTGGAGGACACTGAGTGGAGGCCAGTGAAGGGATTGGCAGAAAGGGATGGAGGACACTGAGTGGAGGCCAGTGGAGGGATTGGCAGAGAGGGGTGGAGGACACTGAGTGGAGGCCAGTGGAGGGATTGGCAGAGAGGGGTGGAGGACACTGAGTAGAGGCCAGTGGAGGGATTGGCAGAGAGGGGTGGAGGACACTGAGTGGAGGCCAGTGGAGGGATTGGCAGAGAGGGGTGGAGGACACTGAGTAGAGGCCAGTGGAGGGATTGGCAGAGAGGGGTGGCAAATATGGAATACTTGGTAAAGAATGTTACCCCCAACATTTCATATACCCAATATGTGCCTGCTGTACCAAGTACATGTATGAAAAAGTCTTCTGTTCTCTTTGTATTGCTTCCTTTGTGAAATACCTGATGATCCCACCAGTCCCTCTGCTGTCCTATGAAAAACTAATCATGCTAAGCATGAGAACAGAGCGGTCAGTTTTATGACTGTGCTGGAAGCATAGCCTGCCTGTCCTCCAATGACGAGACATGCGCTGACACCCTCCCCTTTCCACAGCCATTCACTGGGAAGATCCTCCCTTTCATATGACCTCCTTTCATATAAGAAGCCCCCCCCCCTTTCACATTAGAGTCCCCCTTTCACATCAGAAGACCCCCCTTTCTCATCAGAAGCCCCCCCTTCACATTAGAATCCCACTTTAATATCAGAAGTCCCCCCTTTCACATCAGAACTTCCTTTCATATCAGAAGTCCTCCCTTTCACATTAAAGTGGGACTTCTGATGTGAAAGGAGGTTCTGATGTGAAAGAGGGAACTTGTGATATGAAAGGGGGGACTTCTGATGTGACAAGAAGTTCTGATGTGAAAGGGGAACTCTTATGTGAATGGGGGGACATCTGATGTGTAAGGGGGACTCTAATGTTAAGCAGGGGGGTCTGATGTGAAAGGGAGACTTTGTATGTGAATGGGGAAATCTGATGTGAAAGGGGGGACTTATGATGTGAAAGGGGGACTCTAATGTGAATGGGGGGGGGGGGGTCTGATGTGAAAGGGAGACTTCTTATGTGAAAGGGGAAATCTGATGTGAAAGGGAGGACATCTGATGTGAAAGGGGGACTCTAATGTGAAAGGGTGACTCTAACGTGAATGGAGGGGGTCTGATTTGAAAGGGAGACTTCTTATAAGAAAGGAGAAATCTGATGTGAAAGGGGAACTCTGATTTGAGAGGGGGGACTTCTGATGTGAAAGGGGGTCTCTAATGTGAAAGGACGACTCTAATGTGAATGGGGGGGTCTGATGTGAAAGGGAGACATCTTATGTGAAAGGGGAAATCTGATGTGAAAGGGGGGACTTATGATGTGAAAGAGGGACTCTAATGTGAATGGGGGGTCTGATCTGAAAGTGGAAATCTGATGTGAAAGGGGGACTCTATTATGAAAGGAGGGGAAATCTGATGTGAAAGGAGGGGGGGTCTTCTGATGTGAAAGGAGGGGGACTCTATTATGAAAGGAGGGGGCTTCTGATGTGAAAGAGGGACTCTAATATGAAAGGAGGGGGGCTTCTGGTGTGAAAGGGGGACTCTAATATGAAAGGGGGACTTATGATGTGAAAGGGGGACACTATTATGAAAGGAGGGGTCTTCTGATGTGAAAGGAGGGGGACTCTAATATGAAAGGAGGGGGCTTCTGATGTGAAAGGGGGACTCCAATATGAAAGGAGGGGGCTTCTGATGTGAAAGGGGAACTCTAATATGAAAGGAGGGGGGTCTTCTGATGTGAAAGGAGGGGGGTCTTCTGATGTGAAAGGAGGGGGACTCTAATATGAAAGGAGGGGGGTCTTCTGATGTGAAAGGAGGGGTGTCTTCTGATGTGAAAGGAGGGGGACTCCAATATGAAAGGAGGGGGCTTCTGATATAAAAGGGGAACTCTAATATGAAAGGAGGGGGGTCTTCTGACGTGAAAGGAGGGGGGTCTTCTGATGTGAAAGGAGGGGGACTCTAATATGAAAGGAGGGGGCTTCTGATGTGAAAGGGGGACTCTAATATGAAAGGAGGGGGCTTCTGATGTGAAAGGGGGACTCTAATATAAAAGGAGGGGGCTTCTGATGTGAAAGGGGGACTCCAATATGAAAGGAGGGGGCTTCTGATGTGAAAGCGGGACTCTAATATAAAAGGAGGGGTCTTCTGATGTGAAAGAGGGGGACTCTAATATGAAAGGAGGGGTCTTCTGATGTGAAAGGGGGGGACTCTAATATGAAAGGAGGGGGCTTTTGATGTGAAAGGGGGACTCCAATATGAAAGGAGGGGGCTTCTGATGTGAAAGGGGGACTCCAATATGAAAGGAGGGGGCTTCTGATGTGAAAGGGGAACTCTAATATGAAAGGGGGGGGGGGTCTTCTGATGTGAAAGGAGGGGGACTCTAATATGAAAGGAGGGGGCTTCTGATGTGAAAGGGGGACTCTAATATGAAAGGAGGGGGCGTCTGATGTGAAAGGGGGACTCTAATATGAAAGGAGGGGGCTTCTGATGTGAAAGGGGGACTCCAATATGAAAGGAGGGGGCTTCTGATGTGAAAATGATTTCTTGGGGCATGTTTAATCATTCATTCCCATGTAAACAGTTCATTTATAACACTGATGTTCCTGGCCCCATGACTATGTGTAGGACATGCAGTGTGGCCCTTGTACTGACAACACTCCGGGCCCCTGATGTATAGGAACAATCGTCATTTCTGAACATTTCTCTGATTCCGCTGGAACTGCTGCTTTTTGCTTTAAGTAAAATAAATGTAACAACTGGCCATATTGGCGCGGCGGTTTCGGCTCCAAAAGGAGATCGCAGCGTGACGTTCTGACACCTGATCCCTTTGTAGTCTGTTCTCTCAGCGGGTGATCCACAGAAGTGCCGGAGCTGAAGACCGCGCAGGTAAGAAACGTGCAAACCTGCCTGCCAGCACCGGAGCTTTGTTGCGAGAACCCAGCAGACCCATTAGGACTTTTTTTTTTGTTTTCCCGAGTGTCCTTTGCTTTGGTGTCAATTTTTCGGCTTGCCAATTGGGGGCGTTCAAAAAGACGGTTTTGGAAAGGTTTGAAAGTAAAAAGGAAAGGCGACTTTTTGAAGGTGTTTAGAAGAACGATGAAAGATGCGAGAGATAAAATGTATGTTTGAACAGAAACGTGTCTTAATATAAACATGAGCAGATTTTCTTTCAGCAAATCTTTTTTTTTGGTGCTTTTCTTGCATTAAAGGGCAAAATCGATAGCTTTTGAAAGGGCTGCGTTTGATTGGACAGATGTGTAAGTTGACAGCTTGTGCTATTGATCCACAGTAACAAGATCTACATAGATATTCAGACAAATAATTCCAATGGACAATCGTAGAACACGAAGTACAGAGTAACTCATTACAACCAATCACAGGTTATTATATAAACCAGACTGCAAATGTACCTCATCCCTCATATATCGTATAAAGAACCACAAAAAAAACCAAACAAATGGGACTTTACTGGTACAGAAAATGGACAACCTCATATACATGTTTATTGAAACATATCTTCCAAAAAATGTACCATAAAAGCAGTATTTTAGCTAGCCAGCCCAATAGTTTACAGCATTACAGTGGGGCAAAAAAGTATTTAGTCACCACCAATTGTACAAGTTCTCCCACTTACAAAGATGAGAGAGGCCTGTAATTGGCATCATAGGGAGACCTCAACTATGAGAGACAAAATGAGAAAACAAATCCAGACAATCACATTGGCTGATTTGGAAAGAATTTATTTGCAAATTATGGTGGAAAATAAGTATTTGGTGAATATGAAAAGTTCATGTCAATACTTTGTTATATATCCTTTGTTGGCAATGACAGAGGTCAGATGTTTCCTGTAAGTCTTCACAAGGTTGGCACACACTGTTGCTGGTATGTTGGCCCATCCTCCATGCAGATCTCCTCTAGAGCAGTGATGTTTTGGGGCTGTCTCTGGGCAACACGGACTTTCAACTCCCTCCAAAGGTTTTCTATGGGGTTGAGATCTGGAGACTGGCTAGGCCACTCCAGGACCTTGAAATTCTTCTTATGAAGCCACTCCTTCGTTGCCCGGGCGGTATGTTTGGGATCATTGTCATGTTGGAAGACCCAGCCACGTTTCATCTTCGATGCCCTTGCTGATGGAAGGAGGTTTGCACTCAAAATCTCACAATACATGGCCCCATTCATTCTGTCCTGTACATGGATCAGTCATCCTGGTCCCTTTGCGGAGAAACAGCCCCAAAGCATGATGTTGCCACCCCCATGCTTCACAGTAGGTCTGGTGTTCTTTGGATGCAACTCAGCATTCTCTCTCCTCCAAACACGATGAGTTGTGGTTCTACCAAACAGTTCTATTTTGGTTTCATCTGACCATATGACATTCTCCCAATCCTCTTCTGGATCATCCAAATTCTCTCTAGCAAACTTCAGACGGCCCGGACATGTACTGGCTTAAGCAGGGGGACACGTCTGGCACTGCAGGATCTGAGTCCCTGGCGGCGTAGTGTGTTACTGATGGTAGCCTTTGTTACGTTGGTCCCAGCTCTCTGCAGGTCGTTCACAAGGTCCCCCCGTGTGGTCCTGGGATTTTCGATCACCGTTCTTGTGATCATTTTGACCCCACGGGGTGAGATCTTGCGTGGAGCCCCAGATCGAGGGAGATTATCAGTGGTCTTGTATGTCTTCCATTTTCTAATTATTGCTCCCACAGTTGATTTGTTCACACCAAGCTGCTTGCCTATTGCAGATTCAGTCTTCCCAGCCTGGTGCAGGTCTACAATTTTGTTTCTGGTGTCCTTTGACAGCTCTTTGGTCTTCACCATAGTGGAGTTTGGAGTGTGACTGTTTGAGGTTGTGGACAGGTGTCTTTTATACTGATAACAAGTTCAAACAGGTGCCATTGATACAGGTACTGAGTGCAGGACAGAGGAGCCTCTTAAAGAAGAAGGTACAGGTCTGTGAGAGCCAGAAATCTTGCTTGTTTGTAGGTGACCAAATACTTATTTTCCACCATAATTTGCAAATAAATTCTTTCCAGATCAGCCAATGTGATTGTCTGGATTTGTTTTCTCATTTTGTCTCTCATAGTTGAGGTCTCCCTATGATGCCAATTACAGGCCTCTCACATCTTTTTAAGTGGGAGAACTTGCACAATTGGTGGCTGAATAAATACTTTTTTGCCCCACTGTATATCTCATGACATCCAAGTCCTCCAGATGTCGACACGTTTCACAATTAGCAGTCCCAGCCAATCCCTGGGGTAGGATACCCAGATGGTGGCTGGGAGGGAGCATAAATAGTTGGGGTTCTTGTCTAGGAGGAGGAGATCCCAGCTGGGATCCCAGTCTGGGCAGATCAGCTGTGCTTTTGCTGCTCATCGAGGTCCCAGCTATGCCAGCTGGGGGGCCAGTTTCCTGAAGTTTGCTGGAGATGACTACTTTATTGGGGATCTTGTTTGAAGAATTCACAGGAGAGGGGTCTGGAAGATAGTGGAAGGAGGCATCCAATTATCTAAGGACATTAGTGAGTACAGACCGGTGTGAGATCCCAGTGGACTGTACTGGTACAGAAAATGGACAACCTCATATTATTGTATAAAAAACATGTTTATTGAAACATATCTTCCAAACATTTACCATAAAAACAGTATTTTAGATAGCCAGCCCAATAGTTTACAGCATGTTATAACATGACATCAAAGTCCTCCAGAGGTCGTCGCGTTTCACAATTAGCTTCCTCAGGACCCCGAAAGAGTTGGAGGCGAAAAAGTCCAATGCCGTTGCTGGATGATACATATGTGCATATATATATATATATATATATATATATACAAAACATTAGTTAAATAATTGTAATTTTTAATTGTGTTTTTGATTTAATTGTTTTTTAATTGTGTTTATGACAGGAGCTGTTTTGTTCGGCTCATGAGGACAGGGCCTATTTTTGGCAGGGGGTGGATGTGGCACCCTCCTACGTCAGTGGTAGATTAAGTTAAATAGTTCTTAGCTCGACTACAATCAGTTGCTTTTGATTATTTTGGTCTGATCTGTGTCTCACTGGTTGCAGGTTTGTTTGCTTACCCCGTTTTCTAGAAGATTCTATTAAATAGTGGGTTGGGAGAGTCGAATCCGCAGCTGAATATTTATGCAGTCCCAGCCAATCCCTTGGGTAGGATGCCCAGATGGTGGCTGGGAGGGAGCATAAATAGTTTGGGACTTGGAACAGAGGGGTTTCTTGTCCAAGAGGAGGAGATTCCAGTCTGGGCAGACCAGCTGTGCTTCTGCTGCTCATCGAGGTCCCAGCTATGCCAGCTGGGGGGCTGTTTCCTGAATGTTGCTGGAGATGACTGAGGGAGTATTTATCGGGGATCTTGTCTGAAGAATTCACAGGAGAAGGGTCTGGAAGATAGTGGAAGGAGGCGTCCAATTATCTAAGGACATTAGTGAGTACAGACTGGTGTGAGAGATCCCAGTGACTGTGCTGCTGCTATTAACCCTCTTGTACTAGAGTCAGCATTACTCAAAGAGAACATTGTTCATTGTGTCCCAATGTAGCACATCCCCCCGTTAGCTGCTGCAAGAACTGTGCTCAGGATGAAGGTAGGTGTCCTCAAGTTACTACTAAACATTGCTGGAGTAACCCAGAGGTTACCCTGCACCCATTCAAGTTTAAATCTTGTAATAAAGCATCAAAAAGCATACCCCTAGACATTATTTATAACCAAATAAAACACATCCTATAATATGGCATACAAAATATGATGCGTAGACATTCCACATGATTATGTGTAACGGAACCGGACCCAGACCGCACTTGGGTATATCCGTTATACTCCAGCTTCCCTGTCCGAACACAAATCCCCGGACCACACCCGCTGATCATGCAGGAAATAGACAGCACCAGACTCTCTTAAGACACGAAGTCAACTGCTTTATTTTTACACAAACACAAGATATATACACAGGGCGGGGAAATACAACCAGGAACAGGAAACACATCATCAGGCCGACCCATCAGGGGGAAGGGCTGCAGGAAACACCCACCACCAAACCAAGACACAGAACAATGGGATGCAGCACATAACAGTGAACAATGAACAATGGAACAACCACATGGCAGTGAACAATGGACCAACCACATGGCAGTGAACAATGGACCAACCACATGGCAGTGAACAATGGACAACCCCCATACCCATATTAGAACATTTCACCCTGTACCCCCTAACAGGCACAGGGTGCCTTAGACATAAGAGGGATTTTTGGGAAGATGATACAGGGGTCCCCCCACCCCCAAAAGTCACTCCCATCACATTATGATAATACACCTAGTCAGGGAAAATTATTATGTCATTAACTTATGGAACTTGATTCAGTAGATCCCCCAAACATGATATACAGGCAAACGTTTCGATTGCTCTTCTTCGGGGATTGATGAGTAAATCATATAATGTATCATATGTGTAGTGCCCTGTAGTTTTAGGCAGGATCTTGTCTGTTAGTCAGAGGCTTGCTAGAAGCCTGGGATGAGTCAGCCTTGGAGTGAGGCAGTGACGTTACCTCAGGCAAGCTGGGAGGCTCTTCAGGTCGGGGCTTCTGGAGCCCACCCACCCTTCTAGAAACTGTTGGAACTTTCTAGAAGAGGGGTGGAGGAAGCCTGGATTTGCATGTTTGAGGGATCCTGACCAATCCCCAGGCAGGAGGCCTGGCATGGCGATTAGGACAACCCTTAAATGAGAGAGAGCCTGAACATCAGGAGAGTCAGATGGAAGATGGATTGAAGAAGGGTGCTGGTGTGTAGAGCCTGGGAGGGGCCCAGCGGAGGTGGGCTTACCTACAGGCTGAAGCTCTGCCCTACAGTCTACATGAGAGGAACAGCCTGTCAGCACTGAAACCTGCTAACAAACTTGTGCTGTGTCCAATCACAGACCGAATTAGGGGGGGGCATGCACACACGCGTCTAAAGCCCGGAAGTGAGGCTGCAACGTATGGATACGTCACCTAGCCTGGCTGTGCCGCCCTCCCGCAGTAGATGTACTGTTCTGTGTGTCTGTAAATACAGAACTCTGTGCTGTGATTGGACACAGCCAACCAAAATTATTGGCTGCAACCTGCTAACAAACTTGTGCTGTGTCCAATCAAAGCACGGATTAGTGAGGGTGGGCATGCGCACGCGGGTCCAAAGCCCGGAAGAGAGGCCACAACATATGCTTACATCACCTAGCCTGGCTGTACCGCCCACCCACCCATAGTAGATGTACTGTGGGCAGGCGGAAAGCGGTTAAAGAACAAAAAAGTATTTTTTTATCGGCGTGTACAAGTACCAATAATTTTGGTCAAGTACTCACCAATTTCCATTATTGACTGCGTGTCTGTAAATACAGAACTTTAGGCTAGGATTAGACACAACCAATCAGCAGGTGTCCAGCCAAAATTATTGGCTGAAACCTGCTAATAAACTTGTACTGTGTCCAATCACAGAACAAATGAGTGGGGGGGGCACGTCCAAAGCTCGGAAGAGAGGCCGCAACGTATTGGGTACATCACCTAGCCTGGCTGTACAGCCCACCCGCAGTAGATGTACTGTTCTGTGTGTCTGTAAATACAGAACTCTGGGCTGTGATTGGACACAACCAACCAGCAGGTATCCAGCCAAAATGATTGGCTGAATTCTGCTAACAAACTTGTGCTGTGTCCAATCACAGAACAAATTAGTGAGGGGGGGGCATGCGCACGTGGGTCCAAAGCGCGGATAAAAGGCCGCAACGTATTGGGTACATCACCTAGCCTGGCTGTACAGCCCACCCGCAGTAGATGTACTGTTCTGTGTGTCTGTAAATACAGAACTCTGGGCTGTGATTGGACACAACCAACCAGCAGGTATCCAGCCAAAATGATTGGCTGAAACCTGCTAATAAACTTGTGCTGTGTCCAATCACAGAACAAATTAGTTGAGGGGGATGTGCCCAAAGCCCGGAAGAAAGGCCGCAACGTATGGGTACATCACCGAGCCTGGCTATGCCGCCCTCCCGCAGTAGATGTACGTAGCCTCCCTGGAGGTATTCCTGAGTGTAGCTCGGGGTAAAGTTTCAGTACCAAAAGCGGTAACCCCCCCGAGCTACACTCGGGCTTACCATGCGGCGCTGCTCCGGCATCTGTTCTTCACTTACCTTGTCCTGCGCTCCCGCGATGTCCCTCCTGCGGTGTCCCCGGCAATGTTTTCCGGCGGATGCCGGCATCTGTCATCTAGGTTCCGTCCCCTGCAAGCATCGGGACGTACGGGGGACGGAACTGGCGGGAAATTTGAAAATGACCAAAAGTGACATTCACTAAATACACTAAAATCACATAGTAAAACATTCCTGTATCAAACCATTTCACATACATTTTGTCCCGAGTGCTTTGTCCGGCTCCCTGCCTGCATTTTTACTGTTCTTTCTGCCTGGAAACTGAGAAACGTCCATGGCGTCCAAAAAGCGTCCCTTTAGGTCAGACGCGGTTTTAGACCGGCTAGAGAACAGCGATAGTAAATCAGAACCACTTGCAGAATTGAGTGATAATGATTCGTGGGGGAAATTCCTCATCAGACACTGAAAACGATTCTGCGACTTTGCTCAGCGATGTGCGAACTTGGCGCTCTATTTCACATTTCAGTGTTTTTGGTTTGATTATATTATTGAATTACATTTATTATTATTATATTATTATTTTTTATGATTATTTATTAAATTATAATTTATGATTTTGTGTTTCAAATGTTATCATACCCGGGATGTTTACTAGACTCTTGTTCGGACAGATTTCAGTGAGTTATTCCTAAAAATTACAGGCCTACAATAA
The DNA here is from genome assembly GCF_062004578.1 of Staurois parvus. Lineage (NCBI taxonomy): Eukaryota > Metazoa > Chordata > Amphibia > Anura > Ranidae > Staurois > Staurois parvus. The sequence continues at coordinate 624,070 of NW_028319311.1, read as the reverse complement.
AAAAACTACATATTTCCATGCAAAAAAATGTACCGCTTTGAGCACAGAAATATGGGCATAATCAGACCGCTAGGGAGGTTAATGGTTAAAGAACAAAACAGTATCAATTTTTATTGTATAAATTCGACATCTGTATTGGGAATGCAGCTTGTCACGGACCCCTGAGACGTCGCAGCTCAAGAAGACAAGCTCAATAACGCCGGCTCAGCACAGAAGTGTCCCTGGAAATCAATTTAACATTTTGGCAGCCGCGCTTTCGCAATCCCTCTTGCTATCCCCCCGGGCGTCCTTGTACTTGTTCCCTCGATACATAATCCTTCAAAACCCTCAGAATGTTTTCCTCCTCTGTACTCTGAGCCGTGCTTCTCCTCTCAGTAAAACACTACAGAAGGAGGCTGTTTATTTTACTTCTGTGTGCCACAAAATTCGCCGTTCTTTCTTGTATCCATAAATGTCCACTGTCTCTATACACCGGCTCACCGACTCCCGGATCCGAGCCGTGATTAACATTCACCTTGTATATTGGGATGTGATTTAGTGGTTTGTTTTTCTCTTAGGTTTGGGCAGTATGTTATGTTTTATGACATTGGGTTTGATTTGGTGAGAGATGGGCAGACAGAGGAAGGAAGTGTAAAGAGAATAAGATGTGAATTACAGTGGAAAATGTTCTCCGCCGGGACGATGAAGGTATATTAGAAGGCCATTCTAGGAAAATGTATCCAGAAAAGCTTCCAGTTTATTATATAGTTCTATTCATTTACTTTTAAGGGGACACAAACCTGCTATCCGTCACGTAAAGGTCCCCGTGCATTGGCGCATACGGCAAACAAAAGTCTCATTACAGTCGTTAGCGTGAATAATGAGCGAGTCTTTTCTTGGATTAGCTCCACCGGCAATCCGGCAAGTCCAAGGCTGTGCTTTGCCGGTCAGGCCGTGGCCGGCATTAAATTAACTGATAAAAGGATTGTCTTTCCGGTACTAGTCTGTGATGAGCCAAATGTACCTGGGTTAGGGATGCACCGATACCATTTTTTTTCTTTTTTTAATCGGTGAGTACGAGTACTGATACTTTCGGTCAAGTACTCGCTGATACAGATACATTTTCGGTCAAGTGCTCGCCAATACTGATTACCGATACTTTCGGTCAAGTACTCGCCGATATCTATAGCTTTGGTCATGTACTCGCCGATACACATTATCGATACTTTTGGTCATGTACTCACCGATACAGATACTTTCGGTCAAGTGCTCCCAAATACTGATTACCAATACTTGCGGTCAAGTACTCGCCGATACAGATTACTGATCCTTTCGGTCAAGTACTCGCCGATACAGATTACTGATACTTGCGGTCAAGTACTCGCCGATACAGATTACTGATCCTTTCGGTCAAGTACTCGCCGGTACCGATTACCGATACTTTCGGTCAAGTACTCGTCGATACTGATTTCTGATACCTTCAGACAAGTACTCGCCGATACCGGTTTCTGATACCTTCAGACAAGTACTCGCCAATACCGATTTCTGATACTTTCAGACAAGTACTCGCCGACAAGGATCACCGATACTTTTGGCCAAGTACTCGTTGATACCGATTACCAATACTTTCGGTCAAGTACTTGCCAATACAGATTACTGATACTTGCTGTCAAGTACTCACCGATATCGATTACCAATACTTTCGGTCAAGTACTTGCCGATACCGATTACTGATACTTTTGGTCAAGTACTCGCCGATACCAATCACCGATTTTTCGGTCAAGTACTTGCCAGTACCGATTACCAATACTTTCGGTCAAGTACTGCCACTAGAGAGACTGCTGTTAGACGCACTGCCACTAGAGAGACTGCTGTTAGACGCACTGCCACTAGAGAGACTGCTGTTAGACGCCCTGCCACTAGAGAGACTGCTGTTAGACGCCCTGCCACTAGAGAGACTGCTGTTTGACGCCCTGCCACTAGAGAGACTGCTGTTTGACGCCCTGCCACTAGAGAGACTGCTGTTAGACGCACTGCCACTAGAGAGACTGCTGTTAGACGCCCTGCCACTAGAGAGACTGCTGTTAGACGCACTGCCACTAGAGAAACTGCTGTTAGACGCACTGCCTTTAGAGAGACTGCTGTTAGACGCCCTGCCACTAGAGAAACTGCTGTTAGACGCACTGCCTTTAGAGAGACTGCTGTTAGACGCCCTGCCACTACAGAGACTGCTGTTAGATGCACTGCCACTAGAGAGACTGCTGTTAGACGCACTGCCATTAGAGAGAGTGCTGTTAGATGCACTGCCACTAGAGAGACTGCTGTTAGACGCACTGCCATTAGAGAGAGTGCTGTTAGACGCACTGCCTTTAGAGAAACTGCTGTAAGAGGCACTGCCACTAGAGAGACTGCTGTTAGACGCACTGCCACTAGAGAGACTGCTGTTAGACGCACTGCTATTAGAGAGAGTGCTGTTAGATGCACTGCCACTACAGAGACTGCTGTTAGACGCACTTCCACTAGAGAGACTGCTGTTAGACGCACTGCCACTACAGAGACTGCTGTTAGACGCACTGCCACTAGAGAGACTGCTGTTAGACGCACTGCCACTAGAGAGACTGCTGTTAGACGCACTGCCACTAGAGAGACTGCTGTTAGACGCACTGCCATTAGAGAGAGTGCTGTTAGACGCACTGCCACTACAGAGACTGCTGTTAGACGCACTGCCACTACAGAGACTGCTGTTAGACGCACTGCCACTAGAGAGACTGCTGTTAGACGCACTTCCACTAGAGAGACTGCTGTTAGACGCACTGCCACTACAGAGACTGCTGTTAGACGCACTGCCACTAGAGAGACTGCTGTTAGACGCCCTGCCACTAGAGAGACTGCTGTTAGACGCACTGCCACTAGAGAGACTGCTGTTAGACCCCCTGCCACTAGAGAGACTGCTGTTAGACCCCCTGCCACTAGAGAGACTGCTGTTAGACGCACTGCCACTACAGAGAGTGCTGTTAGACGCACTGCCACTAGAGAGAGTGCTGTTAGACGCACTGCCACTACAGAGACTGCTGTTAGACGCACTGCCACTAGAGAGACTGCTGTTAGATGCACTGCCACTACAGAGACTGCTGTTAGACGCACTGCCACTACAGAGACTGCTGTTAGACGCACTACCACTAGAGAGAGTGCTGTTAGACGCACTGCCACTAGAGAGACTGCTGTTAGACGCACTGCTATTAGAGAGACTGCTGTTAGACGCACTGCCACTAGAGAGACTGCTGTTAGACGCACTGCCACTAGAGAGACTGCTGTTAGACGCACTGCTATTAGGCAGAGTGCTGTTAAACGCACTGCCATTAGACAGAGTGCTGTTAAACGCACTGCCACTAGAGAGACTGCTGTTAGACGCACTGCCACTAGAGAGACTGCTGTTAAACGCACTGCCACTAGAGAGACTGTTGTTAAACGCACTGCCACTAGAGAGACTGCTGTTAGACGCACTGCCACTAGAGAGACTGCTGTTAGACACCCTGCCATTAAAGAGAATGCTGTTAGACGCTCTGCGATTTCCCAGACAGACAGATTTGATCCCAGATATTCTGCTGCTAAGGAGACTGTTCTTAGACACACAGATATGTTAGTCACAGTGCAATTACCAAACTTTCCGCTCAGCGCACGTCCCTTAGAGAGCCGCCTATTAGACACACGGCCATTAGGTAGACTGTGGTTGATGCGGCACCATTATAAAGACACCTGTTAGGCGCAGTAACAGGGAAATGACTATTACTGATCCATCTGGATTGGAATGAGCTTCCAGCACAGGAAAATGAGAAAAGTGATACATTTTTATACATTTCCTGGCAGGTGATGAAGCTGTATCCATTATTAGTATTCAGCCAATCAGAAAGTCTCACATCTACACCTCATTTCAGCCCCACCCCTCAATACATCCATTCCACCTGAGTTAATAGCCGGCTAATAAGGGAAGCTGTGAAAGCCACTGAACTGGGCATGTGCAAAACAAAAAAAGTTGTTTCGTTTTGTTTCGAAATCTAACAAATTTCATGTAGTTGGATTCGGTAAATTCATTGAATTCGTTTTTGGGATTTGTTTCGGTAATTCGTATTCAAATTTAATTCGAAAACATTTTGACCAACTACAAAAAGTAGTTCGAATTAGAAAAGATTTCAACAGAATTTGAAATTTTTTTTAAAAATAACGGGGAGAGGGGGACCAATCCTTAACCACTTCCCGTCAGGCCCATGTACATAAAGGGCCTCCACATTCACTGCCTGTGCGCGCTGCCTGGGAGCGCGCTGCACCGTAATCCGATCCCTGCACGGGACCTCTGTGCGAGGTCCTGATTCATGTGATCACTGATTGGCCAGTCAGTGATCACAGGAACAGTAGTAAGCAAGATGTCACTTCTGACATCATTGCTTACTACTTGTGAAATCTGTGAATGATCACAGAGATCTCATAATACAGGTCTATTCACAACAGTCTTGTACCATGTGACAAGCTGTGACCAATCACAGCGCTCACAGTATTTCTCAATGCCTGCAAAAATGCAGCCAGAGAGAAGGAGAAATGATTGCTTTTACAGCCTTTATGGGTGTAAAAGCAATCAGTGTAAAAAAAGAAACAAAAATCTTCATCACCCCCCAACAAGTAGTACAGTCAGTATGATGATACTGCACTGCTAGGGTTATGGTATGTAAAAAAAAAAAAAACATAAATAATAGTATAAAAAAATGTAAAAAAAGTTTTTAAAAAGTATAATTTTTGGTTATTTTTTTTTTTACTAAAAAGATAGATGAATACATTTTGGCCAAGATTTATGAAGAAAGATCATTTATTTGCAAAATGTTATAAGAAAAACACTTTTTTTTTCAAAATATTTGGACTTCTTCTCTCCCCGGCGTCGGAATTATAACTGTGGGAACCAGACTGTGACAGCTTGCGGCTCCACAGCTGAGTGCCCCCTGCATGTGTGCAAATCGCGCTGCGCATTCTCATTGGTCTGGCAGTCTTCTGGGACCTGTGAAAGGTCCAAAGAGACTTCGGGAGGGAGGAGGGGGCCAAACCAGATCTGCAGATTGAGCATAATAGATCGGAGTCCGATCCATTATGCCCCCCAGTCCACAGATCCGATCCATCTTGCGGGGATCATCGGCTTGCTTTAAAACTTACTTTTTTCATGGAGAGATCAATTAACCCCCAATATGTTTCAAGCCAATGATCTCCATAAGATGGATCAGATCTGTGGATTGGGGAGCATAATGGATCCGATCCATCATGCGGGGATCGTCGGAGGGGTGACACCAAGTGTTATCGCACCTGGTGATACCAACCCTAGGGATGCCCCTGATTTTCTCCATTCGAGCTGAACGAATGACTTGAATTCCTTTTTTTTTCTATAACTACACCCCACAAAGTTTGCGAAAAACATGCAATGCAGAAACCAATTAATGAAAAATTAAAAAAAAAAATATTCTCAAGTTTCACTTTTAAAAAAAATGTCAGTGCCCTTTTAGCAACTCTGGTTGCAGTAAAACATCTCAATTTTTTTTATTTTTTTTACATCTGAGATAGCAGCCACACAAGGCATCATGCTACGCCTCAACAAGCTCCGGCACATGTTCGCAGCGCACTTTTTCTTACTTTGCTGAGAGCCCACTGTGACCAGGATGAGCAGCTGTTCCATTATGAGAGAGGCGTGGTGAACAGCACTCACCGCTCGACGATCCCTAATCCAGACGTGAATAGGCATATTCTATTAGCGCCTAGCTCAGACACTTACAGTCCCTGCTCCTGATCTCTGCATATTGGGTTTATTCATGAAAAATCTGCAGGGAGCTGACCGCCAAAAACAACCTCCAAAATAGGATTTATATTTGACAGAAAATGTTCAACTGCAGGCTTGCTGATCAAACCAGGACTCCGGCCAAACGGCTTCATACATACCTGTAATGGGATGGACTTCCCAATCATGTTCCCTCAAGCTGGAGAAGATGCTCCAAATAAAAGGGTCCTGGGCCGACCCTTGGTGACAGCAAGGACTATAAAAGGTAGCTAATTCAAAGAACATTGGTGGTCAAGAGGTTGACAACCACAACTGCTGGTGGCAGCAAGGACTATAAAAGGTAGCTAATTCAAAGAACATTGGTGGTCAAGAGGTTGACAACCACAACTGCTGGTGGCAGCAAGGACTATAAAAGGTAGCTAATTCAAAGAACATTGGTGGTCAAGAGGTTGACAACCACAACTGCTGGTGGCAGCAAGGACTATAAAAGGTAGATAATTCAAAGAACATTGGTGGTCAAGAGGTTGACAACCACAACCGCTGGTAGCAGCAAGGACTATAAAAGGTAGATAATTCAAAGAACATTGGTGGTCAAGAGGTTGACAACCACAACCGCTGGTGGCAGCAAGGACTATAAAAGGTAGATAATTCAAAGAACATTGGTGGTCAAGAGGTTGACAACCACAACCGCTGGTGGCAGCAAGGACTATAAAAGGTAGATTATTCAAAGAACATTGGTGGTCAAGAGGTTGACAACCACAACCGCTGGTGGCAGCAAGGACTATAAAAGGTAGATAATTCAAAGAACATTGGTGGTCAAGAGGTTGGCAACCACAACCGCTGGTGGCAGCAAGGACTATAAAAGGTAGATTATTCAAAGAACATTGGTGGTCAAGAGGTTGACAACCACAACCACTGGTGGCAGCAAGGACTATAAAAGGTAGATTATTCAAAGAACATTGGTGGTCAAGAGGTTGACGGCCACAACCGCTGGTCTCCAACAGTTCCCAGACCATAGGTGGTTCCACGCACATTGGTTCTTCTGTCTTCAGCACTTACGGGACAGATCAGAGTGGTGCTCTATGCCAGCGCTTACCCAGATCTCCCTTGCTAGTACAGAGACTGCCAGTCACGAGCAAAGTTCCATGCTCACCGACAATATAGGTTCAGTCTAGGGGATATCTTTTTAGAATTTAGTGCTGCATAACTTGAACAGGAGAGTGTGTCAGTGGTCCAGGAAACTCTAAAATGATCAACAGGAGGACAAACTTCTGGCACAAATTCTTATAGCTCCAGCCACACATGAATATCCTACAGTAGCTCTTACAATGTCCCAGGAGCTGACTGCCACCTGGCTTCCACAGGTAGGACCTCAGTGAGGGAGATAAAAGATCCTTCTCCAGACATCAGAAAAGTGTCCAACAAAAATTATTTTAGCAATCTTCTCTAGGCCATCTGTTCAGCACCTGCTGAAGTCCAAACTGCAATTCTTCCTCACACTCCAGCTGCTTCAGAGGGGCAGCAACCTCAGGAGAAGTAGAACATTTCTATTAGAGGAAGAACACTCTGGCAAGGACTTACAAACATTTATCACCTCCCCAGCCACCTATTTGATGCCCCCTTTCAGTAATTGGCTGATGCATGATAAATATTCATACCTGGACATTCTGGACTCTTCCCACCCTTCTCCGAGAAGCAGGAGGGAAAAAAATCAAACACTCAGGTAGGAAACCCTTTCCAGACAAAAACAATAGATCAATGGCCTCCAAACTGCATCCTGGGGACTGGATTTGGCCCTTTACTTGCTCTTGGGGAACTATTCCTCTAGCTGACACCAATGATAAGGCACAATTCTTATCAATGGCACTGGCGATGGGACACTATTTCTCCCACTGATAGCCACAACGGGGCCCTATTCCTTCAACTAACACCATTGATGGGGCACCATTCCAACCACTAACACCATCGATGGGGCACTATTCCTCCCACTGATATCAACAATAAGCCACTATACCTCTCATTAAAACCAGTGAGGGGGTATTCCTTACTCCCACTGATGCCAGGGTATTTTCTACTCCGAATGGTCACGATGGCCTCTCTAAAGCCTGAAGGACAGTAAATTGGCTCTCTGCTTAGAGAATTTGGAGATTCCTGCAATACATCACTGCTCCATTGACTGCAGTGAAGCCAAGAACTAAATGTAGTCTAACATGCTAATTAGAGGAGGGTGCTATACATCAAGATTAGCATTATCTAAAAATATATTATTGGTTTTTGGATGCGTGTAGGCAAGTGCAGTCTTTTCTCACTGTAGATAGCACTCGATTGAATGGTGTCACAGCCAGGAGAAGAAGCCAAGGGAAAGCACTGTTTCTCTGTGGTTTCCTGGGTCAATGGAACAGCATTCTGGTTGGCTATGCTGAAGTCATATGACCCTTGGTGGCCATCATGGGTTAGCAGGGTCTACATCAGTCCCAGTGCCTGGGTTTTGATCTACTTTATGTGAGTGGCTAATGTGGGGAGAGAGACCCCACTTGTTAGGGAAAACCATTAGTGGTAGAGAAAGGATCCGGACAAGAAGGGAAAGGCTAGGGACTCACTACCTGGAAAAAGGCCTCCCTGTTGGGACCGGACTGACCAGGCCACACTTCAACCTGTTGGCATCTCTCCTCAGCCATGTCTTTGACTGCATTGAACTGTGAGCTGTTTCCTTAAAGCCTGAAGGACAGTACATTGGCTCTTTGCTTAGAAATGTTGGAGATTCCTGCAATAGACCACTGCTCCAATGACTGCAGTGAAGCCAAGAACTAAATTTAGCCTAACTAGAGTAGGGCGCTAAATATCTAGATTAGAATTCTGCAGTCTGTTTTCTCCACTGTAGGTAAGGCTCGATTGAGTGGTAACTACAGCCTGGAGAGGAAGTCAAGGTTTCCTATGGTTTCCCGGATCAATGAAGCAGGTCGGGTTGGCTAAGCTGCAGCCATGTGACCTTTGGTAGTTATCTTGGGTCAGCAGGGTCTACTTAAGTCCCAGTCCCAGGGTTTTGATGTACTTTATGCCTTTGTCTAGTATAGGGAGAAAGGCCTCACTTATTAGGGAAAGCCATTAGCGGTAGAGAAAGGTTCCTGATGAGAAGGGACAGGCTAGGGACTCGCTACCTGGAAAGAAGCCTCCATGTTGGGACCAGACTGGCCAGGCCACATTTCAACCACTGGTACAGATGCTGTTGGCACCTCTCCTCACCACGTCTTTGACTGCATTGAACTATGAGTTGTTTGTCTAAAGCCTGAAGGACAGTACATTGGCTCTTTGCTTAGAAAGGTTGAAGATTCCTGCAGTAGACCACTGCTCCTATGACTGCAGTGAAGCCAAGAACTAAATTTAGCCTAACAGCCTAACTATAGGAGGACGCTAAATATCTAGATTAGAATTCTGCAGTCTGTTTTCCCCACTGTAGGTAGTGCTCGATTGAGTGGTAACCACAGCCTGGAGAGCAACTAACATTGGTTTTCTATGGTTTCCTGTGTCAGTGGAGCAGTGTTCCAGTTGACTAAGCTTCAAGCATGTGACCTTTGGTGGCCATCTTGGGTTAGCAGGGTCTAAAGTCCCAGTCCCCGGGTTTTTAATCACTTTATGCGATTGGCTAGCGTAGGGAGAGAAGATCCACTTGTTAGGGAAAGCCAATACTGGTAGAGAAAGGTTCCTGACTAGAAGGGACAGGCTAGGGACTCGCTACCTGGAAAGAAGCCTCCCTGTTGGGACTGGACTGGCCAGGCCACACTTCAACCTCTGGTACAGTTGCTGTTGGCACTTCTCCTCAGCCACCCCTTTGACTGTATTGAACCGTGAGTAGTTTCCCTAGGCGTCATTCTCCCATTAGGCTGTCTGTTTTTTGGCATTCTGCTCAATACAAGATTCAAGTTTTACTGCAACCGGATTCTGAGTGTTCACTACCGCCTCTCACCATGCTGCACCTCCCCACATGCAGATCAAAAGTTCTGACTTTAATTTCTACATGCTAATTTGGTCATCGACTTGGAAAGTATTTTAACCACCAACAGCCAGGCAAGCAGCATTTTCAGGGGAAGTGCAACACTGGCACTCTTCTGTCAGTCCCACACAGTCCACCTGCCATCTTTTCTTCCATTTTCCTATCTCATATGAGCCTCATCCTCCTGTCATTGCTCCTTCTCACATCTGACCCAGACATCAGAGACCCCCTCCATTCCACCACTCTTCAGGAATGGCTCTGTTTGTTCTCTGGCCCCTCTGCCACCTTCCCCCTCCCACGCTCTCTTGCTCTCACTCGCACTGTGTTCCCTTCTCTACTGCGGCCACTGCTGTGTTGAATGAGTCACTGATAGCCTCCCTATTGCTTTTCATGTACTGGGAAAAAGCTTAGACCTGATTGCAGCTGGATTCAAAGACCCTGACAGGAGGTGAAAGGAAATGAGACCGCTGCTGCACTTATGGGTGAATGCTTTATGCAAAAACTAAGGGGAACAACTTTACCGGTGAAAAGAAAATCACCGTTAGGGCGCTGACCGTATAAGTTGTAGTCTAATTGGGCCATCTACTTTACGCCTTTGCAACCAGGCGTTGATGAAGCCTAGAGGTCCAGACAAAATTGAGCAGAACCAGACTGATCAGTATCATATAACTCAATCACTGATTTCCCCACCTAAATACTTTTTACGTTTTTCATCATTTTTATATTCTTTTCGGTACAATGTTTTATTACATTTCCTTCTTATCTTTTTTTTATTATGAGCTGACAAATGCTCAAAAAAGTGCAACATTTAAAAAAAAAAAAAAAAAAAATCAATGTATGCTTTTGTAGCACTACCCTCTTAGGAGTTTATGATTTTATTAAGGGGTTAACAACTTGGATGGGGTCTAGGGGTATACGGGATGCCCAAGGAACTGTAAACCTGAGAACAACCTTTCTGGCAACTATGTACAAAATGTGGATACAAACAGTCTGAGTGTCAAAAGCAGTTTAGTGTACCTCCTCAGAACCTGGATGAATGCTCCTCTTAACCCAGCTGCCTGAGGGTATCCCTGGGCAAGGGGGCCAAGAGCTGTAGATTTAAAACAGTCCCCAATGCGAAGCTAGTTGGGTCTTACACCTGACTGTCCTCTACCCTTATCCAGCTCAGGGGGTGTACACACTGTCCTGTCCTCTCCCCTTATCCAGCTTAGGGGGTGTAGTAGTACCCACACTGTCCTGTCCTGTCAGTGTGGTGGGTTGGTAGATGCCTTCAGGCCTTTCGCTGTGCTGGCTTCTTCCCTGATGCTCAGGATGTCCTCCCTTGGAGATGGTGGCCCAGTGTAGGTCCTTTTGTCCAGCAAGGTACCTGTAGGTAGACCCCCTCCCTGAGGCCCCCTCCCAAGCTGCGCACTCCAGCTTCTCACTTTATCTTTCACCCAACACTCACTGACCCTGCTCCCCAGGCTTTGTGATATTTGAGGGTTGCCTTGTTCACTATGCCCAGCCGCCTTCCAGGGGATTGGCCAAGGTCCCTCAAACATGCAGATCTGAGCCTCCTCCCTTCCTTCATCTAGAAAGTTCCTCAAGTTTCTGGAAGGGTGAGAGGGCTCCAAAATCTCTGACCTGTAGAAACTCCCTAGCCTGTCCTCAGGTGAACCTCGACCTCAGGCTGACTCATCCCCAGGCTGCTACTCAGCCTCTGTCTAAAAACTATCCAAATAATGTGGAGGGCGTTACACTTAACAACTTGAAGTGGTTATAAAGACTATTTTGTTGACCCTAAAATAAAAAATGTGGTATACTTATCTGCTCTGGCAATGGTATTGCACGTAGCAGTCTCTTACCGTCTCTTCTGGGGTCCCATGCCAGCGATCTCTGCTCTTCCTCTCGAGCAAGGCGGCTGCTATGGGGCCATTCTGTGGGGTGCACTTCTGAATGGAGACGTGCAGGATCTGGAGGAGGAGTTCTGTCCTCCTCTCTGCTGCTTGCCCTCAGGTGAACCCCTACCTCAGGCTGACTCATCCCCAGACTGCTACTCAGCCTCTGTCTAAAAACTATCCAAATAACCTGGAAGGCGTTACACTTCACAACTTGAAGTGGTTATAAAGGCTATTTTAGGATCTGGAGGAAGAGTTCTGTCCTCCTCTCTGCTGCTGACTGTGGGGGCGGAGACAAGGAGGGTGCTGCAGCTGCAGGAAAGGTGCAAGAGCCACGTGAAATGGCCAGGTGGGCCAAATTTGGCCCCTTGACCTTGTGTTTAACACATGTACCCTAGGAGGACTTTAGCTGGCTGCAGACAAACCTCAGATGGAAAGCCTCATCCATGGAGATGCACAGGGCATGTGCAGGAGCTGCTGAAGAAGGTATTCCGCTGGGATGGTGCAGTCCTGGCCAAAGAGGGCGAGAAGGACTAAATCTCCCAGCATGCCTGAGGAGCACCTGTGCACATCAACAGAAGGCAACGCATTTTTGTGCAGTGAGGGAAACGCACGATTTCTTGCGGTTCCTGCACCACACCTAGTGTGAACAAGCCTTTAGTCCACAAAAAGGAATGCAGTGTCATTCTGCAGGAGGAAATTAGATGCCGAGTGTGTTTTGCAGTGTCTATAAAGGGATAAAACACGGCCAAATATGCAAATAGACAATTATGTGATTCCACTCCACGTAAAACTGGAGGGCAAATTCCATTTAATTTTTTTTTTTTATTAAACAAGAACATTTTTGATTGATCTATAAATGTTTATATCAATTTAACAAGACAACGGTGCCGCGGTCTAATTACTGACCCTTGTTAACTTTGATTTAGAGGCGATAATTCCAATGTCAAATCCTTCTGAAAGGCTGAGAAGTGAGAAGAATATTTTTAGATCCGTCATGTTGAGTGAAAGAAACTCAAAATGAAGTTATAACAGCAATATGGCATGTTACTAAGACATATGAAGAAATGTAAAAATAAATAGGACAAATGCGAAATGCATCCCGGGTAATTTCTGTGGAAAGATATTCAGGATATTTTAAGTAGAACTCCAGTTTAAAAAAAAAAACTCCTAAAAAAGAAAAAAAAAAAGTTAAAGGGTAACTCAACTTTTGTGAGAAAAAAATAACAAATATAAAAAATAATAACATTGTGTATACAATTGAGACTCATGTCATATTGCAATTGAATATTATTAAAAATGACCTTTCCTTTTCAATCCGCAGCTGCTGTAATTTTCTGTAAAATGCAATATGGCGACCTGGAGGTGTTCTATACGCAGATGGCGTACAGAATGCTCCCGGAGATGTAATTTCCTGCTTGTGTGATTGGCTCAGTGATCTTCCCAGAAGTCTGCACTAAGATACAAGTCAAAGTTGGGGCATCCCCTGCAACAAAAAAAGTCAATTTTGGTGAGATACTCCAAAAGGGAAATCGTGTCTAAAGGGATGCAGACCCCGCCACGTTCCTCTTTAGAACCCTGCAAGTGCAGCAGCTGATTAATAATTACAAAGTCACTCCCATTCACATGTACTGTGCACATAGACACAGACAAACAACTATTTCTTCAGGATAACAAAAGGTAGGAATCTGCTACAAAATTTGTTAAAATCCCTGAGATGTACAGAGATCACCCAGAGGGGAGAATTTTTTTCTCAACAACAGTGGAGTTACTCTTTAACCCCTTCACGCCTAAAGGTAAAACAAATGTTAATGTCTAAGTAAAATTTTACATCTTTGACCTGTGATAGTAAAACCGTCCATATCATCATAACTACTTTGTACATCCAGGTGGATTATACCGCATTTTTTTCAGGACAAATTTGGCTTCATTTGGTGGTAAATGGTAATGGATATCTTCTGATTTTTTTTATTATCAAAAGAAAACTGGCCCAAAATAATAAAAAAATAATATTTTTTTTTAATTTATCTTTGTTTCTTGTTACTACCATAACCTACCACCAAAGAACAACCCAAAATAAATTTTCCAGCTCTTGATGATACCATATATGTGTTTGTTACTTGTTGTTTGTACTACAGCCCAGAAACAATAGTGCGCATTTTGTTTTTTACCTAAAACACACTGACACTGATACCAATTAAAAAAAAAAAAATCCTGACCTTTGACCCAAACACTAACCCTGACACTGAACTAGATAAAAACCTTGATCTAGGTATTTGTTTCTTTATTTTTTATGTTATGCTTTAATATTTATTTATTTTCTTTTTTTACAAATAGTTTTTATTTTTCTCTCTGCAAGGAGAAAGAGAGATACAATGTATCTCTCTCTTCCATTCAGAGAGAAAAAAACCCAAGGGGGGCGGGCTTCACAGTGACTGATTACGGTGATAGCCAATCAGAGGCTATCACGGTGATCATGTGACCTGGAATCGAGAGTCCCGGGTCCCGATCGTTAGAACAGGACCCTGGGCTCTCAGTGACACCCTGGGGTTTGTGCTGGGAGCGCACTGTGCGGCGCGCTCCCAGCACGAAGATGGGTATGCAAATAGGAAGAGCCAGCTGTAGCCTTTATGACCCTTATGGAGGTGGGGGCTAGGGCAGATTGCAAGAGGCCTTTAGGCCAGACCAAGAGCTCCCTGTAAGGCTTTTTACCTGGGGGATCCTGGAAGGAGGATGTGTCTACAGATAGCACAGTCCTGTGGGTATTAATGACCCCAGGTGGAGGAGAGACTGGTAGAGGGAGATGCCTGCTGATTGTGATGGTACTGAAAATGCTTTCACATGTGTTTGCCGTGGACCGTCCACTAAATATGGACTCCAGAATGTAAGTCGATGTTGTCATGTGACTGTTATGCCATTCCCTAAATTACAATAAAGTGCAGCAAATCTACTTTTATGTGTGGACATTCCTTCCTTGGCATATAAAGATCAATGGCCGGAAATGTCAAGTGAAGGCCTCTGGATGGAGTGGGGCACAATACGTTGAAGGGTTCAGCCTCAACAGAAGAGGCAGTGTTCTGGCAGGACAGGAGCGGGGGTAGGGACCTGTGCTCTTGGGGCACCGATTACAGAAAATCATGAAGCCCCTGTTGCAGGCTGCAGCAAAATGGTCACCTTGGCGTTCCAACTCAAGTATTCTCTGTAAAGCAGGGGCGGACTGACAACTCATGGGGCCCCCGGGCAATAGGGGATCATGGGGCCCCTGTGTTCTTGCCCAAACTCAAAAAAGCCTATAAAAAAGGTACCGGGGGCATCTCATGGGGCCCCCTACTGACCCCGGGCCCTCGGGCAGTGCCCGAGTTTACAAATGGTCAGCCCGCCCCTGCTGTAAAGCCTTTGGATTAACCTGACAACCAGGTATTTAGCATTTTTCAAAGAAAAGATTTGGCGTGGGCAGCCTCCCTTCTTGTTCAGTGCAGGATTCCTTTAATCCAGACGGCAGCAGTCTGATATGATAGAAGTGACGTAACACACAAATACAAAAAGCTAAAAAAAAAAAAGCTAAAAAAAAAAACTAAAAAAAAAAGACAAGCATTACATAAGCCCAACATACACAATGAACTTTTTTTTTGGCCTGAAGTGGATTGTGAACTGGTCGGGCTAACAATGCCGTTCTCGCCTGTTTATGTAACACACACACTGCGGCTGACATGATTGTATTGACAGCTCCGCAGTAATTATTTATTCAAAGTGTTTTCTTGTTTTTCTATTACAAGCGCTATCTCCCATTTTGAAACTAATGAATTTCCACCAAGCGTTAAACTGATCTCAAATTATATTGCTTTCGGCTGGCGACGAGTTGCGGTCGCCAAGAAATCATCTTTTGAATTCAACACAAGCAAGTAAAATAGAAGAAGAGGGGGTGCCAAAAAGTACATTAGGAATAGCGATCCGCCATTGGCTGGCCTGCATTTAAATAACAACTTGCTTCACTCATGGAGGAAAATGTTTCCGTTTTTTTATGTTTCTCTTGAATATTTTCAATGTGCCTACATAGAAGCAGGGGGGTGACTACAGGTCTGGCGGCCCAATAGCGACATGTTTCTGGGCCTCCTTGGGAACTGTCTCTATAGCATCTGTCAGTGTCAACTGAGATAATACTGTCAATGACTGTATAACCTCAGTGGTCACATGATCAGGATCGGGTCAGGATGGGCAACAGGCAGGAGAAATGTGTGAAATGAAGCAAAGCTCAGGGCAGGCAGCAGTTAGTAGGGGTATCTGGTTATATAGCAAAAGACAGGATGGCAGCAGACAGGAGGGGTACTGTATGTGTGAAATGTTGCAAAGGTCAGGGCAGGCAGCAGATAGTAGGGGTATATGGTTATATAGCAAAAGACAGGATGGCAGCAGACAGGAGGGGTACTGTATGTGTGAAATGAAGCAAGGTCAGGGCAGGCAGCAGATAGTAGGGGTATATGGTTATATAGCAAAAGACAGGATGGCAGCAGACAGGAGGGGTACTGTATGTGTGAAATGAAGCAAGGTCAGGGCAGGCAGCAGATAGTAGGGGTATATGGTTATATAGCAAAAGACAGGATGGCAGCAGACAGGAGGGGTACTGTATGTGTGAAATGTTGCAAAGGTCAGGGCAGACAGCAGATAGTAGGGGTATCTGGTTATATAGCAAAAGACAGGATGGCAGCAGACAGGAGGGGTACTGTATGTGTGAAATGTTGCAAAGGTCAGGGCAGGCAGCAGATAGTAGGGGTATCTGGTTATATAGCAAAAGACAGGATGGCAGCAGACAGGAGGGGTACTGTATGTGTGAAATGTTGCAAAGGTCAGGGCAGACAGCAGATAGTAGGGGTATCTGGTTATATAGCAAAAGACAGGATGGCAGCAGCCAGGAGGGGTACTGTATGTGTGAAATGAAGCAAGGTCAGGGCAGGCAGCAGATAGTAGGGGTATATGGTTATATAGCAAAAGACAGGATGGCAGCAGACAGGAGGGGTACTGTATGTGTGAAATGTTGCAAAGATCAGAGCAGTCAGTAGAGGTATCTGGTAAGGTAGCAAAGGTCATGATGGGCAGCAGACAGAAGTAGGTATGAAATGTCGGAAAGGTAAGGCCAGGCAGCACACAGTAGAGGTTTCCAGTAGCACAGCTAAAGATAGGATGGACAGCAGCCAGAAGTATGTGTGAAATGTTCCAAAGGTCAGGGCAGGCAGCAGACAGTAGAGGTATCTAATCACATAGCAAAAGACAAGATGGGCAGCCCTGCTTCTTATATGGACATATCAAAAATGATACTCTAGGATCTTTGATTTGGTACTTTCATTAGTCTTTGCTGCAATAAATCCAGACAGACCTTCTGACCCCTCTCCAAACCTACAATAAACCCTTTCAGCCAGAGTGTCACTTTAAGAAAAAAAAAACAAAATAGAAAGAACAGCTTTATGGGTCTGAATATCATACCACTTACAGTGTTTCGTATGCACATAGTAACGTCATCCAAGCCCGGTCCCAACGCGTTTCGTCACAGGGCACGTGATTTCTTCAGAGGGAAATGATGCCTTGCCATTACATACATTCAATGCTGGAGGTTTTCCCCTATGTTCTTGCTGAAAAAAGGCCTTGCTTCTTGTTATGCAGATATCGAAAATGATACTCTTGGGTCTTTGAACGGGTGCTCTCATTAGCCATTGCAGCAATAAATCCGGACAGATTTTCTGACCCCTCTCCAAAGCTACAGTAAATCCTTTCAGCCAGAGTGTCACTTTAAGAAAAAAAAATGAAATAGAAAGAACAGCTTTATGGGTCCGAATATCAGACCACTTGGCATGTTTCATATGAACGTAGTGACGTCATCTAAGCCCCACCCCAACGTGTTTCGTCACAGGGCACGTGACTTCTTCAGGAGACAATGATGCCTTGCCATTACATACATTCAGTGTAGGAGGTGCCGAAACTATGTTCCCCTGCATTCCTGCTGAAAAAAAGCCCTGTTTCTTATATGCACATATATAAACATGATATTCTTGGATCTCTTGATCTGGCACTCTCATCAGCCTTTGTAGCAATAAAACCAGACAGATTTTCTGACCCCTGTCCAAACCTACAATTAATCCTTTCAGCCAGAGTGTCACTTTAAGAAAAAAAAAATGAAATAGAAAGAACAGCTTTATGGGTCCGAATATCAGACCACTTGCCGTGTTTTGTATGAACGTTGTGATGTCATCGAAGCCCACCCCAACGTGTTTCGTCGCAGGGCACATGACTTCTTCAGGAGACAATGATGCCTTGCCATTACATATATTCAGTGTTGGAGGTGCCGGAACTATGTTCCCCTGCATTCCTGCCAAAAAAAAGCCCTGCTTCTTCTATGCACATATCAAAAACGATACTCTAGGATCTTTGATCTGGCGCCCTCATTAGCCTTTGCAGTAATAAATCCAGACAGACTTTTTCCCCCTCTCCAAATCTACAATAAATCCTTTCAGCCAGAGTGTCACTTTAAGAAACAAAAAATAGAAAGAACAGCTTTATGGATCCGAATCTAGACGCAGAGACGCATTGCTGACACAAGAGACTATACCGACAAGCACCCAGCTCTTTCAGAGTGCTTTTGTTATCCCTGACAAGGTAAATTGATTTTACAGGGCCTTTAATTGGCAGCATGTGGGGAAAAAAAAGAGAGGAAAAAAAAGCATAAAACAAAATAACTGGCTTATGAAATATTAAGGGGCTGACATAAAATGCCCCATAGACCATTATGTGAAAGTAGATACTGAAGGACTGTTCTCAATTGCTGTTTCTGCCCATCTGAATGGAGAGCTTCTAGCTATCAGCCATGCTTGCAGCAGGAGTATACGGAGAGATGATATCCAAAAAATAGTCCATGTCTGAAATATTAATAAATGTGGTTGATTGTAATAATAAGAAACAAATGATTTCAAATTCTTCAGATTTTGCAGATCAGCGGAAAAGAGTGTCCCTTTATCTAAGAGACCCAAAATGTAAGATCTAAAGTCTAAGGAGAGCATTATCAAGTCAGAAGGCAGATACCCCACGAAGAGTTAATAATGGGGGAGAGTAGCATCACATGTAGCAGCCCCCTTCCTTTACGACTAGAAGCCCTACCGGTACTAGATTGCCCCCAGGACTTAATACACAAAACTGTGACCCAAGGTAGATGAAAGCAGAAGCAATGTGGGAAATACAATGGAAGCCACTCTCTGTAAATCATTGGTCAGAGCAGGCAGCAGAGGGTAGAGGTAGCAGTCCAGCAGCAAGGGGTACAGTCAGGGGCGGACTGACAACTCATGGGGCCCCCGGGCAATAGGGGATCATGGGGCCCCTGTGTCCTTGCCCAAACTCAAAAAAGCCTATGAAAAAGGTACCAGGGGCATCTCATGGGGCCCCCTACTTACCCCGGGCCCTCGGGCAGTGCCCGAGTTTCCAAATGGTCAGTCCGCCCCTGGGTACAGTATTACTGACCACTGCACTCTTAAAACAGTGCTATATCTTACATAGTCCTAAACCCTGCACTGCATTTATTATGTTGTACATTATAATCCTGATCCCTGCACTGTGTTCACTATATTGTATGTTACACTCCTGACCCCTACACTGCATTTAATAAGATTGCACAGTATACTCCTGACCCCCTGTACTGTATATGCTATGTTGTACATTATACTTTTGACCCTGTGCTGCATTTACTGTGCTGTACAATTTACTCCTGACCGCTGCACTGCATTCACTATGTTGTATATTATACTTCAGACTCCTGCGCTACATTAACTATGTGGTATAATTTACTCCTGACCCCTGCGCTGCATTTAGTATGTTGTACATTATACTCCTGACCTCTGCACTGCAATCATGAAGTTGTAAAATTTACACTTGACCCCTGTGCTGAATTTACTAAGTTGTACATTATACTCCTGACCACATGCACTGCGATCACTATGGTGTTCATTATAATCCTGACTCCAACACTGCTTACACTATGCAGTGCAGGAGTCAGGAGTTGTAAGTTACACTCCTGACCCCTGCACTGCATTTACTATGATACACAGTATACTCCTGACGCCTCTACTGTATATGCTATGTTGTACATTATACACTTGATCCCTGTGCTGCATTTACAGTGTTGTTTACAGTACAATTTACTCCTGACCTCTGCACTGCATTCATTATGTTGTATATTATACTCCAAACTCCTGCACTATGTTGGACAATTTACTCTTGACCCCCGTGCTGCATTTACTATGCTGTACAATTTACTCTTGACCAATGCGCTGCATTTACTATGCTGTACATTAAACTCCTGACCTCTGCACTGTAATCACGAAGTTGTAAAATGTACACTTGACCCTGCACTGAATTTATTATGCTGCACATTATTCTTATGTTTCGCTATATTGTTTGTTATGCTCCTGACCTCTGCACTGCATTTACTATGATACACAGTATACTCCTGACCCCTCTACTGTATATGCAATGTGGTACATTATACTCTTGACCCCTGTTCTGCATTTACTGTGTTGCATATTATACTCCAGACTCCTGCGCTTAACTATGTTGTACAATTTACTACTGACTCCTGCACTGCATTCACTATGCTGTACAATTTACTCTTCACCCCTGCACTGCATTTACTGTGTTGCATATTATACTCTAGACTCCTGCACTACATTAACTATTCTGTACAATTTACTCTTGACCCCTGCGCTGCATTTACTATGCTGTACAATTTACTCTTGACCCCTGCGCTGCATTTACTATGCTGTACAATTTACTCTTGACCCCTGCGCTGCATTTACTATGCTGTACAATTTACTCTTGACCCCTGCGCTGCATTTACTGTGTTGCATATTACACTCCAGACTCCTGCACTACATTAACTATGTTGGACAGTTTACTCCTGACTCCTGCACTACATTAACTATGTTGGACAATTTACTCCTGACTCCTGCACTGCTTTTACTATACTGTACAATTTACTCTTCACCCCTGCGCTGCATTCACTGTGTTGCATATTATACTCCAGACTCCTGCACTATATTAACTATTCTGTACAATTTGCTCCTGACCCCTGTGCTGCATTTACTATGTTGTACATTATACTCCTGACCTCTGCACTGCAATCACAAAGTTCATTATAATCTTGATCCCTTCACTGTATTTGTATGTTGTCCTAACTAGTTTTATTCCACAGGATTTTTGCAGACTACAAAACCTCCACCCCATCAGCAGCCACAACAGATTTCACAGAATGATCGACGCCCAGTGTTGTTTTCTATTTTTTCAGTGGCAAATGTGTTTGCAGTGTGATCGGTGGCTCTGACATATTCACTGGATGGGACGTCGTGTTGCACCCGCAGCTGGCTGCATGTCTGCCCTCACTATGATAAATCTCACGGTATATACTGAATTGTAAAAGGAGCCACACCCATTTAAAACCCAAGCCCCTCCCCTAAATAAAGTACACTCCCCAAAAACTATGGCTTGCTGGATGCCCAGCTAAAAGGGGCGACCCTTGATTTTTTTTTAAATGCTGGAAACCATAAGCCGCGTCACAGTGTATGAGATATTTTGCTTTTTATTGAATGCTTTTTATCCCATATCCTTTCATGGAGAACGGCGGTAAGCCTCGGGATGCGATGCAGCTACTCCGCATGTATAATTAATAGTGATAGAGCTGCGACATGCCTGTTATTACTGCACAATGATGTACAAAGAGTCGGCTAATGCTACACAAGTGAGAAGCCAGGATCTTCCCATTTACTGCGTGTCCATTATACCGAGCATCACTTCTACTCTCATATTGTCACTTTACCCTGAATGGTCCAGGTGACAGGGTCTCTTTACAGTCCCTTTCATGCAGTGCTATTAGTTCTGTATCATTTTACTAATTATGAAATAATCACAGCGGGTATGCTGCCATCAATAATGATAGTGCTGGTAGTATCCTACGGAGATGGAGGGGTATTAGTGTGTATGGGGGGAGGGGTATACTGTCTATACACCCTTAATGGTTATGATGCATCAATGACAGGGTCTCTTTACATTGTATCAGATTTCTTTTTTTTGTTTTTTTTTTATTCAGTACTATTCATCCTGTATAATTTTATGAATAACTGCAATAAGCCTCGGGACTATGCTGCATGTATAATTAATACTAATAGTGCCGGCATGTGTCTAATGTACTTACACAGTAATATAGAACATTCTGGGCTAATGTAATACAAGTGATAAGTGAAGCCTCTCTCATTCCCATCCAGTATACTGTGTGTATGTATATACTGTATATATGTGTATAGATGGATGGATAGATGGATGGATGGATGGATGGATAGATGGATGGATGGACGGACGGACGGATGGATAGATGGATAGATAGATAGATGGATGGATAGATGGATAGAAGGATAGATGGATAGGATAGATAGATAGATAGATAGATAGATAGATAGATAGATAGATAGATAGATAGATAGATAGATAGATAGAGGGATGGATGGATGGATGGATGGATGGATGGATGGATGGATAGATAGATAGATAGATAGATAGATAGATAGATAGATAGATAGATAGATAGATAGATAGATAGATAGATAGATGGATGGATGGATGGATGGATGGATGGATGGATAGATAGATAGATGGATGGATAGATGGATAAATAGAAGGATAGATGGATAGATAGATAGATAGATAGATAGATAGATAGATAGATAGATAGATAGATAGATAGATAGATAGATAGATAGATAGATAGATGGATGGATGGATGGATGGATAGATGGATAAATAGAAGGATAGATAGATAGATAGATAGATAGATAGATAGATAGATAGATAGATAGATAGATAGATAGATAGATAGATAGATAGATAGAATATAGAGGAAAAAAAGAAAGAAAGAGAAAGAAAGAAAAAAAAAATAGATATATAGATAGATATAGATATACACAAACACTATATTGCCAAAAGTATTGCCCCCCCATCATCGGATTCAGGTGTTCCAATCCCCTCCATGGACACAGGTGTATAAAATCAAGCCCCTAGGCATGCAGACTGCTTCTACAGACATTGGTGAAAGAATGGGTCGCTCTCAGGAGCTCAGTGACTCCAAGCGTGGTCCCGTGATAGGTGGCCACCTGGGCAATAAGTCCATCCGTGACATTTCCTGGCTACTAAATATTCCACTCTCAACTGTTAGTGGGATTATAACAAAGTGGAAGCAACTGGGAACAACAGCCACTCAGCCACCAAGTGGTAGGCCACGTCACATGACAGGGCGGGGTCAGCGCATGCTGAAGCGCACAGTGCGCAGAAGTCGCCAACTGTCTGCAGAGTCAATAGCTAAAGACCTCCAAACTTGGTGTGGCCTTCAGATGAGCCCAACAACAGTGCGTAGAGAGCTTCATGGAATGGGTTTCCATGGCCGAGCAGCTGCATCCAAGCCTTCCATCACCAAGTGCATTGCAAAGCGTTGGATGTCGTGGTGTAAAGCACACTGCCACTGGACTCTAGAGCAGTGGAGACGTGTTCTCTGAAGTGACCAATCACACTTCTCTGTCTGGCAATTCGATGGACGTGTCTGGGTTTGGCGGTTGCCAGGAGAACGGTACTTGTCTGACTGCATTGTACCAAGTGTAAAGTTTGGTGGAGGGGGATTATGGTGTGGGGTTGTTTTTCAGGGGTTGTGCTTGGCCCCCTAGTTCCAATGAAGGGAACTCTTAAGACGTCAGCATACCAAGACATTTTGGACAATTTCATGCTCCTAACTTTGTGGGAAGAGTTTAGGGATGGTCCTTTCCTGTTCCAACATGACTGCGCACCAGTGCACAAAGCAAGGTCCATAAAGACATGGAGGAGACAGTTTGGGGTGGAGGAACTTGACTGGCCTGCACAGAGTCCTGACCTCAACCCCATAGAACACCTTTGGGATGAATTAGAGCGGAGACTGCGAGCCAGGCCTCCTCCCCCGACATCAGTGCCTGACCTGACAAATGTGCTTCTGGAAGAATGGTCCAACCTTCCCATAGACACCCTCCTAAACCTTGTGGACGGCCTTCCCAGAAGAGGTGAAGCTGTTATAGCTGCAAAGGGGCGGGGCCAACTCAATATTGAACCCTACGGACTAAGACTGAGAGGTCATTAAAGTTCATG
Organism: Staurois parvus; assembly: GCF_062004578.1. Lineage (NCBI taxonomy): Eukaryota > Metazoa > Chordata > Amphibia > Anura > Ranidae > Staurois > Staurois parvus. The sequence continues at coordinate 600,225 of NW_028319311.1, read as the reverse complement.
TGTGTGAAAAGGCAGGCAGCCAATACTTTTGGCAATATATATATATATAGATAGATAGAGTAGATATTGTAGATATATATATATATATATATATTTTTTTTTTTCCAATATACAGTTGTGTCCAAAATTATTCAACCCCCACTGAAATTGAGTGTTTTGGCCAGTTTGACATTGCTTTTGATCATTCAGTCATCTTGCTTACATTTACATTAAAGAGGCACTTGTAGGTCAGACAAATATAACATAACAGTTATAATGAAATAACCACAAATGTCTTTTCTGTGCTCACAGCATTATCAGTTTTATTCAACCCCCAAGTGACATTCAATCTTAGTACTTAGTACAGCATCCTTTTACAGTTATAACAGCTTTTAAACGTGAAGCATAGCTTGACACAAGTGTCTTGCAGCGATCTACGGGTATCTTCGCCCATTCTTCATGGGCAAAGGCCTCCAGTTCAGTCACATTCTTAGGCTTGCGCACTGCAACTGCTTTCTTTAAGTCCCACCAGAGGTTCTCAATCGGATTTAAGTCTGGTGACTGCGATGGCCACTCCAAAATGTTCCAGCCTTTCCTCTGCAACCATGCTCTAGTGGACTTGGAGGTATGCTTGGGATCATTGTCCTGTTGAAAGGTCCAACGTCTCCCAAGCCTCAGGTGTGTGACGGACTGCATCACGTTTCCATCCAATATCTCCTGGTACTGAAGAGAATTCATGGTACCTTGCACACGCTGAAGCTTCCCTGTACCTGCAGAAGCAAAACAGCCCCAAAGCATGATTGACCCTCCACCATGCTTCACAGTAGGCAAGGTGTTCTTTTCATCATAGGCCTTGTTCTTCCTCCTCCAAACATAGCGTTGATCCATGGGCCCAAACAGTTCTAATTTTGTTTCATCAGTCCACAGAACACTATCCCACAACTTTTGTGGTTTGTCCACATGGCTTTTGGCATACTGCAGTCGACTCTTCTTATTCTTTGGAGACAGCAAGGGGGTACGCCTGGGAGTTCTGGCACGGAGGCCTTCATTACGCAGTGTGCGTCTTATTGTCTGGGCTGAAACTTCTGTACCCACATCTGACAAATCTTTTCTCAGTTCCTCAGCAGTCACACGGGGACTTCTCTCCACTCTACGCTTCAGGTAGCGCACAGCAGTCGAAGTCAGCATCTTCTTTCTGCCACGACCAGGTAGCGTTTCAACAGTGCCCTTTGCCTTGAATTTGCGAATGATGCTTCCTAAGGTGTCTCTTGGTATGTTTAACATCTTTGCAATCTTCTTATAGCCATTGCCCTTCCTGTGAAGAGAAATCACCTCTTCTCTTGTCTTCCTGGACCATTCTCTTGCCTTCACCATGTTTGTAACCACACCAGTAAATGTCTAGAAGGAGCTGAGTATCACAGTCATTTTAAAGCTGCCTAATTGGTGCTTATTATGCTTGATTGCTGCTCGGTGACATCCACAGGTGTTTTCAATACCTGATGGAAAGCACCTGTATGAACCTCTGTTCTTCAGAGTGGTAGTCTTTAAGGGGTTGAATAATTGTGGCAATGAAGAAACCACATAAGAACCATTTACTACTGTATTACATAAACAATTGATGTCATTTTAGTTGCATTTGGGTAGTTACAACGTCCTTGTAGGATTTGATTCTGAATACAATTCCAAATGTACACTATAGTCCCTAAACCCCTTTACAGCATTGGGGGTTGAATAATTTTGGACACAACTGTATATTTATATACTGCTTATACAGTATGTGTATGTATGTATTAATGTATTATATATACTCTACATATTAACTCCATACAATCACCAGCACAAAAATAACACTTAGTATGTGAATGTCAGTGCATTTAGATGTAATGGAACTAATAAACGGATTTTCCACCCACATCTGTCACTATTTCTAATTAATAATTTATAACAATTCTCCCTACAAGGATGGGTGAATATAGGGATTCGGTGACAAGCTCTCAATTGATATATATAATTATCCTGATACTTCAGAATTTTCTTATAGAAGGGGACACATTATTCGCAATTAAGTGGCTTTATAACAGCTGCTAAATCTGTGGACACATTTTAAGGACTTCACAATATGGGTTCTTGTCCCCGCCATAATTGCATTCATTGCTCACATATGATGAAGGGAAGCACCTTTAGGTTTCATTTGCATTTGTGTCAAGGACTGCTGTGCCTTTGAAAGGTGATCTGTGGTTGGATCTCTTTGCAGAGGTTTTTGACAGGTGGTATGGAGTTTATATGTTTAAACCCCCTAAATGGCACACCACTGAGCCACAGCGCCATTTACATGAATGGGTTGCGGTTGGTGGGTGGTAGTGCCTGCCGAATGCAACGGGGGTTAAAATTGTTGCCATAGCTATAGGCCCGGACTGGGACAAAAAGTAGGCCCTGGCTCGTTGGACTGAGCAGCTCAAAGCCTGGGGACCCTTTCCTTGGAGCACGGTGGAAGAACGCCAGGGCCTGGTCGCAATAGCAACCTTTGCGACCCTGGTAGTTCCACCACCAGTGTCAGTAGGTTTTTATTTTTATGTAATTTTTTATAGTTTTATATTTTATTTTTTTACATTTTTTTGCAGGAGAGAAGGAGGGAAAGAAAGGAAGGAGAGATGGAGGTAAAGTAAGGAAGGACAGGAGAGAAAGAAAGAAAGGAAGGAGAGAAAGAAAGAAAGAAAGAAAGAAAGAAAGAAAGAAAGAAAGAAAGAAAGAAAGAAAGAAAGAAAGAAAGAAAGAAAGAAAGAAAGAAAGAAAGAAAGAAAGAAAAAGAAAGAAAGAAAGAAAGAAAGAAAGAAAGAAAGAAAGAAAGAAAGAAAGAAAGAAAGAAAGAAAGAAAGAAAGAAAGAAAGAAAGGAGTGTGACGGAACCGGACCCAGACCGCACTTGGGTATTTCCGTTAGACTCTCACTTCCCTGTCCAAACACCATCCATGGACCACACCAGCTGATCATGCAGGAAACAGACAGCACCAGACTCTCTTAAGACAGGAAGTTAACCCCTTTTTTTTTACACAAACACAAGATATATACACAGGGCGGGGAAATACAACCAGGAACAGGAAACACATCATCAGGCCCTCCCATCAGGGGGAAGGGCTGCAGGAACCACCCCGCACCAAACCAAGACACACAATAGAACAACCACATGGCATTAGACAATACAGGAACACATGCATCCCATAATAGTTTGCTGGCCAGCAAGACACAATAGAACAATGGGATGCAGCACATGACAGTGAACAATGGACATCCCCCACACCCATATTAGAACATTTCACCCTGTACCCCCTAACAGGCACAGGGTGCCTTAGACATAAGAGGGATTTGGGAAGATGATACAGGGGTCCCCCCACCCCCAAAAGTCACTCCCGTCACAAGGAGGGAAAGAAAGAAAGAAAGAAAGAAAGAAAGAAAGAAAGAAAGAAAGAAGGAAAGAAAGAAGGAAAGAAAGAAAGAAAGAAAGAAAGAAAGAAAGAAAGAAAGAAAGAAAGAAAGAAAGAAAGGTGAGAAACAGGAACCAGAGAGAGAGAGAAAGAAAGAGATGTATAAAAAAGAAGAAAGAAAAAGAGAAAGAAAGAGAGAGAGAGAAAGAAAGGAGAGATGTATAAAAAAAAAAAGAAAGGAGAGAAACAGGAGACAGAGAGAGAGAGAAAGAAAGAGAGGAGGGGGAGAGAAGACACTAAGCTGGCGGGGAGTGTGGGCGGGGCAGACACAGGAGGAGAAGGCGGGAGGAGGAGGGGCAGCATTCTCTCTTCTCTCCCGTCTGTTGTTGGACTGTCAGCAATGGGCACAGATTATGCTGACAGATCTCCTGCAGCGCTGCAGGAGATGATGGAGGGGAGGGGGGAGGAGCGGGGGGAGGAGCGGCCACAGGGGAGCATACAGGAGCCGACTGCATGCAGGAGATGGATAGGAGAGGCTGCTGGGTTGCACATAGAGTAACTATCCAGGAGGCCCCCGGCCCACTGGGCAAATGCCGGAAGTGCCCTATGGCTAGTCGGGGCCTGCATAACTATGAAGCAAAGCCTCACGGCATGTCTTCAACCCTGGCTGCTGCCTTTGCATTCAAAGTAGGAGTGGTTGGGGAGCAGTAAAAACATGGCTCAATCACGTAACTTTACTGCACTCCTCCTCCACAACTGCAAATGTAAACCAGGCCTGAAAGGACTGTTGGGATCAACCTTGTTGCAAGAGCACCAATCATCACTGTACACATTGTCTGTGTAATTCATTCTTACTATCTCTGTTTTTATATATATATATATATATATATATATATATAAATCAAGGGCGGACTGACAACTCATGGGGCCCCCGGGCAATAGGGGATCATGGGGCCCCTGTGTCCTTGCCCAAACTAAAAAAAGCCTATGAAAAAGGTACCAGGGGCATCTCATGGGGCCCCCTACTGACCCCGGGCCCTCAGGCAGTGCCCGAGTTTCCAAATGGTCAGTCCGCCCCTGATATAAATACATTTTACTGCCAGAGTGTATTTATGATGACAACGCTAGTTCTAGACTTACTGGGTATGCACTGACTGTCCAAAACAAAAGGAGCATGGTAGCGGAGCAGGCAGGAGAACAAAGGGGGCTTGCAGAAAAATTGTTACAGGAGGGACAGTCTTTTCTGCTTCAATATTTTTATTAGAAAAGTTTTGTTTTTAAGAATATAACAAGCTCAAAATACGCCCTCGCAGGGGCAGAGCAGAACAGGAGGGACAGTCTTTTGAGACGTTCTTCTGCTGTTGGGGCCCTTTAAGAAAGTTGGTGCACTTAACAATAGTCCTTGTCATGATGGCCCCTTCCTGTTCCAACATGACTGCCCACCAGTGCACAAAGCAAGGTCCATAAAGACATGCAGGAGCCAGGTTGGGGTGGAGGAACTTGACTGGCCTGCACAGAGTCCTGACCTCAACCCCATAGAACACCTTTGAGATGAATTAGAGCGGAGACTGCGAGCCAGGCCTCCTCCCCCGACATCAGTGCCTGACCTGACAAATGTGCTTCTGGAAGAATGGTCCAACCTTCCCATAGACACCCTTCTAAACCTTGTGGACGGCCTTCCCAGAAGAGTTGAAGCTGTTATAGCTGCAAAGGGTGGGGCCAACTCAATATTGAACCCTACGGACCAAGACTGGGGGGCCATTAAAGGTCATGTGCGTGTAAAGGCCGGCCGACCAATACTTTTGGCAACATAGTGTATATATATATAATAGATAGATAATAGATAGATAGATCTGTGTCAATATATATATATAAATGTTTTGGTTTTTGCATATTTAGTGATGCTCCCATTTCTATTATACATAGATAGAATATAGAAAGAAAGAAAGAAAGAAAGAAAGAAAGAAAGAAAGAAAGAAAATAGATATATAGATAGATATAGATATACACAAACACTATATTGCCAAAAGTATTGCCCCCCCCCCCCCATCATCAGATTCAGCTGTCCCAATCACCTCCATGGGCACAGGTATATAAAATCAAGTAGATACTGTAGATAGATGCCCTCAAAGGGGTTCGCATACTTTCTGTTGTTCGATATATATATATGTTTTTTTTTTTATAAAGCAATGCCACCCCTATGAAAGGAGTCGAAAAGTTTAGAGAAGTCAACAGAATGGCGCATCTTTCGGTATACATGTGAATCTAACGTTCTAATAAGTAATATGTATAGTTTGCACTGTGTATCTCGTCTAATGCTAATAACATTACTCCTCCTTTATGGATTGCCTGTTTTGCAGGATAGATTGTGTGAAACTAATGCCAATTTATTACTGTGGAATAAAGCAGCCAGGTTCCTAATTAAAAAACATCATTTTCATCTAGTCCCATTATAATGTCAATTGTGTATGAAAGGCGGTGTGAAGGGTTTATTAAGAACAAGCTCTGTATAGAGCAGGTGATAAAATTCATCCAGTAATCAGATTATCCATGCCTTGTTTTAACAAAAAAAATGACCTACAGGAACAAAAAGTCTAATTACAACTTTTTTTCAGGTCTTTAGTAGTTCAGTGAAACAGTAAAGGGGTCCTGAGTCCTGACAGCCTCCATAGTGCTTCCATAAATTGGACCTTTCAGTCTGCAGGAATGAGTTCCTTTAAGTGACACTATATACAGTAATACTATAATGTTTAAAAAAAGCTTCATCTTATATCATTAAAATGCCATTCTTGATCTTCAGTCCAGTAGCTTTGCCCAGGGTATGATGATGTCCTCAGTCTGCTGCAGGCAGGAGGAAGCATTTCCCAAGTCTTCTCTCCATCACAGATATCAGACTGTATTCTGCAATTTTGTGTAGCACCCCTTTAGTTAGCCAGGGGGGGCTAGCTAGGTTTTTAGTTAGAGGCTGGATAGCAGCCTGGGATGAGTCAGCCAGGTTACCTTTGGTCAGGGCTGAGGGCTCTGCAGGTCAGTTCCCTGATACCTCCCCCTGCTCTAGAAGCTTGAAACATTTCTAAAAGGCAGTGGGTGGGGGGTGAGGAGGGGCTGATCTGCAAACTCAGGGGATTCTGACCAATCCCCAAGCAGGAGGCTTGGCTTGGGGTCAGAACAGTGCTTAAGTTTGAGAGAAACAAATAAATACAGTGCCTCTAAGTGTGTACTGTGAAGGTATTTAATAGAAAGATAAATAGTAACTCTTAGAATTTAAAAACAGGTTAATGGTTAAGACGGAGAGACGTTCGTAGCCAGATGATGTTGTGTGTCTGATCCAGAGAGGAGATCAATTGAGTCCACCAGCAGATGGTGCTGTGCATGTGCAACATGGATGGTAAGCCTGGTGGAATCTCCAAGGTGTCTTCCAGCAGATGGTGCTGTTCATATAGATGGTGAAGCCTGGCAGAGTCTCCAAAATGTCTGGGATCAGCACATGTGGCGCCTGACGTCATCAAAATGCGACGCGTTTCTGAGCATGTGCAGGACGAAATGAGTCCAGGCGCGCTCTTTCATCAGGCAGGGAGGAGCTGGGGGTGAATTAAACTTTTGTAGAGCAAGGGTGTGGATGATGGGAAGGGCCAGGGGCGAGGAAAGAAGGAAGAAACTGTCACAGAGCACCAGACAAGCTGTCTGTGAACAGGAAGATTAATGACACTGGTGGAGGGATAATATACTTATATAAACATATCATAAAACGTGGGTTTGACATAAAAGCAAGATCAGCACAATATAAAAGGAATTAAATAGTGAATGCTGTTAAAAATACGAGACACTTAGAGGTAATGTTACAAAAGCATGGCACTAGGGAAAAAATTTTGAAGAAATTAAGGGAAAAAATCTGAAAAAATTTGGAAAAAAACAACGGAGACTTAAGTTTGAGAGAGTCTGACCAGGAATTGGTCAGTGTTGGGTGGAAGATGATGTGAGAAGGCTGGAGTATGGAGCCTGGGAGGGGGCCCAGGGAAGGGCCTACCTGCAGGCAGGAGCTGGAAGGGAGGATCTCTCAGCCTCAGCCATCCCCTGAGAGAGGACAGCCTGGGAAGTAGGAAGGAGCCAACCCAGCATAAGGCCTGAAGGCAGCCACCAACCCACAAGCTTGCAGGAGAAGACTCAGTGAGTAATCCCACACCATTGGGCCAGATAAGGGGAGAGGGCAGTCAGGTGGTCAACTAGCTCTTCACTTGGAGCTGCTCGGCTAAAGTGGCAGTTTCTGGGTCCCCTTGTTTCACTCAGGCAGCTGGTTGAAGAGGATTCATCTGGGGTCTGAGGTGGTATACCAGGAGGGCTGGAGAGTTCTCCAAGAAGAGAATCTTTGTCTGTAGACTTGTACACAGTTGCTAAGGAGTTGTCCTCAAGTTGTAGTTTCCTTGGGCATCCCATACACCCTCAACCCCATCCAAGTTCAATACTCCTAAATAAAACAATAAAAAAAAAAAAAAGGAGGAGGACTGTTTACTGTCTCCAGTGTGCAAGGTCTGAAGGAAATGTGTGTTGCCTGGCTGTGCAGGACTGTAGGGGGACCCAAAACTTAGCGACTCCTAAGGGGATAATGCTACATTTTTAACAAGTAACCAGATGAGAAGCTGCAGCAGGGGCTGATCTGTGTACCACCAAAAGAGACACTCTATTTGTGTGAAAAAATGATAAAAATTTCATATGGGTACAGTGTTGCATGACCGCGCAATTGTCATTCAAAGGGCGACAGCGCTGGAAGCTGAAAATTGGCCTGGACTGGAAGGGGGTATAAGTGCCTGGTATTGAAGTGGTTAAATGTGTTAAGTGGAGAAACATTCAAACGAGGTGAATTTCGGCTTTCGGCTATTTGTACCGACATCACATAAAATAAAAGGCTATCAGGCGGGTCTTATTTATAGAGGGACCCGCAGCATTAACCCGCTCCCTGCTTGGCTGGAATTACCTCTCTAATGAGTCCGTCAGCACTCCAGTTATACAACCTAATCTCCAGCAAGACTCCAGCATCTGCGGGGGCCTTTGAATCCATCAGCCCTGGTTTCCATACAGAGAGAAAAAAAAAGCAAGCTTCAGGCATGGAAACGCTTCCAACCAACAGATGAAGCATTATGTTAATATGGGAGAGAAAAACACTCGCTGAGTTACATGGATATATGGAAATGGGCTTTATTTCATTCTGGGAAGAGCTCTGCACGTTCTCCTGCAGCACATCGCGCCCACAATCCTATTACATGCACCAGACTCCTCTACCGATGAAAAAAATCCCGGTGACAGTGGAGTTGATATTTCCTCGGGTGGCGCAGACACAAGAAGTTTTTAATGAGCACTCTTGCAGTAAGATCCCCAACCTACTCCAAAGTTTAAGCTATAAAAAAGGGGGGAAGATGATACAAAAAATAGATCATTAAATGACATTTAAAATTCCAGCTTAACCATCAGTAGAAGGAAATCAAAGAGATGGATCGATGGGGAAATGGAAAGTAATTATAAATAAGTTTTGAAATATAAAAAAAGGAATGGAAATATCATCATAGTAAACTGGCACTTTTAGAATTAAAAGAAACCTGTCAAGACAGAAAGAAGGCAGATAGATAGATAGATAATAGATAGATAGATAATAGATAGATAAATAGATAGATAGATAGATAGATAGATAGATAGATAGATAGATAGATAGAAAGATAATAGATAGATAGATAGATAGATAGATAGATAGATAGATAGATAGATAGAAAGATAATAGATAGATAGATAGATAGATAGATAGATAGATAGATAGAAAGAGAGAGAGAGAGAGAAAGAATGAAAGAAAGAAAGAAAGAAAGGAGGGAAACAGAAGACAGAGAGAAAGAAAAAGAGATGTAAAGAAGGACGGAAGGAAGGAAGGAAGGAAGGAAGGAAGGAAGAGAAAGAAAGAAAGAAAGAAAGAAAGGTGAGAAACAGGAACCAGAGAGAGAGAGAAAGAAAGAGATGTATAAAAAAGAAAGAAAAAGAGAGAGAACAGGAGACAGAGAAAGAAAGAGAAAAAGAAAGAGAGAGAGAGAGAAAGAAAGGAGAGATGTATAAAAAGAAAGAAAGGAGAGAAACAGGAGACAGAGAAAGAAAGAAAGTAAGTAAGAAAGAGAAAAGGAAAGAAAGAAAGAAGGAAAGAAAGAGAAAAGGAAAGAAAGAAAGAAAGAAAGAAAGAAAGAGAAAGAAAATGGATGGATGGATGGATGGATGGATGGATGGATGGATTTATGGATAGATAGATAGATAGATAGATAGATAGATAGATAGATAGATAGATAGATAGATAGATAGATAGATTACATGGTCAAAATGTTGGGGAGACCTGACCCTTACACCTATTAGAGCTTGTAAGCTCCCATTCTAAAATTCTGTCCATTAATATAAAGATGGCCCATTTTTGTAGCTATAACAACCTCTACTTTTCTGTGAAGGCTTTCTTAAAGATTTTGGAGGGTGTCTGTGGGAATTTGTGTCCATTTGTGAGGTCAGATATTGATACTGAATAAGAAGACCTGACTCACAATTGGCATTCTAATTCCCAAAGGTGTTCAGTGGGGTTGAGGTCATTTGTGGGGTCAGGTACTGATGTTGAAAGAGGAGACCTGGCTCAAAAATTGCATTTCAAATTCATCCTCAAGGTGTTCAGTGGGGCTGAGGTCATTTGTGAGGTCAGGTTCTGATGTTGTAGGAGAAGACCTGGCCCACAGGTGGTGTTCTACTTCATCACAAAGGCGTTCATAAGAGTTGAGGCCAGGTACTGATGTTAGATGAGAAGACCTGGCATCAAATAGCTTTCCAATTTAATACAAAGGTGTTCATTTGGGTTGCGGTCATTTGTAAGTTCAGCTACTCATGTTAGGCCTGGCCCACAATTGGCATCCCAATTCCTCCAAAAGGTGTTCAGTAGGGTTGAGGTCAGGTCCCGATGTTGGATAAGAAGACCAGGATCTCAATTGGTGTTTCAATTCATTCCAAAGGTGTTCAGTAGGGTTGAGGTAATTTGTGAGGTCAGGTACTGATGTTGAAACAGAAGGCCTGGCCCACAATTGGCATCCCAAAACCTCCAAAAGGTGTTCAGTAGGGTTGAGGTCAAATACCGATGTTGGAGAAGAAGACCTGGATCTCAATTGGTGATTCAATTAATCCCAAAGGTGTTCAGTAGGGTTGAAATCATTTGTGAGGTCAGGTACTGATGTTGGAGAAGAAGGCCTGGCCCACAATTGGTGTTCCAATTCATCCAAAGGTGTTGTGTAGGGTTGGGGTCAGGTTCTGATGTTGGAGAAGGCCTGGCCCACAATTGGCGTTCCAATTCATCCCAAGGTGTTGAGTGGCATTTGAGGTCAGGTACTGATGTTGGCTGAGAAGACCTTGCTCAATTAATGACATAAGTCCTTAACCAGCATATTGGCGAATGCACACCTCTGCCTTGGGTAGCCTCCTGACACACAGTCTATGTTGGCTGTGCCGGGAATATAGCCTCAGTAACCACACCACAGGCAAGATGGTATGATGTCATCACCATATGAGCGACAACATTCTATTGAAAAAAAGAGTGTCAACCTCAATTTCATTTGGGGCCATATCAGCATTATGGTTGCCCTCAAAGGGCCGACTGTATCTGTAAGACTAGATGTCCAGATCACCCCATCCCCCTTACATCAGATGACAAAAGCCCCCCCCCCCCCCCATCAGAAGTCAAGAGTCCCTCCACCCTACCTTACATCACAGTGCAGCCCCTTACCTTGTGCTGCTGCCTCTGGTAAGAAGGGAAGCAGAATGTGCAGGGTCTGGAGAAGGACCAAAGGACAAGAGGAGGACTGGAGTCAGCTGCCAATGTCTGCTAAATGCTGAGACCAGGGAAGGTAAGGGGGTGCTGTGGCTACACAGAGAGGTGTAGGATCTGGAAGAGGAGTTCTGTCCTCCTCTTGGCTGCTGATTGCTGAGATGGGGAGCAGAGACGAGCCTCTCCTTGGCTGAACAGAGAAGTGCAGAATCTGAAGGAAGAGATCCGTCCTCCTCTCAGCGTCTGACTGATCCCCCTCTCCCCTCCTCCTCACTGCTGCCGACTGCTGAGATGGGGAGAGGGGGAGCAGAGATGAGCCTCTCCTCAGCTGAACAGAGAAGCGCAGGATCTGGAAGAGGAGTTCTGTCCTCCTCTTGGCTGCTTATTGCTGAGATGGGGAGCAGAGACGAGCCTCTCCTCGGCTGAACAGAGAAGCGCAGGATCTGAAGGAGGAGATTCGTCCTTACTGCTGCCGACTACTGAGATGGGGAGAGGGGGGAGCATAGACGAGCCTCTCCTTGGCTAAACAGAGAAGCACAGGATCTGAAGGAGGAGATCAGTCCTCCTCGCTGCTTCCAACTACTGAGAAGGGGAGAGGGGGAGCAGAGACGAGCCTCTCCTCGGCTGAACAGAGAAGCGCATTATCTGAAGGAGGAGATCCATCCTCCTCACTGCTTCCAGCTACTGAGATGGGGAGAGGGGGAGCAGAGACGAGCCTCTCCTCGGCTGAACAGAGAAGCTCAGGATCTGAAGGAGGAGATCAGTCCTCCTCGCTGCTTCCAACTGCTGAGAGGGGGAGCAGAGATGAGCCTCTCCTTGGCTGAACAGAGAAGCGCAGGATCTGAAGGAGGAGATCAGTCCTCCTTGCTGCTTCCAACTGCTGAGAGGGGGAGCAGAGATGAGCCTCTCCTCGGCTGAACAGAGAGGCGTAGGATCTGAAGGAGAAGATTAGTCCTCCTTGCTGCTGCCGACTGCTGAGATGGGAAGAGGGGGAGCAGAGACGAGTCTCTCCTCGGCTGAACAGAGAAGCTCAGGATCTGAAGGAGGAGATCAGTCCTCCTCGCTGCTTCCAACTGCTGAGAGGGGGAGCAGAGACGAGCCTCTCCTTGGCTGAACAGAGAAGCGCAGGATCTGAAGGAGGAGATCAGTCCTCCTCGCTGCTTCCAACTGCTGAGAGGGGGAGCAGAGATGAGCCTCTCCTCGGCTGAACAGAGAGGCGTAGGATCTGAAGGAGAAGATTAGTCCTCCTTGCTGCTGCCGACTGCTGAGATGGGAAGAGGGGGAGCAGAGACGAGTCTCTCCTCGGCTGAACAGAGAAGCTCAGGATCTGAAGGAGGAGATCAGTCCTCCTCGCTGCTTCCAACTGCTGAGAGGGGGAGCAGAGACGAGCCTCTCCTCGGCTGAACAGAGAAGCTCAGGATCTGAAGGAGGAGATCTGTCCTCCTCGCTGCTTCCAACTACTAAGATGGGGAGAGGGGGAGCAGAGACAAGCCTCTCCTCGGCTGAACAGAGAAGCTCAGGATCTGAAGGAGAAGTTCTGTCCTCCTCTCAGCTTCCCGACTGCTGGGTCAAGGTGGGGGGCAGAGACGAGGGGGGTGTAGGAGAGGAGTGAGGGTCACATGAAATGATCTGGTAGGCCAGACTCAGCCTTGACACATATGATTTCAAACCCTCAGAAAATGGAAATCCTCTGCAAGTCAATGAAAGGGGGTTGCCTGACACGGAGGCAAACTATTTATACTCTTAAATCTGCTTTTTGTGCGAATCTGATCTCCACACAAAACACATTCCCACAGCAAAGCTCCTCCGTCCAATCCGTCATGATCCTCTCTGAAAGATCATCAGCTGCTGGTGTAATGTATTCCTCAAAGCCGGGCAGGAATCAATAGAATGGAAGAGGAAGCTGCCTGCGTGGAGGAGAGATCTCCCACAAGCGCCCGGCTTTCCAGCATGTTCTCTCTTTCAGTCCGGTCTCCCGAAAGGAGCAGAAATTTGATCCGCAGAACAGAAGTTCTGCTCCATAAATACGCTTCGAATCGGCCGAAAGGGAAAACAAGTAACGCTTAAAAGATCCATGAAGTTTAAATCCTCCTAAACGTCAGCTGGAGACCTAATAGCTGTCAAGTCAATAGAAGATGATTCTGGAGGCTCATAAAAGAACTGCGCTAAGTAGACTTTTCATATAAAATAGCATCCGTAATAAGCTCCGCATCCTTCGAATCCTCCAAGAGAGGCGCTGCTACGCCTTCTACTACCGCCATCTACTCATGCCAAGATTTAGGATTTTTCTTCTGGGAGCGTCCAGTCCTGGTGACAACGGACACACTGGATCATTCCGTATCGGCTTCTTGTGTCGCTTCTCCCTCTCCCAGTCTGAGCTCTGCTGTAGGGTAGGAGTGTCAAACTGGTGGCCCTACAGCCAGGGGTGTATTTACCACAAGGCTAACAAGGCATTTGCCTAGGGTGGCATTTTTCAGGGGGCAGCACTGCTCCTCGGAAGAAGGGACAGAAGAAGGGAAACATGCAGCAATTAGCTAATGGGGTGTGACCAGGGGCGGACTGACCATTTGGAAACTCGGGCACTGTCCGAGGGCCCGGGGTCAGTAGGGGGCCACATGAGATGCACCTGGTACCTTTTTCATAGGCTTTTTGGAGTTTGGGCAAGGACACAGGGGCCCCATGATCCCCTATTGCCCGGGGTCAGTAGGGGGCCCCATGAGATGCCCCTGGTACCTTTTTCATAGGCTTTTTTGAGTTTGGGCAAGGACACAGGGGCCCCATGATCCCCTATTGCCCGAGGTCAGTAGGGGGCCCCATGAGATGCCCCTGGTACCTTTTTCATAGGCTTTTTTGAGTTTGGGCAAGGACACAGGGGCCCCATGATACCCTATTTCTGGGGGCCCGGGGTCAGTAGGGGGCCCCATGAGATGCCCCTGGTACCTTTTTCATAGGCTTTTTTGAGTTTGGGCAAGGACACAGGGGCCCCATGATCCCTATTGCCCAGGGGCCCCATGAGTTGTCAGTGGGTGGTGGTAGTGGAAGGCTTTCTCAGGTGTGGGGTAGTGTTGGTTGGTATCAGGCTCTCTCCATGGGGGAGGTGGACGATTTTTGTGTTTCCTAGGGCAGCACAAAACCTAAATACACCGCTGGCTACAGCTGCTGCGCAACTACAAGTCCCAGCATGCTTCTTCCTTTGGGAGTCATGCTTGTAAGGCTCCATGTACTTCTAGGATCCCTAAAATCCTAAAAGGCGCATTACTCCCCAATATCTGGTGAGTGCAGTTGAAGTTGATTTTTCTCTGGTGGGTGGGGGAAGCACAATCTCTGTGGGAGAAGATTTATTTGTTGTATTTATTATACACTTTAGGGATGAAGGACTTTTTTATTTATTTATATATTTATTCATTTATGACACATTATTTAAGAACACTTTAGATGTTGATTTCTGTCAATTTATGGTGAAGAGGTTTGTGTTTTGCGCTGTTTATATATTCTTTCCATGTACTTCTGAACGACGGAAACTGACTGCTGGAAAACGGAGGTTAAAAAACATCTGTTTAGCTGCGTTTGCATACCGCGTTTAGAAGCGTTTTTTAACCACTTCCCGTCCGGCCCATGTATATAAACGTCCTCCCCGTTTCCCTGCTTGTGGGTGCTCCCTGGGAGTGGAACACCGATCGCTGTACGGGACCTCTGTGTGAGGTCCCAATCATGTGATCACTGATTGGCCAATCAGTGATCACATGAAGAGTAGTAAGCAAGATGTCACTTCTGACATCATTGCTTACTACGTGTGAAATCTGTGAATGATCACCGAGGTCACATGGTACAAGGCTATTCACAACAGCCTTGTACCATGTGACAAGGTGTGACCAATCACAGCTCACACAGTATTTCTCAATGGCTGCAAGAATGCAGCCAGAGAGAAGGAGAAATGATTGCTTTTACAGCCTTTATGGGTTGTTGTTTACACACAGATCTCTCCCCCCCTAAGCCCTGCCGACGATCACCAATTGACATCCTGACATCCAGAGTCCTCACCCCCCCACCCTACCTTCACATCAGAATCCTCTCCCCACCCTACCTTCACATCAGAATCCTCTCCCCCCCACCTTCACATCAGAGTCCTCACCCCCCCCCCCCCACCCTCACATCAGAATCCTCACCCCCCCCCCACCACCACCTTCACATCAGAATCCTCACCCCCCCCACCTTCATATCAGAGTCCTCACTCCCCCCCTTCCACATCAGAATCTTTAGTCTCCCCTTTCACATCAGAGTCCTCCCCCCCCCCCATATCGTTAAATCAGAGTCCTCGTACGTACCCCTCCCTGACACAATAAAGCCAGCTACTTGGTAACATCCATTGGAACATATTCTTTATTGGCTACACTGCAGGATACAGCAGTAACATGCTATGCTTGCACCCTCCACATCAGAGTCTTCTCTCTCCCTCCCTTCAAATCAGAGTCCTCACCCCCTACTCATCAGAGTCCTCATCCCCCTTCACATCAGAGTCCTCTCTCTCCCCCCCTTCACATCAGAGTCCTCTCTCTCCCTCCCTTCACATCAGAGTCCTCTCTCTTCCCCTTCATATCAGAGTCCTCTCTCTCCCTCCCTTCACATCAGAGTCCTCATTCCCCCTTCTCATAAGAGTCATCATCCCCCCTTCTCATCAGAGCCCTCATCCCCCCTTCACATCAGAGTCCTCTCTCTCCTTCTTCACATCAGAGTCCTCTCTCTCCCTCTCTTCACATTAGAGTCCCCATCCCCCCTTCACATCAGAGTCCTCTCTCTCCCTCCCTTCACATTAGAGTCCCCATCCCCCCTTTACATCAGAGTCCTTATCCCCCCACATTTATATCACAGAATTAATTCCCCCATTTCCCCCACACACTTCAACATAAGAGTCAAGGCTGGCCCATCTGCAGGAGGAAGCCGTGCCGAGCCCAGAAGGCACCAGCCGAGGCCCGCCGTCACAGAGCCCACTGACCTGTACGGCCCTCAGCTGCAGGCGGGTGGAATTCAGACCTGCAAACGTTGGACAACAATCTCCGAGCTCGGGATGCCGCCTTCCTTTTCTGAACGCCATCCAGGCTCATTGCGGGAGAATGGCGACAGGTCTGAATTACGCCTCCTCAGCGCACTCCTTTTATTTGTTCGCGTCTTAATCAATTTTACTCTTATGATCCCCCCCCCCACCCCCCCGGGGCTCCGCATCATCATATCAATTTCCAAGGCCAACTGGACGCGGCTAAACCTACAAAATGGTTTCATTTAGAGGAGAAATAAAGATTTATGGGCCTGACACACACAGCAGGAGAAGAGATGGGAATCAGGCTGAAGGCAAAAATGCCTTGTTTTTCCGAATCTCTGATCGCTGAGTGCGTCCGCGCGTCCAACTCACGATTTATCGAGGGTCTCCCCCTCCAACCAAGAGGTCACCACAGCTCAGCCAATACTTGGTCATTGGCATGGAGGTGCTAGGCATTGGTAATGAGGATCATCAATAATTGGGAACACGTGTGGAATGGAGGCCAAAGCGGCAGAGCCAGTTCTTGTGTCTGGAAGCTGGAATGGCTACCCGAGGCTTCGGATCGTAAAACTCACACGGATTAGTTATGGCCGCAATCAACCAATCAAACGAGGAATAAACTGCGACTTCAGGATGAACAATGAACAATAGCAAGAGATGAAGGGGGGGGGGGGGAGGGGATTCAAAACTATTAGGCCCCTTTCATACGGGAGTTCTGTTTTTTCATCAGTTCAGTCAAACTTTTTCCAAGAAAACATGGATCAGTTTACATTTTAACCTTATACGTTTTTTGTCTGTTTACATCCATTTTCATCCGTTTTTTTTGTCCGTTCCGGTTTTCTTAACCGAAGAAAAATAGGGTTTTCTTACATTCAAAAAATAACAAATGTTAAAGGATGCAGACATTAACGGATGTAAACAGATGGTCATCCGTTTACATCCGCTAGTCCATAGAGATACATGGGTGTCCGATTTTCATATACAGCAGAGCTGAAAGTATGCAATGGTCAGGAGTGTGTAATGTACAGTGTGCAATATACAGCAATATACAGCGGAGCTGAAAGCGTGCAGGGGTCAGGAGTGTGTAATGTACAGTGTGCAATATATGCTACTGCAATATACAGGAGAGCTGAAAGCGTGCAGGGGTCAGGAGTACGTAATGCACAGTGTGCAATATACAGCAGAGCTTAAAGCGTGCAGGGGTCAGGAGTACGTAATGCACAGTGTGCAATATATACTACTGCAATATACCGCAGAGCTAAACGCGTGCAGGGGTCAGGAGTACATAATGCACAGTGTGCAATATATACTACTGCAATATACAGCAGAGCTGAAAGCGTGCAGGGGTCAGGAGTACATAATGTACAGTGTGCAATATACAGCAGAGCTTAAAGCGTGCAGGGGTCAGGAGTGTGTAATGTACAGTGTGCAATATATGCTACTGCAAAATACAGCAAAGCTGAAAGTGTGCAGGGGTGAGGAGTACATAATGTACAGTGTGCAATATACAGCAGAGCTGAAAGCGTGCAGGGGTGAGGAGTACATTATGTACAGTGTGCAATATACAGCAGAGCTGAAAGCGTGCAGGGGTCAGGAGTACGTAATGTACAGTGTGCAATATACAGCAGAGCTGAAAGCGTGCAGGGGTCAGGAGTACGTAATGCACAGTGTGCAATATACAGCAGAGCTGAAAGTGTGCAGGGGTCAGGAGTACATAATGTACAGTGTGCAATATACAGCAGAGCTTACAGCGTGCAGGGGTCAGGAGTACATAATGTACAGTGTGCAATATACAGCAGAGCTTACAGCGTGCAGGGGTCAGGAGTACATAATGTACAGTGTGCAATATACAGCAGAGCTTACAGCGTGCAATGGTCAGGAGTACATAATGTACAGTGTTCATTACAGCCAGTTAGGGTAATATCTACTTTCTAAGGGAAGCTTCCCTTACAGTACATAATGGGCAATTTGAATGTCCTTTTACCTTAAGAAACCGTTTACCTCCTGATTATTTCCGTCGCAATCATCCTACAGACATGGGATACCTTACAATCCGGTACGCCTCGTCCCATCATTCCACAAGTGATTGCACAGAATAGCAGAGAGCTGAAGTAAATATGATATTTATACAACTGCCTGGCAGCCCCTGTTTGTTGGATATCAATACAACACATTTATCTTCCCATATAAGAGGTCTGGGAACAATTTAAAATACTAGAATCATGAGCTTGGGGGGGGGGGGGGGGGTGAAAAAAAAAATCACACAACACATTGTAAAGACAAAACCTGATTGCTGAGCCTACATTGTAAGCGGTGGCGATTCACCGTAATTCTGCCTTTACACTCCAATTACGGGGAGAAAAAACCTATAATAAAATAGGACGCGGTAGACAACAGGAAGAAAGGGACCTATAATTTGTGCTAATAATGTTGCAATTGTCTGCTCTCTTTTATTCCTGGTGCATCTATTATTTAAATAGCGTTTCCTGCAATTATTAAGAAAAATAAGAGTGAAGAGAGGGGAGAAGGGGGGGTCAGTGTGCCACCATTTAGACCTGTTGCTTAGCAGCCCTGGAGAGGGTAGAAGAGTATCTGGTGCAACTCCGATGTTATGTTCTGTAGATAGACGATGAGATACATATATGGGATATGTTCGCTGCGTTGTCATATTACTGGCGCAAGAAAGCATCGCTAAATGCCAAAACTGTGAAAATGTAGGAAATAGGATTTAAAAAGAGTTTTTTTTTCTAATTTTGAAAATATTAAAAGTAGCAACAGTTTCAGTTGCAGACTCATTTCAGGTCTATCTGTCATACCCGTACCATGTAGAAGAGAGGTGGGTTTAACTGCTTTGTTAAACTAACACCAGCCAACAGACCCCCCATAACCACAGGGCCAGGGTTGTGGGGGGAGTGGACCTTGTCCTGGAGGTGCATGCTCACCCCCACCCCTTTCTTGGCCAGCCAGGTTGCATGCTTGGATTAAGGGTCTGGTATAAATTTTTGGGGGAACTCATGTATTTGTTTGTTTTTTTAATAGAGTACCTCCTTAAAATCCATACCAAACTCAAAGGGTCCATCTGGTCTATCTGTGATACCCATACCAGTTAGACCAGAGATGGGTCTGTCTGTTTTGTTAAACTGCCATTGGCCAGCAGACCCCCCCCCCCCCCCCATAACCACCAAGCAGGAGTTGTGGGGAAGTGGACCTTGTCCTGAAGGCATATGCTCATTCCCTCCCTTTCTTGGCCAGTCAGATTGTTAAACTGCCACCAGCCAGCAGACCCCCCATAACCACAGGGCCAGGGTTGTGGGGAGAGTGGACCTTGTCCTGGAGGTGCATGCTCATCCCTCCCCCCTTTCTTGGCCAGCCAGGTTGCATCCTTGGATTAAGGTTCTGGTATAGATTTTTAAGAGGAACTCATGTTTTCTTTTTAATGGAGTATCTCCTCAAAATCCATGCCAGACTCAATAAGTCCATCTGGTCTATCTGTGATACCCACACCAGTTAGACTAGAGATGGATCTATCTGCTTTTTCAAACTGCCACTGGCCAGCAGACCCCCGATAACCACCGAACCGGGGTTGTGGGGAAGTGGACCTTGTCCTGGAGGCACATGCTCATTCCCCCCCTTTCTTGGCCAGCCAGATTGTTAAACTGCCACTGGCCAGCAGACCCCCCATAATCACCGGGCCAAAGTTGTGGGGAAGTGGACCTTGTCCTGGAGGCACATGCTCATTCCCCACCAATTTCTTGGCCAGCCAGGTTGCATGCTTGGATTAAGGTTCTGGTATAGATTTTTAGGAGGAGCTCATGTTTTTTTTTTTTTTAATGGAGTATCTTCTCAAAATCCATACCAGACTCAATAGGTCCATCTGTGCCACAAATACCATTTAGACCAGAAATGGGTCTATCTGGTTTGTTAAACTGGCATCGGCCAGCAGACCCCCATAACCACCAGCCCAGGGTTATGGGGAAGTGGCCTTTGTTCTCATCAAAATGGGAACAAGGTGATTTGTCAGGGAAATCCCCTCTGACCAGGTAGCCCCCCCTCTACATTGAGGGCATGTTGCCTAGTATGGTTCAGGAAGTGGGGGAGGTGCAAGCTCATCCCCCCTTCCCTTTCTTGTCCAGTCAGGTTGCATGCTTGGATTAAGGGTCTGGTATATAATTTTAGGGGGTCTCATGCATTTGTTTTGTTTTTTTGAATGGGGTACCCCATTGAAATCCATACCTGACGCAAAGGGTCCATCTGTGCCATCCATACCATTTAGACCAGAAATGGGTCTATCTGGTTTGTTAAGCTGGCATCGGCCAGCAGACCCCCATAACCACCAGTCCAGGGTTGTGGGGAAGTGGCCCCTGTCCTCATCAAAATGGGGGACAAGGTAATTTGTCAGGGAAATCCTCCCTGACCAGGTAGCCCACCCTCTACATTGAGGGCATGTTTCCTGATATGGTTCAGGAGGTGGGGGAGGTACATGCTCATCCCCCCTTCCCTTTCTTGGCCAGCCAGGTTGCATGCTTGGATTAAGGGTCTGGTATAGAATCTTAGGGGGTCTCATGCATTTGTTTTGTTTTTTTGAATGGGGTACCCCATTGAAATCCATACCTGACGCAAAGGGTCCATCTGTGCCACCCATACCATTTAGACCACAAATGGGTCTATCTGGTTTGTTAAGCTGACATCGACCAGCAGATCCCCATAACCACCGGGCCAGGGTTGTGAGGAAGTGGCCCCTGTCCTCATCAAAAAGGGAACAAGGTGATTTGTCAGGGAAATCCTCCCTGACCAGGTAGCCCCCCTCTACATTGAGGGCATGTTGCCTAGTATGGTTCAGGAAGTGGGGGAGGTGCATGCTCATCCCCCCTTCCCTTTCTTGGCCAGCCAGGTTGCATGTTTGGATTAAGGGTATGGTATAGAATCTTAGGGGGTCTCATGCATTTGTTTTGTTTTTTTGAATGGGGTACCCCATTAAAATCCATACCAGACTCAAAGGGTCCATCTGTGCCACCCATACCATTTAGACCATAAATGGGTCTATCTGGTTTGTTAAACTGGCATCGGCCAGCAGACTCCCATAACCACCAGTCCAGGGTTGTGGGGAAGTGGCCTTTGTTCTCATCAAAATGGGAACAAGGTGATTTGTCAGGGAAATCCTCCCTGACCAGGTAGCCCCCCCCCCCTACATTGAGGGCATGTTGCCTGGTATGGTTCAGGAGGTGGGGAAGGTGCATGCTCATCCCCCCTTCCCTTTCTTGGCCAGCCAGGTTGCATGCTTGGATTAAAGGTCTGGTATAGAATCTTAGGGGGTCTCATGCATTTGTTTTGTTTTTTTGAATGGGGTACCCCATTAAAATCCATGCCAGACTCAAAGGGGTTTATTTACTAAGGCTGGAGAGTCCAAAATCAGACTCCCTTCTGCATAGAAACCAATCAGCTTCTAACCTCAGCTTGTTCAATGAAGCTTTGGCAATGAAACCTGGAAGCTGATTGGTTTCTATGCAAAAGGGAGTCTGATTTTGGACTCTCCAGCTTTAGTAAAGAAACCCCAAAGGGTCCATCTGTGCCTGTGCCACCCATACCATTTAGACCAGAAATGGGTCTATCTGGTTTGTTAAGCTGGCATCGGCCAGCAGACCCCCATAACCACCAGTCCAAGGGTTATGGGGAAGTGGCCTTTGTTCTCTACATTGAGGGCAAGTTTCCTGATATGGTTCAGGAAGTGGGGGAGGCACATGCTCATTCCCCCCCCCTTTTATTGGCCAGCCAAGTTGCATGCTTGGATTAGGGGCCGGTATAGATTTTTATCAGCAGTGGAGTGGACACAGACCTATCATCCGCTTGCTCAGAGGGGATCATCAGAAAGATCTCCTGCTCAACAAGCGGATACGCTACATATGTCCGCCCCGTGTGAAAGGACCCTTAGGATCAGGTTCGGCATCCGAACCTCTTCCGGGGCAGTTCGGCTCATCCCTACACAAGACAGATTCGGTTGATAAAACTAAAAAAAAAAAAGTAGATGATTTTTTTAAAAAAATTTAATAAGCATACATCTCTATGACTTTGCATTTCAAATAACTAAGGGCCTCTAAAGTAGAGGTGAACTTTGAATGTTTTTTGCTCCCTCAGCATCTCCCGCAGACGGCGCATCAAACCGCGTCTCCTGCTTCCATTCACCCCACCCCGTCCCCGGCTGCAATTGAATTATCAGTCCATTAGATAAACACAACATAGCGTATTGTCGTTCTGTGAGCAGCAATGGAGTTAGGAGCGTTACTCTGGAATAGAGGAGCCGGTAATTCAATGAACGGAGACGCTGCGGGCACATTTGTTGCGTCTGTTTTGTCTTGTGAGCACAAGTGAAATGTATTAGGATCAAACATGGAATATTCCATCGATGTGTGACGGATCCTAAAGCAGGTATTCAATTATGAGCTGGTCTCCGAGACCCTGAGGAAGAATTAAAAGAGAAAGGATTTCCTGCTCTTCAGAGTGTTACTAAACCCACAGCAGTACATTCAGTCTGTAGATGCAGTAAAGCATGCTTGTTATACTCACTGTGGAACCTAAGGGGTTAATCCTCTGCATTATGTAAAAAGGCTGTTTGATCCTGTCTTCTCTGATCCTCCCCTTGTTCAAATGTCCACCTGATAAGAGAGACTGCACCTGTAGTCACATGCACATGCTCAGTTTGATGCATATTTTTGTTTTTCTTGGGAGAGTACATGTGATCAGCACAGGGTCAATCAGCACTGTCCAGACAGAGAGGCAGGGGTTCTGCATCCTCCTAGAACAGAAACAAAACTCCTCCTACAAGTTTAACCAATGCTCTGCTGGACACTGATAGAAGTCACAAGACCGCTCTAACTGCTGATGAGAAAAGATATTTAACAGTTTATATTTACTAAAATAATTGCATTTCCATGTTGTATGTACTGTGGGAGACCAGATATAGTGAATGCAGGGTCCGGGGAGACCAGATATAGTGAATGCAGGGTCCGGGGAGACCAGATATAGTGAATGCAGGGTCCAAGGAGACCAGATATAGTGAATGCAGGGTCCGGGGAGACCAGATATAGTGAATGCGGGGTCCGGGGAGACCAGATATAGTGAATGCAGGGTCCGGGGAGAGCGGATATAGTGAATGCAGGGTCCGGGGAGACCGGATATAGTGAATGCAGGGTCCGGGGAGAGCGGATATAGTGAATGCAGGGTCCGGGGAGACCGGATATAGTGAATGCAGGGTCCGAGGAGACCAGATATAGTGAATGCAGGGTCCGGGGAGATCGGATATAGTGAATGCAGGGTCCTGAGAGACCAGATATAGTGATTGCGGGGTCCGAGGAGACTGGATATAGTGAATGCAAGGTCCGAGGAGACCAGATATAGTGAATGCACGGTCCGGGGAGAGCGGATATAGTGAATGCAGGGTCCGGGGAGACCGGATATAGTGAATGCAGGGTCCGAGGAGACCAGATATAGTGAATGCAGGGTCCGGGGAGACCGGATATAGTGAATGCAGGGTCCGGGGAGACCAGATATAGTGAATGCATTGTCCGGGGAGACCGGATATAGTGAATGCAGGGTCCAGGGAGAGTGGATATAGTGAATGCAGGGTCCGAGGAGACCAGATATAGTGAATGCAGGGTCCGGGGAGAGCGGATATAGTGATTGCGGGGTCCAAGGAGACCGGATATAGTGAATGCAGGGTCCGGGGAGAGCAGATATAGTGAATGCAGGGTCCGGGGAGACCGGATATAGTGAATGCGGGGTCCGGGGAGAGCGGATATAGTGAATGCAGGGTCCGGGGAGAGCGGATACAGTGAATGCAGGGTCCGGGGAGACCGAATATAGTGAATGCAGGGTCCGGGGAGAGCAGATATAGTGAATGCAGGGTCCGGGGAGAGCAGATATAGTGAATGCAGGGTCCGGGGAGACCAGATATAGTGAATGCGGGGTCTGTGGAGAGCGGATATAGTGAATTCAGGGTCCGGGGAGACCGAATATAGTGAATGCAGGGTCCGGGGAGAGCGGATATAGTGAATGCAGGGTCCGGGGAGACTAGATATAGTGAATGCAGGGTCCGGGGAGACCAGATATAGTGAATGCGGGGTCCGGGGAGACCGAATATAGTGAATGCAGGGTCCGGGGAGAGCAGATATAGTGAATGCAGGGTACGGGGAGAGCAGATATAGTGAATGCAGGGTCCGGGGAGACCGGATATAGTGAATGCGGGGTCCGGGGAGAGCAGATATAGTGAATGCAGGGTCCGGGGAGACCGGATATAGTGAATGCGGGGTCCGGGGAGAGCAGATATAGTGAATGCAGGGTCCGGGGAGAGCAGATATAGTGAATGCAGGGTCCGGGGAGACCGGATATAGTGAATGCGGGGTCCGGGGAGAGTGGATATAGTGAATGCAGGGTCCGGGGAGACCGGATATAGTGAATGCGGGGTCCGGGGAGAGCGGATATAGTGAATGCGGGGTCCGGGGAGACCGGATATAGTGAATGCGGGGTCCGGGGAGAGCCCCTACAGGTGATTGGTTTGGTGTTACAGAGCAGGTCTGGTGCTAGAAATATTGCTTTCACCCAATTCATTATGCTCAATCCGCAGATCCGACCCATTCTGCGGGGATCATCGGAGGGGGATGTCACCAAGTGTTACTGCACAGGGTGACACCAACCCTAGGGACACCCCTGCATCTCAACACATACTGTTCTCTCTTCTTCTGCTCTCTCTATTTCTCTCAAAATGTCTGAAATAGTTAATTTTTTTACTGTTTTCAGTGCATTCTGGGTATTTTGGAAGGTCTCCTGAGGTTATCTTTAAAAAACGCAAATGCTCATAAACGTGGCTAAACAAGCGTTTTTTAACCTACATTTTCCATCAGTCAGTTTCCATCTTTCAGAAGTGTTTTCCAAACGTCCCGTGTACATGCTGCCTAAAACGCAAAATGCATCAAAATGTGGCAAAAACGCATCAAAAAAACATTGAAACCGAAATACGAGCTTTTCTGCAGCATTTCCATTGACATCTATAGAACCAAAAACGCAAATATTTGCATTCAAAAAAGTCCCTGATCCTTTCCAAAAAAACGTCCCGTGTGAAAACACAGAGATGTGAACCTGTCCCGTAGTTGACCATGTTAAATGGACTGTACTGCGTTTCCGCAAAACGCGGCGGAAAACGCTTAGGTGTGAACCTGGGGTGAACCGGGTTGAAAAAAAAATCTGTAAGGACAACAGGTAGACATGGTAATTGCTTGTAGTGACTTCATTGTCTTAATGCAATATCCTCCTTTAATCCCCAGGAATTGCGCACAGCGCTCTAATTACAGGAGGTGATTGGCGTTTCCCTCCGGCTCCAGGTTAATAATCATCTCCCGGTACATTGTACGGATAAAACGCTCGCTGACATTTCCTCGGTGTACGTGGTGACATTTCTTATGTTCCTCCATGTACGAGTTCGATTTTGACGATGCGCCGCTGTAAATGACTTTCATGTCATTGCGCTACCTGCCGTGCGCTCTGTGTGCGTCTGCCGCCCTTTGTACAAGGATCCTCACATGTTCACACATGGCGGGGTTACTGCGCTGCCAACACTGTCTACATGCTTTCATCTGGTGACATTGCATCTGCTTGCATCACCTGGACACCGAGCACCACTTGTCTCCCCGCATCACCGGCAGCTTTTATCATCCTGCCAAGAATTCCCAGAATATTCTATTGTTCTAGATAATGATTCTGATAAGCCTTGACATGTATTTGACTACGATTCAGCATAAGATGGATACTGATTGGGGTTAATTATGTGCAGGGCCTGATTTTACCGGCAAACCCTGATCTGTCTTATTCCCAGGTATTCCGAGATGGAGTGAGAGGTGCACTTCAGCTGAAATCGAAAACTAAAAATCTAATTAGGCTACAAATTAAATCAGATAAATATATTCCAAGTGGATCAAAATAAAAGGAGTGTAAAGTATCAGGGGCCTATTTATAAAAAAAAGAAAAAAATTGCTGAGATGACCGCACAGCCATTGGGAATTATGTTTCTTTCCTCTGATCGCCAGCCCCATCTAGTGGCCATAATGTGGTATTTTCCTAAAACATACTATATTGCCAAAAGTATGTGAACCCCTTTGAGGGTATCTATCTACAGTATCTACTCTAATCTATCTATCTATCTATCTATCTATCTATCTATCTATCTATCTATCTATTATCTATCTATCTATCTATCTATCTACAGTATCTACTCTAATCTATCTATCTATCTATCTATCTATCTATCTATTATCTATCTATCTATCTATCTATCTATCTATCTATCTATCTATCTATCTATCTATCTATCTATCTATCTATCCTGTGTATATATATATATATATATTATATTGCCAAAAGTATTGATTTACAATCACATGAACTTTAATGGCCCCCCAGTCTTAGTCCGTAGGGTTCAATATTGAGTTGGCCCCGCCCTTTGCAGCAATAACAGCTTCAACTCCCTAATTATGCTTCAGTAGCTAATTATGTTTCTTTCCTCTGATCGCCAGCCCCATCTAGTGGCCATAATGTGGTATTTTCCTAAAACATACTATATTGCCAAAAGTATGTGAACCACTTTGAGGGTATCTATCTTCAGTATCTACTCTTATCTATCTATCTATCTATCTATCTATCTATCTATCTATCTATCTATCTATCTATCTATCTATCTATCCTGTATATATATATATATATATATATACTATATTGCCAAAAGTATTGGCCTCCTGCCTTTACAATCACATGACCTTTAATGGCCCCCCAGTCTTAGTCCGTAGGGTTCAGTATTGAGTTGGCCCCGCCCTTTGCAGCTATAACAGCTTCAACTCTTCTGGGAAGGCCGTCCACAAGGTTTAGCAGGGTGTCTATGGGAAGGTTGGACCATTCTTCCAGAAGCACATTTGTGAGGTCAGGCACTGATGTCGGGGGAGGAGGCCTGGCTCACAGTCTCCGCTCTAATTCATTCCAAAGGTGTTCTATGGGGTTGAGGTCAGGACTCTGTGCAGGACAGTCAAGTTCCTCCACCCCAAACTGGCTCCTCCATGTCTTTATGGACCTTGCTTTGTGCACTGGTGTGCAGTCATGTTGGACAGGAAGTGGCCATCCCCAAATTCTTCCTACAAAGTTGGGAGCATGACATTGTCCAAAATGTCTTGGTATGCTGACACCTTAAGAGTTCCCTTCACTGGAACTAGGGGGCCAAGCCAAACCCCTGAAAAACAACCCCACACCATAATCCCCCTCCAACAATCTTTACGCTTGGCACAATTCAGTCAGGCAAGTACTGTTCTTCTGGCAACCACCAAACCCAGACACTTCCATCAGATCGCCAGATAGAGAAGCATGATTGGTCACTCCAGAGAACACGTCTCCACTGCTTTAGAGTCCAGTGGTGGCGTGCTTTACACCATGGCATCCGACGCTTTGCATTGCACTTGGTGATGGAAGGCTTGGATGCAGCTGCTCGGCCATGGAAACCCATTCCATGAAGCTCTCTACGCACTGTTGTTGGGCTCATCTGAAGGCCACACCAAGTTTGTAGGTTTTTAGCTATTGACTCCTGTGACGTGGCCTACCACTTGGTGGCTGAGTGGCTGTTGTTCCCAGTTGCTTCCACTTTGTTATAATCCCACTAACAGTTGAGCGTGGAATATTTAGTAGCCAGGAAATGTCACGGATGGACTTATTGCACAGGTGACCACCTATCACGGGACCACGCTTGGAGTCACTGAGCTCCTGAGAGCGATCCATTCTTTCACCAATGTTTGTAGAAGCAGTCTGCATACCTAAGTACTTGATTTTATACACCTGTGGCCATGGAGGGGATTGGAACACCTGAATCACATGATTTTGAGGGCGGGGCCAATACCTTTGGCAATATAGTGTATATATACTCACTTTATTAGGTACACTTGTTCAATGGCTTGGTAACACAAATTGCTAATCAGCCAATCACATGGCAGCAACTCAATTCATTTAGGCATCTAGACGTGTTGAAGGTGACTTTCTGAAGTTCAAACCGAGCATCATAATGAGGAAGAAAGGGGATTTAAATGACTTTGAACGTGGCATGGTTGTTGGTACCAGACAGACTGCTCTGAGTATTTAAAAAACTGCTGATCTACTGGGATTTTCATGCACAACCATCTCTAGGGAAATCAAGACTCATCAGACCAGGCACCATTTTTCCAGTCTTCTATTGTCCAATTTTGGTGAGCCTGTACAAAAATTGTAGCCTCCATTTCCTGTTCTTAGCTGACAGGAGTGGCACCCGGTGTGGTCTTCTGCTGCTGTAGACCATCTGCTTCAAGGTTCATTGTGTTGTGTGTTCAGAGATGGTATTCTGCATACCTTGGTTGTAACCAGGGGCGGAAAGACCATTTGGAAACTCGGGCACTGCCTGAGGGCCCGGGGTCAGTAGGGGGCCCCATGAGATGCCCCTGGTACCTTTTTCATAGGCTTTTTTGAGTTTGGGCAAGGACACGGGGCCCCATGATCCCCTATTGCCCTGGGGCCCCATGAGTTGTCAGTTCGCCCCTGGTTGTAACATTATTGTTGCATTTCTATCATCTGGAACCAGTCTACCCATTCTCCTCTGACCTCTGATGTCAACAAGGCATTTTCATTCACACAACTGCCACTCACTGGATATTTTTTCTTTTTCGGACCATTCTCTGTAAACCCTAGAGATGGTTGTGGGTGAAAATCCCAGTAGATCAGCAGTTTGTGAAATACTTAGACCAACCCGTCTGGCACCAACAACCATGCCACATTCAAAGTCACTTAAATCCCCTTTCTTTGCCATTCTGATGCTCGGTTTGAACTTCAGCAAGTCATCTTCTCCACGTTTAGATGCCTAAATGCATTGAGTTGCTGCCATGTGATTGGCTGATTAGCCATTTTTTGTTTCCAAGCCATTGAACAGGTGGACCTAATAAAGTGGCCGGTGAGTGTGTCTTTATATATATATACAGTATGTATAAATATATATATTTTTTTTTCTTTTTGTGTCCAGGGATGGCCACCAGGAACCGAGTTTCCCAATAATTAACTTTCCTTAATGATCCTGAATAGAGAACGTGATAAATCTTTTTCTCCAGCTCTCCGAAATCAATGCGTGATAAAGTAATTATAAATCCGCACCCCGGGTTCGTTTAATGGAGGATAATGTGTTGTTGCTTTTTACTGTCGCTAGAGTTGGGCCGTTTCCATTAATCATTGAGGACTTTATTGTATTATGGGCTCCAGTGAGCGGGAACCAAAGGTCAATGCCAGTGTAGTGCACTTTTTGTTATTTCCATTTAATTTATTTGAATGTTTTGAAAGTGGAAAAGCAAATTAAATGATAAAAGAAAAAGTACATAATGTCCCCTGCGGTTGATAAGCGGCGGAGATTATGAGATCATTAGATTGGGGTTTTTTTATTTCTTTTTAAGTCCGTAGATAAAGACCTCATTTAAATTAAAGAGAACCGGTTAGGACTTATTTTTAAAGAGGTCCTGCACTCAAAAAGTGAACATTTTCTTTGTTTTGGGGAACATTTAGAATTCTATAGAAGTTGTGCCTTAAAAATGTAGCTTTTGTACTGAGTTCCTACTGAAAAATAGCAGTACAGTTCCTGGCATGTGAGTGTGCCTAGGCACTCCTGTGCTATATATCTGCAATGTGAGATCTAAGGCACTGCTACCTCTGACTGCTATTCTCAGGAGATTTGGTGATGTCACTACTGTGCTGCTCAATGTTCTCTTTTCTGTAGGCAGTGATATGAACAAGCAAAACCCAGCCTCTACACACTAACCAGACTGCTGAGAGGCAAGACTAGTGGAGATCATGCTTGAGATTTGGGAAGAGACATACCGGGGGCATGCAACACAGACCACAGTAATCACGTCTGCACCTTTGCCGCAGGGAGACCCAGAGATATCTCTCACCCAGAGCTTCCCATCGCTGATCACCAGGTTCCCCTTCTTAAGTGAGATTTGGAGTGAGATTTGGTGATGTCACTACTGTGCTGCTCAATGTTCTCTTTTCTGGAGGCATTGATATGAAGAAGCAAAACCCTGCCTCTACCATGAAGGATGCCACCACATAGAAACACAGTGCAGAACAAAGTGTAGCCAGGTGCAGGGCTACAGCAATATGGAGAAGCAGACATTGCCTTTTATTCTTCTCTCCCTCTACTGGGATACTGAGGTTATGTGGAACCATTCTCCTCCACTCAGCATGGGGAGAGCTGAAGCTAAGCAAGCCCTTAGACTTCTATGCAGAGCACTGAGGAGGAAGGGGAGTGGTAAGATGAGTTTTATCAAACTGCTCAAGAAACCGCTACCTCTTGACACTATGGAAACAGTGAATAGCACATCTGCTACACACTAACAAGACTGCTGAGAGGCAAGACTAGTGGAGATGATGCCTGAGATCTGGGAAGAGATATACCGGGGACATGCAGCACAGACCACAGTAATCACGTCTGCACCTTTGTCGCAGGGAGGCCCAGAGATATCTCTCACCCAGAGCTTCCCATCGCTGATCACCAGAGGCATCCTGTGGAGAGGTTGAGGGAGTCCCCCTTCTACAGCGAGAGGGCACCACACCATCCTGGGGACTTATGAGACAGCTATTTGCCCATTGCTGATACTGCTATCAGGGACTGAACCACTGAGATCAGGACACCAAGTGTACCCAAATCAAACTGCACTCTATTTGACCCTTACTCCAAACCTAGACTGCACCTATATTAACCCTATACTGCAGTATACTGAACCTTTGCCCCATTCAAACCACATTTACCTTGCACCTATTCCAACACTATACTGTACTTATACTTCATTCAGGTTAAATGGGACTGTTGTTAGGTACACCCATGCTCTTAAAGGGCCCCAACAATAGCCAGCAGAAGAACATCTCAAAGGACTGTCCCTTCCATAATAATTATTCTGCAAGCTCCCTTTGTTCCCCAGCCCCCTGTGCTACCATCCTCCCTTTCTTTTGGACAGTGCATACCTAGTTACCTACCATATTGGATGACAATTAAGTTTGCCTTTACTACCTGGTATGGTGCCTGTTTTCTGTGCTATATCACTGGTATTGTGTACCAAATATTACTTTCAGTGATTGCCTGTCATATTGTATGCTTGTACACTCAACCTGGTGTGTCAGAGGGGCGGAGGTTCTTGAGAAGGTCAAGACAAAGAATCCTATCCAGCGGCTCCTACGGGGGTAGCGCTAAAAAGTCATGGTAAGTCAGTAATGGGAGGAAAAATCAGTTACCTTGTCTACTACTGTTGACTAATTATGTGCCCTTGGTCTGCTATTCTTGGGTGCAGATTCTAGAATTCAATTCTATTTTAAAGTATATCTAATGCCATCACTAGTATTTCTTTTTTTCACAGAATTGGAAGGGTTAGTCACACAAGGTGGGGGTGAGGTGCTGGATATGGATCCTCTACCATTGCAAATGAAGTCCTTAATGCAGCCAAATGGTTTGGGTATTTGGATTTCCACAAAGTGGGGCCCTTCACAAAATAGAGGCCACCTGAATATTAGTAGTCTATTTATAAATGCTACAAAAAGCCAAAGTAACAATCCAAGAATAATGAGTTCAATAAGTGATTAGATTGTACGCCCCTTGAGGGTTTACAATATATATGTAAAGTGCTGCGTAAACTGACGGCGTTATATAAGTACCTGAAATAAACAAATCAATAAATAAGTGACCATGGAAAGGACAACAGCTGGCCAACATGGTTCAGGGGCCCAATTATATCCCCCTTCCTCAGGGCTTAGATATAATAGAATGATTGAAGAACTCAAAGGTGGCACAGTCACAGGGGTTTTAATTGTGCTGTTTGAAAAGTCATATATGACCAGGATCACTTAACAAATTAATAGAACCTTTTTAAACTCTTGAATTGTTTGTTTGGTACTTTTTCTCATGTATATATTTTTTTTATTTTTTTTTATTGCTCGCTATGGACCATCTGGAAGAGTCACCCTCTCTAGCGGCCTAGTGGTCATTGTCCCGAGAGCTGAAACTGGAAGGAAAATCCAACATTTTGAGTTGTCACAAGAACAAGAATAAAGTGTGAATGTTCCATTGGGGACACTTGTTGCATTGACATTTTCCAAGAGGTGATTTCCTTCACTTTGGAAATATGTTCTTCTGTTTTGTCAGCTGGACAGGATTGAAGGGAAATCTCCCTGATGGATCACAGATGTCTAACAAAAACAAAACAAAACAAAACAAAAAAACAGGCATTTTTACCATTCCCTACTCTGTCCAAAATGAAACATGTTTTTGCTTTAGACATGGGTCATAGGATATCAGATAATACTTTATTTAATCCATTTTTGTATAGTGTGTGTTAAAAGCTTTGTTAGATTTTTATCCTGAGCCAATATTGAGTAGCTTTTTATATAATATTGAGCCAGATGTATGAGCTGGTTTGTGATTTTTGTATATGCAGCGCCCTCCTCCTAATCTTGTTGATATGGTTGCCACGGATGCAGGGAAGTGAAATGTAATTCTTAATTACATTTTTAATTTAATTTAAATTCAATTTTAATGTAATTTTGTTTTTTGCTGTTTCAGAAATTCAAAGCTGGCTAGAAAACTAAAATGGGAAGTATGACGGAATGCCTGTTACCCAGATTGGGTGATTCCATCAGAAAACTGCTTCCTCACCGCTGGGGCACAGGACCAAGGCATTATAGCTGGGCACCACACCCAAGACTAGACTGGACTAGCATAGATGCAAACTGGAACTGTTTATTGAACAGAAATACTGTTTTTTATACTCTTCAGAAATAGAGGTAGTCCCCACATGAACAATAAAGCAAATAGTATACATTATGATAAACATCCCATACTGATTAGATAACGAGTAGAAGTTGACACCAGGATAATCCCATGCTAGCCTGCAGTCCCCTCCAAAAGCCCCTGTCCCAGTTGGGTCTGTCACAGGAAGATAGTATGAGTACCTGAAGCTGAGTTTGGATCTGCCTCCTGTCCTCCCCTGCTCAGCAGCAATCAGACAGGGAAGAGAAGGAGGGGAAACACTAGGAACCAATCAGCAGAGCTGATGACGTCAAGTAAACCTGTGATTTGCCAACTGCAATAGTGAAATTAGAGTTTCAGCTTTGGTGAAATCTGGCATAAAATTAGGCATCAAAATCATTTTTTCCAAAATCATTGCACTCACCCCTAGACTTGACACCAAAAATCTTATTGGTTGCTGTTAGAAAAAAGAATGTTTTTTTTTCATACACTTCCAATCATGACTTCTAGGGCTTATTTTTTATTAATTTATATTTATTTATTTTTTATTTCTATATATTATAAATACATCTTCATAATGTGATACCCCAACTTTATTGTCCCCTAGATAGGTAACCAAATATCCCACATCTGGTCTGTCCATTTACCCTTAAACTTCAATTACATTTTTGTAGCAGAAATAATCATCTCTTTCAACGCAGACATCTACAAAATAACAATCGATCGACGTTATGACTTATTTTTTTATGTATGAAAAAGTTTATAGAAATCCTATAGAGGAGTTCACATTTGCCAACAACGACATATCTCATTAACCACCATCTTCTACCACGCTATTATCTTTGTCCGAGTTATTAATTGTTTTCTGAATGTCACAAGCTTGTTTTATAAAATGAATGAAGCTACTGGAGAGGAGAAACAGAAAAGAAAGTCATTTTATTGCATGAGTTGTGTGCCAATCCATTAAATGTTCATTGACTTACTGAGTCCTCTTCATGACTATTGAATAACCAGTAGCCTGACTCGTGATGATTTATATAATCTCTTCCGAATGATCCTAAAATAGTTATTTGGTTATGAAAAATGTTGTCTTGTTCCAGTGGAAATTGATAACTTAATTAAATTTTGGGCACCTGTATTTATCAACCCGGTCACACTTTGATCCCCCAATCATGTTTTAGGAGAGAGATGGATGAGGCTCAGAACATGGCTGATCAAACTTTAGCATTTAATAACTTTAAAAAATATAGGTGCAGACCATTGTGTTGGTGGTTACATGGAAAGCAGAAGAAAGAGCTACCAGCAGTTTGTCCCTCATGAGCCTCAATCACCAATCCCTTGTGTTTCTAGGGCAGTGCTAGCCACCAAATGGACAAAGCCAAACATTTAGGGACATCTGGCTGTCACACGTTTATGAGCTTATTGGACATTCTACCTAAAAACCAAGGGCATTATTGTGGAGTTGTTCCCATCCTTCCTTTTAAGGTTTAGCAGTCTCCACTCTTCCGGGAAGGCTTTCCACCAGATTTTGGAGTGTGTCTGTGGGAATTTGTGTCCATTCAGCTAAAAGGGCATTGGTGAGGTCAGGTACTGGTGTTGGACAGGAGGACTTGGTTTGCAATCCATTCCACACGTTTCAGTAGGCCACTCGTGCTTCTCCACACCAGCACATCAAACCATGTCTTTAAGGAATATATCCAGAAATCCCACCACAAGAAGAGGATTTGGTTGGACAAGAGGACTTGGTTTGCAATCCATTTCACACATTTCAGTAGGCCACTCGTGTTTCTCCACACCAGCACATCAACCCATGTCTTTAAGGAATATATCCAGAAAAAGGCAGCTCCATACAGACACGCCACTATGAAGGAAAGAGCCCCACTCCATTGACATCATAAAAGTTTGACAGCTTTATTGATAGATAGCACACATTGCATCCTTCCACATTTATCAGGTTTCACCCACTCGTGTCCCTCGTGTTCATCCACACCAGCACATCAAACCATGTCTTTAAGGAATATATCCAGAAATCCCACCGCAAGAAGAGGATTTGGTTGGACAAGAGGACTTGGTTTGCAATCCATTCCACACGTTTCAGTAGGCCACTCGTGTTTCTCTACACCAGCACATCAACCCATGTCTTTAAGGAATATATCCAGAAAAAGGCAGCTCCATACAGACAAGCCACTATGAAGGAAAGAGCCCCACTCCAATGACGTCATAAAGGTTTGACAGCTTTATTGATAGATAGCACACATTGCATCCTTCCACCTTTAACAGGTTTCACCTACTCATGTTCCTCGTGTTCACCCACACCAGCACATCAAACCATGTCTTTAAGGAATATATCCAGAAATCCCACCGTAACAAACTGCCTGCAATGCGTCCAGTCGAGTTCCAAAGCCAAAGAAGCAGGTGTGCTCACTGCTGAGCACTTGGGTGTCATCCATTGGGTGTAGCATTACACATGGAAAGTCTTCTCTGATTGGATGAGGTAGAGGGACAGAGTGGTGACATCATGATTTTCGCCTTTTCCAAAGCAAAGTGTTCTTTGAATGACGCCCAAGTGCTGAGCAAGTGCTCCCCTGTGTTAAGAAAGCAGAAGGGCAGCCACTCAGCATGGGACCCAGAAGTTAATGGAGATCATTGGAGTAGTGGGGTAGTTGTGGTTCAAGCTGGACCAATGTAGTTATAAAAAAATATCCATACCTGAGATTCCTCCATAAGGAGGCTCTCCAAAGAGAAGCCAGTGTTGAATTTAATAAACAAAGCCACATTTACCTATTTTTCATACAAAGACAAAGAAGACAATGTGCAGTCCAGAACACAACAACCTTACAAAATGTTAAGGTCACGCTCTCTCTCTCCATTGTACATTGCAGAGTGACAGACACAGATCACTATAAGGGAATGTCCTGCTGCATCATGGGAGTTCAACCTTTTAAAAAAAGAAATCACCATGACATTGTGGACCTCAGGAAATGGGTTCACCAAAGCTGATTATTTGCGGACACACTTGTGTGACTTTGTATCCTTCAACTGCGAGATGAGGGGAAGGAGCAGCCGCTGCAGACTTCGCACATCTGACATTTTTTGGGACTGTCATTTATTCTGTTTTATCTCCTCCCGCACCCGTTTTATTGTCTGTTACTCTACCTCAGTCTGGGCTCCAAGCCAAGAAGATAAAAAAGTGAAACCTCTTGGATTCCA
Organism: Staurois parvus; assembly: GCF_062004578.1. Taxonomy (NCBI): domain Eukaryota; kingdom Metazoa; phylum Chordata; class Amphibia; order Anura; family Ranidae; genus Staurois; species Staurois parvus. The sequence continues at coordinate 563,930 of NW_028319311.1, read as the reverse complement.
AAAAATATAAAGGTTTGCACAGTCCCAAAATACAGCTTGAGCCTGGAATTTAAAGGAGTGTATATTTTCATGCAATCCTGGGAGCGCAAAGCCATTAAAACCCCCGTGATCCAGTCAAGTTCTCAGAGCAGCTCAAACAAGAGGCGCAAGTAAGCTCCAAATAAATGCCAGATGCTCCACATTTAATAGGGCCTGAAAAGTCAGATTTTGGGGCATTAAATAATGTTTTTTTCTTTGCTTGATATTTGACTTATTTTAACCAATTCCAAAGGAGTTACTTAATTGGAAGAAGAATTTTAGGATAAATAAGGTGAAGTCATTGGGTACCAATTGGATACCTTGTTAAAATTTTCAAGGAATGAAAATTGACACCTGATGGGTCACTTTGGGCAACAATTTAATGTTTTCCACATTGTATTTTATTCAGGTTTGTGTATAACGTTGTCAAAATAATTACAATCATCTTTGTGTATCTGCACTATATGGCCAAAGATATGGTGTCCCCCTCGGAATGACTGAGCTCAGGTGTTTCCAGTTACTTTGGGGCAGTCTTTTCTGTCACTCCGAAAAAAGTGATCCATGGTAGATTGCCAGGCAGCTGGGAGGAGATACCACCAGAGATTGTTGATCCAGATAATATCTAAATGCCTATTTGTTTCTATTGGTTGATCTAGATGGGCTTGTGCCTTGTGTCTGGCTGCCATTGCAATTTAAGAAGGGTACTAAAACCATGGCTGAACTGTCTATATTTGCTGCTCTTCTGTAGGTAGCTCATGTGTACAGGTTCTTAACATTACAGCATATAAAGACATTTTAGACAAGTATATTCTTCCAATCTTGTGATAAATAGTTTGGGGAAGTCCTTGTTACAGCATGACTGGGCCCCTATGAACAAACCAACTCTAAAAAGATATGGTTTGATGACTTTGTTGTGGAGGAACAATACTGGTCTACACAAAGCCCTAACCTTGACCTTACTGAACACCTTTGGGATTAATTGGAAAAAGCCAGGTCTTCTTATCCAACTTCTCCCTAAAGACATACTTTGATGAGTTTGGTGCAGAGGAACACAAGTGGCCTGCATAGAAACGTTACCCTTACAGCAAATAAAGACATTTTAGACAATTGTACTCTTCCAATCTTGTGATAACAGTTTGGGGAGGTCCCTGTTACAGCATGACTGGGTTCCTGTGTACAAACCAGTTACAAAAAGATACGGTTTGATGAGTTTGTTGTGGAAGAACTCTACTGGCCTATGCAAAGTCCTGACCTCAGCCCTACTGAACACTTTGGGATGATTTGGAAAAAGCGAGGTCTTCTTATCCAACATCTCCATAAATACATCATTTGATGAGTTTGGGTGGAAGAACCAGAGTGTCCTGTATAAAGCCTTCACCTCAACCCTACTGAACACCTTTGGGCTGAATTGTAATTCCAAATGGGAGCCAAGTCTTCTCATGAAATATAAATACCTGACCTCATAAATGCTCTGTTTGCTGAATAGACACAAATTCCCAAAGACATACTTTAAAATCTTGTGGAAAGCCTTTCTGGAAGAGTGAAGGATGTTATAATCGCAAAGGGGAGTCCCAGGGTTCCTGCATGTAACCTAATATGTGTAGCACCCTCCTGTTAGGGTATAGGATGCTAGGTAAATTTAGTTTGGTTCACTTGTAGTCAGTGGAGTAGCTGTTGATTGCTTTAACCTGTTTCACAGGTTGCTGGTCTAATCATTTCCCTTTGCATTCTAGAGGGATCTGGAATTACAGTGGGAGGAAAGGCAGATGAGCAGTCTGAATATTTAGGGGGGGGGGGCAGCCAATCCCTTGGGAGGTGTGCCCAGTAGGTGACTGGAGAGCCCATAAGTAGTTGTAGGCAGGGTTGCTATTCATGGGCACTGCCTAGGGGGTCTAGGTGCATGGGGGCCCCATGACAATCTTGCATTACATCCTACTTGCCAACTGTTGGGACAGTCAAAATTTTTATTAAGCTGTCCTGGGATGACTCGGGCAGCATCCCAGAACCTGTACTGTGTTCTCCAAATCCCAGTATTGTGCCCCCTTGCAGTTTTAAACAATAGAAAAACATGCCATAAATCAATGATTAATCAACACAAAGGGCACAGTACAGAGAGGGGGACTCTCTGTACTGTGCCCTTTGTGTTGATTAGTCATTGATTTATGGCATGTTTTTCTATTGTTTAAAATCAATTTTACTGAAAGTGCTAATTAATATATTTTGTAACTCTCTCAACTATTTATACTTTAATTCTTGAGAGGAGGTGCATAAATTTGGACAGGCTGGTAGAGGTCTCAATGGATTACTTTGCCCAGGGGGCCATGATGCTATTAAAACTGCCCTGATTGTAGGCCTGGAGCTGAGTTGAGTTAGTCCTGGGTCCAGTCCTGCAGAAGGAGTCCCCAGCCTGAGGGGCCCGTGCCCCTAAGGGCAGTTCGCTGAAACGTTGCTGTGTGTTCACTGAAGTCCCAGTTGTAGCATAGCTTGGGGGCCTACTACAAAGTTTTTAGTCTGGGGTTTTAGTCTGAAGAGTGCCCTCTTGGAAGAGGGTGTCCAGCTGTCCTGTGGTATTGTGAGCCTTGTTTCTCCCTCAATGAAAAGTACCCAGTGGATATCGGAAGGAGACAACCAATGATCCTGTGGCATTGTGAGTACCGACTCAACCCAGAGCCCCAGTGACTGTGTACAGCTCTCTTTTCTTCAGAAGACCCTAGTATTTGTTCAGCCAGCAGTGTTATTTATGAGAACTTAATTTCAGCTGCATCTTCTGCACTGGGGCACAAAGATTGGTTAGTAAAAGGAGAAGTGTCCTTGGTTACTCAGTGTTCTTGGGGTATCCCATGCTCCCCTCACCCCATCCTAGTTTCCTTGTTTCTACAGAAATAAAGAGCATAAATGACAGTTCCTAGTCTGTTTATTGAGCCAGAGCAAGAACTCCAAAACTAGGAAAGGAACCAGATGGAATACAGTGGCTCCTTTAGGGGCAGCACTACATATGCATCATGTTGTTTGTTTGGCGCGAGCTACCAACGCACTGCATTTGATCACATCTGCCCCCTCCTTTTTTTTTAAACAGTATACCACAACAGATAAATTGCTCAGGTCTGTACATCATAGGGTGCTAAGGTGCAGGTGTGTTGTATTTCACTTGTCGGGTGCACTGGGGAGGGCCATTTAAAATAAATTGCACTGCAGCCTATTTGGTGCGTTAGCATACGTTGTAGTAACACACATTACCAGAGAACACACAGATTTGAATCCTCTCTAATTTTTTCTTGGACTTCTGTTTGTCATAAAGATTGTGTGTTGATTTTTGGACTTTAGTGTGTTTCTGGTGTAAGGGTGTGACGCATGGATAAATCCTGATGTCCAATGTTAAACTATAATGTGCCTGTAATATGCTCTTTGGTCAGTAGATGGCAGCAAAGTACGAGAATCAAGTTTGCAGAGACATTTGCTAAGACAGAACCAATACTTATTTACCTTATAAAGTTTAATGAATGCTAATTTAGGGGTTGAGTAGGACCCTAAGAGGGTCATAGTGAACTGTAAATACAGGTTTGAGGCTGCAATTAGGAAATTACTTACTGCATCACAAACCCTCTGGGAAGGGGAGGAGTTCCTGTGCTGAGGAGGAAGTAAAGTCTGGGTCTGGCTGATGGATGCTGAGGACCTCTGGAGAATCTGTGTGCGGCCTGGAAGAGGATTTACGGCTCACAGTGGAATCTGGCGACGGCACCTAGGGAAGATTCACAAGGAGACCAGGAAACAAGTGACTGTATGGTCCGGTTCTGGAGTGGATCAGGGAAAAGCAGCAAGAGCCTGCCAGGGAACTGTAAGTGCGGCTTTGCCGCAGCACATCGCACCACACGTGGTCAGTGACATTTTGGATATACCAGAAAGTTACAAGAGACACACTCCACTTTCCTTTGGATTACAAATAGTATTGCGCAATACTTAGGGTGCACCCCAACGTTATATCTTGCTCAGGAACATTCAGGCGCAGCCATGCTGCTTTCTGAACATTGGGGAAAAGTCCGCAAGTACGGGGTTAGTGTTAATATTATTCTTACTGTATGGTTATGCGCTGTTATCATTCTGTTTACGTATGCTCAACTACATGATCACTATAACTGTTCAGGAAACATAATTGTTTTAAAAGAACCGCTGTCTGTGTGGCATCGTGTACCCTCTGAATCTGTGGGCCCAGCCCTCGGTCTTCCTTCACTGGGATAAGCTTTTTTCATTTAATGCGTGATGATCCATTGGCTCATCTATGCATTATTATTACCATAATAAATATGTCTGCAATTATTTTTGAATATAGAAAAATCTCAGTTTGCAGCCCTCCTTAATTAGGAATATTGGGATTTATCTAAGGGTAAAAAAAAACTGTGCTCAAGTAAAAATGGGAATTTTAGACAGAGAAAGGCTGTGGAAAATAGAAGCGCCTTTCAACAATCCGCAGCCTTTGTACTTTTTTCAGTAAACAGCTTCAAATCAGCGTTCCAGACGTGTCAATTATTTGATGTCCTCAGGCACTTAACTGACCACTTTGTTTTGCATCCTTGAGGGAATCGGGGAGAGTTTGATCTCGAATGTCTGGGAGGCTGTGAAATTGTAAATACGGGAACAGTTTGTGAGTTTGCAATGCCCCAGTTGTTCAGAGTGCAGAGCTTTAACTTTACATGTCCTTCTAAGGGGAAGTAGATGCCTAACGGAGCTTCTGCCTGAAGTCTTTGGTGTCTTCTGAAGACAACTGTGTTTCCTCAAGAAGGAGCGCTGGCTGGTTTTAATGGGATTTTCCACTTTTGGAGAACTTTAATATTACTGGCCTATATTACAAAAAATATTTGCTTCATAGCTCTCTTCTAAGTTTTCGTTTACAACTTTCCATAGTTTGGCAAATGCTACCGGGACAGGTAGCATTTCCCTGCATTCACTATATCCGCTCTCCCCGGACCCCGAATTCACTATATCATCTGTCCATGGACCCTGCATTCACTATATCCGTTCTCCCCGGACCCCGCATTCACTATATCCGTTCTCCCCGGACCCAGCATTCACTATATCCGTTCTCCCCGGACCCTGCATTCACTATATCCGTTCTCCCCGGACCCTGCATTCACTATATCCGCTCTCCCCGGACCCTGCATTCACTATATCCACTGTCCCCAGACCCCGCATTCACTATATCCGCTCTCCCCGGACATTGCATTCACTATATCCGCTCTCCCCGGACCCTGCATTCATTATTTCTGGTCTCCCCGGACCCTGCATTCACTATATCTGGTCTCCCTGGACTCTGCATTCACTATTTCTGGTCTCCCCGGACCCTGCATTCACTATATCTGGTCTCCCCGAACCCTGCATTCACTATATCCGCTCTTCCTGGACCCTGCATTCACTATATCCGCTCTCCCCGGATCCCGCATTCACTATATCTGGTCTCCCCGGGCCCTGCATTCACTATATCTGGTCTCCCCGGACCCTACATTCACTATATCCTCTGTCCACGGACCCTGCATTCACTATATCCGTTCTCCCCGGACCCTGCATTCACTATATCCAGTCTCTCCAGACCCCGCATTCACTATATCCGGTCTCCCGGACCCTGCATTCATTATATCCGCTATCCCCGGACCCAGCATTCACTATATCTGATCTCCCCGGACCTTGCGTTCACTATATCCGCTATCCCCAGACCCTGCATTCACTATATCTGATCTCCCCGGACCCTGCATTCACTATATCTGATCTCCCCGGACCCTGCATTCACTATATCTGGTCTCCCCGGACCCTGCATTCACTATATCTGATCTCCCCGGACCTTTCGTTCACTATATCCGCTCTCCCCGGACCCTGCATTCTCTATATCCAGTCTCTCAGGACCCTGCATTCACTATATCTGGTCTCCCCGGACCCCGCATTCACTATATCCGGTCTCCCCGGACCCTGCATTCACTATATCCGCTCTCCCCGGACCCTGCAGTCACTATGTCTGGTCTCCCCAGACCCTGCAGTCACTATATCTGCTCTCCCCGGACCCTGCATTCACTATATCTGCTCTCCCCGGACCCTGCAGTCACTATATCTGCTCTCCCCGGACCCTGCATTCACTATATCTGCTCTCCCCGGACCCTGCAGTCACTATATCTGCTCTCCCCGGACCCTGCATTCACTATATCCGCTCTCCCCGGACCCTGCATTAACTATATCCGCTCTCCCCGGACCCTGCAGTCACTATATCTGCTCTCCCCGGACCCTGCATTCACTATATCCGCTCTCCCCGGACCCTGCATTCACTATATCTGGTCTCCCTGGACCCCGCATTCACTATATCCGCTCTCCCCGGACCCTGCATTCACTATATCTGCTCTCCCCAGACCCTGCAGTCACTACATCTGGTCTCCCATGACCCTGCATTCACTATATCTGGTCTCCCACAGTACACAGAACATGGAAGTGCAATTATTTTAGCAAATATAAACTGCTAAATAACTTTTCTCATCAGCAGTTAGAGCAGTCTTGTGACTTCAGCAGAGCACTGGTTAAAGCTTGTAGGAGGAGTTTTCTCTAGGAGGATTTATCCATTTTGTATATTTGTAGGTGAGTGGCTGGGGAGAAGAGGACATTGAAGCACAGATCATCTGTCTGTTTTTACCCTCCCTCCATCACCAGTGTGAACTAAACCTTAGACAGATGTCACTGGGCCAAGTGCCCCTATTGAAAGATTTACCCTAATTTTTAGTTCCGGCAAAGGTGTAAGTCACTATTGCCCTGACCTACAATCCTCCAAGTCACTGCATTAATCTGGTAAAAAGCATAGCCGGAATGGTGACACCAGCATTTGCTTCTGCAGTCTTTGTACCATTTGGGGGATTTCCCTTCAATTTTATAACAAGATATGAGTGAAAGTATTAGGAAGAGAGGGAAATTTCATCCTAGGCCTCTTTACTTAGGCCATGGTTGACAGCCGGTTTGAAGCCTTCAGGGGGCAATACTATCCCCTCCTGCACACCTGTTTTTCAATATCCAATATTTCTTCTACCCAAATGGCGATTTTGCATTGGACTACCACACTATAACTGCCATAGCCGCACTTAGCATGCAGTTGTGGTGTGGTCACATAGCCTTCAGTAGTCCTTCATGACTAAGCCTGGTGGACAGGACGAAGCACATCAGCTAAGTGGCTTGGTCGGAATTGGGCTGAAGCCACTTTCATTCGTCTTACACCACGAGGCTGTTCTATAATATGGCATTTGGGTTATTTTTTTGTCTTCAATGGGTGAGTTTGACAGACGGTACCAAATTAAAATTGCTGAATCACTGCTGCGGCAATATGGATTCCGTCCACCATATATTGGTAGCTCAGAGGTTGGGTGGCGAGGGTACATTAAAACATGGATCAACCACCTATTTTTACCTCCACTGCCACTGTGAACTAAGCCTTAGACAGATATCACTGGGACAGTTGCCCCAGTTGGGAGATGTACCCTCAATTTCTACACTATAAAGTTTGGTATTTCCAATTATTTTTTTCCCAACGGCAATGGTCACCACTACAAATAGAGGAGAAAAGCTCCTCAATGGCCTTACAGACAACAATAAAGACCTGATAAAGCGTCTAACCCTTCCAAGCTCTATCCAAAACTAAAAAAATAAATTTAGCTTTACTTAAACTTTGAACAAGAATGTAGATGCTACAACCAAACTTTTTTTTGGCAAGGACAGTGGTATCAGCTCCCCACCCTTTCAGTTGGACAGTAAAGCATCCACAGCACATTTGGTCATCTCTGTACAGCAAGCTCCTGTCAGCCAGCTTTTACTGTTAGACTGACAGCACTGTGGAATGTAACAGAGCTTGATTGGCTGAGAATGTTGGTTCCTACCAGGGGCAGACTGACCATTTGAGCACTTGGGTACTGCCCGAGGGCCTGGGCGCATTAGGGGGCCCCATGAGATGCTTCTGGTATCTTTCATTGGCTTTTTCATAGGCTTTTTCAGGTTTGGGCAAGGACACAGGGGCCCCATGATCCCCTATTGCCTGGGGGCCCCATGAGTTGTCAGTCCGCCCCTGGTCCCTACCATTATCTCAGTCTTTCATGCAGAAGTTTAGGCTTGGTTCGCACTTGTCAAGCATCTGTGGTAGTGAGCCCTTGTAGATCACCAACTCGGGGTTCTAAGCCCCAGCCTGCATATTCCCCAGAGCTCTTGATGGTGGGGATGGATTTGAATCAAGCTGGTACCAGGCCATGGCCCCCAAGTACGTCCAGCTGAGACCACTCACTTGTGCAGTGTAGAATCAAGAGGAGACAAAAGGAATTCAAGGAGATAATGCAAGGTCAGGATGGGTAGCAAACAAGCTTAGATGGTGAATGAAGCCGGGGTCAGTATACGGGTAGTCAGGTACAGAATACACAAGTAACAATGAACGGTAGCTCAGAGAACTGCAAAGTTGCTCAGGCAATGTGGGCCAGACTGAGCATGTCTTATATAGGCAAGCAAACTAGGAGGTGGACCAGGAAGAGATGGAAGGGCAGGAAATAAAACCCACGGATTAGACGTCCATAGGTGAGCACAGCAAACCATACATGTGAAAGGAATCAGGGCAGGAAAAGCAGGAAAGAGGTAAGAATGCACAAGCAAGAAGCTGCAGGCCAACTTGTGACAACACTTACAGGTATGACCAACTGCATTTCCATTTCCACGCATTTTTTGCACATTCCCTTGTAGAGCCGCCCATTAATTTCAATGCGGGAGAAACACTGAAATGAAGTCCCTGACTCTTTTCCAAAAACGTGCCACACATGGTGCTAAAGTTTCTTGCATTTTGGCTTGGGAAAAACTGCATGGTTGTGCAACGGCATGTGAGTGCTAAAGGGCAACGCGTTTCTGTGCATGCTGGGAAGGAAGAATGTCACCAGCACACCGAGGATCACCAATATGGCTCCAAAAATGTAAATGAATGATCACATAGTTACAACAAGGCAACATTTCGGAGTCTCACATGTGACATGCCTGATGAAGGGGTCCTGTGAGACTCCGAAACGTTGCCTTGCTGTAACTATGTGATCATTCATTAAAACGTTTGGACCCATATTGGTGATCCTCGGTGTGCTGGTGACATTCTCCCTGATTCTGTTAGTTTCCAGCCGACGGTCGCTGCAGCACCCACTTATACACACTGCCATTTTTAATGCAGGAACGTGTGCGTTTGGATTGTACACTTGCATTCTGTGCATGTTGGGGACGCGTGTGCAATTTTGTGCACGTTCTTGATACGCACAAATGTTAACCTAGTCTTACAGGAAGCTAATATAAAAAAAGGTTCAGGTGGACACAGGGCCGTGGATAAGGGGGTTACACCAGTCCTCCTGTAAGAGGCTCAGGCCTGCAGGGGGGCCCAGGAAGCTGAGTGAATCGGATGTGGGCAGGAAGGGTTAACTGGAACCAATCCCCTGTATGGCTCTCTCTGCAGCAGCTGAAAGTTGGGTTCTTCTCCTCTCCCCATCTCAGAGCTGGCTTTCAGCTGCTGCAGAGAGAAACATACAGGGGATCAATTCCAGTAATTTACCAGCCTTTCCATTCCTGAATGAACATGGTACCGATCACTCACTGTGTTCATTCATAACTGAAGCATAGTAAACTGTGTTTTTTTTCGGGCATGGGGGGCCTTGTTAGGTTGGTTGTATGGGACCCTGTGGTTTGGGGGGGGCCCTGTCAGGTTGGTTGTAAGGGGCCCTGTGGTGTGGGGGGGGGCCTGTCAGGTTGGTTTTAAGGGGCCCCGAGGTTTCTAACAGCAGCCCTGGGTGTACGCATTAAAAAAAAAAGATACATTTACCGATCCTATTTAACAAGTTTTTGTTAACATTCTCCTGGAGATCAGATTTAAAATCATGCCGCAATTTTTTTTGTAAGCTAAAATTGTTTTTGGAAGGGATTAAATAAGTAAAAAAAAAATGAAGCTTGGTTTCAAATGATTCCAAGAGAAACTAAGTTCATTCATCCATCTTTCGGCACTCATTAAAATTATAAACAACGCTAGTCATGCTAATTTGGCCGCGCTGTTGGCTCTCTAAATGTATTAAATGGGGAGCTGATGTGAGTAACAAGCCTGTAAATAGAAAATGAATATGTTCATTTTTGCTCATAACAATCCGCTTGCTGGGGACCCTGGTGTACACATGAACCCAATCACTGAAATCTCGTAGAAGCTTTAACGTGTCGGTGCCATTTTGAAAGTCAAATTTTTTAAAATCCGGAGCTGTTGTAGAAATAACCCACGTTGATCCTGTCATGAAGGTCTTTGTGATGACACTTCCTGTTATAGGGTGACAACATCCTGTCCATGTCTCCCAATTATCATTCTTTGTTATAGATCAGACTTCTGATCTATGTGTGCTTTAAAGAGACCCTATCTGCAACTCCCTTCTCACCACCCTACCCCAACACAGGCTATCCCCGCTTCAGTCCATCCTGAACTCAGCGGCCAGACTCATCCACCTCACCAACCGCTCCACTTCTGCCACCCCCATCTGCCATTCCCTCCACTGGCTCCACCCCCTCTGCCATTCCCTCCACTGGCTCCACCCCCTCTGCCATTCCCTCCACTGGCTTCCGATTGCCCAACGCATTAAATTCAAACTACTAACATTAACGTACAAAGCTATTCATAATACTGCCCCAAACTACCTCACCGACTTGATACCCAAATACCACCCAACCCGTACTCTTCGCTCCTCACAAGACCTTCTACTTTCTAGCTCCCTGGTCTCCTCCTCCCACTCTCGACTGCAGGACTTCTCCAGGACTTCCCCCATCTTCTGGAACTCACTACCCCAATCCATCAGACTGTCACCTACCCTCCTCACCTTCAGGCGCACCCTGAAAACCCATCTCTTCAGGGAAGCCTACCCCACCCTCACCTAACAGTCGATCTCCTCTACTCCTACCACTCCATCCTCCACAGCCACTTCTTCCTGTACCTCTACCTCCTCCCTCCTAGATTGTAAGCTCGAAAGAGCAGGGACCTTGACCCCTCGTGTTTTGTTTTGTTACTGTACTGTCCCCCACTACATTGTACAGTGCTGAGTAAACCTTTTGGCGCTATATAAATCCTGTATAATAATAATATCTCTAAGAATCTGGTGTGTACATTTGATGGGTGGGATAGTATATCTCCCTCCAGGGGCGGACTGACAACTCATGGGGCCCCCGGGCAATAGGGGATCATGGGGCCCGTGTCCTCACCCACACTCAAACCACACCCAAAAAAACCTATGAAAGGTACCAGGGGCATCTCATGGGGTCCCCTACTGACCCCGGGCCCTCGGGCAGTGCCCATGTTCCCAAATGGTCAGTCCACCCCTGTCTCCCTCTGTGCACTGTGGTTCCTTTCAATGTCACTACAGGACACAGCAAGATATTTTCTTGACACCATAGTGCTAGAGGATTTTAGAGAACCCGAACTGAGTGTCACAGGTGATCGTTGTCAATGCTCAACCCGGACTTGAATGATAAAGTGATATTAAAGGCATCTGAAAAATAACCATAATAAACATGTTATATGGTTTTGCACAGAGCATTGCGATCCTCCTCTTCTCGGTTCCCACTCTGGCATTCCTGGACCCTGCCTCCTGCCCCCCAGAGCAAGCAGCTTTATATGGGGGCTCCCAAGCAGGCTAGCTCCCAAGCCTCTGCTCTACATGTCCATTCAGACACAAAGGGGGGCCTCCCTTCTGACGTGTTGTCTGCCATCTTGGAATCTGTATATGATATGAATGTTGCCCATTTCTTGTAAGTAAGGTTTTATTTGAGCATTAAAGACACTTTTATTTTACTGCACTATGAGAGGCACTTTTTATTTTTACATGCGCTAATCGTGATATCAATATCAGAATGGCTTACTGACATCTATGTGGAATCCGGGTCCCAGGCAAAGTATAGGAGTTGGGATGGATCTGTGTTTATACAGAGCCCCATCATTCCTCCCACTGACACCAATGATGGGACACTATTTCTCCCACTAATACTAATGATGGGACACTATTCCTCCCACTGACATCAATGATGGGGCACTATTCCTCCCACTGACACCAATGATGGGGCACTATTCCTCCCACTGACACCAATGATGGGACACTATTCCTCCCACTGACACCAATGATGGGGCACTATTCCTCCCACTGATACCAATGATGGGGCACTATTCCTCCCACTGACACCAATGATGGGGCACTATTCCTCCCACTGACACCAATGATGGGGCACTATTCCTCCCACTGACACCAATGATGGGGCACTATTCCTCTCACTGATACCAATGATGGGACACTATTCATCCCACTGATACCAATGATGGGGCACTATTCCTCCCACTGACACCAATGATGGAGCACTATTCCTCCCACTGACACCAATGATGGGGCACTATTTCCCCCACTGACACCATCTCCTACCAATGCCAGAGCATTTTCAACTTTCACTAGGAAGAGTCTTGCCCCCATAAAATTTGAAGTGCAGTAAACTGCCCCCTTGTTTCAAAAGCTCGGAGGCCCCTGCTTTAAATAATAATAACACACCCCTCCAGTCCTCTCCTCTCCCCCTTGTGAAGGTCCCACCACAAGTTATTTTGTAAAATGTTTAGTATACTTACCTGCTTGCAAGTGTCTTCTGGGCAGTCATGTGATATGCACAGTCCTCTTCCTCCTATCTCCTTGCAAGCATGTGGCAGGGTAGGTGCTGCTGGTCGGGGAGCCCTGCCACCATTCCATCAGCCCAGTAGAGCTACCAGGATTACTCAGTCACTTTTTAAATGTTTAGATAATAAAGGTGCAGCGCTATTAATGAAAATAGTGAAATATCAACATACACTCAATCTTTAAGAGTATAAAAATAAGGACATTAGATCATATTGTTCATCTAAGATAAATTCGATGTTCAGTCTAATGTCCAAAAACACAAAAGGATGTGATGTGGGAATTCTGCCGGGTCTCCTTTGCCAATAAGGATAAGTGATCCAAAGGTGAACAGGAAATAAATTAAATGCGCACTCACCAGAAGTGCGTTTAAAATACGCATGAAAGAAGTTTCCTCTCTCATCAGGTACATCTAGGTCCTCCGCACTCAGGTCAAGCTGCGCTCCCTGGTCCTCACTAGTCATCCATCATGGCCAGGTTCCCTGGTTCCTCAGACACTCATGCACCTCTGGGGTCCCTCCTTAAACTTGATACTGCGAAAGGGTGGCGCTCAAAAAGAGCCCAATAAGGGACATCACATAGCGTGATACTGCATAAAAGCACTTTATTCCAGAAGCAACAGTAAAAACATAAGTAAAAGTACTGACCGCAATGATTAAAGAATAGCCACCAGCGGTGGCTTAGATGTCCAGATGCTGTACCCCACTGACGCGTTTCGTGCTATGCACATCCTCAAAGGGTACAGGGCTTACTTTTTAAATGTTGCATAGAAGTTACAAAGCAAACGTGTAACCGCTTATTACTGGTGCTAGGGAAAACTGGCATAGGACCAATATATCCTCTGCCATGTACTCCAGGTGCCATTTTGGGAGAGCCTGTATCCCGTTGGGCACAGATTTCTGAGATTTCAGCAACCATCTTGAATGCATGGAGGCAGTACATATAGGCTACATATAAGGGCAGTTTGTGAAGCAGAAGCAGGGACAGGACCCCATTTTTTAGGGAGAGTCTAGGCTTTAAAGTAGAGACAGGATGCAGTTAATAGCTCAGTCTCTGGATAGGTGGTTCCTGAGAGGACAGGAGAGGGAAGCAGAAATTCTAGATTCCATAACCGGCACTTAAAGTCACTCCACACAGTGACAAGATGAGGACAGCGCCCTCTTTTGGGCTAACCTTGCCACAGAATTCCTGTAGCAACGACTCTGAATGAAGTACCCCTGCACAACGTCTTGTATGTCATTTCTGCATTCTTACATCGAAACGTTAACTATTACCATAAGTGCCTAATGGCTTGAATGTGATATTGGAGACTTCTTCGTATTTTTGTAAATGCTGATTACTTTTGTGAAAAAAAATGTGAAAGTAAAAATGGTGTCACCTGTTCCCTCAAAGCCCCTGCCAACATAGTAGGTGCCTGATACATCCTTGTCCAGCGATAAGTTGTCCACAGTGGTGCAGGGAGGGTCCCTGACAAGGGAGGACTGACAACTCATGAGGCCCCCGGGCAATAGGGGATCATGGGGCCCCTGTGTACTTTCCCAAACTCAAAAAAGCCTATGAAAAAGGTACCAGGGGCATCTCATGGGGCCCCCTACTGACCCCTGGCCCCAAGGCAGTGCCTGAGTTTCCAAATGGTCAGTCCGCCCCTGGTCCCTGATATAAAGATGGCTGCATCACTGTACTCCAGAGGCAGGCTGTGATGATGTACTAGTAAGAGGTGGGTACAGGACATCCTTCATTCACAGAAAGTTGGTGTCAGGGATCCGGGTATGACCAGAAATGTGTGGACTGACACAGGGAAGTAACAGGCTTCAGGAATTATATAATAATATAATTTATTATTAGCCACCCAAATATACAACGTACAGTAAATAAACCAACCTTCCACTAATCTTAGTATGTGCAGGAACACAGGCATAGTCAGGGCTGGAGAGGTGGAAGGGTCAGGCCGGCCATATGGTTCTGTTAACGACCATCTGGTGATACCCCTAGCAGTCCTCAGGACAGGATTCCCCAGGGCGCGGAGTCTAAGTCCCAGTCTGCTTAGTCACCAGGGCCCCTGATGGTGGGGATGGACTTGGAGCAGACAGGAACCAGGTTGCAGCCCCTGAGTACACCTGTTCGTGGTAGAGGGATCCACCAGAGTTATATGCAGGTAGGAAGCCTAATGTGAAGAGGCAGAAGGTGTGAGCAGGGATGGCTGGATCCGTGCAGGATGGATGGATCGTCTGGGTATCATAAGGCGTAGTCAGGCAGGCCAGGTCAGCAACGTGCGGGCAGCGAGGTACCAAAGAAGTAGGCAGAGAATAGTCAGGGTCACAAGCTGGGTTCAGGAACTCACGGGCAGCACGGTACAGAGGATCAGGCAGAAGGATGGTCAGGGTCACAAGCCGGGTTCAGTAACTCACGGGCAGCACGGTACAGAGGATCAGGCAGAAGGATGGTCAGGCAAGCCAGGGGTTAAACAGGAGACGGTCAGCAGGGCCAGGAACTATGCAAAGTCGGCAACAAATCAGATAGGCAGAAGAACAGGAACACAGGATACAAGTTACAGGGGCTCATGGGAAACATTACACCAAGGCCCTGATCACAGGCCTGGTCATTCCTTAAATACACCTCCTGCAATCAGCCCCAGGTGTTGGCTGACTGCAGGAGTGAGCTTCTGGCTGCTGAGAGCACCCGCTGGTCAGCCCTGGTACTGCAGCCTACACACCAGTTGAGTCCCACCACCAGTGCTGAGTCCATTCCTGACAGTTGGTTGAATGATGTTGGGTGTACTTCACCTTAAACGGTAGTGGCGACCTCAGAGCAGTGAGTCTTCAGGGAAACATCATTGGAGAGGAGATATATAGCATTCCGAGACGTTTTTCATATTTAGAACAGCTGGAGAATAATTTAAAAGAAGAAAACAAAACTGGATGTGGAGGAGGTACAATAAATCTGAGCATTACCATTGACTGCTAATACATGGAAGGTTTAACTCTCAAGGGACAAATGGCAGCACTTGCTTGACCTTGCACAAGGATATGGTGCGACGTGGTGGAACCCTTTACTGACTGTTCTCTTAGCTTTGCAGAGAAGGGAACCATCACCTCGCTGGATCCTAAATTCAACTGAGTTACAGACACAAGTCACATTATACTAGCACGAGAAGTTTCTATCTGGGAAAATGAAAAAGGAATTTAAAAAAAAAGAATTTAATTAGGCTATTTCCCCTCTTCCTGAGCAGATTTAAACATTCATAAAATAACAGTGGTAAGCCAATTAATTATAAGAAAAGAACCTATATAGTATAAACCGGTCGCACAAAAAGCGACTCTCTCTTCCTAATCCACACAGGGCGTCACGAAAGAGCCGGTGCCAATTCCCAGAGGAAAACTCCTATGGGTCACGGACTTCTGATAATTGTTCTTCAGTAATTGTATAATTGGTACGCCACTGTTTTCTTATTGACGGATTGCTTTAGGCTTGTTTGGGCCTTTTACAGTCTTGGCACCCCACCACCGTAATGTCTTTGTGTTCGCTGCAATACATAACAAGCACATTGCAGGCTAGTTTCCTTCCAAGACTAATTCTTCATTTGTGTCTACACAGCAGACATGGGAGCAGCATGCTGGCTAAGTGGTTGGGTACTTCTATAACCTTGCTGCGCTGGGGTCCTGGGCTTGGATTCCACTGGGACGGGTTTGGCAGAGAGATTTTCTTACACGGTTTTTCGTAATGTACATCATAATATACTCGTAGGTTAATACTACTAGGTTAAAGTGTATGTCGGGGCAAAAGAAAATGTGATGTATTTTCTCCACATTTTCTTTTGCCCTGACATACACTTTAACCTGAGATATTGAAACAGTTTAGATATCTTTTTTTTTATGCTATGCACTAATATATATATATTGGTGCATAGCATAAAAAAAAAGATATCTACACTGTTTCAATATCTCAGGTTAAAAAAAAACAGAGATTTTTGTTTCATACATTTGCAAATACAGGTAACACAACAATGGCTATTAACGCACTTGTACCCAGGGGCGGACTGACCATTTGGAAACTCGGGCACTGCCCGAGGGCCCGGGGTCAGTAGGGGGCCCCATGAGATGCCCCTTGTACCTTTTTCATAGGCTTTTTTGAGTTTGGGCAAGGACACAAGGGCCCCATGATCCCCTATTGCCCGGGGGCCCCATGAGTTGTCAGTCTTGTACCATAAACTATTGGTCTCCAAAATTCTCAACAAAGGACCAGCAGGGGGGGCCCAGATAGCTGGGTGAATCTGATGTGGGCAGGGAGGGTGATCGGCACAGTGGGGGGGAAATTACTGGAACCGATCCCCTGTATGGCTCTCTCTGCAGCAGCTGAAAGCTGGCTTCTTCTCCTCTCCCTCCTGCTGGATTTCAGCTGCTGCAGAGAGAGATCCACACAGGGGATTGGTTCCAGTAACTGCTTCCCTGTCACACCTTATCACCCTCCCTGTGCACCATATGTTTCCCCATGCTTCTCAGGTCCCCTCTGTACTCCCACCCCCGCAGTGCTTTCAGCTATCCTCCCCTCCTTCCTACCAGCAGCTACAATCACACAATAGGCTCCTTCAGGTTTGGGAGTGGGGGAATGGTCTCATTTACCAGCTCCTTTCTTTCCTGAATGAACCCAATGAGTGTTTGTTACCAAACGCTCGCTGTGTTCATTTATAGCCGAAGCATAGCAAACTGTGTTGGTTTTTTTTTGGGGGGGGGGGACCTGTTAGGTTGGCTGTATGTGGCCCTGTGGTTTCTAAAAGCACTGTGTAGGACTCATGGTAACTGTGTGAGTCTGTGATTGAGGTTGGATCAGGGGCAGACTGACCATTCGGGCACTTGAGCACTACCTGAGGACCCAGGGTCAGTAGGGGGCTCCATGAGATGCCCCTGGTACCTTTTATAGGCTTTTTTGGGTGTGCTCTGAGTGTGGGCAAGGACACAGGGGCCCTATGATCCCCTATTGCCTGGGGGCCCCATGGGTTAGATTATTGTAGGTCAGGGATATTTTTCTTTTTTTCTGTGATGCAAATTTTGGCTATAATGTTCCGAATTATCCACTGCTTGCTGGATGGACGGGTCCTTCTCTCTTCCCTCAATGATTTATCTGTTATTCAGTACAACAGCGGCAGCACATCTCATGGCCCTGGGCTCTGTAGCATACAGCCCAGATCAAGAATCCAGCATTTCTTTCTCTATTTAGGGCAAGCTCTGGCCATTTTGTCCAACACAGCACAAAGACAGCCACTCTGATTCCTATCCCCAGGCTGCCAGCAGAACCTCATTGGAACCAACTGCCCTGAGCCCTATTCCCCAGGCTCCTAGCCACTCACCTCTCTGCCCTCTCCCTCCTCTGAGGCTGGTGCATGGGGTCTACAGTCCTGGCCATGTGGTAGCCAATCAGAATCCATCTTGCCCTGTGCTGTCAGGGGCAGGCTTAGTCCAGACTGCACTGCAGCCAATCAATGTCCCCCATGCCAGCAGCCAATCAATGTCCTCTCCATCTCCAGCAGGATGGGAACAACCAGTTGCTCTGCCAGACGGCTTTCAGAGGCCGCCATCAAGATCTGTACATTAACAGCAAAATTTTTGAGCCAACACAACTGATCTTCAAGAACAAGCTTTAACTCTGTCAAACTTGGCCTTTCAGTCTGCATACTTTCCAACCAGATTCAGAAGCAGAACGGCAAAAGCTGACTTATTTGTAACTGTGAATAAAACTTTAGAATTCTTTTCCACCCAACAGATTGCTTGAAAATTACAGTAGTTAAATCGGAGCCTGCGTAAATTGTGAATTATTCATCATGACTACCCAACACCTTGCTCGGAATAAAGTTTTACAAAGAATCCAGAAAAGTTACATCTGTAAATTACCCGCGTTAAATTCACAAGCCATCGTATGCAGCGTTAGTTTTTTTTTTTCCCCCTAACTTCCATCCTGCTGTAAAATGTAATTACAATGTTCTAGCTCACCTGTTTGTTTAGGTATAGCCGTAAATCTGCTACCTGATTAGTTTAGAGGCTGTGCATCTCGGAGGCCGATGACAAGCCGCGGGAGCTGTAAAATTGCGGCTAATATATTTATATTTTTAAGTACACGAGGGAACAGCAGCGGGAAGACAACGCATGCAGGTGGTGTCATGTTAGGAGAATGGTAAGTGGAAGAATATAAAAAAATTATAGTAAGTATAAAAAAACAATCGAGTTTGTATAATGAGTTGCAAACACATGGACAAAAAAAAGGTTTGTATTGGCTGTTGATGGGTGGGAAAGAGGAAGTTCCTATGGAGGTTCAAAGGAAGGAGAAAGCTCTTTGTGGGTGGTACTAGAGTGGTAAGGTTTTCTAGTGGCGCATGGAAAAGGCAGGAGGTGGGGAAATGGCACAAATGTCTTTTTAATCAAATTATTCGTATTTACCAACCTTTTAATGATTCAATCAGTTGTCTGAATTCTCTTCATGCAAATAAATACATTTATCAGATAATAGAAAGTTCAGAATCCTATACTACTCTTTTGAATTCTTTTTGGTTATCCCCTTCCTGCCTAGCCCTGGTATCTCTTCAGCAGGGTTTTGTCTGGGGCAAAAAGGACTGGCTTTGATAACGTGCTCGTCCGCACGAAACGTGTCAGGGTGGAGCATATCTGGTGACGTTACGCCGCCCCGCACCTCGTGGAGGCCGGCGGCCATCTTTGTTTCTGGGATACCCTATGTGAGTTGTTTTTCACTATGCTCCAATAAAAATATATGAACCTACTACACTATCAGTGCTTTTTTGGGGTGGGCTGTTTGGTCGAGCCCCCCCCTTTTTCAAGGTGGATATCTTGTTTGAGTGTCCTGGTCTGAGGAGTCTGGATTAGTTTTATGCCAAGTATTGCTGGATGTGTGGTGTCCCCATGCTGGTTAGAGGAAGGAGCATCCCTACCAGAGTGACAGCCTGCTAGATGACCCACATTGTTTCAGCCTTCTAGTACCAGGAGTGGTCTGACAACTCAGATGCGCACATTATGCGCTTTCTGGTGAGTGCATAATATTTACCCACCTTTGAGCACGGAGTCGACAACTTTTGTACCTTTTTACTGGGACAATTGAACCATTATCTGAGGACGTTGTTTTCATTTTCATTTTAATCACTTTAAGCACTTTAGTCACCACTCATCTTATTTGATTTTATTCATATTCATATTTTATCAGATTTATGATTCAGGAGTTATTTCTTTTTAGCGCTGCATATGTTATTATTATAGAAAGGACTGGCTGATCACGTCACCACTTGCCGCGCTAAACTTTAAAAACGTATACGTGTCACAAATCACTTTACAGACAGGTAACATAAAATCCATAAAGGGAATTAATATTTCCAAGTGTCCATATGATTAAAGGTAAAGGTCCATCACCATATTTCTCAATTAATAGTGAAGTGAAGACCGCCACCTGAATAATGGGAATGCACGCGTACCGACTGTAAGGGACCTTCTAATTAAAGAAAGATCATAAGGACTCTCATGTATCAACTGTGAAAGAGGACGCTACACCACTCTGAATGTTCTCCAAGGGGAACCAGTCACTTCCAATGATAATCCATATATCTCCTCTGTATTCAGTGTTCCAATTAAAAATCGAGCAATGGAAAACTCTCTTCGCTGGCAACGTATACAGACCGACGGCACTTCCAGGAACATGGGAACGAGATGACGTCAGCATGCGGCTCTGTCCTATGCGTTTCGTCATACGTGATGTCATCTGGGGCACGGGTGTCGTGCTGCGTCATCAGGTCTATATACTTCAAAGGCTAAAACCCATGTTTTCATGCTACCACTTTTTACTGGCTGTCACAGAAGGTGGTCACATGTTTGGGAGCCACCCCCACCAGATCCCGACCATTAGTACCTAATGAAGCTTATGTGCTTTTTCAAGCTACAAGCAACAATCTTCCAGTGATATGATGCTCAAGTTCGAATAGGCATGATTGGATACAATGAAAATCCACATGTGGGATGTTAAAGTTCTTCTAAAAAAGAGTGCTGAATAGCTCAGGTTTGCACCAGGGCTTAGACTATTGTTCTCGTAGGTTTCTTTGTTTGCAGCATGGCAGCAATAGCAATCATCTGGTTCCACCAAAAAAAAAAAAATGGACATGATCTCCTGACTGATTTAATGACATACATCTGAACTAACACCGTGGATCCTGAGAAATGAGGAGCTTGAATCCCTTGAATTATGTTGTTTATACTCTTATACAGCACAAAAATAGTCTGGATCCACTTTTCTTGTGTATGACCTTTCATCCATCACACACATTGAAACTACCCACTGGGATACCAGCACATGGCCCAGTACTTCCAGGAATTAAGAGACCCAAGACATAGTTTTCCAACTGGTTTCAAACATACGCTGAACTATCTTTGTGGGTCCTGAGGAATCCCCTAATGCACCTTGTATATAATGGGAATGCACGCTTACCAACTGTAAGGGACCTTCTAATTAAAGAAAGGTCATAAGAACTCTCATATATCAACTGTGAAAGAGGACGCTATACCACTCAGAATGTTCTCCAAGAGGAACCAGTCACTTCCAATGATAATCCATATATCTCCTCTGTATTTAGTGTTCCAATTAAAAGTCGAGCAATGGAAAACTCTCTTTGCTGGCAACGTATACAGACCACCAGCACTTCCAGGAACATGGGAACAAGATGACGTCAGCATGCGGCTCCGGCCTATGCGTTTTGTCATATGTGATGTCGTCTGGGGCACAGGTGTCATGCTGCATCATCGGGTCTATATACTTCAAAGGCTAAACCCCCTATTTTCATGTGACCACTTGTTACTGGCTGTCACAGAAGGTGGTCACATGTTCGGGAGCCATCCCCACCAGATCCCAACCATTAGTACCTAATGAAGCTTATGTGCTTTTTCAAGCTACAAGCAACAATCCTCCAGTGATATGATGCTCAAGTTTGAATAGGCACAATTGGATACAATGAGAATCCACATGTGGGATGTTAAAGTACTTCGAAAAAAGAGCGCTGAATCGCTCAGGTTTGCACCAGGGCTTAGACCATTGTTCTAATAGGTTTCTTTGTTTGCAGACTGGCAGCAATATCAATCATCTGGTTCCACCAAAAAAAAAAAAAATGGACATGGTCTCCTGACTGATTTAATGACATACATCTGAACTAACACCGTGGATCCTGAGAAAGGAGGAGCTTGAATCCCTTGAATTATGTTGCTTATACAATTATTATACAGCACAAAAATTGTCTGGAACCACTTTTCTTGTGTTTGACCTTTTACCCATCACACATATTGAAACTACCCACTGGGATACCAGCACATGGCCCAGTACCTCCAGGAATTAAGAGACCCAAGACATAGTTTTCCAACTGGTTTCAAACATACCCTGAACTATCTTTGTGGGTCCTGAGGAAGGAGGAGCCGAATCCCCTAAAGCACCTTGTATATAATGGGAATGCACGCTTACCAACTGTAAGGGACCTTCTAATTAAAGAAAGGTCATAAGAACTCTCATATATCAACTGTGAAAGAGGACGCTACACCACTCAGAAATGTTCTCCAAGAGGAACCAGTCACTTCCAATGATAATCCATATATCTCCTCTGTATTTAGTGTTCCAATTAAAAGTCGAGCAATGGAAAACTCTCTTTGCTGGCAACGTATACAGACCACCAGCACTTCCAGGAACATGGGAACAAGATGACGTCAGCATGCGGCTCCGGCCTATGCGTTTTGTCATATGTGATGTCGTCTGGGGCACAGGTGTCATGCTGCATCATCGGGTCTATATACTTCAAAGGCTAAACCCCCTATTTTCATGTGACCACTTGTTACTGGCTGTCACAGAAGGTGGTCACATGTTCGGGAGCCATCCCCACCAGATCCCAACCATTAGTACCTAATGAAGCTTATGTGCTTTTTCAAGCTACAAGCAACAATCCTCCAGTGATATGATGCTCAAGTTTGAATAGGCACAATTGGATACAATGAGAATCCACATGTGGGATGTTAAAGTACTTTCGAAAAAAGAGCGCTGAATCGCTCAGGTTTGCACCAGGGCTTAGACCATTGTTCTAATAGGTTTCTTTGTTTGCAGACTGGCAGCAATATCAATCATCTGGTTCCACCAAAAAAAAAAAAAATGGACATGGTCTCCTGACTGATTTAATGACATACATCTGAACTAACACCGTGGATCCTGAGAAAGGAGGAGCTTGAATCCCTTGAATTATGTTGCTTATACAATTATTATACAGCACAAAAATTGTCTGGAACCACTTTTCTTGTGTTTGACCTTTTACCCATCACACATATTGAAACTACCCACTGGGATACCAGCACATGGCCCAGTACCTCCAGGAATTAAGAGACCCAAGACATAGTTTTCCAACTGGTTTCAAACATACCCTGAACTATCTTTGTGGGTCCTGAGGAAGGAGGAGCCGAATCCCCTAAAGCACCTTGTATATAATGGGAATGCACGCTTACCAACTGTAAGGGACCTTCTAATTAAAGAAAGGTCATAAGAACTCTCATATATCAACTGTGAAAGAGGACGCTATACCACTCAGAATGTTCTCCAAGAGGAACCAGTCACTTCCAATGATAATCCATATATCTCCTCTGTATTTAGTGTTCCAATTAAAAATCGAGCAATGGAAAACTCTCTTTGCTGGCAACGTATACAGACCACCAGCACTTCCAGGAACATGGGAACAAGATGACGTCAGCATGCGGCTCCGGCCTATGCGTTTTTTCATATGTGATGTCGTCTGGGGCACGGGTGTCATGCTGCATCATCGGGTCTATATACTTCAAAGGCTAAACCCCCTATTTTCATGTGACCACTTGTTACTGGCTGTCACAGAAGGTGGTCACATGTTCGGGAGCCATCCCCACCAGATCCCAACCATTAGTACCTAATGAAGCTTATGTGCTTTTTCAAGCTACAAGCAACAATCCTCCAGTGATATGATGCTCAAGTTTGAATAGGCACAATTGGATACAATGAGAATCCACATGTGGGATGTTAAAGTACTTCGAAAAAAGAGCGCTGAATCGCTCAGGTTTGCACCAGGGCTTAGACCATTGTTCTAATAGGTTTCTTTGTTTGCAGACTGGCAGCAATATCAATCATCTGGTTCCACCAAAAAAAAAAAATGGACATGGTCTCCTGACTGATTTAATGACATACATCTGAACTAACACTGTGGATCCTGAGAAAGGAGGAGCTTGAATCCCTTGAATTATGTTGTTTATACTCTTATTATACAGCACAAAAATTGTCTGGAACCACTTTTCTTGTGTTTGACCTTTTACCCATCACACACATTGAAACTACCCACTGGGATACCAGCACATGGCCCAGTACCTCCAGGACTTAAGAGACCCAAGACATAGTTTTCCAACTGGTTTCGAACATACGCTGAACTATCTTTGTGGGTCCTGAGGAAGCAGGAGCCGAATCCCCTAAAGCACCTTGTATATAATGGGAATCCACGCTTACCAACTGTAAGGGACCTTCTAATTAAAGAAAGGTCATAAGAACTCTCATGTATCAACTGTGAAAGAGGACGCTACACCACTCAGAATGTTCTCCAAGAGGAACCAGTCACTTCCAATGATAATCCATATACTGTATCTCCTCTGTATTTAGTGTTCCAATTAAAAATCGAGCAATGGAAAACTCTCTTTGCTGGCAATGTATACAGACCACCAGCACTTCCAGGAACATGGGAACGAGATGACGTCAGCATGCGGCTCCGGCCTATGCGTTTTGTCATATGTGATGTCGTCTGGGGCACAGGTGTCGTGCTGCGTCATCAGGTCTATGTACTTCAAAGGCTAAACCCCCTATTTTCATGTGACCACTGTTACTGGCTGTCACAGAAGGTGGTCACATGTTGGCACCATTGGATACAATGAGAATCCACATGTGGGATGTTAAAATTCTTCTAAAAAAGAGTGCTGAATCGCTCAGGTTTGCACCAGGGCTTAGACTATTGTTCTCATAGGTTTCTTTGTTTGCAGACTGGCAGCAATATCCACCTAAAAAAAAATATGGACATGGTCTCCTGACCAGGGGCGGACTGACCGTTTGGAAACTCGGGCACTGCCCGAGGGCCCGGGGTCAGTAGGGGGCCCCATGAGATGCCCCCGGTACCTTTTTCATAGGCTTTTTTGAGTTTGGGCAAGGACACAGGGGCCCCATGATCCCCTATTGCCCGGGGGCCCCATGAGTTGTCAGTTCACCCCTGCTCCTGACTGATTTAATGACATACATCTGAACTAACACCGTGGATCCTGAGAAAGGAGGAGCTTGAATCCCTCGAACTATGTTGTTTATACTCTTATTATACAGCGCAAAAATAGTCTGGAACCACTTTTCTTGTGTATGACCTTTTATCCATCACACACACTGAAACTACCCACTGGGATACCAGCATATGGCCCAGTACATCCAGGAATTAAGAGACCCAAGTTTTCCAAGTGGTTTCAAACATATGCTGAACTATCACTGTGGGTTCTGAGGAAGGAGGAGCCGAATCCCCTGAAGAACCTTGTAAATACTCTTATGATGCATCACAAAGTCTGGAACCAATCTTCTTGTGGATGACTCTTCACTCATTGCACACACAGAAGATACAGACCAGGATATCAACTCTTCCTGGAGGTCGATTACCTCTAGGTGTTGAGAAGCCCAGGACATGGTCTTCCATTTGGTTTCAAGATATACACCTGATCTGCCATTGTGGGTCCTGAAGAAGAAGGAGCTTGAATCCCCCAAAACTCATTATGTATGTTCTTTTTGATACAACACAAAAAGTCTGGAACCTCTCTTCTTGTGTATGACTCTTCACTCATCATACACACACAGAAGCTACCCACTAGGGTACCATTACTTGGTCCAGTAACTCCAGGAGTTGAACAGCCCAGGATCCTCAAAAGGACCTTTTCATTATTTATTTGTTTGCCCCAATATGGGAATCCAGAGGTTTCCTCAATATGAATCCTGTACAGTGCAGTCATAGTCACAAAAAATTCCAAGCAGCAAAAACTTGACGGAGGTTTTAAATATTCCACTATTTGGATTTAGATACATATTTCAAGGAGCTCCGCACCATACTACAATGATGTCACTAGTGATGCTGCGTTATTAGACTGGATTTTTTTTTCTAAATACCTCTCTGTAGTTTCAGTGAATGGCAGGTTCTCTTTATTTACATATGGAGAATTACAGTATCAAAGAATTATAGTAGAGTTACAGTAACAATATGTTGAAGTGTTGTACCATCTGCTACATCATACGCTGAGTTTTCCACACTCAATAAAAAAGAGATGAACACTAAAGAGAACCTGTTAAAGGGGACAGCAGCACCGTATGCTAACTATTGTGCATGCATCCATGTAACAAAGGCTTACTTTCCAAGAGTTGTTCTGCCCAGTTGGCAAGAAGATCTTGTTGAGCCTATATTGAGTGATACAAGAGGAGGAACATGGAAGTAGTGGTGGAGAAAGAAAGGGTCAAAAAGAAAAGGAAGAAGTAAAGCACCAGGGAGCCCACCTCCTTGGAGGAATCCTTGTAGCAGGACTTGAGGTCCTTGTACACCATGGTAGCCACGACTTGGTATGAACTATTACACCACAGTACTCCCTCTTGGCACTCATTACTGGGAGCAAAAGGAAAATAAACTTTGGGCTCTAAAACTGGGTTTGAACAATTACTTTGGAACTGTGTATCACCAAGCATTTTGAATGTCAATGTGACATTTACAGTATATGTAGTGTATTCTAGAGTGTTGCACAATGTTCCTGTAACTTGCTGAACTTGCTGTAATGTGCAGAACTGTTTAGCTAAAGTGGGACTGCACTGCATCTGAGCACCACAAACCAAAAATGCTATTGAATTCATTGTTATTACTCAAAGCAAACTCACCCATCCATCCATGTCTCCATGCTTTATTAATTAATTTTGAAAAATAACCCCATGTATTTCTGGCAGTAGCCACCTTGAGTAAGGGCAGATGATTCATGCAGCATTTACTTCCTGGAACCTATCAGCCCTTAGCTCAGCCATTGGCTGAGCTGAGAACCCTAACTCTCCTCCTGAAAGCTCCTGGGATGTATGACATCATTTCCCTAGGCACAGAAACAAGGAAGACAAGGAAGTATCTGAAGAAATGTAAAAAATAAGTTTAAAACAAGTAAAACTTATATACTTTTCTATCTATTTATTAATGCTAGTGTCATAAGGATTACAAATAGTCAGTGCTGATTGAGAGAGTGAAGTTCCACTTTAAGAAGATGATAAAAGGAACCCTCAACTCCTTTTAATCTGACCATGTAATACATATGCAACAGTAGGGTATGTAGACCTTATTGTCCACATGATGCACATGAATCCAAAGGATTTACTTTCCTGTACTCACTGCCCACTCCAAGCACAGTGACTGAACTATCGCAGACATCTCCCAGCCTATGTTTATGATCAGGACCCTGGTCCGTTCTAATCAATGTGAACGCTGTGACAGCTAATCACATTGATTCGATTATCGGGAAGTCTGTCCTGCCTCATGGCATTAAGACTCACTTAAAGGGAAACACAGGGTAAGAAGCAGTTAATGTTTTGTGTAAGCAGCGGCAAGTAAAGTTGATGCAATTGTGTAGAGACTGCAGTTAGTTGGGTAGTGCAGTAAAGCCCTATAATATGCTAAATCAGTGGTTCTCAACGACTTACCCATGGCCCGCCACAGAGCTGGGGCCTCCCTCCAGTCAGCTACTGATCCCCTAACCTACCATTGAGCCCCAAACCTCCCATATTTGCTTACAGTGCTCTTAAACCCCCCACAATGACCCTATGTCCCCTGAGAGCGCTAACACTGCTGTAGAGCCTCAGTCCCACAAAGTGCCCCCAACCTCTGACAGTGTCTCATTGTGCCTCCAAACAGTGGATTTTGGCCCCTGCAATGCCCTCTGGTCTCCCAAAGTGCCTCTGCAAAGCCCCTAATCTCCCGGAGAGACCCCTGCCCCTTCAGAAATCTCATCCCATACAGGGCTACCAAGTCTTCTGCAGAGTTCCGAAACCCCCTCAAGAACCTTCATCCTCCCAATAGTGACACCCTACCCCATCCAAAGCCTTCCAACATTTCTTATGCATATTTTGAATTCCCATACTTTTATTGTGTGGATATAAACTTTATTTAAAGTGTTGGGGCATGGAAGATTTTGAAGGAATTTACTGGGCACTGTTCTCAATAAGATTGAGAAACCCTGGGCTATACTATATCAGAACATACAATGTACTCACTTAATAGAAGCCAGACGATGGCTGAAAAAATAGTAGGTGGGTCTTTCTCAACAAAAATATTATTACCTAGAAGACCTTTCACCTTTCAGACCGCAAAAACACTTGAGCCACAGATCTTCCCTACAGGAGGCCAATTTTCCTTTAAAACTGGAAATATAGCCTCGCAGAAAACATCAATTTACTTCTATCATTTAGAATTCCATTTGTTTATCTATCCCGGAGCATTATTTACTTGCTGAAGCTATAATTCAAATGTTTTTCTTCTTTTTAATAAAGAAAATAGATCGTCAGATGCTGATGAATGTTCACAATTTATTGCATTTGGTGGGAAAACATTCATAATTCATCCCCGGGGCAGAGAGGAAGATGCAGAATGATTATATCTTCAACTGAAAGGGTTAAAGCAGAGTGCTCACATGTTACTTTATTAAAAATCCTCGGCAATCTGTCTTTATTGCCTGGAAACAAGCATTAGAGGGAAAATAATAAGCCGATTTTATACAGAAGAGAGTCGTTGATGAAATAGTAAAAAAACAAAAACAAAAAAATAAAAGAATTTGGAGAGAAGACAAAGACCAGTCACATCACCTAATCTGTCCATATATCTTTCTGATGTAAACGAATTTTTCACACTCGACTAATATTTAATGAGTTCTGGAAATGTTTTATTGTTTTGGTGCTGGGCTCATTTAAAGTGCCCTTGTATATCTGGTACAAACAATACGATAAAAGAATAACAAAGAATGAAAGGGTTTGGAGAACATGGCTGAAGTTCTGATGCCAACTCCGAACCCGTAGGAACTCAGTATGAGCTGCATGTTGGTTGGTAAATTGAGGGCTACAGGTATGAACAAAGCAAATGAAACATGGCAACGCTAAGTATCAGTGGATGGAGAGGTATGAACAACCCTCCATCCACTGATACTCAGCTTTGCCATGTTCTCCTGCAGCTCTCAAGAAATACTTTTTGGGTGACCCCCCTCCATCAGCGGCCTGCAGAAGCCCCAAAGCTTGCATAAAGCTAACCCTAGTGGAAAAACTCTGATCTAGGGATTATAAGACAAGGGAGAAGAATGGTCCCTGAAAAGAATTAACAAGCTATTAAAAGTGTAGGAATAGGAAGTCTTACCTGACTTAGGATTTCTGGTCAAATGTTAGGGAGGAACCACAGCAGAAGGGACAGCAGTGCTTTTGGGAGGTTCTTTCAGAAAGGTTGACTATAGAAAGAAGGTTTCCTATGTACAGACCCTCTATGGCTGATAATCTGATTGGAATGGTTGCTGGTGAGTTTGGGGCATCTTTAAGGGTCCATGGACATGGAATTGTTGCAAAATGGGGGCCCATGTGGTCATATGGTGCTTCCCTTTTGGTAGTTCCTTGTTGGTTCTACTACCAACCTGACCCTTGGTGGAAGGTGATGTATATGCTCAGTTTGGACCTGTCCTGGGGTTTGGCTGGGTACAGGGTTGGAGGTTAGTTCAAGTCGAATTCCAGGTATGACATTTTTTACATTGTTAAATTGGTTCAGCTTGGACCAGTGTTACTATGCATATACTTTACATGCAGGATCCCTTTAGAAGCTGGAAATCACTGTAGTAGACACCATGACTCCAGTGTTCCTTGTTAGCTTCCGAGTCCTGTGCCAAACATCTGCCCTTCTGCATTCCTAACGCAGATGGTCTACCGCTTGGCAATGAATGCAATAAATTGCATGTTCTCTAAATGGATGATATAGAAAAGCGGGGCGTGTGATGTCACACTCTCCACCTTGACCAATCAGAGAATGCTTTGTACTTATTGAACAGATGCAAGGCAATATCTAAATGCTTGCCATGCCGAGTGGCCGACCTCCTGTGTTCAGAATGCAACACAGCAGCCGCTTAGAATGGGACCAGGAAGCTACTGGAAATAACAGTAGTAGTGGTGTAGTAGTGTGCACTACAGTGATTATCAGCTTAATCAGTGAGTCAGTAACCACTGATACCAATAATATTTTTAGCTATTTATCAGATTCTTCCTTCTGTCAATAAATATTAGGAGCATTCGTACTTTTGACCATCACACTAGTGTACCATTAGGTAGAAATAGCAATTATCAGCAGGGGTTCTTTGAGACCAGAAAGGTATTTCAAGAGGTCCTCCATGTTGAAAAGGTTGAGAAAGGTTGTTGTGTTGTGGGATAGGGATCCCACAGGTATGCTATATGCATAGTTATATTGGTCAAAACCAATGTAACTATGTATAAAATGCCATGCCTGGACACCCAAAGACTCTTTACTGGCAGCACTTGCCTATCTATGTTGGTACATTTATTTGTTCACTGTTATTTATTAAACTGTTAATTCTTGTGACCAAGAAGCTGCTGTGGCCAACTTAAACTCATGTTGAGCATTTTAAGTCATTTTATGGTGTGTAGAACTGTAAAAGGCTGTCAAATGGATGCTGTGGAAAACCTAAACCCATGATGAACAGTCAAAGTCATTATTAGGGATGTGGAATTGTAGAAAGCTGTCAAATGGGGTGTTGTTGCCAACTTAAGCCCATGTTGAACAGCCTACATGGTTGTTTAAGGTGTGGAACTGTAATCGTCTCTTAAAGGGGAGCTGTGGCCAACTTAAACCCATGATGAGCAGTCAAGGTAATTATTTGGTAAATGGAACTGTAAAATGCTGCCAAAGGGGTGCTGTGGCCAACTTAAACACATGTTGAGCAGTCTACATTGTTATTTGGGGTGTGAAACTGTAAAATTCTGTTAATGAGGTGCTGTGGAAAACTTAAACCCACGATGAACAGTCAAAGTCATTATTTGGGGTGTGGAACTGTAAAAGGCTGACAAAGGGGTGTTGTGGCCAACTTAAACCCATGTTGAGCAGCCGGAGTCATTACTTGGGATGTGGAACTGTAAAAAGCTGTCAAAGGGGTGCTGTGCCTAACCTAAACCCATAATGAGCAGTGGAAGTGATTATTTGGGATGTGGAACTGTAAAAGGCTGTTAAAGGGGTGATGTAGCCAACGTAATCCCATGTTGTGCGGCCGGAGTCAATATTTGGGATGCGGAACTGTAAAAGGCTGTTAAAGGGGTGTTGTGGCCAACTTAAACCCATGTTGAGCAGCCGGAGTCATTATTTGGGGGGTCAAACTGTAAAAGGCTGTTAATGAGGTGCTGTGGAAAACTTAAACCCACGATGAACAGTCAAAGTCGTTATTTGGGGTGTGGAACTGTAAAAGGCTGACAAAGGGGTGTTGTGGCCAACTTAAACCCATATTGAGCAGCCGGAGTCATTATTTGGGATGTGGAAATGTAAAAGGCTGTCAAAGGGGTGCTGTGCCTAACCTAAACCCATAATGAGCAGTGAAAGTCATTATTTGGGATGTGGAACTGTAAAAGGCTGTTAAAGGGGTGTTGTAGCCAACTTAATCCCATGTTGAGCAGCCGGAGTCAATATTTGGGATGTGAAACTGTAAAAGGCTGTTAAAGGGGTGTTGTGGCCAACTTAAACCCATGTTGAGCAGCCGGAGTCGTTATTTGGGGGGTCAAACTGTAAAAGGTTGTTAAAGGGGTGCTCTGGCAACCTTAAACCCATGTTGAGCAGTCTAAGTCGTTATTTGGGATGTGAAACTGTAAAAGGCTGTCAAAGGGGTGCTGTGCCTAACCTAAACCCATAATGAGCAGTGGAAGTAATTATTTGGGATGTGGCTGTTAAAGGGGTGCTGTGGCCAACTTAAACCCATGTTGAGCAATCTCGGTTGTTATTTGGGGAGTAGAACAGCAGGGACAAAATTTGCAGAATCCATTGTTCATGTCACGTGTTCTCTAAAAAGAGGACCTGGATCTTCTCGTTGAATGAACAAAGGGATTGAATCCATCTAAGTGTTGAACAGTCAGAGCTGCAGTTGAAAGAGATAACAGGATTTGTGTCTCCTGCTGTCTACATTCTCTTCAATTTCAGCAGCCAGTGCAAGCTAATCCACTCTATATATAGCATTTGTAAATCTATCACTAACAGGAACCATAGCAGGAAAGCTGTACATCCAAATAATCTGTATATGTCTACATAAAGCACTACACTGTGCACCAGAAAGATGCGTAAAAGGTGTATTTTTGCCTTTCTTTTAGCCCCTTGAAAAGAGAGAAATGACTATACTCAAGAAATCCATCTCTTTGTGAAAATTCAAATGCTCCGATTCAATGAAGCCATTGTTCGCTGCGACACAATGCCAGCACTTTGTATCTTATATAACAATAAATATAATCAGCTCTCCAAGAAAGATTTCTCAGGTTAAAGAATGTTTTGCTGGCTGTTCTCTGACACGACCGGAAAGTGATTGTCAGCGTTGCACAAATACGCTTTGTAGTCACAGAGAGAGAAAAAAAAAACATGTTTAATTAATTTGCAGGAAGGCTACATGGCGGGTTTGTTCTCTTTGCTTGTCACAGCGTGGCATAAAATATCTATTGATTAAAGCTGTGATTGCTCTTAGCGCTGTAGTTTTTATATAAGAAATTGAAGGGCATATATTAACCTGTGTGATACTCAGAGAGAGGGACTAATGCGTGGAAATGGCGACACATTGGGTTGGGTCTTGGCGCTGCTGGGTTTGGGATTCTGACATAAAGAAATAAACATCACGCCAATGGCCTAACCCAATGATGGTCAACTTAAGTGCGGCCCCTGACATCACCAAAAGACCAGACACAATATTTAGTGAATATTCGGTGTCAGGGACAGTAGACACACAACAGGATTTGGTCTATGGGCAAGACACAATAGATAGTCAGAGACTACAGGTATATATACTACAAGAGATGGTCAGAGACTGCAAACACGATACAAGACAAGGTCAGAGGCTATGAGTATGAGTTGTTGGAGCCTAGGGACATGCTTCAGGAGCCATAAATTGGAGTCACAGAGTAGTGGCTGCAAGAGCCCTGAGGGCAACACAAAAAGTGCCAAAGGGCCACAGGTTGGGCACCCAGGGCCTAACCTATTCCCATCCCATATCCTACCTTTACTTCTTCTCTGCTTACCTTTCCTTAGCTGAAGAAAAACAGGCTCTAAATTATCTATCTATCTATCCATTTACCTATCTATTATCTATCTATCCTCTATATTCTATCTATCTATCTATCTATCTATCTATCTATCTATCTATCTATCTATCTATCTATCTATCTATCCTCTATATTCTATCTATCTATCTATCTATCTATCTATCTATCTATCTATCTATCATCTATCTATCTATCTATCTATCTATCTATCTATCTATCTATCTATCCTCTATATTCTATCTATCTATCTATCTATCTATCTATCTATCTATCTATCTATCTATAATCTATCTATCTATCTATCTATCTATCTATCTATCTATCTATCTATCTATCCTCTATATTCTATCTATCTATCTATCTATCTATCTATCTATCTATTATCTATCTATCTATCTATCTATCTATTTATCTATCTATTATCTATCTATCTATCTATCTATCTATCTATCTATCTATCTATCTATCTATTATCTATCTATTATCTATTATCTATCTATCTATCTATCTATCTATCTATCTATCTATCTATCTATCTATCTATCTATCTATTATCTATCTATCTATCTATCACATTCATTGACTGGATGACTACATAATTATTTAATTCGATTTATTATTACTATGAATTATTTCAGCTATTTACTAGATTTATTAATTTATGGGAGACCACATAATTGTTTGATCATATGTTTCCTCCACCTAGGACAATACCTCTGTGAACAGAGGGGATTACCTTCCTGGGAAATTAATAATTAATCTAATCAAAGTAATTGGGAGCAGAGGAACTACTGTATCCAGCATATAACATTAACTTTATATAAGAAGAGACTAATACTAGTACATACATCCAATGTACAAACAGGTATTATCAGTAAAGGGCCTAATAAGAGTTCTGGTGAAACTGTACACATATACCCTGGTATTCATAGTTATTAATGGAGATACTTCCAGATGAATGTTGCAGCCAAGTGCAGTTGCAGGGGCCCCTGAGGATTATGAAATGGCGTCCGTCCTGGTACCAAACACCTGAAGACAAGATCAGCGGTGATAGGGAAATCCTCCAGCAAACACAAATGCTCCTGCGTTTGGGGATGGACCAGGGGCGGACTGACCATTTGGAAACTCGGGCACTGCCCGAGGGTCCGGGGTCAGTAGGGGGCCCCATGAGATGCCCCTGGTACCTTTTTCATAGGCTTTTTTGAGTTTGGGCAAGGACACAGGGGCCCCATGATCCCCTATTGCCCCATGAGTTGTCAGTCCGCCCCTGGGATGGACTCGATGCAGGCTACAACCACATTAAGAATGTCCTGGAACATGCACACGTTGCTGCCCTTAATAGACCGGGGAAATCCAAATATGCTGAATGAGGAAAGAACAAACGGAGGGCGCACAGGCCGAGTGCATTACCATAAAAAATGTTTAATAAGAAATAAAAGTAGGTGTTGTACTCACAAACAACAAGGGCTCTGAGGAAGAGGCAAGTCCTCGAAACGCGGCAGCCTATTGGATGTCTACACTCCCTGTTGCGGACTGTTACTTAGCGTGGTGATGACCCAGCTGTTCTTTTATAACGTGCCTTGACTTTATTGTCGTTTGTGAGTACAACACCTACTTTATTTATTAAACATTTTTTATGGTAATGCACTAGGCCTGTGTGCCCTCTGTTTGTTCTTTCCTCATTCGGGAAATCCTCTAACTGTTGTCCAATCAGCCTGGAATACAACTTCTCACCAGCAGAAACAATGATGTGGCGCTGAAACTCAAAGTCGCCTACATATTCTGCTTTTTTTTTGTCCCTAGTAGTTTTTAATCTGTCATGCAACTGGGCCTTTAACTAACAGAAGTGGCCATTGCATGCCTTACCTGGCTTTAGTCTATTATAGTTATTGAGTCCTAATCTAAAACTAGCTATAGAGTCCCACACCAGAAGGAACAGGATTAACTAAAATACCAAGAGTTGTATGTAAACTCTATTGCAGTAAATAGGTTCAACTACTAACATATGACATATACGCACACTTTATCACAAACCTAATTATGTGGTATAGTGCATGGAAGATAACAACAAGGAGACATACCGGTACATACAGTTATGTCACCAGTCTTTAGATATTATACATGCCCAGAAGCTATGGACAACAGTAAACTATAAAACATGGGGTGTGGATTTAGCAATAGCTTTGCCATGGACATGACATGTGGTCTCAGATTTTTTTTCTCTCTCTCCCTTCCTTCTTCTGGAGTTTCTCACCCAGCTAACAGGGACAGTAAGTACTTGTCTATAACCAATCAACTCTGTACTAATTAAAAAAACAACAGCTATTTGCTAGTTTACAAACACAGACAATAAAGAGCAACAGAGAGAGCTACACATGTTAAATAAAAATAAAAGATTGTGACTGTAACGCTTCTAGTGGATGAATGAACTAAATACTACCGACAGAATGGGAACTGGACTAGGGAACCTCACTGAATCCCACAAAACATTTATTATAAGGAACTTTGTCTGAGCTTGATTTGGTTGTATGGCAAAGAACAGCGGCACTCAATTTTCTCTAACCAATACTGTGCAATGGAACATTGGTGAACCATAGGGGATCCCATCCGGCATCCAAGAAAATCCAGCAATAAGTAGAATTGGAACACAACTTTCAAAATAGTTTACTAACAAAGGCTAAAGTTCAGTCATAAAAAAATGCCTTTGTGGGTACAGAAGAGCCAAATGTACATCAATACTTGGCAATTCTGATTTCAGAAACAGGCCTGCCTGGATCTTACAGTAAGGTATTCAGTTCACTATAACATGCTAAAACATGACCTGTGGTCAGGCAAAATGGACCTCTCCCTACAATTATATTTTATTATTACAAGTACTTGTACTGCTGTCAATTTACACAGCACTTTACATATATATTGTACATTCACATCAGTCCCTAATCCTCAAGGGGCGTACAATCTAAGGTCCCTAACTCACATTCATACATACACATACTAGGGACAATTTAGACAGGAGCCAATTCACCTACCAGCATGTCTTTGGTGTTTGGGAGGAAACCAACACAGGCACAGGGAGAACATGCAAACTCCAGGAAGGTGGTGCCATGGTTGGGATTCAGACGAACAACCTTAGTGCTGAAAATGGTAATCATTTAGCCACTGTGCTGCCCCTATGCCCCACTTCCCCCATTATACTGAGGTTCATTTTAAAATATTTTTATATAGTCAGATATAATTTTGGCCATAGTGTGACAAATACGTTTTACATAATGAAGAGACTGCAATGTACATGTGCACACCGGTAATCTTTGTTTAGTTTTGGATGTATTCATTCATTGAAGAATCTTGTTTCGTCATATTCATTATGTTGAACCGATTAGTTTTCAGAATTCAGAATTAATTTTGTATCTTTCGGCATTCGTTTTGTACATGCGTTGCTCCAGGTGGATTAAAAAATTTATGCCGTTTTTTCGAAAGATTGCTATATTTTAGTTTTTGGTTTCCATATTTCGAATGGATTCGTTATTCATCTATCGAAAGTATTTGATATTTTCAGACGCAATGGAATAAGTAATACAAACTTCAGCAGCCCCGAATTTTCCAAACCTAAGAATTGCATTAGACTGTGGAACTGAACCGACTGACTGTGATAATTACAAATTCAATTTAAATCACAAATTTACTCGAATCTGAATTATGAACACATTCAGGAATTAAATTAATTTCCCCACGGGCCCAAAATTCTATCATATCATGTGATGTCATCCGAATGAAACAAATTAAATTAATGCATTCATTAATTTCATTATAAAATCTTTTTTTGGATTGGTTGACATTTGTTACCATGTCCTTTTGGTGATTGGTATGCATGCATGCATGTACCTGCCAACAACCCCCTTTACACCACACCTGGCTTTTAAGGGTACATCAATCAAACCAAAATAATTGTAACCCTAGCCCCATAACATCTTCCAAACCATAGTCCAGCATCACTTCCTCCACCACTTGCCAAGATCTTCTTTGCATTGAAAAATGGCATGGTCAGGAGCAGGGGCGGACTGACAACTCATGGGGCCCCCGGGCAATAGGGGATCATGGGGCCCCTGTGTCCTTGCCCAAACTCAAAAAAGCCTATAAAAAAGGTACCAGGGGCCCTCTACTGACCCCAGGCCCTCGTTTCCAAATGGTCAGTCCGCCCCTGGTCAGGAGCCCACCCTACCAACAAATAGATAAGACAACACATAGCACCTTCAATCAGTTAAGGCAGATATTCCACCCCCAGCTACCCAAAACGTGTTCCTCCTCCCAAAGGTCACACCTCCCAAGACTGGAAATAGAGAAGAAATAGAAACAAATCTCTAAAATCTAAGGGAGATGGGAGCGTTCACATTGCTCTTCTAGGTAAAATGACTACTCCCTACAGGGTGCTGCCTACCTTGCCTTCTAGAGATCTTCCCATGAGCTTCAAATCCACCTATCTGTGATTTCTCACCAGCGACTCCACCCTCTGCACTAATCTCTTACAACCATTATCCCTTCTAATGCCTTAGCCCACTCCAGTCAAGTCTCATCTCCACAGTTGGCTTCGGGGTGGTACATTCCATCAAAAATGAGTGGAAACAATTGGAGAGCTTGGCTTTCTCATAGACTACATCACTGCAAAGCATAATGCATGTAAAACTTGTGGCAAGGCAAAGGTGAAGTGTTCTTGTAAAGCATCAACAGAATGTTAACACATTCTGTTGATACAGACATTTTATTCTTTTCCATCTTCCTTCCTACTTTTGACTCCACTTTGCTCCAGATCCATCAATTGGTAATTACCATGGAAACTCGACTATAAGCCTTTGAAACGTGTGAAGCCATACTGTACATGATATATGAAAGTGTGTTTGTCAAGCAGGATCATATTTTCCCCGAGGAAGCTATTTTTTTTTCTTTTTCCATGTTGTCCTGACATCAAAATCCATCCAGCCGCCAGATCACAGAGCTGTGGCCCAGACGACTGCAAGACCGGCGTGGGTTTTTTATGAATTCTTGGAGTCAAAGGGAATGAAATTGTGAAATGAAGGTGTCAGAGAAGCCATCAAACATTGTATTAGTCTGGGCTGATTCCTCCTGGGTTTTATTAAGTCTTCCAGATAGTGCAGCGAATACTTCTCAGCGAGCTGTCAGCGACATCTCCTGCAGCAAGCGGTGAAGGTTCCGAGGATCACTGTCAGACAGATGCGCCGATAATGGGGTCCTGTAGAGAATCATTTAATCAGCGTGCTGGAGGTGTACTGTAAGGAGATGAGTGAACTGCTGAAAAGAGAGCAGGGGTAAACCAATGGGTTTGTGCTATTTAAAGGGACAAGATGGGGGAGAATGATGGGGCCCATGGGATTCTTAGCCTGTGTTCGAAATATGTTAATTAACCAATAGGGATGAGGTCCAAGGCCACCACTGCCATGGGTTTGAGGTGGTTGCAGTGGGTTTGAAATTCACAGTACTGGCAG
This sequence comes from Staurois parvus, assembly GCF_062004578.1. Lineage (NCBI taxonomy): Eukaryota > Metazoa > Chordata > Amphibia > Anura > Ranidae > Staurois > Staurois parvus. The sequence continues at coordinate 525,328 of NW_028319311.1, read as the reverse complement.
GTTCATCTTGAAATTCACCAGACCAACTTCTTTGTAGCCATATTGTACTGCCAAACCCTTCAACTGTGGTCAGCAGAGTTAAATAGTTAATAATAGGGGCTATGTTAGTGGACAACCCCTCACTTTAAAAGGGTGGGAACCCAACAGCCATTTATCAATTGACAGTTTGTGTACAGTAAATTAGCTACTTTAGGTGCTACACTGTGCTATATTGCAGTAAATTACTGTGGATTGCAGTGTGGTGGGCTACATAGTCTTGTGTACCCCCTCTTATTCCCATTTTCACAGTTGGGAGACCCAACAGTCATTTCTAGGACTACCAATTTTTGTGTGTCAGCAACAACTGTGCTTATCTGCTGTTCAAACCCCCCTCCCTTTTATTTGCTGTATTTTTTCACATTTACCTTTATTTTCTGCTAAGTAAAAAAATTGGGTTCAGGTTCAGGATATTTTGAGTGGGGGGTATATGGCAAATATTTGTCCACTGCCACAGCCTGATCCAGACCCATCTACTCACCACTACTTATAAAGAGGACACTGGAATGCCTTGTTATGAGTTGACTCCTAGCTGTGCTCCTGTTGTCATCATGTCACATGCGCCCCTGGCAGAGACTACAAACACCCATGGTGAAACATATTGCGGAGGCATGGTCCTCCTTTATCAGTGTAAGGAAGCTGATCCAGAACACTGATGTGCCGCTAAAGCCAGAGCAAGTGCATGTAGTGGCTGCAAGATGCTGGAGGAAAAGCTAGAAAAAAAGGGTGAAAACAATATACAAAAATCATGTGAGGGTCCGTTGACATGGGCCTTCTGATCAGGTCCAACTGTCGTTTTTTCAGCTGCACCTGATTGGATAGGTGTATGGACAGGTGCATCTGGTACATCCATTTACGTCCACCTGCTTTCAATTCCATTCAGGTCTGGAAAATTTTCAAAAATTGTAAAAAAGGACTATTCTGCATTTCCAGGATGGATCGGAGGTAGACTGATGTGGCAAAAGTCTGTTTCATATGGCCATCTGTAGATCCAACACATGTCCATCGAAAACCTGAACGGGAATGGATGTCACAGACGTCAGATCCATCCCATTCTGCTCCAATTCAGCAGAGGATCTGTACATGAAACTCCTGCTGAACAAAGCAGATAAAGCCAATGTGAAAGGGCCCTAATTTGTTTATGGTACACGGTGCTTTAGCAAAATGTCATCCAGCTAGGGTGTTTAATGTGGAACTCCATTTAACTTTTCCACCAAGGTCCCCCTGTTGGATGAACCATGATTCCCTATGTAACAGAAGCAAAGACCAGTGGGGTCGAATAATGGCGCCAGGGTGCCTATCATGTACCTGATGGAGACTGGAGCATTGTGGGGCCTTCTACTGCACCTCCTGTCCAACACTCCTGAGGGTGGAGACAGAGAGTGTGGAGGTACAGTGCAGCATGGGTGCTCTGGCAGCTGGTTGACTGTATCTGGATGCAAATTGAACCGCAAAGATTAGCATGCGATTCCTGTTCAAATTGCATGCAGTTTCCCCACTGCTCCTGTGTGAACCCAAGCTTGTTCACACATGAGCAGTGCTGGAAACCTCCCTGCAGGCATCCCATGCTGAGTCTCGGTGGTTGGAGAGGAGAGAAAGTGGCTGGGATTTGAAATCCCCACCACAATTCTTTCCTCTACTGGCAGGGATGACATTTTGGGCTAGAGGGCTGTTGATTGGTCAGCACCATCACATGGGCGGTGCTGACCAATCAGATGTCATCCAGCTTGTACAGTCATCACTGCAAGGACAGGAGAGAAATCCACAGAGATTTCAAATCCCCAGACCTGTGAAGTGGATTTATCTTCTATTCTTACAGCAATGACAGTTTGGGCTAGACGGCATCTGATTGGTCAGCACCGCCCACAGGGTTGCTGTTAGACACCACAGGGCCCCATACAGCTAACACCCCCCCCCAAATAAAAAACAGTATACTAGGCTTCAGTTATGAATGAACACATGGAGTGATCAATACCAATCACCCATTGTCTTCATTCAGGAAAGGAAGAGGCTGGTAAATGTGACATATTTACTAGGCTATTCCCCCTACTCTTCATCCTGAAGGATCCTATTGTGAGCTTGCAGCTGAAAAGGAGAGAAGGGAAGCTGCCAACACTGTGGGGGCACACAGGGGGGGCTGGGCAGCAGGGGGAAATGTATGGCGCACAGGGAGGGTGATGTGTGCACCGGGAGGGCAATTACTGGAACTGATCCTCTGATCCAGCTAAAAGTCAGCGGGAGGGAGAGGAGGAGAAGCCAGTTTTCAGCTGCTGCAAGCCATACAGGGGATCGGTTCCAGTAACTGCCCCCCACCTGTGATAATCACCCTCCCTGCCCACATCTGATTCACCCAGTTGCCTGGGCCCCCCTGCTGGCCTGGGTCCAGCTCAGGAGAACTGGTGGTATCTTAAAGTGAAACAAAAAGAGAGCGCACCAACCTTGCGCATTACCTCAGTAAACTGATTTTATTGAATAAAGAATAATACTCACAATAAAAGAAGTATAACAAGCATTCAGAGCTCTGATGAAGAAGGGACCCCCTTCGAAACACGTCAGCCTCACTTTGAGAGTCTTCCCTCGTGACGTGACTCGCACTGGTTCTACTCTCCCAAGTTCCTTCGAGGACCTTTAATGCTTGTTATACTTCTTTGTGAGTATTATTCTTTATTCAACAAAATCATAGTTTACTGAGGTAATGCGCAAGGTTGGTGTGCTCTCTTTTTGTTTCATTTTACAGTCTCGGTCGGGCTTCCCCAGCCTTGTTCTAGAGCTGCACAACCTTCCATGCATTGGTGATCGCAATTTCTTGACCTTTTTCAATCCTTTCACCCTTGTTCTGAGTCCTAGAGCTCAGGAGGTGTTGTTTCGGTTTGAACTGGTGGTACCCCCTTATCCACGGCCCTGACCGTCCGTGTGATGGACTGCTGAGCAATCAAAAGTCCTCTAGTCCGAACTGTCATCTCTGCAAGGATTTGAAATCCCCACCGCTTTCTCTTCTCTCCTACCACTGAGAATATGGATCATCTGCCTCCATTGTATACATCCCCACTCGCCCACTCCCTGTTGTAGGAAACCTCCTGTAATGGAACTGGACCCCGACTGCACTAGGGTATTTCCGTTAGACTCCCGCTCCCCTGTCTGAACACAGATCCACGGACACCACCGCTGGCCATACAAGACGAAACAGCACCAGACTTGTATTAAGATAGGAAATAGACTGCTTTATTTTAACATAGATACAAGATATTTACACAGGGCGGGGAAATACACACCCAGAAGAGGAAACACATCAGTAGGCTGTCCTATCAGGGGGAAGGGCTGCCGGAAACACCCCACACCAAGCCGGTACAAACACATATATCCCATAATAGTTTGCAAGACACACAATAGAGCAATGGGATACACCATGTGGCAGTATACAATACACAAACCCATACATCCCATAATAGTTTGCTCACAAGCAAGACACACAATAGAACAATGGGATGCAGCCACATGGCAGTGAACAAAGAACACCCCCCATTCCAATATTAGAACATTCCACCCTGTACCCCTAACAGGTACAGGGTGACTTACACATTCTTTGCGGTGTGTTTTACGTCCATTAACGCATTATCGGTACTCGCTGATAAAAAAAATGATATCAGTGTATCCCTAAATGCCACCGTATACCCCAAAGATATACAAGATGCGACTTATCAATTCAACTCTCCAGAACCCACCCAAAACTCAAATGTATGTGAGAACCTCCTGCGCTGCTACCTAAAACCTAAAATCACTATAACTAATGAAGCTGCCAACATCCAACACCACCATCAGCCCCACCCCGCAATCCAGAGTACTAGGTGTCATCCTAGACTCCAATTTTTCTTTCTAGCCCCAGGTCCAATCGCTGACAAACTCATGTAGACTTCACCTCCGCAACATCTCCAAAATACGTCCGTTCCTAACCCCAGAAACCACTAAGCAACTCATTCACTCCCTCATTATATCACGACTTGACTACTGTAACTCCCTCCTCACTGGCTTGCCTCACCGCAGGCTATCCCCGCTTCAGTCGATCCTGAATACTGCGGCCAGACAATTCCACCTTACTAACCGCTCCGTATCCGCCACCCCCCTCTGCCAATCCCTCCACTGGCTTCCGATTGCCCAACGTATAAAATTCAAAATGCTAACATTGATGTACAAAGCTGTTCATAATACTGCCCCAAACTACATCACTGACCTAATATCCAAGTATCACCCAACACGCACACTCCGCTCCTCACAAGACCTCCTTCTCTCTAGTTCCCTGGTCTCCTCCTCCCATGCCAGCCTCCAGGACTTCTCCAGGGCCTCCCCCATGCTCTGTAACTCCCTACCCCAATCCATCAGACTATCACCTACTCTCCTCACCTTTAGGTGCACTCTGAAAACCCATCTCTTCAGGGAAGCCTACCCCACCCCCTGCTAACTTGCCAACCTCCTCCACTCCTCCTACCACTCCATCCCCCACAGCTATCTTCTCCTGTACCTCTATCCCCTCCCTCTTAGATTGTAAGCTCCATGGAGCAGGGCCCTCGAAACCCCTCGTGTATTGAATTGTATTGTTACTGTACTGTCTCGTGTACTGTTCCCCATTGCATTGTACAGCGCTGAGCAAACTGTTGGCACTATATAAATACTGTATAATAATAATAATCTATGAGCAAATATCAAAATAAATGACGTAGCGTTAATGACAGAACTGCATGAATAAAAGTGCACATATGAAGTGAAAGATATTTATCAAACTTCTATGAATAAAACTAATAAATGAAAGAATATATGTGACATGTGACAAGGTATATATCGTGACTATATATCATAGGCACAGCCTATATGCTGTGAAATCTAAATATACATCATGATTAGAGATGAGCGAATTATTCAAAAATTCGATTCGGCTGATTCGCCGAATTTGCGGAATAAATTCGATTCGATGCGAATTTATTCGCTGCGAATTTAACTTATTAAAAGGGTTTCTAGGCTTCAGAGAGCCTTTATATTAGTGCAGAACACTGTACCTTTAATTTAAATGCCCTTGGAGTCTGCTGGGGAAGAGAAATAATACTGTCAGTCAGTATGACATGCGGATGAGTGCCGTCGATCTTAGAATCACCGCACACTTCACTCATTTGGGCAGTCACGGGGCACGACGAAGAAGATGAAGAAGAAGATGAAGAAGAAGATGAAGAAGAAGAAGAAGATGAATAAGAAGAAGAAGAAGAAGATGAAGAAGAAGATGAAGAAGATGAAGAAGAAGAAGAAGATGAAGAAGATGAAGAAGAAGATGATGAAGAAGATGATGATGAAGAAGATGATGAAGAAGAAGATGATGAAGAAGAAGAAGATGAAGAAGAAGAAGATGAATAAGAAGAAGAAGATGAAGAAGAAGATGAAGAAGAAGATGAAGAAGATGAAGAAGAAGAAGAAGATGAAGAAGATGAAGAAGAAGATGATGAAGAAGATGATGATGAAGAAGATGATGAAGAAGAAGATGATGAAGAAGAAGATGATGAAGAAGAAGAAGAAGAGGATGAGGAAGAAGAAGAAGAGGATGAAGAAGAAGAAGAAGATGAGGATGAGGATGAAGATGAAGAAGAAGATGATGAAGAAGATGATGATGAAGAAGATGATGAAGAAGAAGATGATGAAGAAGAAGAAGATGAAGAAGAAGAAGATGAAGAAGAAGAAGATGAAGAAGAAGAAGAAGAAGATGAGGATGAGGAAGAAGAAGAAGAGGATGAGGATGAAGAAGAAGAAGATGAATAAGAAGAAGAAGATGAGGATGAAGAAGAAGAAGAAGAAGATGAGGATGAAGAAGAAGAAGAAGAAGAAGATGAAGAAGAAGAAGAAGAAGAAGAAGAAGAGGATGAGGAAGAAGAAGAAGAGGATGAGGATAAAGAAGAAGAAGAAGATGAAGAAGAAGAAGAAGAAGAAGAAGAAGAGGATGAGGAGGAGGAAGAAGAGGATGAGGATGAAGAAGAAGAAGAAGATGAGGATGAGGATGAAGAAGAAGAAGATGAGGATGAGGATGAAGAAGAAGAAGAAGATGAAGAAGAAGATGATGAAGAAGATGATGATGATGAAGAAGATGATGAAGAAGAAGATGATGAAGAAGAAGAAGATGAAGAAGAAGAAGATGAAGAAGAAGAAGAAGAAGAAGAAGATGAGGATGAAGAAGAAGAAGAAGAAGAAGATGAGGATGAAGAAGAAGAAGAAGAAGATGAGGATGAAGAAGAAGAAGAAGAAGATGAGGATGAAGAAGAAGAAGAAGAAGAGAATGAGGATGAAGAAGAAGAAGAAGAAGAAGAAGAGGAAGAGGATGAGGATGAAGAAGAAGAAGAAGAAGAAGAAGAAGAGGATGAGGATGAAGAAGAAGAAGAAGAAGAAGAAGAAGAAGAGGATGAGGATGAGGATGATGAAGAAGAAGAAGAAGTAGGATGAAAATAAGAAGAATTCCAGTACAGCAAAAAGTGTATCTGCAGAGAGCTCCGCTATTTCTGACAGTTCTCTGACAGTTCCTTCACATTTACAGCGGTTGAAACATTGTATCTATTTGTTTCCGAATAAAAACATCTGTATCCTAAATGGAAACAAATAGATACAATGTTTCAACCGCTGTAAATGTGAAGGAACTGTCAGAGAACTGTCAGAAATAGCGGAGCTCTCTGCAGGGACACTTTTTGCCGGCTGTAGAAGGGATGAAAATCGGCCGATCGGGAAAAATTTGATTCGTGCATCCGAAGTTTGCTAATTTTCGGATTCGGTGCGAATCGAATTTTTCCTAATATTCGAAACGAATTCCACTTCGCCAAGTTCGATTCGCTCATCTCTAATCATGATCTCTCAATGATCAAGAATAAGTGAAAAAGGATAACGTGAAAAACCAATATGTGAAGAAGAATGTGAACTCAATAATTACACAAATGCGTGTGTGGGTCAGTCCTAATGGGATCTATAGATGGTGTAAATAATCCAGAATAGTCCAAATGAGACTAGTGCATAAAATGTGCCCAAAATGATCCTAATTGGATCTATCGGTGATGGTAAAATGACCAAAAAAGTCCAAATGGGACAGTATATCCAGTATGCCCAAATTGGGACAATCAAAAACGCATGTATACACATACAAAATAAACAAAAACAAATACCTATACACAAAAACAGTGTCAGCAAACAACATACAGATAACCGCATGCGTGATAGTGCTTACAAAATGTCACATGACGTGAATAACATATAACATCCAGAAAAACCGCATGTCACTCAAAAACTCATATACAGATGGATAAAAGTCCAGAATGGTGGAAAAACACCTATTTATTCAAAATTGACAGACACCCGCAGGGGCAGACTGACCATTTGGGAATTCGGGCACTGCCCGAGGGCTCGGGGTCAGTAGGGGGCCCCATGAGATGTCCCTGGTACCTATCATAGACTTTTTTGAGTGTGGACGAGGACACAGGGGCCCCATGATCCCCTATTGCCTGGGGGCCCCATGAGTTGTCAGTCTGCTCCTGGACACACGTGACGGTGGGTGATAGGTGCGTATAATGACAGGAAGGTATCCACATATGGCTGTATTGCGCGCTCACCTCCTTGCCTTGACCCGCAAAGGGCCAAAACACTGTTTGGATAACTACACTGGGTCCTCCATGTATGAGACTCCTCTGGGATCGTGTCCCTCTCCCCATAGTGGTCTCCCCCTCAAGGACAGGCTTATTCAGGCCATAGATGGGTTCGAAAATCATCCGAAAATTCGTCCGAAAGAATAATCGGACAATTTTCGGATCATTAGTCAATGAATTTGTCGGCCGTTTTTCGTGATTTTGACACATTTTTTTAATTAGTTATGTTGGAAAAAAAACGGCCGATTTTGTCAATCAGCCGATTTTCACGACCGATCTTTTTACTGATTAAAAAAATGCGCATGAGCCGTGACCTGCAAGAAGAAGAAAAGAAGAAACAGATGAAGAAGAGGATGAAGACAAAGAAAAAGAAGCAGAATATCTGTATCTATTTGTATCCATTTTGGATACAGATGTTTCTATTCGGATACAAATAGATACAATGTTGCAACCACAAGACTTTTTAATGTCAAATAGAAGAGCGGAGTGTCCCTGCAGAGAGCTCCGCTATTATATGACTTTTAAAAGTATAGTGGTTGCAACATTGTATCTATTTGTATCCAAATAGAACCGTCTGTATTTGAAATAGATACAAATAGATACAATGTTGCAACTTTGCTATACTTTTAAATGTCAAATATAATAGCGGAGCTCTCTGCAGGGACACTTCACTATTATATTTGCCAGTCGTAAACGGGACGAAAATCAGCCAATTTTTTTTACCAATGGTGGTAACGTCGGCCGATTGAACGACCGATTTTTAATTTTTTTTTTTTTAACCACTTGAGCTTCAGAGGATTTACCCCCCTTAATGACCAGGCCTCTTTTTGCTACTTGGTACTGCACTAATTCAACTGATAATTGCGCGGTCATGCAATGCTGCACCCAAACGAAATTTACGTCCTTTTTTCACACAAATAGAGCTTTCTTTCGGTGTAATTTGATCACCTGTGCGCTTTTTATTTTTCACGCTATAAACAAAAAAAGGCCAAAAATTTTGAAGAAAAACAATATTTTTTATTTTCAGCTATAAAAAATATATAGTAAACTCAAAGTTGGTTATAAATTTAGGTCAAAATGTATTCTGCTCCATGTTTTTGGTAAAAAAAATCCCAATAAGTGTATATTGATTGCTTTGTGTGGAAGTTATAGCGTCTACAAACTATGGTATAGATACTGCAATTTACGCCATTTTTCTGCTATACAGTGCTGCGCTAGTTTAACGGACAATTGCACGGTCATGCAATACGGTACATAAATGCAATTTACATCTACATTTACATTTTTTCCCCACAAATTGAGCTTTCTTTCGGTGGTATTTGATCGCCTGTGCGGTTTTTATTTTTTGCGCTATAAAAAAAAAAGGCTGACAATTTTGAGGAAAAAAAAACAATATTTTGGACTTTTTGCTATAAAACATGTCCAGTAAAAAAAAAATGCAAAAATCAAATTTAGTCATCAATTTCTGCCAAAATGCATTCTGCGACATGTCTTTGCTAAAAAAAAAACCCAATACGTGTAAATTAATTGGTTTGCGTGAAAGTTATAGCGTTTACAAATGGCGGGAAAGATACTGGGATTTTTAGGGGTTTTTTTTATACTAATAATGGCGGCGATCAGCGAATTATGGCGGCGATCAGGGACTTATGGCAGCGACCAGCAACTTATGGCGGGACAGCGGGACTGCGGCGGACATTCTGACATTGGGGGATACTGACTTGGGGTCACTGACATCCCCAAAAACACTAATACAGTGATCAGTGCAAAAAAAAAAAAAAACTGACACTGTACTAATGGCACTGGGGAGGAAGGGGTTAACTTTATTTAGCAGGGAAGGGTTATAGGAGTGAGGGGAGTGTTTTACTAGGGGGCAGGGCGGGGTGTGTACTGGGCGGGACAAGGCTGATTGAGAAAGAGAAACTGTTCTTTCTCGATCAGCTCATCCTCGAGCTGACAGGGAAGTGACAGACAGCACAGCTACTGCAGCTGTGCTCTCTGTCACTGTTTGCCGCCGATCGCCGGGACATAGCCGCTAAGGAGCGGCTGTGACCCGGCGACTGACACCTGCAGCTGTGATCCGCTGGACAAAAAGGGCGGCGGCACGCCTCACGCGCGCCCCCTATTTGTTTACAAAACACACATTTTAAAACGTAGTTTTGCCTGCGAGTGCCGCCCTGCCGCCGTATATGTACAATGGCTGGGCGGCATGCGGTTAAAAACGTCCGGTTTTCGACCCATCTATGGCCTGCATTAGTGGTAGTAAACCTCCTCTCCAGGCAGGTACGCAAGATGTGTCCCGTTATATTGCCAGTCGCTCCTGGAGCCGCTGTATGGTAAACACTTAGCAAGAACTCCCGCTCATGAAGCCAGGCAAAGGTACACCTCAAAAAAAAAAGAACCTCAAACTTCCCTTTTTTTCTTTGTGGACTCACCCTTTAAGAGAGCTATATTCTAAGAAGTTACAATTTATCAATATTTTTTTTTCTTGGCACCTGAGTAGAAATGAAGTCATTTTTTTTTTCATGCAAAATTAATACGCATTAATGGAAATTGGTTGAGCGATCAGCCGGTGCCCCCAATTGTAAATTGCTGAAGAATATATAGAAATCCATTTCATGCCTAAACATTCCAACCAGCAAAGTAACAGATGTCAGGCCCCGTGATATAGAGCTGATATTTTGCATTTATCAATGTTACATTAGCACCTAAGTGAATTTAATTTCGGGAACATGATAAATAGCTCAGGAGAAGTGTATTAATTTACTAAATAGGTAAAACTGGATTTGACTTCTTGCCACCTGCGGTAATAAAATAAAAATTATTTAATGGAGAAAAAAGCCCTGAGACAGTTATTAAGGAATGTTCAAATGCGAAAAGCTGTAAACGAATTACTATTATTTAAATGTTCTAAAGTTTGCGAGGGGCCTCCTCCTGCGCAAAAAAAAATTCCCCCGACACCTTCTGCAAGGAAATCTGTGAAAATTGGAAAACAGTGCCTGTGTTATAGTGATTTTTTTTTTTCTACAAAGCAAATTACGCTTGGCAGAAACATTAGATTTTTTCATTATAGATTTTCTTCGCTAACAGAAAAAGAAATGCATTTAAAGCAGTATTACACCCAAAAGCAAGCATTTCTCATATTGTAACGTATCGATTCTTAGATGGGGCGGCTGCATTGGTTTTCTTTTTTTTTCTTCTATTTTCAGCTGGTGAATCAGCCAGTAAGTCTGTTGTTTTTTCAAAAGAACCCGCTCTTACAGGGATAAGACAAACCATTTAGCGTGCATTCATTAATCATTCAGACCCCCTTCACTTTTTTTTCAATTTTGTTATGTTGTAGCCTAATATTACAGTTGTCTAAATTCATTTTTTTCTGATTAATCTTCACTCAGAGACAGGGGTGGACTGACAACTCATGGGACCTCTGGGCAATAGGGGATCATGGGGCCCCTGTGTCCTTGCCCAAACTAAAAAAAGCCTATGAAAAAGGTACCAGGGGTATCTCATGGGGCCCCCTACTGACCCCGGGCCCTCGGGTAGTGCCTGAGTTTACAAATGGTCAGTCCGCCCCTGCTCAGAGATGCCCATAGCAAAAGGAAGAAAAAGAAAATAGTGCAGGGCAGACATGACTAGGTTAAGTGGGGGGTAGGAAAGACAGGAAAGGGCTAAAGAAAAAAGGTGGGAGTTAGAATATGGGCGAGTTACCTGATTGGTGACTGGGGGGGGGTGTAGGGAGGGGTCTTCGACACCTTTGGTTGTGGATGGGGAGGGTTGTCCAGTTCAGTGCTGGAGGAGACAGCCCATTCTTCCCCTGTGTGCCCCAACCCCACAGTGCTGCTTCCCTCCTTTCCTTCCCACTGGCAGCTGTAAGCAGAGAATAGCACCTGCAAGATGGAGAGCTTCTGGTAAAAATATTACATAAAAATATGGGCACGTTACCTGATTGGTGATGGGGGGTGTAGGGTGGGGTCTTCGACACCTTTGGGTGTGGATGGGGAGGGTCGTCCAGTTCAGTGCAGGAGGAGACAGCGGTGAGTGAGCTTCCCTCCTGCCCAGGGGTGGACTGACAACTCATGGGGTCCCCGGGCAATAGGGGATCATGGGGCCCCTGTGTCCTCACCCACAGCCAAAGAAGCCTATGAAAAAGCCAATTAAAGGTACCAGGGGCATCTCACGGGGCCCCCTACTGACCCCGGGCCCTCGGGCAGTGGCCGAGTTTCCATATGGTCAGTCCGCCCCTGCTCAGAGATGTCCATAGCGAAAGGAAGAAAAAAAAATAGTGCAGGGCAGACATGACTAGGTTAAGTGGGGGGTAGGAAAGACAGGAAAGGGTTAAAGAAAAAAGGTGGGAGTTAGAATATGGGCACGTTACCTGATTGGTGATGGGGGGTGTAGGGTGGGGTCTTCGACACCTTTGGGTGTGGATGGGGAGGGTCGTCCAGTTCAGTGCAGGAGGAGACAGCGGTGAGTGAGCTTCCCTCCTGCCCAGGGGTGGACCGACAACTCATGGGGTCCCCGGGCAATAGGGGATCATGGGGCCCCTGTGTCCTCACCCACAGCCAAAGAAGCCTATGAAAAAGCCAATTAAAGGTACCAGGGGCATCTCATGGGGCCCCCTACTAACCCTGGGCCCTCGGGCAGTGACCGAGGGCCCAAATGGTCAGTCCGCCCCTGCTCCCGCCCTCACTTCGGATTATGTGGGTGTTTTGTTGATTCACATTTTTTTGTTCTGGTTCCGGGAGAGGTTGTTGGTCTTTGGAGGCGGCACTTACTTTGAAGCTAATGGTTTGGTACCCATCGGCGGTATGGTGTGTCCGGGTGCATTCCAGTTAACCGAGGTTCAACTGGAAGGTGGAGGCTCTGCACTGCGGATGGTATGTTTTTGCTCTGAGTCGGTGCGTTGCGGATGGAGGCCTAGTTATAGTATTGGTTCCGCAGGAGGATATCAGTTTTGGTTTGGTGCCTTTGAAGACCAGCAACTTCTCCTGTATGTTTTCTGTTTTAAAGAATGTTTTGTGTATTGAAGTTGAAGTGTTTATATAAGGCTGTGTTGGCCATTTTACTCCAATCGGTGTTGTTTTACTTTAATGGTATGTTAAGGGGGTATGTGAGAGAGTGATATGGTGGTGTAGGGGGTCTTACCTAGCCTATCTATTATGCACTAATCAAATACCCCATAATCAGGGCCGTGGATAAGGGGCTACCACCAATCCCCCTGTACAGGCCAAGGCCAGCAGGGGGGCCCAGGCAGCTGGGTGAATCAGATGTGGGCTGGGAGGTTCGATCACCCTCCTTGCCCACATCAGATTCACCAAGCTGCCTGGACACAGTGGAGGGCAATTACTGGAACCGATCCCCTGTATGTCTGTCTCTACAGTATTCGAATGCTGGCTTCTTCTCTTCCTCTCCTTCCCGCTGGCTTTCAGCTGCTGCAGAGGAAGCCATACAGGGGACCGGAGAGTGGGGGAAGCTTCTGGTAAAAATGTTACATTTACCAGCCCCATCCTTTCCTGAATAAACACAATGAGGGATCAGTACCAATAACTCGCTGTGTTCATTCTTAACTGAAGCATCGTAAACTGTGTTTTTTTTGGGGGGTGGGGGCTGTATGAGGCTCCGCGGTTTCTAACAGCAGCCCTGCCCATAATGACAAAGCAAAAACAGAATTTTAGAAATGTTTTTGAATTTATTAAAAATAAAAAACTGAAATATCACATTGGCACAAGCATTCAGACCCTTTGCAACAACAGCTGTCTCCCATTTCTTTTGATTGTTGCTGAGATGTTTCTTCACCTTGATTGGAGTCCATCTGTGGTAAATTAAATGGACTGGACATGATTTGGAAAGGCACACACCCCTCTATAAAAGGCCTCACAGCTGACAATGCATACTGTATCAGAGCAAAAGCCATGAGGTCAAAGGAACTGCCTGCAGAGCTCAGAGACAGGATTATTGCATGGTACAAATCTAAGGAAGTCTACAAAAAATTCTGCTGCACTGAAGGTTTCCGAGAGCACAGAGGCCTCTATAATTCTCAAATGAAAGACATTTGGCACAACCAGGACTCTTCCAAGAGCTGTTCTCCTGGCCAAACTAAGCAATCAGGGGAGAAGGGCCTTAGTAAGAGAGGTGACCAAGAATCCGATGGTCACTCTGACTGAACTCCAGAGATTCAGATGTGGAGATGGGACAATGTTCCAGAAGGACCACCATCAATGCAGCTCTCCACCGATCTGGATTTTATGGTAGAGTGGCCAGAAGGAAGCCTCTTCTGTGCAAAACACATGGAAACCCGCTTGGAATTTGCAAAAAAAAAAAGCATCTGAAGGACTCTCAGTGGGCTTTCATGTGTTTTACACCGAGGATAGGTTTTTAATATATATATTTATGCTACAAATTCCTCTTTGTCCAATTCACATTGAAATGTGACTCCAAAACAACATTTTCCCTAATGACTGGAATAAAATTCCACCATGGTGTACAACTGGGGGTTATTTGTGACTGCCACGACCGCTCAACCAAAGCCTTCACCTGCACATTTTGACCTATATGTTAATACAGATCGACAAAAGCTTGCTCCCTCCAGGGCTCATGCATACTGGCTGTCAAAACACCACTTTTAAGGGCAATTGATTTTTTTTCCCTCCATGTTAGAGGCAGGAATGTTTAGAAGCAGAAAAAAAACCATAACTTATGCATTGGGCAGAGGAGCAGAAAAAATGCCTAACCGTGCGTAAAGTTGCATTGCTTGAACATTCATTCAATTCAATCACCAGAATAAATTAACCACTTCCTGTCTGGCCCATCTACATAAACGGCTGGACGGGAGCAGCGCAGGAGCGGGTGGCCGTTTATAAACGTCCTCACGCTTCCCTGACTGTGTGCGCTCCCTGGGAGCGTGTGACACCGTGATCTGGTGCCCGTTGTGTGGGACCCCAATCATGTGATCACTGATTGACCAATCAGTGATCACATGAATAGTAGTAAGCAAGATGTCACTTCTGACATTATTGCTTACTACTTGTGAAATCTGTGAATGATCACAGTGGTCACATGGTACAGGGCCATTCGCAACAGCCTTGTACCATGTGACAAGCTGTGACCAATCACAGCTCTCACAGTATTTCTCAATGGCTGCAAGAATTTAGCCAGAGAGGAGAAATGATTGTATTTACAGCTTTTATGGGTGTAAAAGCAATCAGTGTAAAAAAAAAAAAGTAGTACAGTGTCACCATGGTGCTAGGGTGACAGTATGTTAAAAAAAAAAAAAAAAAAAAAACATTTTTTGGTTATAAACTAATTTGTTTTTTGTTTTTTTACTAAAAAGATAGCTGAATACATTTTGGCCAAAATTTATGAAGAAAGATTGTTTTTATAAGAAAAACACTTTTTTTTCAAAATGTTTGGACTTTTTCATATGACGTCACTCAACTCCGCCTTTGGCCCTTGATTGGCGGCAGTCACAAATAACACATGAGTACACAGCACAGTGAAATTGGAATTTTATTGGAGTCATTAGGACATTGTTGTTTTGGAATTACATATGGACGTAAAGTGGACACAGAAATTTGAAGCATCACTATATATACTTTTATAATGTCTACACTTTGATTATTGATTGGGTATAAGGTGGAACTTTGCAATCATTGGACATCTTCACATGGGGATATATTCAACTATTGGCATGCTTAGCTAACCAAACTTATTTGCGCCAATAAGCTGCAGATAGGGGATTCCCCACCTTGCTTCTGCATGTATACGAAGGAGTCCCCGTATGGAAGAAAAATATATTTGAAAAATATTCTTCCCAAATGTATTGACATATATTTGAAATACTACAATTTTGGCCGTATTCAATATATTTAAAAATATATTTTAATAAATAAATATACTGTATGTCGAAATTACAAAATATATGGTATATGAAAAATATTTTTAAAAATACATTTCAAATATACTGTATGTCTTAAAAAATAGAAATTTAAATTTTTTAAATGCATTTACAAATATATGTAAAAATATATGTTAAAATTACTTTTTTATATGTTAAAACAAATCTGAACATATTTAAACAAAATATATTTTTAAAAATTTTAGACTCTAGGGGAAGAAGCCCCTGGAGTTGAACTATAACGGCCCATTGTAGATGTGTCATATGTGTGATATTGGAAGGGAAGGGACCGGGGCGGACTGACCATTTGGAAACTCGGGCACTGCCCGAGGGCCCGGGATCAGTAGGGGGCCCCATGAGATGCCCCTGGTACCTTTTTCATGGGCTTTTTTGAGTTTGGGCAAGGACACAGGGGCCCCATGATCCCCTATTGCCCGGGGGCCCCATGAGTTGTCAGTCTGTCCCTGGAAGGGACTGAAGAGAAAATGAGACACCTACACTGTAAACTCCCCAAACCAATTTCAGACCCACAGAGAGGCCTATATGGGGGGTTTTGAAGAACCTGATGAACCAGGTCATGATCCACAAACATCTCCACCACCAGAAGTTCAATGGTGGCTGCCACCATTATCTTCAAAACCCCCATTGGAAGCCTTGGATATTACAAAGCTTAATGGTCACCAAACTCAGATCCGTTCTCCCACTGTACAGCCCTCTGAGCCACCATCCACTTACATGCCTGAAGATAGAAACACATTGCCTCATGTCCTGGAAGATGGAACTGGAACTCAACCTGTCAGGCACTCCCAGAAACCAACTTTTTGAAACCCCACGCTGGAAATGGTGAAGGTCCTTACATTGCAGATACAGTTGATGGAGGTCCTCTACCAAAAAAAGTGCCAGACCCTCATTCCTGTCCTACTGTTTGCAGGATGGGTTGAATTTTAAATAATGTGCCCCCTTCAGCTTCGGGGTGTTTGAACTGCACCTATGCTCAGCACAACTCCAGGTTAGCCTAGTAGCAGCCATTCTGAGCTGTTCAAAATCCGGTCTCCGTCTCCAGGTGAGCTCAGCTAGGGAAGGAGACCATGCAGGCACACAAACGGAACCGCTAGGCGGTGCATTATTGCGCAAATAGGGGTACAGAGAGGAATGAGGGGCCAGAATTTTTTCAGAACAGCTGCTTTGATAATGGAAGGACTTTCATCATTTGCAACAGAAAGAACTCTGGTACGTAATATTCATAGGATATAGAAATGGCATGGTGGGTTTTGTTGAAAATCTTCTTGAAAGGTAAACTTACACTTTAAGCTGTCCTCTTTCTCCTATAAATTAAATTTTCTGTTTTACAAAATCATTTTGTTTTTCTCGAGCACCACAGAAAGTTGCCTATTTGTCCCAGTGACTCGCTTCATTTCTCGTTGAAGGTTTAATAAGTCATTTCTACAAATTCAGGTAATTGGTGGGATTCATGATCCGTCTGAAGATAGGTAGACAAGCCATTCTGCTATCAGAAACGATTTCTTATTTATCAGACATGTGAGAGAATCATAGAGCAGAACCCTCACACATGTTTGATCACTGTAAGACAACGGCAAAAAAAAAAAAAGCACCGCCGACAAACTGCTGAAAATAAATAGGAACGGGGGAAGAAATCTTATCCTTTGACTGTTTCAATTAGATTTCAAAAGAAAAAATGTGTTAACAAGCCGGGTCTGTGAAGTCAAAGACAGCCGAGAGAGATAAAGAATTCATCAAATTATTGTAGAGCCTCGTGATTTTCACCCACTCCTAAAACTTTGTTTTTGAGGAGTTTTTGGTAGAGATGCAAAATGGTTTCACAAAACTTTTCTGGTTACATTTGCAAGTTGTCAGAGCTTTGATTGGTTGTCTGATAAGTCTTGCTACTGCAAAATGAGTCATTTATACTTTAGAGTGGATGTAAACACAATCTCTGAAATCTTATATAAGAGTTATGTTAAAGCTGCATTCCAGGTATGGACTTTATTGCATAGTTACATTGGTTCAGCTTGGATCAATGTAAATATACATATGCCATACCCGTTGGACCTCCGTGGAAGTAGATAATCACTGTAGTGGTTGCTGCTGCTACTCTAGAGACCACTGCTGTCTTCCAGGTTCCATGCTGCATAGCTATCACAGGGGGCATTGGCTCAGTATGGGCACCATTCAAAGAATGCCTGGTATTTTTTTCAGTGGAGATGAATCAGAGAGTCCAGAAGGTGATGTCAAGATTTCTACCTTGTCTAATTAGAGAACTCCTTTTATTCATTGAGAAAAATGGAAGGTGCTCTGTGAATGGTCCCCCTTGACGAGTGAATGACCCCCTGTGATTATTATGCAGAAGAGCAGCCACTTGGCATGGGACCATGACCAGCAATCACTGCAGTGGTGGAGACAGGGGCGGACTGACAACTCATGGGGCCCCCGGGCAATAGGGGATCATGGGGACCCTGTGTCCTTGCCCAAACTCAAAAAAGCCTATGAAAAAGGTACCAGGGGCATCTCATGGGGCCCCCTACTGACCCCAGGCCCTCTGGTTTCCAAATGGTCAGTCCGCCCCTGGGTGGAGATTACCACAATGATTATCCACTTTCACAACAGCCCGAAAGGTATGGCATAAACATTTTTACATTGGTCCAAGACAATGTAACTATTCAAGAAAATTCATACTAGGAAATCAGCTATAATGTGATTTTAAAGCTAGACTCAGGGTAGAACTTTTTTTTTTTAATAAGTGCTTAATTTCCTTTATTTTCTGTTCCAAAAACTAGTGGCCGCGGTGCCCACTCCTTCCCCAAGAAAAAGATCAAGAACCCAAGCACTCAGATAGGTGACCGAGGAATACTTGTAGACAAACACTACAGGGCAAGCTTTTCCCAAAAGTCATATGATCTGTTTGAACACCAAATGCAAAGTCAAAAAAAGGAGCGCTATCTGTCCTGAGTGAGGAGCTGAACAGTCAGAGCCCAATGATGGTATTACGAATCTTGCACAGTTTATGTCAGGGATCCCCGCGGCGCTGGTCCCGGTGCAGGCGCCGCCTGGTGCAGGGACGCGGGCACTAGGTCCAGGCCGACTGCGGCATCCGAACTCGTGCATGCGCACTAGGAGCCGCGGGCGCGCGCTTGGCACCAATGACAGCGCAGGGAGCGATATTTAAATGGCCCTGAGCTGTCATTCAGTGCCTTCTGGTTTTACCTGCTCCCTGAATCTGCGAACCTGTACCCTGTAAGTTGTACCTGCCCACTCTGTATTCTCCTACTCTGACCCTTGGCTTGCCTGACCTCTCTCCCGGATGCCCCCTATTGGATCTGACTCTCTGTTACTGACCTGGCGTATGACCCGACTATTCTCTGCCCTCTGCTTTGTACCGCACCGTCCCCACGGCTACCGAACCGGCTTGTCTGACCTCGCACTTGCTCAGCCATCCATCGCATCAGGGTCACCCGACCTCCTCATATCAGGCTCTCCCCTGTTGGAGCCCCTGGCGAATACCCACCACTGACGGGTGTACTCAGTAGTCATGACCTGGTCTCGGGGTACTCCAAGTCCATCCCCACCATCAGGGGCCCGGGTGAACAAGTACTCTGGGGCTTAGATTCCGCGCTCTGGGGACACCTGACCAGTGGAGTGCTAGTGGTGCCGTCAGGAGGTCCGTTACAGTTTATTAGAACATAAAAGCATGAAGTAGTGTAAAGACTTACTGTACATGAAGTGTGCTCCCAACCTGATGGATTCCAACAACATGTCCTGATGAATGACACTAACTCCTGTAGCTTGAATGTGACACCAAGGAGGGAAGTAGATCAAAAAGTATCCGGCAGTTGCTGGGGTCTCCCAGTCATTGCATCACGCCCTGGAATTGACACTCATGGACTGACCGGAGAAGACGTCACAGTGCTGGTGGAAGAACCCAAAAGGAAGCTGGAATGAAGGAAGAGGAGCCATTGGTATGTTTTGCAAAGCCACCTGAAAGACCATACTTCATGACCTGATGAACGGGCATGCCCCAAAATATGTAGTCATATCAACCGGCTGTTCCCAGTATAGGCTTGGCCCTTCATTCCAGCTTCCGTTTGGGTTCTTTCGCCAACACCGTAACGTCATCTCTGGGTGCTTCGTGAGTGTCAATTCCAGTGCACAGGTGCGACGGCTGACAGACCCCAATGACTGCTAGATGATTTTGGATCCACTTCCCTCCTATCAGTGCTCCTTTTTTGACTTTCCACTCCTTCCCCAGACTTCCAGTCTTGTAACTTGCCAACTGCAGTTTGTTATTTCTCTAGTGGCAGCACAAGTATATGACCACTGGCATTAGTAGGAGGACCCAGGCATCTCAGACTGATGCTCACTGCTATGTGGACATAACCAGCGCCTGTTTTTAAGCAGGACAGATCTCTTAAAGGCATGAAAGGAATGCTGGTCACTGCACATGGACACAGAAGGAGAGTTTGGAGTGGTGAAAGGACCAGCAAGGATTGTTGTAGAGCAGGGGTGTCAAACTGTGAGGAAGATGAGCTAGCAAAGACTGATCTAGGCCCATCACTCAATGCCCAACTGCATCCTAAACAACCAATCATTATTCAGATGACCAGCCAGCTGGATAAAGCGCAGCACCTTACAATACTGTAAGGGTACAATGGACAATCTAGATGTCCACTGATATGTGGACATATCCATCAATTACTTTAAGGTGGATAGGTCTCCTGAAGGCATAAAGAGAATGCTGGTCAATACATGTGGAAGGAGCAAAGGGCAAAAAGGAAAAGTCAGCAAGATGAGCCAGCAAAGACTGATCTGCAACCAATTACTCAACATCCAGCTGCTCCATAAACAACCAACTATTACTAGATGACTAGCCAGGTGGATAAAGCATGGCAACTTAGACTTTAAAGATTAATCAGACCAATGAGTATATGCATTGATGTCTCCTGATATCTGGACATACTGTACCCAGCAGCTACTTTCAGGTAGACAGATCTTTTGAAGGCATATAGAAAATGCTGACCAATATATGTGGAGGGGGCAAAGATGAGAGATAAGCCCAATCTACAGCCAATCACCCAGCATCCAACTGTGCCCTAACCAACCAATCATTAGGCAGGTGACCAGCCAGCTGGGTAGAACACCCCGACTTGATACAATCTAAAGATAGAGTGGACAAATGAAGATGTGCACTGATGTCTACTGATATGTGGACCTGCTCAGTAACTACTTTCAGGTGGACATGTCTCTTGGAGGCATAAAGCGAATACCAGTCAATACATGCGAAGGGAGCAAGAGGTAGAAAAGCCAATAAGATGAGCCAACAAAGATTGAGCTGCAACCACTCAATGTCCAACATCACCCTAAATAACCAACCGATATGCATGTGACCACTCATCTGCATGAAGCACTGCAACTTGATGTATTCTAAAGATGCAATGGACCAATGAAGATGTGCACTGACATCCACCAATATGTGGACGTCAGTGCACATCTTCATTGGTCCATTGCATTTTTGGTCCATTGCATCCTCTTTGGTCCATTGCATCTTCATTGGTCCATTGCATCTTCATTAGTCCATTGTATACTCAACAACTACTTTAAGGTGGAAAGGCATAAAGGGAACACTGATCAAATCATGTGGAGGGAGTAAAGGGAAAAAAAGTCAACAAGATGAGCCAATAAAGACTGATCTACAACTGACTCAATGTCCAACATCACCCTAAACAAGCAACCATTATGCAGGTAACCAGGCATCTGGATCAAGCACGACAGCTCAAAATAATCTAAAGGTGCAACGGACCAATCAGGATGTGCACTGATGCCCAAAGATATGTGACCTACTTTCAGGTGGTCTCTTGAAGGCATAAAGGGAAACCTGGTCAATACATGTGGAGTAAGCAAAGATGAGCCAGCAAAGACCAATCTGCAGCCAACCACTCAACATCCAACTGTGCCCTAAACAACCAATCATGAAGCAAGTTGAAGAAAACACCGCAACTTGATATGCTCTAAAGTTGCAATAGACCAATCAGGATGTGCACTGATACCCAATGATATGTGGACATACCCAGTAACTGCTTTCAGGTCTCTTGAAAACAAAAATGGAAACAATACATGTGGAGGGAGCAAAGATTAGCCAGCAAAGACCGATCTGCAGCCAAACTCTCAATGTCCAACTGCACCCTAAGCATCCAATCATTAGGCAGGTGACCAGCCAGGTGGATAAAGCACAGAAGCTAAGTGATGGTTAGATTTTCTTTTGTTATATCTGATGGACTTGTTACAATGTTGCAGAAATGTTACATTTTGCTATCAGTGACACATTTGATCCATTGTTATCAAGTCTTCCATACAGTATGAGACTTCAGCCTTACCAAATGACACTATAACCAGGGGTGTATTTAGGTTTTGTGCTGCCCTAGGCAACACAAAAATCGAACAGCCCCCACCTTCCCCGGCAGAGATAGAGCCTCACACCGACCAACACTAGACCCCCCTCCCCCCACGAAGAGAGCACCCCTGCCCCATCCCCCCTCCCACCTGAGTGAGCCTTCTACTAACCCCCCCCCCATGGCAACAGAAAGACACACACCTTCACAGCTCTGGACATCCCCGTGAATGACAGTTGGACTCTGCATACACCATCAAGCAGTCCGCAGCCTCTCTCGGATCCCACCTGGTCCCCATGCCGCAAATGTCCCTTCTTTCAGGGGGCAGTGCTGCCCCCCTAAAAATGCCACCCTAGGCAAATGCCTTATTTCCCTTGTGGTAAATACACCCCTGACTATACCCATGCTGTTTTTGGCTGTCACACCCCATTGGCTCTTCTTTTAGGTATTTATTCCATTTTTCGCTTTGAGTTGCTTTCTTTAATCCAGTTCCTCAGAATGGTTTATGTGTGTGGTGTCGGTGAGATATTAAACATCCTCTTCCATCCCTCTCCTTGAATAGCTATATGGAGCCATACATCACTTTGCATTTTTTTCCCCAGCTTACAGCATATGATAAAAATGTGCTTTACACGGTGTCCCTGTGTTATGACAGCACTTCAACAGATCCATCATAAGATGTATGGAAAGCAAAGATCTGGTGTGTATGTGTTGAACAAGACATCTTTGCCTTGTTCTCTCTTTTCTCTCTGTTGCCTTCTGTCATTCCCTTTCCATCTCCTATTGTTACGTCTATTTCCCATCTCCCTTACACTCTCATCTCCGTTTCTTCATTGCTTGGATAAAAAAGGAGCCAGTCTCTTTCCATCACTATACACCACTCAAAAAATGAAAGGAACACTTTGAAAACCCACCAGATCTCAATGCGGAAAAATCTGCTGGATGCCTATACTGATATGGATGGGTGATGTGTTAGGAATGTAAGGATGCCCCATTGTTTGATGGAAATGATCGACCTACAGAGGATTGAATTCAAAGACACCCCAAAAATCAAAGAGAAAAAAAATGATGCGTCAGTCGAGTCCATTTTGCTGAAATGTCATTGCAGCAACTCAGAATGGTCCTCAATAGTTTGTATGGCCCCCATGTGCTTGTATGCATGGCTGACAACGTCGGGGGAGGCTCCTAATGAGCACAGATGGTATCCTGGGGGATTTCCTCCCAGATCTGGACCAGGGCATCACAGAGCTCCTGGACAGTCTGAGGTGCAACCTGGCGGCGGCGGATGGACCGAAACATGACATCCCAGAGATGTTCTATTGGATTTAGGTCAGGCGAGCGTGGGGGCCATTCAATGGTATCAATTCCTTCATCCTCCAGGAACTGCCTGCATACTCTCTCCACATGAGGCCAGGCATTGTCGTGCACCAGGAGGAACCCAGGACCCATTGCACCAAGAGGAACCCAGGACCCATTGCACCAGGAGGAACCCAGGACCCACTGCACCAGGAGGAACCCAGGACCCACTGCACCAGGAGGAACCCAGGACCCACTGCACCAGGAGGAACCCAGGACCCACTGCACCAGCGTAGGGTCTGACAATGGGTCCAAGGATTTCATCCCGATACCAAATGGCAGTCAGGGTTTCATTGTCTAGCCTGTAGAGGTCTGTGTGTCCCTCCATGGATATGCCTCCCCAGACCATCACTGACCCACCACCAAAACGGTCATGGAGAACCATGTTACAGGCAGCAGAACGTTCTCCACGGCTTCTCCAGACCCTTTCACGTCTGTCACATGTGCTCAGGGTGAACCTGCTCTCATCTGTGAAAAGCACAGTGTTCTCCTGATTGCCTGTAACTGATTTTAAACCACCCATTGGTTTTTTAAAAAAATACATTTTGGGGTAAAAAAATAACTGTCATGCAAAAAATTGACAGTATCACCTCCTGATTGCCTGTAACTGGCTCTAAAACCCCTAATAGGATAGCAAAGATTTCCCATTGAGACTGAAAAAAATTCCCATTCGCACTGAAACAAATTTCCAATGGGATTGCTTAAAAAAAAAACTTGAATGCAGAAGGCAATATCCCCTCCTGATTGCCTGTAACCAGCTCTAAACCACCCATTGGGATTTAAAAAAAAAAAATCACATTCGGAATGAAAAAATCTTGACATTCAGGAGATGGCAGTATGGCCTCCTGGTTGCCTGTATCTGACACTAAACCACCCATTATGATTGAAATAAAAAATCCCACTGGGATTGAAAAATTCCAATTGAGATACAAAAAAAAATCACTTTGGGACTGAACAAAAATCTCAAATAAACTGAAACAAATTATGTTGGCACTTAAAAAAAAACTAAACTACCCATTGGGAGTGAAAAAAAATTCACAGTGGGACTAAAAAAAAACTGACATTCTGAAGGCAGCAGTATTTGCTCCTGATTTCCTTTAATTGGCTCTAAACCACTTATTAGGTTTGAAAAAAATCCCACTGGGATTGAAAAATTCCCATTGACATTAAAAAAAAAATTCACAATGGAGCTGAAAAAAATCTCATATGGACTGAAAAACATTTATGTTGGGACTGAAAAAAAAATTCCCATTGGGATTAAAAAACAAAACATAAAAAAAGACATGCAGGAAGTGGCGGTATCACCTCCTGACTGCCTGTAACTGGCTCTAAACAACTCATTGGGATTGAAAAGAATTCACATTGAGACTGAAAAAAAATTCCGTTTCGCAATGAACAAAAAAATGGGACTGCTTTAATAAAAAAAATAAACTTGCATGCAGGTGGTGGGAATTCCACCTCTAAACCACCCATTGGGATTAAAAAAAAATCACATTAGGATTAAAAAAAAATGACATGTAGGAGGTGGCAGTATTGCCTACTGATTGCCTGTGATTGGCTCTAAACTACCCAATGGGATTGAAAAAAAATCCCACTGGGATTGAAAAATTCCCATTGACATTAAAAAAAAAAAATCACAATGGAGCTGAAAAAAATCTCATATGGATTGAAAAACATTTATGTTGGGACTGAAAAAAAAAATTCCCAGTGGGATTAAAAAGAAAACATAAAAAAAGACATGCAAAAAGTGGTGGTATCACCTTCTGACTGCCTGTAATGGGTTCTAAACCACCAAATAGAATTTAAAAAAAAGAAAACAAAAAAAAACCTGGCATGCAGGAGGCAGCAGTACTGCCTCCTGATTGCCTGTAACTGACTCTAAACTACCCAGTAGGATTGAAAAAAAAATCCCACTGGGATTGAAAAATTCCCATTGACATTAAAAAAAAAATTCACAATGGAACTAAAAAATATTTTATATGGATTGAAAAACATTTATGTTGGGACTGAAAAAAAAATTCCAATTGGGATTAAAAAACAAAACATAAAAAAAGACATGCAGGAAGTGGCGGTATCACCTCCTGACTGCCTGTAACGGGCTCTAAACAACTCATTGGGATTGAAAAGTATTCACATTAAGACTGAAAAAAAATTCCCTTTCACATTGAACAAAGAACGGGACTGCTTTAATAAAAAAAATAAACTTGCATGCAGGTGGTGGGAATTCCAACCCTAAACCACCCATTGGGATTAAAAAAAAAATCACATTAGGATTAAAAAAAAAAATGGCATGCAGGAGGTGGCAGTATTGCCTCCTGATTGCCTGTGACTGGCTCTAAACCACCAAATAGAATTAAAAAAAAAGCAAACTAAAAAAAAACCTGGCATGCAGGAGGCAGCAGTACTGCCTCCTGATTGCCTGTAACTGACTCTAAACTACCCAATGGGATTGAAAAAAAATACCACTGGGATTGAAAAATTCCCATTGACATTAAAAATAAAAATTCACAATGGAACTGAAAAAAATCCCATATGGATTGAAAAACATTTATGTTGGGACTGAAAAAAAAAATCACACTGGGATTAAAAAAAACTGACACGCAGAAGGCAGCAGTATTGCCTCCTGATTTCCTTTAATCAGCTCTAAACCACCCATTAGGATTGAAAAAAAAAATCCCACTGGATTGAACCATTCAAATTGACATTAAAAAAAAAATCACATTGGGACTGAAAAAAAATCTCATATGGATTGAAACAAATTTATGTTGGGACTGAAAAAAAAATCTCATTGGGATTGAGAAAAAAACAAAAAAAACAAAAAAACTGGCATACAGAAGGTGACAGTAGCACCTCCTTCAAAAAAATGGAATTGCTTTAATAAAAAAATAAACTAACATGCAGGAGGTTGGAATATCACCTCTAAACCACCCATTGGGATTAAAATCAAATCACATTAGGACTAAAAAAAAAAAAAATTGACATGCAGGAGGTGGCAGTATCACCTTCTTATAGCCTGTAACTAAACCATCCACTGGGGCTGAAAAATAAAATAGTAAAGAAAAGAAACAAATTTAATAAAAAAATAATAGAAACATTTGAAAAAAAAATACGAATTCAATTGTTACTATTATTTTCACGAAAGAGATGTAGCAGAATACATTTTGACCTAAATTTATGAAGAAATGTTATTTATTTGCAAAATTGTATAACAAAAAGGAAGAAAAGTGCATTTTTTGTTTAAAAAATTTCAGGTGTTTTTTGTTTTATTTAGCAAAAAATAAAAAACTCAGTGGTGATTAAATACCACCAAAAGAAAGCTTTATTTGTGAAAAAAATGATCAAAATTTCATATGGGTAGTGTTGCATGACTGCGCAATTGTCATTCAATGTGCGACAGAGTGGAAAGCTGAAAATTGGCCTGGGCAGGAAGGGGGTGACAGTGCCCGGTATTCAAGTGGTCAAAGCCTACGTGTGTATGGACACATAGGATAACATGCCGGGGAGTTTACTGGCTGTAGAGAAAAAAAAAACGCCAAAAACAGCCGCTGTAAAAACGCCCCGTGTGCGCGAGGACTTAATATCTTGCTATTCTGCACACCAGGGGAGGACTGACCACTCGAGCACTTGGGCACTGCCTGAGGGCCCGGGGTCAGTAGGGGGCCTCATGAAATGCCCCTGGTACCTTTTATAGGCTTTTTTGGGTGTGTTTTGAGTTTGGGCAAGGACACTGGGGCCCCATGATCCCCTATTGCCCGGGGGCCCCATGAGTTGTCAGTCCGCCCCTGGTGCACACACTTCTTTCAATTCATTATTATAACCAGCTCCGGCTCGGTCGTCTCTGTAGATGTTAAGATATTAGTTTTTTTTTTACATTTGTATCCTAGAGCTGATTTTTATTACTCAAAAAAAAAAAAATCAAAAACTTACTAACTTTCATAAAAGAGGATTTTGATTCCCGAGAACATCTGAAGTCTCAAAAACGTAATGACTAAGTTAGATTGCCTTTAAAAGCAATGAGGCTGTTTGATCCCCGGGGAAAGGAGGAGGATCGAGGAAAGAACACAAGATGCAGTTAGCCTGCCCAGGAGAAAGTGCTTATTGCATGAAATGCGTTGAGGGAACAGCTCGTAACGAGATACAATCAGGTAATGAAAGCCGTATCTACCGCGGGTCAAATTCCATTGAGCTCTCCTTTATTGAATTGTAACGGCTACATTATTACAAGTAAATGCTTAAATAGCGGGGTCTTCTCCTCCTGGGGCCTGTTTGGCTCTGGTGTTCCTGGCATTTGGTGATTACGCCTAAGTGGGAAATATAGGGAAATTGAAATCTGGAAGAGAAGCAGAAGAGAATTAAAGAGGACCAAGCATCAAATACTGTATATTTTTTCATGCTAAGAGTATGTCTACTAAGTCATTTTTAAGTGTAACATTTAAAAATATGTATTACCTCTCAGAAAGATTCCTTGGCAATGCTTTCAGATTCTGAAGGACTGCGCCATCTTTGTTCAGCCAACCTGCAGGGTCACCATCCATTTCCTTTAAATAGCAGTAAGGGCCCCACAGCAATGGAGACAGAGTCCAGAATGGTTTATTATTGGTCAAGGTGCCACACAGATGGCGATAGAGACCAACATGATTTATTGGTAGTCGAGGTGCCACACCAAAGGAGATAGAGTCCAGAATGGTTTACTATTAGTCAAGGTGCCACACCAATGGAGATGTTGTTAAGGTGCCACACCAACAGAGATAGTCCAGAATTATTTATTTGTAGTCAAGGTACAGCACCAATGAAGATAAAGTCCAGAATTATGTATTTGTAGTCAAGGTGCCACACCAAGGGAGGTAGAGTCCAGAATGATTTATTTGTAGTCAAGGTGCCACACCAATGAAGATAAAGTCCAGAGTTATTTATTTGTAGTCAAGGTGCCACACCAATGGAGGTAGAGTCCAGAATGATTTATTTGTAGTCAAGGTGCCACACCAATGGAGATGTTGTCAAGGTGCCACACCAATATAGATATAGTCCAGAATGGTTTACCATTAGTCAAAGTGCCATACCAATGGAGATAGAGTCCAAAATGATTTATTTGTAGTCAAGGTGCCACACCAATGAAGGCAGAGTCCAGAATGGTTTACTATTAGTCAAGGTGCCACACCAATGGAGTTAGAGTCCATAATTATTTATTTGTAGTCAAGGTGCCACACCAATGGAGGTAGAGTCCAGAATGATTTATTTGTAGTCAAGGTGCCACACCAATGGAGATGTTGTTAAGGTGCCACACCAACAGAGATAGAGTCCAGAATGATTTATTTGTACTCAAGGTGCCACACCAATGGTAGTAGAGTCCAGAATGATTTATTTGTACTCAAGGTGCCACACCAATGGTAGTAGAGTCCAGAATGATTTATTTGTAGTCAAGGTGCCACACCAATGGGGGTAGAGTCCAGAATGATTTATTTGTAGTAAAGGTGCCACACCAATGAAGGCAGAGTCCATAATGGTTTACTATTAGTCAAGGTACCACACCAATGGAGATGTTGTCAAGGTGCCACACCAATATAGATAGAGTCCAGAATGGTTTACCATTAGTCAAAGTGCCATACCAATGGAGATAGAGTCCAGAATGATGTATTTGTAGTCAAGGTGCCACACCAATGGAGGTAGAGTCCAGAATGATTTATTTGTAGTCAAGGTGCCACACCAATGGAGGTAGAGTCTAGAATTATTTATTTGTAGTCAAGGTGCCACACCAATGAAGACAGAGTCCATAATGGTTTACTATTAGTCAAGGTACCACACCAATGGAGATGTTGTCAAGGTGCCACACCAATAGGGATAGAGTCCAGAATGCTTTACCATTAGTCAAAGTGCAAAGCCAATGGATATAGAGACCACAATGATTTATTTGTAGTCAAGGTGCAACACCAATAGAGAAATTGTCAAGGTGCCACACCAATAGAGATAGAGTCCAGAATGGCTTATGACAGTATTAGTCATGGTGCCACAGCAATGGAGGTGGAGTCCAGAATAGTTTATTAGTAAATGTGCCACACTAATGTCGATAGTCTAGAATAGTGTATTAGTCTAGGTCAGGGGTCTCCAAACCTTCTAAACAAAAGGTCAGTATACTGTCTTTCAGACTCTAAGGGGGCCAGACTGTGGCCAGTGTGAGTGGAAAATGCCTTGAGAGCAGACAATGCCCCATTGTTGGTATCATGGGAAGGAATAGTGCCCCATCATTGGTGTCAGTGGGAGGAATAGTGCCCCATCATTGGTAATATTAGGAGGAATAGTACCCCTATTATTGGTGTCAGTGGGAAGCATAGTGCCCCATTGTTGGGGTCAGTAGTAGGAATAGTGCCCCATTGTTGGTATCAGTGACAGGAATTATGCCCTATTGTTGATGAAAGTGGGAGTAATACGTTGTATCAGTGAGAGGATTAGTGCCCCAAGGGCCGGATAAGAGTTTCTGTATTCTATTTCCCCTGGTGTGGCACCTTGACGGGAGTGACTTTTGGGGGTGGGGGGACCTCTGTATCATCTCCTCATGTTCCTCTTATGTGTAGGCACCCTATGCCTGTTAGGGGTGCAGGGTAATCTGTCCTAATATCATGTGTCTTGGTTTGGTGGGGTGGGGGGTTGTTCATTGTTTAATGCCATGTGGTTGTCCCATTGTTCTATTGTGTGTCTTGCTTGGGAGAAAACTATTATGGGTTGTATGTGTTTGTGTATTGGCTTGGTGGGGGGTGTCTGCTGATGTCTCTGGTTGCTAGATTTGATTTGCCACACCCTGTGTCCATTTGCAGGGAGGGGGGTTGTTCCCTTGAATGTATATATCTTGTGTTTGTGTTAAAATAAAGCAGTTGACTTCCTGTCTTAAGAGAGTCTGGTGCTGTCTATTTCCTGTATGGTCAGGATGGTGTCCGGGAATCTGGGTTCGGACAGGGAAGTGAGAGTATAACGGAAATACCCAAGTGCGGTCTGGGTTTGGTTCCATGACATATATATATATATATATAATTATTATTATACAGTATTTATAAAGCGCCAATAGTTCGCTCAGCGCTGTACATTACAAAGGGGGACAGAACATGTGACAGAACAATAACAATACAATGCAAAACATGAGGGGATCGAGGGCCCTGCTCTTTCGAGCTTACAATCTAGGAGGGAGGGGATAGTATACAGTATATACTGGAATTTTTGCAGTTATAAACACTATACTGGTAATGGCAGTGATCTGCAACTTATAGTGGGACCAGGGGTGGACTGACAACTCATGGGGCCCCCGGGTAATAGGGGATCATGGGGCCCCTGTGTCCTTGCCCAAACTCAAAAAAGCCTATGAAAAAGGTACCAGGGGCATCTCATGGGGCCCCCTACTGACCCCGGGCCCTCGGGCAGTGCCCGAGTTTCCAAATGGTCAGTCCGCCCCTGAGTGGGACTGTGATAGTGTGGAGGGCAATTTGGCGCTAACAGACAGTGGCTGAGAAGAACACTGACTAACTGATACTGCCTTTGCTAATGACACTAATACGGTGATCAGTGATAATACTGTACATTGTACTAATGACACTGGCTGGGAAGGGGTTAATCAATATGATTTTGTGTTTCAAATTTTATCATACCCGGGATGTTTACTAGACTCTTGTTCCGACAGATTTCAGTGAGTTATTCCTAAGAATTACAGGCCTACAATAAAAAAAGACATATTTCCATGCAAAAAAAGGTACCGCTTTGAGCACAGAAATACTGACTTAATCAGACCGCTAGGGAGGTTAATATTCTGCTAAAACTTTGTGAAGTAGTACAGCTTGGACCTTGAAGAAGGGCACATATTATTTGTAACACAACAAACAATTTACTCCTGCGCTAGGAATGGACTCAGTAGACCCAATAGGAATTTTCTGGAGTATGCACTGCTTGCTGCCTTCAACAGACCGGGGTGGTCCAAATGCACTGGATACAAATGGAGAAACAGAAAAAGGGCGCACCAGCCTAGTGCATTGTCATTTGAAATAATTTATTAAAGAAACAAAAATAGGTATCATACTCACAATGGATATAATAACACAGGCATGTCAAACTGAACAAGATGTATGATCCAAACAACATCTGAGTCCATACGATGGAACCCTGGATGACCAAATGGCTAACGTGTTTCAGTTGGCTCTGAGGAAGAGGTTGTCTCCTCGAAACGCGTTAGCCAGTTGGTCATCCAGGGTTCCATCGTATGGACTCAGATGTTGTTTGGATCATACATCTTGTTCAGTTTGACATGCCTGTGTTATTATGTCCATTGTGAGTATGATACCCATTTTTGTTTCTTTAATAAATTATTTTAAACGATAATGCACTAGGTCAGTGCGCCCTTTTTCTGTTTCTCCATTTGTATCCACATATTATTTGTGAAGTAGTACTGCTTGGACCTTGAAGAAGGGCACATATTATTTGTGAAGTAGTACTGCTTGGACCTTGAAGAAGGGCACATATTATTTGTGAAGTAGTACTGCTTGGACCTTGAAGAAGGGCACATATTATTTGTGAAGTAGTACTGCTTGGACCTTGAAGAAGGGAACATATTATTTGTGAAGTAGTACTGCTTGGACCTTGAAGAAGGGAACATATTATTTGTAAAGTAGTACTGCTTGGACCTTGAAGAAGGATACATATTATTTGTGAAGTAGTACTGCTTGGACCTTGAAGAAGGATACATATTATTTGTGAAGTAGTACTGCTTGGACCTTGAAGAAGGATACATATTATTTGTGAAGTAGTACTGCTTGGACCTTGAAGAAGGATACATATTATTTGTGAAGTAGTACTGCTTGGACCTTGAAGAAGGGAACATATTATTTGTGAAGTAGTACTGCTTGGACCTTGAAGAAGGGCACATATTATTTGTGAAGTAGTACTGCTTGGACCTTGAAGAAGGGCACATATTATTTGTGAAGTAGTACTGCTTGGACCTTGAAGAAGGGCACATATTATTTGTGAAGTAGTACTGCTTGGACCTTGAAGAAGGGAACATATTATTTGTGAAGTAGTACTGCTTGGACCTTGAAGAAGGGCACATATTATTTGTGAAGTAGTACTGCTTGGACCTTGAAGAAGGGCACATATTATTTGTGAAGTAGTACTGCTTGGACCTTGAAGAAGGGCACATATTATTTGTAAAGTAGTACTGCTTGGACCTTGAAGAAGGGCACATATTATTTGTGAAGTAGTACTGCTTGGACCTTGAAGAAGGGCACATATTATTTGTGAAGTAGTACTGCTTGGACCATGAAGAAGGGCACATACCCCGAAAGCTTGTCCTAAAAATTGTATGTTAGTGCAGATAAAAAAAGTATCATGAACAGTCCTCAATTAATACTTTTTCACGAACACAAACCTGTGAGAATTGTTTTTTTTTGTCTTTTCTGCCTGAAGTTCAGCGTTGAGCTTCCACTGTACTGAATTTATCTCTTTGGATCTGTAGCGCCGTTTCCTCTTGTAGAACAAACTCAGGATTTACAGGACGGCACGGCTGCGAAGATTTAGTAAAGTTTACTTTTGGCTCCTCCCGGTCTACATCAAATGTACATAAACAAGTTTTCGGTGTATTCCACACAGCTTAATAAAACTGTCACTGAGCAGCGCCGGTTCGAGACGTACACTCTACAACTGGGAAACTTCGCTCGGTAATGCGTAAAGCTGCTTTCGTATTCTAGGCACCTAATACCCTTTGAACGGTGATTTATCATTTTTTGTGCAACAACAGAAGTGAGTTTTAAGTACACCTATTCTATGAAAATGCTTTTTTTTTTTTTTTTCAAGCAAATTTCCTTGAAGCGGATAGAAAGGCTTCAGCTTCAATTTTCTGATCCATGGATCAAGCTCAGAAATGTACAGTCTGCCACAGATAAAGCAGCCAAGTAATCTTGAACAACCAATGATTGCAGATTGATGAGCTGGAGCAAACTTAAAAAAAAAATGTGAATCATGGCTATGCAAATGAATGCTCCCCCCCCCCCCCCCCCGCAGAAACCATCATCTAGGACATGGACCAGTTTTACAACTCAAAAAAAATCATTCTAGCAATATTTTATCTTTGCGTGGACTGAGAGGTGGAATTGGCGCTGTGGAAGAGCAAAGAAATTCATAATATCTTCATCAGAGAAATGATTTTTCATCTGTGGTTTATTGATATCCCGATATGCGTGCTCTCACATGAAAGTGTGGTTCTACGAGCCATTTAATGGTTAGGTTTTTTTTTTCTAGGGTCAAAAAGTGATGTAGAAATGTGATTATAGGTAAAATTGAGTTTTAAGTATGGTAGGAGTATATGAAGGACAGCCCGGAACTCTGGTAAAGTATTGACAATGGAAAACCAGTCAAAATCAGCATTGGAGATGGGTTTTTGGTTCTGCATTGGAGACAAGCTCTTGGTTCAGCATTGTAGATGGTTTCTTGGTTTAACATTTGAGATGGGTTCTTGATTCAGCATTGAGAATGAGTTCTTGGGTCAGTTTTGGAGAGGGATTATATGTTCAACTTTGGATGCAGGTTCTTGGTTCATCCTTGGAGATGGGTTCTTGGTTCATCCTTGGAGATGGGTTCTTGATTCAGCATTGAGAATGAGTTCTTGGGTCAGTTTTGGAGAGGGATTCTATGTTCAACTTTGGATGCAGGTTCTTGGTTCATCCTTGGAGATGGGTTCTTGGTTCTTCCTTGGAGATGGGTTCTTGATTCAGCACTGGAGATGGGTTCTTGGTTCATCCTTGGAGATGGGTTCTTGATTCAGCACTGGATATGGGTTCTTAGTTTAGCATTGAGGGTAGGTTCTGCACTTGACATAGGTTCATGATTCAGCATTGGAGACGGATTCTTAGGTCAGCATTGGAGATAAGTTCTTAGTTTAGCATTGGGTTTGGGTTGTGATTTTAATGCTGGAGTTCTTTATTAAGGGGGTGAATAAGGTTCAGGAGGGCAGTATTTTCAATATGAAGCTAAGACCAAGAACATGGGGACATGACCTCAAACTAATTTTAGAAAGTATTCTTTAGTTGAAGGATGGATTCTTGGTTCGGAATTGGCAATGAGTTCTTGCTTCAGCATTGAAGAAGGGATCTTGGTTCAGCATTAACGATTGGATTCTTGGTCCAGCCTTAGAGATGAGTTCTTGATTTAGCATTGGGGATGGGTTCTTGGTTCAGCATTGGAGAAGGGTTCTTGGTCCAAGAATGCTGAGAACTCCAAATTGGGTAAGAAGACACTGAATCACAGTGCTGGGAGGTCTCTTCATTGAGATTTGGAGTACCCTACATTCTCAACATCTCTATGGCAGAAGATGAGGTCACCCTTGGCTTTGCTGTGTAGGTGGAAGCCAAGGAAAGGTGAGTATAATAACTTTTTTTCTCCTGCAGGTATTTTCTATATCTTTATTTACAGCGAGCGTGGGAACAAAATGTAAAAAACGAACCTTCCTTTTGTTGAAGGTCCACTTTAAGTCATTCCAATGATTCAGAGAAGGGATTATCAATTAGGCGGCTAGACGGAGAGAAGTTCCTGTGTTATTGTTCAGACATGCTGTAATAATACTTGCACTTTGGGTTCCCTGCAACACATACTAATTGCAAAGTGGGGGAAGAAGAAAAAAATAATAATGATCGAAGTTGCTGAAAGATATTTACTGGAAATAATTAGGAAGTCTGGACAAAAAAGATTAAGGAATCCCTGCTTTCAAACACACAGCCGACTTTTGGTTCCAGGTAAAATGTGTGACTTGGTGATAAGCCAGCCTCGTATTTCAGAAACATCTTTCTTAATTAAATGGAGTAGACAGTGCGTAGAAAAATGACTGCTATTATGAAGTTGCTGTGGCAGGTTTGCATGTTATACAGTATTTTGGCTTTGCCGAGCCTTCTCTGTGCGCCGTGATACAATGTATCAAGAGTGGTTGGGGTTGTGTGCGACATTCAGTGCCGCTGAAGGGGGTGCTGAGTTTGGACGTTTCAAATGTGCTCTCAGTTCTCACTAACTGCAAGTCAAAAGAGCTGTTGAATTTTATTTATTTTTTTTCAATTTGAAGGTGTTACAGTAAAATCAATATGTATATGTACCGTATTTGCCGGCGTATAAGACGACCCCCTACTTTTCCTGCTAAAATGTAGTGTTTGGCCTATACTCACCGTATAAGACTACCCCTCTTCCAAGACCGGGGTCTGGATGACAACCAACTCACTGTCCCATCTGGACCCATGTGGTCCTGCCATTTTGGAGCCTTTTCTTCCCCCAGCCATCTCGAGTTCATCCTCACAGAGCTGACAGCAGGAGGCAGGAAAGTTCTGGATGGAAAGCGGGAGCTCTCTGAGGTTAACAAGCAGGTGATTGGTTGCTAGGATGAAGGGCAGTCCTAGCAATCAATCAATCAATCAATCAATCACTGTCTGTCAATCACTGTTTGTGTAAGGTAGGTAAGGACAGTGGGTGGGGGGGTGAAGTTAAAGGGGCTAAGGATATTAGTGTGAAGGGGGGCTGATGTGAAAAGAATCCAAGAACTGAATGTATGGGGGGGGGCCTGAGGACTGAATGTGGTAGGGCTTAGAACAGTAATGTTGGTGGGGAACTGAGGACATTAAGTGGGGGGGGGGTGAGGACAGTAGTGGGGGGGTTTTGAGAACATTAAACTTAAAGTGAAGGAGCTGAGGCCTGAAATGTAAGGGGCTAGAGGCTGTGATGTGGGGGGCTGAGAGCGTTAAAGTGGGAGGGGGGGTGCTGAGGACAGTAATGTGGGGGACTAAGGAATGTGGTGTGTGGAGACTAAGCACATTAAAGTGGGGGGCTGAGATCTGTAATGAGGGGTGGCTGAGGACAGTAACATGGGGGGGCAGTGGACAGTAATGTGAGGGCTGAGGACAGTAATGTGAGAGCTGAAGACAGTGATGTGGGGGAGGCTGAGGACAGTAATGTGTGGGCTGAGGACAGTAACGTGAGGAAGGCTGAGGACAGTAATGAGGGGGCTGAGGACAATAACATGGGTGGGGGGCAGTGGACAGTGATGTAAGGGCTGAGGATAGTAATGTGAGGGCTGAGAACAGTAAGGTGTGGGGGCTGAGGACAGTAAGGTATGGGGGCTGAGGACAGTAACATGGGGGGGCAGTGGACAGTAATGTGTGGGCTGAGGACAGTGATGTGGGGGAGGCTGAGCACAGTAATGAGGGGGCTGAGGACAGTAACATGGGGGGAGGCAGTGGACAGTAATGTGTGGGCTGAGGACAGTAATGTGAGGAAGGCTGAGGACAGTAATGAGGGGGCTGAGGACAATAACATGGGTGGGGGGCAGTGGACAGTGATGTGAGGGCTGAGAACAGTAAGGTGTGGGGGCTGAGGACAGTAAGGTGTGGGGGCTGAGGACAGTAACGTGGGGGGAGGCTGAGAATAGTAATGAGGGGGCTGAGGACAGTAATGTGGGGGGGGGCTGAGGACAGTAATTTGGGGGCTGAGGACAGTAAGTTGGGAGGGGGCCGAGGACAGTAACATGGGCAGATGATGTAAAAAGTGGAAGAGTACTCTGCAGTGAAGGGGAGAGTACTATTGGGGGGGGAGAAGGTTGGGTTGATGTCAAGAAAGTGTGAGAACACTACTGTGAAAGGGGTGGAGGGGGTGATGTAAAGGGGGAGCTGAGGACACTCATCAAGGGGGGATCTTGCTGTGAATGAGGAGGGGACTGTGAAGTGCAGTGGGGGTTGGGGACACTGATGTAAGAACAGTCTCAGATCTGTACATGCGCATTTGGCACATGCATTGTGGGTAGGTCAGCCCATTCATTTTAATGGGCTGCACTACCCGCGAGAAACGCGAAGAAGTCACGGACCATTTTTTTTTTTTTTTTTTTAAATTCCACCACAGCAACATGCGGGTTGGCGCACATGAAAATGCACCGCAAGTGCCTACATGAGATTCGGACCCCTGATGCATGAACATTTTAATGCCCGGACCTCGGTGAATTTCAATTCAGTACCCCTGCACTATAGGCACATCAAAAAATAAAACCACATTGATGGAGTAGCAGCTTACTGACATGTTACCTTTTAAAGTATTTCAGATTTAATTTCTGGATAAATCA
Source organism: Staurois parvus (assembly GCF_062004578.1). NCBI lineage: Eukaryota > Metazoa > Chordata > Amphibia > Anura > Ranidae > Staurois > Staurois parvus. The sequence goes on along the minus strand of NW_028319311.1, from coordinate 487,876 downwards.
TTTACAATGTTTTGTAATGTGCCAGAAATTTTTGCAAATTTTTTTCTTTTCGCATGGCAGTCTGCATACGGCAGCGCCCGAAACAAGAAGTAATTCTGTCCTAAGGTATTATCCCAGAGGCAGCGAGGAGGATTTAGTTGCTTTGGAGTTACAGAAGCAATAAGATCTGTCCAATTTTAACTGATGACTCAGACATTTTAGAAGCTCACCCTGGGACGAGCGCGAAGCCGATAAAATCTTTGCCAGCGTCTGAAAAATAATTGCCGGTGGCGAGTGCTGACCAAGAGATTAGCCGTTCTGTGAGCATTGTTCTTAAAAGCTTTGCTGCTATTGAATTAGCCTGCTGGCTCGTTTGTCATTCAATATGTCATCCTGAAGGCTGCGTTGTAGTTAGAGAAGCACAAGATTGTTTTGCTGAAACACAAAATGTTAAAAAAGAAGACTTGCTTCTAAAATGTTTAATTGTCCAGATCCGCCTGGTGGGGCCCTTTCGGCCCTTTGACCAACTGATTCTGAAAATCACATTATCCAAATAAAGTGGAACCGCTTCCTCCCGCCCTATAGCAGAAGTACTGCTACAGGGCGACACGGGTGCGCAAAATCACATACATATATATATATATGTGTTTTTGCAGTTCTGGGTAGGGGGCGTGTGCATCCTACGTGCGCCGCCATTTGCGGTCTCAGCTGTCAATCACCAGGTCCCTGCCAGTGATTCCCCACCGGCACCCGGCGATCTCCAAGAATTATCTAAGAGGGAGAGACCTGTGTATAAACAACACAGATCTCTCCCCTCTAAGCTCCCGCACACTGCTTTGTATGGTTCTGCATAGCATAGCCATACAAAGCAGTGTGCTTACAGTGAAACACACACACAGCAATCTCCAAGAATTACCGAAGAGGGAGAGACCTGTGTAGAACCAACACAGATTTCTCCCCTGTGAGCTCCCACACCCTGCTTTGTATGGTTCTGCATAGCATAGCCATACAAAGCAGTGTGCTTACAGTGAAACACACACACAGCAATCTCCAAGAATTACTGAAGAGGGAGAGACCTGTGTAGAACCAACACAGATCTCTCCCCTGTGAGCTCCCACACACTGCTTTGTATGGCTCTGCATAGCAGAGCCATACAAAGCAGTGTGCTTACAGTGAAACACACACACAGCAATCTCCAAGAATTACTGAAGAGGGAGAGACCTGTGTAGAACCAACACAGATCTCTCCCCTGTGAGCTCCCACACACTGCTTTGTATGGCTCTGCATAGCAGAGCCATACAAAGCAGTGTGCTTACAGTGAAACACACACACATCACACAGTTAACCCTTAGATCGCCCCACATGCTTTTTATTAGCACTGATCACTGTATTGGTGTCACAGGGGATGTCAATGACACCAAGTCAGTTCCCCCCCCCCCCCCCAGTGTCAGAATGCCCACCGCAGTCCCGCTATAAGTCACTGATTGCCGCCATTACTAGTGAAAAAATCCCAGTATCTATACCGCCATTTGTGAACGCTAGAACTTTCACGTAAACCGATTCATTTACACGTATTAGAATTTTTGTTTTAGCAAAGACACGGAACAGAATATATTTTGGCCTAAATTTATGACGAAATTTGATTTTTTTTAAATACTTTTGATTTTTTTGATTTTTTAAAATTATTTTTACTGGACATGTTTAATAGCAAAAATAAAAAAAAAGATTTTTTTCAAAATTGTTTTGTTATAGTGCAAAAAATAAGAAACGTACAGGCGATCAAATACCACCGAAAGAAAGCTCCATTTGAGGGAAAACAAGGGCATACATTTCATTTGGGTGCAGCGTTGCATGCCCGCGCAATTGTCAGTTAAAGTAACGTGCGCTGTATAGCAAAAAATAGCCTGTTTAGGAAGGGGGAGTAAATCCTCTGGAGGGCGAGGGGTTAATGTATTCTATCCATTGAAATGAAGGAACTTTCAGAAGTTTAGGCACGTTGGGCGTTTTTTCTGCCCAAAAGCTCCTTTCCTGGATGCGATTTGGTGCATTGGGATTTCTGCCCCTGAACACCCCTGCCTCTAAACCCCTGTAAACCCCTATGTGTGCATGGACACTAACACAGTAGGACATTTAGAGGCAGAAAAAAAATCAATTGCCTGTAAAACGGCCTTTGACGTGTGCATGGGGCCTTAAGTTAGGGAGACAATTGTCAGAGATGCCTCCTAGAGATGGGTGATAATTGGGCTCCTATTGCCCAAACAAAGATTTGCACTGGATTTTGAAAGCTAACAAGTTGAATGAATATTCCTGGATTCACAAAGTCTTTATACCATTAGAGCATTTTTTTCTTTACATGACTGAAGATCATTCCATCGAGCAATAGAGAACAAAATGTCCCCATTTGACCAACGTACCTTGTAAAACGCGCTTACAGGTATGTGAGACTTTTATGTTTCATTGAATCTGGTAAATTACACCCAAATTTAAACTTTTAAAAGCAGAGTTTCTACATTTCACGCTCTCAAAAAGCTTTCACTGATGTATCCAAAGTGCAACCATCAGGTTTTCTGATACATATTTAATAAAAGCCTTTCAGAGGGAAGAATTATTATATAATAGAGTCCTTGGGTGAATATTATGGAAATGTAGATGTAAAATGTAGAAGCCCACATTAAATTTTACATAAATGTTCTCTATGTTCCAAGGCAATCTATGATATAAGGAATTACGGTGAGATTTATTTATAAAATCTTGAGCAAAGAAACAAGATATAGTGATGTTCCATATAAGAGCCAATTCCGATTATTTTCTTTCGGAATAAAAATGTCCGAACAATGTCTTGGGAGTCCAACATTCTGTAATAATTTCTTCTGTAATAATAAACAGGCAGCCAACATGCTTTGGGGGCCAAAAAAATTTCCCTACATCAGGGCTAAAAAAAAAAAGAAAAGAAAAATGGGAACATTAAGAATTTACTATTATATGGCAGAATTTACTCATTCCCCTTATAACTATACCAAGAAAGATGGAATTTGTGCTGTAAATACCACACCTGGAACGATTTTGATACCATTAACCAATTGCCCACAGGGCACTTTTATCCCCTTCCTGCCAATGCCAATTTTCACATTTCAGTGCTGTTGCACTTTAACTGACAATTGCGCAGTCATGCAATACTGTAAAAACATTTTTTTAGAATTTTTTTTAACACAAATAGAGTTTTCGTTTGGTGGTATTTAATCACCACTGTATTTTCTATCTATCTGTCAGGAATGGACTTGCCAATAGTGGCGGGACTCACCTGCCTTGTGGGCTGCAGTACCAGGGCTGGCCAGCGGGTGCTCTCAACAACCAGAGGTTCACTTCGGCAATTAGCCATCACCTGGGGCTGATTGCAGGTGGTGTATTTAAGGGATGGCCAGACCTGCAGTCTGTGCCTTGGTGTGTGTTTTTCCATGGGCCCCTGTACCTTGTAACCTGCATTCCTGTTCCTGCCTGACTTGTTGCCGACCCTGCCTGATCCTGACCTCTGCTGACTTCTCCTGTTTGATCCCTGGCTTGTGACCCTGACCATTCTCTCCGCCTGCTCCTCCTGTTCCTACCTGCCCGATAGTTATCGACCCGGCCTGCCTGACTACGTTGTGCTCTATATGTGTATGTACCTGTGTATCTATATCAGTTTAGGTTTGGGTTTGTTTCACCTTGTTGTGTGTATTTGTGTTAGCTTGGGGTTTGGTGCACTGCGTTTATATTTGTATTGTTAGTCTTTAATAAATTGTCTTATTTATACCATATCTGAAGCTTGCATTTCCCTGTGTCAGTCCACACACTTCTGGTCACACCCCCATCCCTGACACTATCTATCTATCTATCTATCTATCTATCTATCTATCTATCTATCTATCTATCTATCTATCTATCTATCTATCTATACAGTTGTGTTCAAAATAATAGCAGTGTGTTGAAAAAAGTGAATAAAGCTGAAAATCCTTCTAATAGCTTTTATTTCCATCCACACAAATGCATTGGGAACACAACACATTCTATTCCAAATCAAAACATGAAGAAAAATAGATCAAATTTGTGTTCCTCAAAAAAAAATTGAAGAAAAGTGAATATTAGATGGTTCAAAAAAATCGCAGTGTTTGTATTCTTCTTTACAAACTCAAACATTCACTATATAAACTGAGAAATGTTTGAAGATTTTGCTTTCCTTTGAATGACTTCATGAATATTTGGTTGTAGTCGCACTGTTTGTGAGAACTGCTGTACATCTGTGTTGCATGGAGTCACCCAACTTCTGGCCCCTGTGATCAGGTATTCCAGCCCAGGATGATTGGACCACATTCCACAGTTCTTCTCTATTTCTTGGTTTTGCCTCAGAAACGGCATTTTTGATGTCACCCCACAAGTTTTCTATTGGATGAAGATCCGGGGATTGGGCTGGCCACTCCATAACGTCCATCTTGTTGGTCTGGAACCAAGATGTTGCACGTTTACTGGTGTGTTTGGGGTCGTTGTCTTGTTGGAACACCCATTTCAAGGGCATTTCCTCTTCAGCATAAGGCAGCAGGACCTCTTCAAGTATTCTGATGTATTCAAACTGATCCATGATCCCTGGTATGTGATAAATAGGCCCAACACCGTAGTATGAGAAACATCCCCATATCATGATGCTTGCACCACCATACTTCACGGTCTTCACAGTGTACTGTGGCTTGAATTCAGTGTTTGGGGGTCGTCTGACAAACTGTCTCCGCCCACTAGACCCAAAAAGAACAATCTTACTTTCATCAGTCCACAAAATGTTGCGCCATTTCTCTTTAGGCCAGTCAATGTGCTCTTTGGCAGATTGTAACCTCTTCAGCACATGTCTTTTTTCCAACAGTGGGACTTTGCGGGGGCTTCTTGCAGATAGCTTGGCTTCACATAGGCGTCTTCTAATTGTAACAGTCCTCACAGGGAACGTCACACCTTCTTTCATCTTCCTGGAGCTGATTGTTGGCTGAGTCCGCGCCATTTTGGCTATTCTTCTATCCATTCCAATGGTAGTTTTTAGCTTTCTTTCACGTCTTTCAGGTTTTGGTTGCCATTTTAAAGCATTTGCGATCATTTTAGCTGAGCAGCCGATCATTTTCTGCACTTCTTTATATGTTTTCCCCTCTCCAATCAACTTTTTAATCAAGGTACGCTGTTCTTCTGAACAATGTCTGGAACGACCCATTTTCCTCAGAATTTCGGAGAGAAATGCACTGTAACCAGCATGTCCAACATTTGCTGCCTTCCTTCCTTAAATAAGGGCAATAATTGCCCCTGTTTTTCAAAGAATGAATGACCTCACTAATAGAACTCCACACGGCTATTATTTTGAACACGCCCCTTTCAATGAGTGATTCAATGACACAGAATCAGCAGCATGCATGTCATGACTGTTGGGTCTGTTGGATTTCTATTACTCTACTACACCTGCTAGGAAATTATTTGCCATGTAGAAATATCATTTCTACCAAAAACAGTGATTGATCCGGTTAGTGATGTCTGAGTGCTATTATTTTGAACGCAACTGTATATATATTTATTTATTTTTTAAACTTATATTTATCTATAAACTAAAAAAGTCTGAAAATGAAAAAAAATGCATTTTTCTTTCTTGCAAATAAATAATCTTTCTACATACATTTAGGCCAAAATGTATTCTGCTACATGTCTTTGGCGAAAATAACCCAAATCAGTGTTTATGAATTAGTTGGCAGGAAAGTTATAAAGTCAACAAACTATGGTATATACCGTTAGGTTCATATATATATGGACACAGGCACAATTTTATTTTTTTTTCTGGTATTGACCAAAACATATTCAAGCTATAGTTATATTATGGATATGGGCCGAAAGTGCACACTATCGGGTTTAATTTGAGGGTATGTACATCCAAATTGGAGGAAGGGTTTATGAATTACAGCTCTTAAGGATAGCCATCCCCCCTTTTTCAAGGGGCTAAAAGTAATTGAACAAATGAATATAATCATAAATAAAATGACTGCCTGAAGTTTGGAACCCATTGACATTACCAAAGACTGGGTTTCCTCCTTTCTGATGCTTTGCCTGAAGTCTGGAACCCATGGACATGACCAAAGACTGGGTTTCCTCCATTATGATGCTTTGCCTGAAGTCTGGAACCCATGGACATGGCCAAAGACTGGGTTTCCTCCTTTCTGATGCTTTGCCAGAAGTCTGGAACCCATGGACATGAGAAAAGACTGGGATTCCTCCTTTCTGATGCTTTGCCTGGAGTCTGGAACCCATGGACATGACCAAAGCCTGGGTTTCCTCCTTTCTGATGCTTTGCCTGAAGTCTGGAACCCATGGACATGAGCAAAGACTGGGATTCCTCCTTTCTGATGCTTTGCCTGAAGTCTGGAACCCATGGACATAACCAAAGACTGGGTTTCCTCCTTTCTGATGCTTTGTCTGAAGTCTGGAACCCATGGACATTACCAAAGACTGGGCTTTCTGCTTTCTGATGTTTTTCCTGAAGTCTGGAACCCATGGACATGACCAAAAACTGGGTTTCCTCCTTTCTGATGCTTTGTCTGAAGTCTGGAACCCATGGACATTACCAAAGACTGGGTTTCCTCCTTTCTGATGCTTTGTCTGAAGTCTGGAACCCATGGACATTACCAAAGACTGGTCTTTCTGCTTTCTGATGCTTTGCCTGAAGTCTGGAACCCATGGACATGACCAAAAACTGGGTTTCCTCCTTTCTGATGCTTTGTCTGAAGTCTGGAACCCATGGACATTACCAAAGACTGGTCTTTCTGCTTTCTGATGCTTTGCCTGAAGTCTGGAACCCATGGACATGACCAAAGACTGTGTTTCCTCCTCTCTGATGCTTTGCCAGGCTCTAACTGCAGCTGTCTTCAGTTGTTCTTTGTTTGTGGGTCTTTCTGCCTTTAGTTTTGCCTTCAGCAAGTGAAATGCATGCTCAGTTGGGTTTCAGCCCATATCCATTATATAATTATAACTTGAATATGTTTTGGTAAATACATTAAAAAAACTAAAATTGTGCCTGTGTCCAAATATATATGGACCTAACTGTATATGAGGACTGTACCGAAAGTAATGCAAAAGTGGCCATAGCTTTTTTCTGCACTTTCATAGGTTGTTCAAGTTTCACCTGTTGGTAGAGTAACTCTTCCTCTGTGGTGTGGTGACTCCTCTTCTTTTTCATTGCCAATAAATAATGGATTCCAAGTGGAAGCAATGTGCTGTTATTGAGTTCTTGACGAAGAAGGGGTACAGGCTATCTGGCATCCAAGGCTACAGAATGTCTAGAATGACTAGAGCAATGACTTGTTATTGGTGAATGTGTCATCTCCATAAATTTTCTGTAGCCCTCTGTAGATGTCGGACAGCCTGCACCCCTCCTTCATCAAGAACTCAATGATGGTGCGTTGTTTCTGTGGTAGTGAGCCCTTGTAGAAGGCCAACTCGGGTCCCAACCCAATCCCAACCTGCTTATTCACCAGGGCCACTGATGGTGGGGATGGACTTGCAGAAAGCTGAGACCAGGTCGCAGCCTCCATGTATGCCCAGCTGACAATGCAGAGACCACTTGTGTGTGCAAAGTACAAATTGCAGAAGACATAAGAGGATCTGAAAAATGGGCCAAGGTCAGGATGGGCGGCAAGCATGAAAAAACGGTAGAAGAAGCCGGGTCGGTACACGGGAAGTCAGACACAAAATACAAGTGATACAAGACAAACCGGGGGCTCAGAGAAACTGGGAAGTTGCTCAGGCAACACAGGGTGCACTGAACATTTCTTATATAGAGAAGCAGACTGGAAGTGATAGATAGCAAAGGAATATGAATCCACAGTAGACCAGAAGACGCCCATAGGTGAACACGGGTGAGTAGCACATGTAGATATAAACACAGGTCTAGCAGAAGCACAGCAGAATAGAGGTAAGAAGGAACTGCAGGCTAAACCGTAACATTCTGCTTGAAATCCGTTACTTACCTGCAATGAAAAAGAGGAAGAGTTACTCTACCAGCATGTGAAATTTGAATGACCTATGTAAGTTCTGCCTACTTTTGCATGACCAAAGATGGCTTGTAAGTCCCACTAAACCAATACCTACCCCTCATCCTTAAGCTAAGTAACCACACTGACAACAAATGGAGTTGATGGCCCAAAACTGTCCTTTTATTACAACCATCAATAAATAACATTTTTTAAATAACAGAAAAACACAGTATAAACATACGTTCTTTCAAGGTCCCAATAGGCATCAAGAAAACAAATATCCTGCTTAACTAGGCCTCCAGCCACAACATCACCGACTCGGAGACACCACCGCAGATACCCCCACCAGAACAACTGGAAGCTGTACCTCAGACGGGTTCCTACAAAGTGCCTTTTCTTGTGCCCACATTAACCAATGAGGACCTTGCACCTTGCCGGATGTCCCCCAGCACCAATATGGCACAACCACCACCAAGACAAACCATCAAACAACGGGCAGGCTGGAGGGAAGTTTGCCCTGTGAAAACTCTCTTCAGACTGAAAACCCCCTGCCACACCCTGTAAGACCACCCTTCATAGCTCCCCCCACTCCTTCCTTAACTATTTTATCTCTCCTTTATGCTAATGGGACTCTGCGTCTCCCAACCCCCTTTAACCCCTGTCATGCCGGACCTTCGTTCAGGTCTTCTTTCTTTTTACTCCGGGTCTTCCTTTACTTTCGGTACGGTCCTCATACTATTTCAAAACAACAATTTTCTTGAAAAAAAGTGCCCAATAAATAACACCCCAGTATATACAATTTCAAAAAAGAGCCCCCCTAGAACTGCCCTATGATTATATCGATTTTTTTTTTTCTCAGTGATGTTCAGTTATAAGGGCTTTGATTCCTCTAAGCGTTTGGTGGCACTTGTTCTCTTCTTCAGGAGGATATGGATGTGAAGCTTTTGTGCAGGAAAGAATTTATAAAAATCTTAGAATATATAAAGATTTGGCGCTGGAGGGGTATAGTAGAGCTACTAATAAGTCCAAATTGTCCATCAACAAAGTCCAAAAGGAGGGGAGGGGGAATAAACTATGAGTGTTCCCAATGGGAATGGGCAAAAAACAGCAGCAGCAGCAGCAGTGGCAGCACCCTCAGAGTAAAGCTGGACTCTGTAAGCAAAGGAGAGAGAAGAGAGGGGCACCAGACTAAGTGTAGCATAAGCAGTAACGATTTATTGGCATAAAGACAATTGGCAACTCACAAGAAATATGAAGGGTAAAAGCATGTCACCAGTGATGTGATCCGAGCCAATCCTGAGAGCCGGTATAGGACAGGAGGAGTCCAAGCGTCATAATGGTAGCTGGAAAGGGGATCCTGCAGTGGCCGGCCACTGCAGGGAACCAGCGTGGAATGCAAATGGCGCCGGGGTGGACATGACATCTCTCTCCATAAAAATCTTACATCAGACAGTGAAAAAGTACTGTATTTTTCTCTCCATAAGAAAACATTTTCCCCCCCAAAAATGGGGGAAAATGTCTGTGCATCTTATGGAGCGAATATGGAGCGCCCGGCCTGGTATTTCCCCCATGTTAGAATACCAGGCTGGCCTCTCAGCTCTTCTCTGCAGACCTCCAGTGGTCCTACCTGTTCCTCGATCCAGCGAGGTCCTCAGTCTTTCTCTCCTCGGCGTCAGCATGGGCACCCGGGTGCCCACTATGCATGCGCGAGAAATGCTGCACTTTTCAATGGACCTGTAATCTTCTGGGACCAGAAGATTACGGGGAGGGAGGGGGAAGGACAACTCTGTTAAAGTGGGAGCGAGTACCTGTCAAATTTGGGTACCAAAGGTCGCAGTCTCTAGTCTTCTGTACTGATGATCAGTGCCCTGATGATTGGTGCCCAGTAGTGCCGCCCACAAGTGCCCAGCAGTACCACCCACAAGTGCTCAGCAGTGCCACCCACCTGTGTCCATCAGTGCCCAGCAGTGCCACCCACCAGTGCCCATCACTGCAGCCCAGCAGTGCCATCCATCACTGCAGCCCAGCAGTGCCACCTATCAGTACCTTTTTATTTTTCAAATTTTTTGCTCTCTTTGTTTATAGCGCAAAAAATAAAACACACAGCGAGTAAATACCACCAAAAGAAAGCTCTATTTGTGTGCAAAAAATGATAAAAATTTCATATGGATACAATGTTGACCGCGCAATTGTCATTCAAAGTGTGAGAGCACTGAAAATTGGCCTGGGCAGGAAGGAGGTATAAATGACCGGCAGGAAGGGGGTATAAGTGCCAGGCAGGAACGGGGTATAAGTGCCCAGCAGGAAGGGGGTATAAGTGTCCGGCAGGAAGGGGTATAAGTGACCGGCAGGAAGGGGTATAAGGTCCCGGCAGGAAGGGGGGTATAAGTGCCTGGCAGGAAGGGGGTATAAGTGTCCGGCAGGAAGGGGGTATAAGTGCCCAGTAGGAAGGGGGTATAAGTGCCCAGCAGGAAAGGGGTATAAGTGCCCGGCAGGAAGGGGGTATAAGTGCCCAGCAGGAAGGGGGTATAAGTGCCCAGCAGGAAGGGGGTATAAGTGCCCGGCAGGAAGGGGGTATAAGTGCCCGGCAGGAAGGGGGTATAAGTGCCCAGCAGGAAGGGGTATAAGTGCCCGGCAGGAAGGGGGTATAAGTGCCCGGCAGGAAGGGGGTACAAGTGCCAGGCAGGAAGGGGGTACAAGTGCCCGGCACGGAAGGGGGTATAAGTGCCCGGCACGGAAGGGGATATAAGTGCCCGGCAGGAAGGGGGTACAAGTGCCTGGCAGGAAGGGGGGTATAAGTGCCTGGCAGGAAGGGGATATAAGTGCCTGGCAGGAAGGGGGTACAAGTGCCTGGCAGGAAGAGGTATAAGTGCCCTGTAGGCAAGGGGTTAAGTCTCTCTCTCCTGGCGAAGTGATATAAATACAAATGTAGGTCACTGATCCTTTGACTTGGAACGTAGACAGAGCTGTATTTTTTGCTCCACGGACAGATTGATCAGATATTTTAAGGCCGGAGTTAATTTCTGAAGGCAAAAAGTGAGCTTTTATCCGGCCCTCGTCTGCGCACCAACAGTTCAATGCGATGGGAATGGTCTGAATGTGCTGAGATTGATCGCGGCACGGGAACCTTTTCTGCTTACATGGCAAAATGTAATTGTGTTGCTGAAAATGTGAGAATGACTTTTAGGAAGTGAGGGGAACTTTGGTCCTATGAGATTCTCCGTTCTGCGCTCGGCTGAGGACAGGCAAAGAATATAACTCAGCCTGTTGCAGGCTAAAAGGGAAGAGGATTTAAAGCAGGTCCCAAACCTGCATTTAAACAACTGCTGAGATCAAAGAATTTAGGAAAACAGGTTCACTGTGTCTTCACTTCCAGTCTGGACACTTTCCCCCCCTTCCAGTCCGGACACTTTCCCCCCCTTCCAGTCCGGACACTTTCCCCCCCTTCCAGTCCGGACACTTTCCCCCCCATTCCAGTCCGGACACTTTCCCCCCCTTCCAGTCCGGACACTTTCCCCCCCTTCCTGTCCAGGCCTATTTTCAGCTTTCAGCGCTATCACACTTTGAATGACAATTGCGCGGTCATGCAACACTGTACTCATATGATTTTTTTAGCATTTTTTTAGACTGATAAATCTTTATTTTGGTGGTATTTATTCACCACTGGGATTTTTTTCTTTTGTACTATATAAATGAAAAAGTCAAAAAATTTTGAAAAAAGTGTTTTTCTTATAAAATTTTGCAAATAAATAATCTTTCTTCATAAATCTTGGCCAAAATGTATTCCGTTATCTTTTTAGTAAAAAAAAAAAAAAAATAACCCAAATTAGTTTATAACCAAAAATTATAATTTTTCAAAAATTTTTTTTACATTTTAATTTTTTTTTAATATTATTATTTATGGCTTTTTTTAACGTACTGTCACCCTAGCAGTACAGTGTCACCATAGTGACACTGTACTACTTGTGAGGGGTGATGAAGATTTTTTTTTTTTTCTACACTGATTGCTTTTATACCCATAAAGGCTGTAAAAGCAATAATTTCCCCTTCTCTCTGGCTGCATTCTTGCAGCCATTGAGAAATACTGTGTGAGCTGTGATTGGTCACAGCTTGTCACATGGTACAAGGCTGTTGTGAATGGCCCTGTACCATGTGACCTCTGTGATCATTCATAGATTTCACTAGTAGTAAGCAATGATGTCAGGAAGTGACATCTTGCTTACTACTATTCATGTGATCACTGATTGGCCAATCAGACCTCACACAGAGGTCCCATACAGCGATTGGTGATCGCAGTGCTGCGTGCTCCCAGGAAGCGCGCATAGGCTGTAAATGCGGGGCGTCGTTTATGAACGGCAACCCGCTCCTGCACTGTTCCTGTCAGGCCGTTTATGTACATGGGCCAGACGGGAAGTGGTTAAAGCTGATCTGAAGGTAAGGAACGTCTACAGAAGGGTCTCCAAACTTTGGCCCTCCAGCTGTTGAACTACTACAAGTCCCATCATGCCTCTGTCTCTGGGAATCTTGCCTGTGGCTGTCAGAGTCTTGCAAGGCCTCATGGGACTTGCAGTTCCTCAACACCTGGAGGACCATAGTTTGGAGACCCCTGGTCTAGAGGCATTCGCTTTACGTTCCATCACTGCTCCGTCACCAGTGTTTGCTCTCTCAGGTGGAGTAATTTCCTTCCCAACAGTTAAATTATAGTTCAATAGAGGTAGCGGCGCGAGAGGGAGGGAGCATCATGCTGATCATAATGCAAGGGTTTTTATTTAAATTGTTTGCTACATCTAATAATACCAAAAACTAATGGGGTTTCTTGCTGCATTGGCATCAATCGTGGGGGTTTCTTATTCCAGGTACTGTCACCAATGTTGGGGGTTATTATTGCTGCCACTGACACCATTGTTGGGGGTGTGTTACTGCACCCGCTGACACTGATGTTGGGGGTTATTATTATTGCTATTGACACCAGTGTTGGGGGTTGTTATTGTGATGACACTGATGAAGGGGTTTATTATTGCAACCAATATTAGGGAATAAATATAATTATTGTGACCAGTGTTGGGGGTTATTATTGTGACCAGTGTTGGGGGTTATTATTATTGTGGCCACTGTTGCGGGTTATTACTGTAGCCAGTGTTGGGGATTATTATTGTAGCCAGTGTTCAGGGTTATTATTGTGACCAGTGTTGGGGGTTATTATTGTGGCCACTGTTGCGGGTTATTACTGTAGCCAGTGTTGGGGATTATTATTGTAGCCAGTGTTCAGGGTTATTATTGCAGCCAGTGTTGGGGTAATTATTGTTGGCCCTGTTGGGGCTTATTATTGTGGCCAGTATTGAGAGTTATTATTGTGGCTACTGTTGAGGGTTATTATTGTAGGCAGTTTTAGTGGTTATTATTGTGGCCAGTATTGAAAGTTATTATTGTGGCCAGTGTTGGGGGTTATTATTGTAGCCAGTGTTGGGGGTTATTATTGTAGCCAGTGTTGGGGGTTATTTTTGTAGCCAGTGTTGGGGGTTATTATTGTGACCAATGTTGGGGTTATTATTGTGACCAGTGTTGGGGGTTATTATTGTGGCCAGTGTTGGGGGTTATTATTGTGGCCACTGTTGAGGGTTATTATTGTAGCCACTGTTGGGGATTGTTGTTGTAGCCACTGTTAGAGGCTATTATTGTGGCCAGTGTTGGGGGTTATTATTGTAGCCAGTGTTGGGGGTTATTATTGTAGCCAGTGTTGAGGTTATTATTGTGACCAATGTTGGGGTTATTATTGTGATTAATGTTGGGGTTATTATTGTGACCAGTGTTGGAGATTATTATTGTGACCAGTGTTGGGGGTTATTATTGTGGCCACTGTTGAGGGTTATTATTGTAGCCACTGTTGGGGGTTGTTGTTGTAGCCACAGTTAGAGGCTATTATTGTGGCCAGTGTTGGGGGTTATTATTGTAGCCAGTGTTGGGGGTTATTATTTTTAGCCAGTGTTGGGGGTTATTATTGTAGCCAGTGTTGGGGGTTATTATTGTAGCCCGGGTTATTATTGTGACTAGTGTGACCACTGTTGAGGGTTATTATTGTGGCTAGTGTCGAGGATTATTTATGCAGCTACTGATGCTAATGCTGAGGGTTGTTAATGTGGCCATGGACACTGATGTTGGGGGTTATCATTGCTGCTACTGACAACAAAGCAAAGGGCAAACGGTATCACACTACAAGCAATACATCCTGAAGGCTCCAATGAAAGAAAAGGGCATCCAAGAAGCACTGGAACTTTGATGTGAATTTAAACAAGGTAGTGAGAGGAAAAAAAAACATTTGAAGAGCCCACTGGCTCAAGTTAGGCTGCTCACAACAGACAAGGTACCCTCCAGTGGATACCCCAGCAGGTCACCAAAAAAAAAAGGGCATATATGAAAGGAGCACCAGACCAAAAGATAAAAGAGTCCGAATTAATTTATTGATATTGTGTTAAGTGACTTCCAACGCGTCTCAGGGATCAAAGGAACTCCCCCTTCATCAGGACTTAATTTAAAAAGGAGAACCTGGAGTGGACTCAAAGTAAAGGCTTTCCTGTTTGAATCTGTGCAGGAAAGCTGATTGCTGGATTAGGATTCCTGGCCAGCAGTATCTGCATCAGCATTTAAACAAGAAAGCCTTTATTTTGAGTCCACTCTAGGGTCTCCTTTTTAACTGAAGCCTTGATAAAGGGGGAGTTCCTCTGACCCCCGAAACGCGTTGGATGTATTTTAACACAATATCAATAAATCCATTTGGACTCTTATCTTTCGGTCTGGCGCTCCTTCCATATATGCACATACACTCTAAAGGGACATACACTTTATTGACCATGCCTTCTTTTTGGATGCGGTTTCACTTTTTCACCTAATTATTTATAAATGTTGGCAGCTATTACTATTGCCCGCTGACACCAATGATGAGGGTTATTTTTATGCTCACTTATACTAATGACAGGGTATATTTTTATATCCACTTATACCAATGGCAGGTTTATTTTTACACCCAATCACTGGCGATACGGGTATTTTTACACCCACTTACACAAATAACATTGTTGTGTTTTGCACCCACTGATACCAATGACAGGTTCATTTTAGGCAAACCAACACCAATGACAAATATTATTTTTGCACTTATTGACCATTAATGTAAGGCGCATAAAATATAATAGTGGTGTACCGCTGATAACTAAACGTGCAAACTCCACAATAATAAGATAAAAAAACATAAATCACATTAATGAATGAATATAAATATATAAGTGATATATCTTTCAAGATCTAGAAAAACAGTGTCTCAAACTGGGATATTAACAGTACACACAGTGCATATTTTTCTTATTATACAGGATTTATATCGCGCCAACAGTTTGCTCAGCACTTTACAATATAACGGGAGACAATACAGCAACAATACAGTTCAATACAAGAGGGATTTGAGGGCCTGATCCTGGGAGCAGGGGCGGACTGACCATTTGGAAACTCAGGCACTGCCCGAGGGCATGGGGTCAGTAGGGGGCCCCATGAAATGCCCCTGGTACCTTTTTCATAGGCTTTTTTGAGTTTGGACAAGGACACAGGGGCCCCATGATCCCCTATTGCCCGGGCGCCCCATGTGTTGTCAGTCTGCCCCTGCCTGGGAGTGTTAGGGATCCGGGTATGACCAGAAATGTGTGGACTGACACAGGGAAGTAGCAGGCTTCATGAACACAGGCTTAGTCAGGCTGGAGAGGTGGAATGGTCAGGCAGACCGTAAGGTACTGTCAGGTGCCACCTGGCAGTGTCTCTAGCAGCCCACAGCACAGATTTCCTCAGGGCGCGGGGTCTAAGTCCCAGCCTGCTAGTCACCAGGGCCCCTGATGGTGGGGATGGACTTGGTGCAGACTGGAACCAGGTCGCGACCCCTGAGTGCGTCCGGCTGTGGTAGAGATTACTGGCAGGGGAGTGCAGGAATGGAGTCTGATGGGAAGAGGCAGGCAGACTTACCAAAGGTGATCCCTGCAGGATGGATGGATTGTCGGGTGAAGTAAGTGTAGTCAGACAGGCCGGGTCGGTATCGTGCGTTCAGCGTGGTACAGGAGGAGCAAGCAGAGAATGGTCGGGGTCACAAGCCAGGTTCAGCAGGTAGCAGGCAGCGCGGTACCGAGGATCAGGCAGAAGGATGGTCAGGCAAGCCAGGGGTTCAACAGGAGATGGTCAGCAGAGGTCAGAATCAAAGCAGGGTCAGCAACAAGGCAGGAACACAGGATACCAAGTACAGGGGCTCATGGGAAACATACACCAAGGCCCAGATCACAGGCCTGGTCATTCCTTATATGCACCTCCTGCAATCAGCCTCAGGTGTTTTGGCTGATTGCAGGAATGAGCCTCTGGTTGCTGAGAGCACCCGCTGGCCAGCCTGGGTACTGCAACCCACAAGGCAGGTGAGTCCCACCACTATTGGCGAGTCCATTCCTGACAGGGAGCTTACAATCTAGGAGGGAGGGGGCTAGTGGTACGAAAGGTAGTAACTGTGGGGGGATGGACTGGTTGGAAAAGTATATGATGAAGCTTGTCCTATGCCCTGACCCTCATCCATTGACAATACCCAGTCCCACTTGGGACCAAACGCCAAAAGACTAGGTGCTATATACAGTGGATCCCAAAATAAGGGATCCACTGGATCCCTTATTTGTGATAAAGGATCACAAACAAAGTGAATGATATATAAAGTGTATCCCAAAATTGTGATATAAACCAAATAAAGTGACTAGTGAATAATGTTAAACACAATTTATAAACATAAACTTCATAAAACGATAAAAAGTGTCCAACAAATTACCAAGAATAGCAAAGATAATAATGGCTGCCAAAATGTGCCGATATCTTCAAACCACGTGCTATAGTGCTGGTGCAGATGGTGAGCATATATCCTTAGATGGCAGGCATGCCCCCTCACCTCCTCACTGCGACCCAAAAGGGTCAACACGCCTTTTGGATCACTCTGGATCCAAAGAGTGATCCAAAAGTTGGATTCCACTGAACCTCACTGGTAACTTCCAATAGAAATCACTCTTCCATTCAGGGATAAACACAGTGCAGGCCAATAAATGAGTATCACATGACAGCCATGAAAGGACAAACAGACAATTCTCCCATAGTGCAACACTATTTAATATGTTAAAAGCATGTTAAATCGCCAAATATTGCACTCACATTAACGCAGATCAAACAAGGCTTGTCACACCACTCAGTATGGGTGTACTTTGTAAAATTGGTGTAGCAAGATGGCGCTCCACCGGAAGTGCGTCACCACGTCGCATCTACGCGTTGCGTCACGTACACGTGACTTTCTCAGGATAGCCTATTGTGGAGTTTGCACATTTAGTTATCAGCGCTACACCACTATTATATTTTATCACTTATATTTGTCCGCTTATAGGTAGAGGATAGGGTGTTAGCAGCATATAGAAATTAGGTTCCATATTAGTGCAAGGGGATCTCTGTCACCATAATGTAAGGCGCATGTTCTAAACCTCTGAAGCTTGCACTCTGTATACTTTGTTGTGTTACATAGTCCTGACCACAGTACTGATTTTCTCAACAGTTACTGGTTGCAGTATATAACAGCATAGTTAGCTTTGTCACTGCTTATTCACAAGTCTGTAGCTTGTCAATCAGAACCTGGCCACACCTTGTCCTGCCCACTTCTGTCTGGTTTGGCAGCACTGCCTCTATTGCTGAACCCCCCTCCCCTATTGTGAGCTGCAGTCCCACATGGAAGAAAAATATATTTTATATATATATATATGTATATACCTCCTAGATTGTAAGCTCAAAAGAGCAGGGCCCTCGAACCCCTCGTGTATTGTATTGTTACTGTATTGTCTCATGTTCTGTCTCCCTTGCAACTGTACAGCGCTGAGCACACCCTTTGGCGCTATATAAATACTGTATAATAATAATATATATATATATATATATATATATATATATACACTGCAAGTTGAAATGCATTCCATGTAGATTTGTACTTTTAAACACATACAGTATATTTGAAAATGTATTGTAAAAAATATTTTCCATATATTTTGTCATAAAAAAAGCATTTCAACATTATATATATATATATATATATATATACATTGTATGTTTAAATGCGTTTTTATTATAAAATGTATGAAAAATATGGTATTTCAACATATATATATAATGTTGAAATGCTTTTTTTATGACAAAATATATGGAAAATATTTTTTACAATACATTTTCAAATACACTGTATGTGTTTAACCTCTTGCCGTCCGCCTGCTGTTTATAAACTGCAGTGCGGTGGCAGTCCAGGCTTGGGTTGCCGTCCATAAACGGCACCCGCCTTTTCTAGCTGTGCGCGCTCCCTGGGAGCGCGCACCACCGCGATCCGGTGCCTGCTGTGTCCTCCGGACACATTAAAACACCGATCGTCGGACGGGACCTCTGTACGAGGTCCCGATCATGTGATCACTGATTGGCGAATCAGTGATCACATGCAAAGTAGTAAGCAAGATGTCACTTATGACATCATTGCTTACTATTAGAGATGAGAGAATTATTCAAAAATTTGATTCGGCTGATTCGCCGAATTTGCGGGAGAAATTCGATTAGATGCGAATTTATTCGCTGCAAATTTATTCGATGCGAATTTAACTTATTAAAAGGGTTTCTAGGCTTCAGAGAGCCTTTATATTAGTGCAGAACACTGTACCTTTAATTTAAATGCCCTTGGAGTCTGCTGGGGAAGAGAAATAATACTGTCAGTCAGTATGACATGCAGATGAGTGCCGTCGATCTTAGAATCACCGCACACTTCACTCATTTGGGCAGTCACGGGGCACGACGAAGAAGAAGAAGAAGAAGAAGAAGAAGAAGAATGAAAAGAAGAATGAAAAGAAGAAGAAGAAGAATGAAAAGAAGAATGAAAAGAAGAAGAAGAAGAATGAAAAGAAGAATGAAAAGAAGAAGAAGAAGAATGAAAATAAGAAGAAAGAAAAGAAGAATGAAAAGAAGAAGAAGAATGAAAAAAAGAAGAAGAAGAATGAAAAGAAGAATGAAAAGAAGAAGAATGAAAAGAAGAAGAAGAAGAATGAAAAGAAGAATGAAAAGAAGAATGAAAAGAAGAAGAAGAAGAATGAAAAGAAGAAGAAGAAGAATGAAAAGAAGAATGAAAAGAAGAAGAAGAAGAATGAAAAGAAGAAGAAGAAGAATGAAAAGAAGAATGAAAAGAAGAAGAAGAAGAATGAAAAGAAGAAGAAGAAGAATGAAAAGAAGAATGAAAAGAAGAAGAAGAAGAATGAAAAGAAGAAGAATGAAAAGAAGAATGAAAAGAAGAAGAAGAAGAATGAAAAGAAGAAGAAGAATGAAAAGTAGAATGAAAAGAAGAAGAAGAAGAATGAAAAGAAGAAGAAGAAGAATGAAAAGAAGAAGAAGAAGAATGAAAAGAAGAATGAGAAGAAGAATGAAAAGAAGAATGAAAAGAAGAAGAAGAAGAATGAAAAGAAGAATGAAAAGAAGAAGAAGAAGAATGAAAAGAAGAATGAAAAGAAGAAGAAGAAGAATGAAAAGAAGAAGAAGAAGAATGAAAAGAAGAATGAAAAGAAGAAGAAGAAGAATGAAAAGAAGAAGAAGAAGAATGAAAAGAAGAATGAAAAGAAGAAGAATGAAAAGAAGAAGAATGAAAAGAAAAAGAAGAAGAATGAAAAGAAGAAGAAGAAGAATGAAAAGAAGAAGAATGAAAAGAAGAATGAGAAGAAGAATGAAAAGAAGAATGAGAAGAATGAAAAGAAGAATGAAAAGAAGAAGAAGAAGAATGAAAAGAAGAATGAAAAGAAGAAGAATGAAAAGAAGAAGAAGAAGAATGAAAAGAAGAAGAAGAAGAATGAAAAGAAGAAGAATGAAAAGAAGAAGAAGAAGAATGAAAAGAAGAAGAATGAAAAGAAGAAGAAGAAGAAGAATGAAAAGAAGAATGAAAAGAAGAATGAAAAGAAGAAGAAGAAGAATGAAAAGAAGAAGAAGAAGAATGAAAAGAAGAATGAAAAGAAGAAGAAGAAGAATGAAAAGAAGAAGAAGAAGAATGAAAAGAAGAATGAAAAGAAGAAGAAGAAGAATGAAAAGAAGAAGAAGAAGAATGAAAAGAAGAATGAAAAGAAGAAGAAGAAGAATGAAAAGAAGAAGAATGAAAAGAAGAATGAAAATAAGAAGAAGAAGAATGAAAAGAAGAAGAAGAATGAAAAGTAGAATGAAAAGAAGAAGAAGAAGAATGAAAAGAAGAAGAAGAAGAATGAAAAGAAGAAGAAGAAGAATGAAAAGAAGAATGAGAAGAAGAATGAAAAGAAGAATGAAAAGAAGAAGAAGAAGAAGAATGAAAAGAAGAATGAAAAGAAGAAGAAGAAGAATGAAAAGAAGAATGAAAAGAAGAAGAAGAAGAATGAAAAGAAGAAGAAGAAGAATGAAAAGAAGAATGAAAAGAAGAAGAAGAAGAATGAAAAGAAGAAGAAGAAGAATGAAAAGAAGAATGAAAAGAAGAAGAATGAAAAGAAGAAGAATGAAAAGAAAAAGAAGAAGAATGAAAAGAAGAAGAAGAATGAAAAGAAGAAGAATGAAAAGAAGAATGAGAAGAAGAATGAAAAGAAGAATGAGAAGAATGAAAAGAAGAATGAAAAGAAGAAGAAGAAGAATGAAAAGAAGAATGAAAAGAAGAAGAATGAAAAGAAGAAGAAGAAGAATGAAAAGAAGAAGAAGAAGAATGAAAAGAAGAAGAATGAAAAGAAGAAGAAGAAGAATGAAAAGAAGAAGAAGAAGAAGAAGAAGAAGAATGAAAAGAAGAAGAAGAATGAAAAGAAGAAGAATTCCAGTACAGCAAAAAGTGTATCTGCAGAGAGCTCCGCTATTTCTGACAGTTCTCTGACAGTTCCTTCACATTTACAGCGGTTGAAACATTGTATCTATTTATTTCCGAATAAAAACATCTGTATCCTAAATGGAAACAAATAGATACAATGTTTCAACCGCTGTAAATGAACTGTCAGAACTGTCAGAGAACTGTCAGAAATTGCGGAGCTCTCTGCAGTGACACTTTTTGCCGGCTGATCGGGGAAAATTCGATTCGTGCACCCGAAGTTTGCTAAAATTCGGATTCGGTGCGAATCGAATTTTTCCTAATATTCGAAACGAATTCCACTTCGCCAAGTTCGATTCGCTCATCTCTACTTACTACGTGTGAAATCTGTGAATGATCACAAAGGTCACATGGTACAAGGCTATTCACAACAGCCTTGTACCATGTGACAAGCTGTGACCAATCACAGCTCACTCAGTAATTCTCAATGACTGCAGGAATGCAGACAGAGAGAAAGAGGAATGATTGCTTTTACATCCTATATGGGTGTAAGAGCAATCAGTGTAAAAAAAAAAAAAAAAAATCTTCATCACCCTCCACAAGTAGTACAGTGTCACCATGATGACAGTGTACTGCTAGGGTGACAGTATGTAAAAAAAAAAAAAAAATAATAATAATAATATAAGAAAAATAAAATAAAATGTAAAAAAAAATGTTTAAAAATTTTAATTTTTGGTTATAAACTAATTTGGATTTTTTTTTTACTAAAAAAATAACAGAATAAATTTTGGCTAAGATTTATGATGAAATATTATTTATTTGCAAAATTTAATTTAAAAAAACACTTTTTTTCAAAATTTTTGAACTTTTTCATTTACATAGTAAAAAAAAAATAAAAATCCCAGCGGTGAATAAATACCACCAAAATAAAGCTTTATCTGTCTCAAAAAAATGGTAAAAAATTCATATGGGTACAGTATTGCATGACCGCGCAATTGTCATTCAAAGTGTGATAGCGCTGAAAGCTAAAAATTGACCTGGACAGGAAGGGGGGAAAGTGTCCGGACAGGAAGTGGTTAAAAGGACAAATCTACATGGAATGCATTTCAACTTGCAGTGTATATATATATATATATATATATATATATATACACACACACATATATATATCTATATTGCATGTTGAAATGCGTTTTTATATATAACAAAATAACAGAAAAATATTCTTACAAATAGATTTTTCTTAAATATATTCTTCAGATTCGTTTTTAACATATATTTTTACATATATTTGTCAATGCATTCCAAAAATTTAGATTTGTATTTTTAAAAATATTTTTCATATATTTATATATAGTTATTGAAATATATTTTGAAATATACTGAATATGACCAAAATTGTAGTATTTCAAATATCGTATATACTCGAGTATAAGCCGAGTTTTTCAGCACATTTTTTGTGCTGAAAAACGGCCCCCTCGGCTTATACTCGAGTCAACATCTGCAGATGTCTAGCAGGGGGGGCGCGAGGCTCCGTCAAGGGGGGCGCGTACAGGGGTGGGCAGAGGGCTGCTGTCTCTTACCTGGCTCCCACGATGATCCATCCAGGAAGCGCTGCTCCTTCCGTCACTCCGGCCACTCCCTCACTCCTGACGCTCGGCTCCGCCTCCTCACTGGTGATTGGCCGCCAGAACTGTAGCTCAGGAAAGGTACACAGGCGGCCAATCACGGGCGAGGAGGTGGAGCTGAGCAGACCCGCGAAAATCGAGTGAGGGAAAAGCCGGTAAGTGTGCAGTGCAGAGGTGCTGCTGCAACCACATATGCTGGCTGCAGCAGCACCATACTGCAACAGGGGTCAGCAAGTGTCATTGGTGTCAGTGGGAGGAATAGTGCCGCATCATTGGTGTCACTGATACTAATGATGGGGCATTATTCCTCCCACTGACACCAACGATGGGGCACTATTCCTCCCACTGACACCAATGATGGGGCACTATTCCTCCCACTGATACCAACGATGGGGCACTATTCCTCCCACTGATACCAATGATGGGACACTATTCCTCCCACTGATACCAATGATGGGGCACTATTCCTCCCACTGATACCAACGATGGGGCACTATTCCTCCCACTGATACCAATGATGGGACACTATTCCTCCCACTGACCCCAATGATGGGGCACTATTCCTCCCACTGACACCAATGATGGGGCACTATTCCTCCCACTGACACCAATGATGGGGCACAATTCCTCCCACTGACACCAATGATGGGGAACTATTCCTCCCACTGATACCAATGATGGGGCACTATTCCTCCCACTGACACCAATGATGGGACACTATTCATCCCACTGACACCAATGATGGGGCACTATTCCTCCCACTGACACCAATGTTGGGGCACTATTTCTCCCACTGATACTAATGATGGGGCATTATTCCTCCCACTGACACCAACGATGGGGCACTATTCCTCCCAGTGATACCAATGATGGGACACTATTCCTCCCACTGACACCAACGATGGGGCACTATTCCTCCCACTGACACCAATGATGGGGCACTATTCCTCCCACTGATACCAACGATGGGGCACTATTCCTCCCACTGATACCAATGATGGGACACTATTCCTCCCACTGATACCAATGATGGGGCACTATTCCTCCCACTGATACCAACGATGGGGCACTATTCCTCCCACTGATACCAACGATGGGGCACTATTCCTCCCACTGATACCAATGATGGGACACTATTCCTCCCACTGACCCCAATGATGGGGCACTATTCCTCCCACTGACACCAATGATGGGGCACTATTCCTCCCACTGACACCAATGATGGGGCACAATTCCTCCCACTGACACCAATGATGGGGAACTATTCCTCCCACTGATACCAATGATGGGGCACTATTCCTCCCACTGACACCAATGATGGGACACTATTCATCCCACTGACACCAATGATGGGGCACTATTCCTCCCACTGACACCAATGTTGGGGCACTATTTCTCCCACTGATACTAATGATGGGGCATTATTCCTCCCACTGACACCAACGATGGGGCACTATTCCTCCCAGTGATACCAATGATGGGACACTATTCCTCCCACTGACACCAACGATGGGGCACTATTCCTCCCACTGACACCAATGATGGGGCACTATTCCTCCCACTGATACCAACGATGGGGCACTATTCCTCCCACTGATACCAATGATGGGACACTATTCCTCCCACTGATACCAATGATGGGGCACTATTCCTCCCACTGATACCAACGATGGGGCACTATTCCTCCCACTGATACCAATGATGGGACACTATTCCTCCCACTGACCCCAATGATGGGGCACTATTCCTCCCACTGACACCAATGATGGGGCACTATTCCTCCCACTGACACCAATGATGGGGCACAATTCCTCCCACTGACACCAATGATGGGGAACTATTCCTCCCACTGATACCAATGATGGGGCACTATTCCTCCCACTGACACCAATGATGGGACACTATTCATCCCACTGACACCAATGATGGGGCACTATTCCTCCCACTGACACCAATGTTGGGGCACTATTTCTCCCACTGATACTAATGATGGGGCATTATTCCTCCCACTGACACCAACGATGGGGCACTATTCCTCCCAGTGATACCAATGATGGGGCACTATTCCTCCCACTGACACCAATGATGGGGCACTATTCCTCCCACTGACACCAATGATGGGGCACAATTCCTCCCACTTACACCAATGATGGGGCACAATTCCTCCCACTGACACCAATGATGGGGAACTATTCCTCCCACTGGCACCAATGATGGGGCACAATTCCTCCCACTGACACCAATGATGGGGAACTATTCCTCCCACTGATACCAATGATGGGGCACTATTCCTCCCACTGACACCAATGATGGGACACTATTCATCCCACTGACACCAATTATGGGGCACTATTCCTCCCACTGACACCAATGATGGGACACTATTCATCCCACTGACACCAATGATGGGGCACTATTCATCCCACTGACACCAATGATGGGGCACTATTCCTCCCACTGATACCAATGATGGGACACTATTCCTCCCACTGACACCAATGATGG
The DNA here is from genome assembly GCF_062004578.1 of Staurois parvus. Taxonomy (NCBI): domain Eukaryota; kingdom Metazoa; phylum Chordata; class Amphibia; order Anura; family Ranidae; genus Staurois; species Staurois parvus. The sequence continues at coordinate 462,869 of NW_028319311.1, read as the reverse complement.
GGCACTATTCCTCCCACTGACACCAATGATGGGGCACTATTCCTCCCACTGATATCAATGATGGGGCACTATTCCTCCACTGATACCAATGATGGGACACTATTCCTCCCACTGACACCAATGATGGGGCACTATTCCTCCCACTGACACCAATGATGGGGCACTATTCCTCCCACTGACACCAATGATGGGGCACTATTCCTCCCACTGACACCAATGATGGGGCACTATTCCTCCCACTGACACCAATGATGGGGCACTATTCATCCCACTGACACCAATGATGGGGCACTATTCCTCCTACTGATACCCTCGGCTTATACTCGAGTCAATAGTTTTTCCCAGTTTTTTGTGGTAAAATTAGGTACCTCGGCTTATATTCGGGTCGGCTTATACTCGAGTATATACGGTATATGTCAATATATTTGGGAAGAATATTTTTCAAATATATTTCAAATATATTTTTCTTCCATATAGGAGTGCCTGGGAGGGGACGTGCGTGAGACACAAACGAGGGAGGATTGAGGAAGGTAAAGAAAGTTTTGGGTGTACTTTCGGAGACTTGGACATCATGTAGTACCTGGATTTGGAACTTGTTTAGACTGTCCTACAGGAGCCGTTCATTGCACATTAATAGGTAAACCACCAAGATGGCTCAGATAAATCACACATATGTTTTGCTCTCGTAGTAAAATCTTAGCCATGGGGGAATGTGTCTTCATCATAAAATCATAGCAGTTAATCTATGTAAACTTGCCCCCAAAACCGCTCAAGGCTGCACAACATCAAACGCCTAGATCGCGATTGATGTTCTAGGGCTTCTCCCGTCAGTGCCGAGGATGATGCATAGATGTTGCTTACCGTCAGGACTGCATACAGTAAGCATGTGCATCGGGCAAAGAACAAAGGAATCTTTATACACCGTCTTGTTTTAGGACGCTAAGAGCACCCACGCACGTTTCCGCTAGATCTTCTGCTGATCGGGTTTGATATGGGACTCATGAACAGTCATACCGTGCGCAGGAATCTCCCCGCCACTTCTGACCATTTTTTTAGGTTAATACGAAATAGAACAATCTGGAAATGTATAAATTAATAATAAGTAGATCCAAACCTCAACTGCATCTACTTATTATTAATTTATCCATTTCCAAAAGTATTGGTCAGCCGGCTTTTCCATGCACATGAACTTTAATGGCCCCCCAGTCTTAGTCCGGAGGGCTCAATATTGAGTTGGCCCCGCCCTTTGCAGCTATAACAGCTTCAACTCTTCTGGGAAGGCCGTCCACAAGGTTTAGGAGGGTGTCTATGGGAAGGTTGGACCATTCTTCCAGAAGCACATTTGTCAGGTCAGGCACTGATGTCGGGGGAGGAGGCCTGGCTCGCAGTCTCCGCTCTAATTCATCCCAAAGGTGTTCTATGGGGTTGAGGTCAGGACTCTGTGCAGGACGGTCAAGTTCCTCCACCCCAAACTGGCTCCTCCATGTCTTTATGGACCTTGCTTTGTGCACTGGTGTGCAGTCATGTTGGAACAGGCAGGGGCCATCCCCAAACTCCTCCCACAAAGTTGGGAGCATGAAATTGTCCAAAATGTCGCCTTAAGAGTTCCCTTCACTAGAACTAGGGGGCCAAGCCCAACCCCTGAAAAACAACCCCACACCATAATCCCCCCTCCACCAAACTTTACACTTGGCACAATGCACTCAGGCAAGTACTGTTCTCCTGGAGATGTCAGTGGCAGTCAGTCAGTTACCACACAGCATCAATCAGTGTCAGATCGCACTGTGACAGTCTTGTCACTGATCACCGCCATTAGTAGTTTAACCACTTCAGGTCCAGACACTTTCCCCCCCTTCCAGTCCCGACACTTTCACCCCCTTCCAGTCCGGACACTTTCCCCCCCTTCCTGTCCAGACACTTTCCCCCCCTTCCAGTCCGGACACTTTCCCCCCCCTTCCAGTCCGGACACTTTCCCCCCCTTCCAGTCCGGACACTTTCCCCCCCTTCCTGTCCAGACACTTTCCCCCCCTTCCAGTCCGGACACTTTCCCCCCCTTCCAGTCCGGACACTTTCCCCCCCCTTCCAGTCCGGACACTTTCACCCCCTTCCAGTCCGGACACTTTCACCCCCTTCCAGTCCGGACACTTTCCCCCCCTTCCAGTCCGGACACTTTCCCCCCCTTCCAGTCCGGACACTTTCACCCCCTTCCTGTCCAGGCCAATTTTCAGCTTTCAGCGCTATCACACTTTGAATGACAATTGCGCGGTCATGCAACACTGTGCCCATATGAATTTTTTTGCATTTTTTTGAGACAAATAAAACTATATTTTGGTGGGATTTATTCACCACTGGGATTTTTATTTTGTTTTGCTATATAAATGAAAAAGTCCAAAAATTTTGAAAAAAAGTGTTTTTCTTATACAATTTTGCAAATAAATAATCTTTATTCATAAATTTTGGTCAAAATGTATTCATCTATCTTTTTAGTACAAAAAAAAAACAAAACAAAAACAGAATTAATTTATAACCAAAAATTATAATTTTTCAAAATTTTTATTTTTACATTTTTTTTTTTTTATATTATTATTTATGGTTTTTTTTAACATTCTGTCACCCTAGCAGTACAGTGTCACCACAGTGACACTGTACTACTTGTGGGGGGTGATGAAGATTGTTTTTTTTATTTACACTGATTACTTTTATACCCATAAAGGCTGTAAAAGCAATCATTTCTCCTTCTCTCTGGCTGCATTCTTGCAGCCATTGAGAAATACTGTGAGAGCTGTGATTGGTCACAGCTTGTCACATGGTCCAAGGCTGTTGTGAATAGACCTGTACCATGTGACCTCTGTGATCATTCACAGATTTCACACGTAGTAAGCAATCTTGATTACTACTATTCATGTGATCATTGATTATCACATGATTAGGACCTCACACAGATGTCCTGTACAGTGATCCGGAGGACACCGGGGGCTTGGGATTGCAGTGCCATGTGCCCCCAGGGAGTGTGTAGGGACTGACCATTTGGAAACTCGGCACTGCCCGAGGTTCTTATATTCCTGAGGTAGAAAGGTAATAATCCATCTGAAAAAAAAAATATAGCACATATTACCAAATAATATATTAGGTACTGTTCAATTGTACATCCAGTAAAGGAAGAAAACCAAAAAAGAAGACCCCCCCAAAAAAAGAGGCGGTGGAAAAAGGCCAAACAAAAACCACCCCCCCAGTCAACTTATGTACAGAACCACCTGTCACAGGCAGAACTACAGAAGGACAACATATACCAACAGGCGTGATGGTTGACTCCTACTAGGTCCCCCTATCCAACCCGAGGGAGGATGTGTAGAGCCAGGAGCAGGGGCGGACTGACCATTTGGAAACTCGGGCACTGCCCGAGGGCCCAGGGTCAGTAGGGGGCCCCATGAGATGCCCCTGGTACCTTTTTCATAGGATTTTTTGAATTTGGGCAAGGACACAGGGGCCCCATGATCCCCTATTGCCCGGGGGCCCAATGAGTTGTCAGTCCACCCCTGATGTACAGACTGTAAATGTGGGCGCTGAAATACTGTGTGAGCTGTGATTGGTCCCAGCTTGTCACATGGCACAAGGCTGTTGTGAATAGCCCTGTACCATGTGATCTCTGTGATCATTCACAGATTTCACTAGTAGTAAGCAATGATGTCAGAAGTGACATCTTGCTTACCACTATTCATGTGATCGCTGATTGGCCAATCAGCGATCACATGATCGGGACCTCACACAGAGGTCCCGTACAGCGATCGGGGGGTGCGCACAATTCAAAATGGCGGGCGCCGTTTATGAACAGCAACACGCCCCTGCACTACCACCGTTTGGCCATTTATATACAGCGGCGGCTGGACGGGAAGTGGTTAAAAAAAATAGTGCATTGAAGATATCTCTTCTGCACTGGGAGAAGGAACAGAAGACGAGGCCAGCTGCTGCGGCGGCACCCAACGCTGGGACCCCTCAGCAAAAAAAATAAAAAACTGGCCTGTAATGCTGATGGATTGCCATAACTACAAAGAGAATGATGTGGCTTTAACAAAGTCCTCGGAGGATTATCTCCCCTCTGTACCGGACCTGACAGTGATTTATGGCCGACCAAAACTCCTGCGCAAGACTTTCTATTTCTCCACGTCTGGCGTCTCGCGGGATACCCCCGTTTTGTTGCTGCTGTGTGTAACTTTATGTGACAGGTCCCCGATGCCCTGATTTTGTGTGGTTTTATAGTGTGGAGTACAAAACAGAGGAATTCAATTATTTCCCAGTGACTGCTGCCTTTTACCTACAAACAATCGCTTCTTCTTCTTCTTCTCCAATGAAGAGCAGACCGCACAATCGTCAGGGTTATTTATTTATTTGGTTGTGTATCGCGGGTGTTTATATAGCGCCGACAATTTATATATATACTGTATATTATATTTTATATATTGCATATACTGAATGTATTGACTATTTATATATTGTACGGTCATATCAGTCCCTGCCCTCGAGGAGTTTACCTTATATCCATTTAGAACAAGTAAAGGAAAACGCCGGACGTATATCATATATAAAATGACTACAGCATTTAAAAGGCAACTATAATGGGTTTAGGTCAATTGTATTTATTTTATTAATTTATTTATAAAGTTATTATGTATTTTATTAATTTATTGATAGATTATTTTGCATTTATTTACTTTAATATTATAGGTATAAGTTTGTATGTATTTATTTATTTTATTAATTTATTTATAAGTGTATATGTATTTATATATTGTATTATTTATTTATACAGTTTTATGTATTTATTTACTTTAATAATAGAGTTATAAGTTTGTATGTATTTATTTATTTTATTAATTTATTTATAAGTTTATATGTATTTATATATTGTATTATTTATTCATACAGTTTTATGTATTTATTTACTTTAATAATAGAGTTATAAGTTTGTATGTATTTATTTATTTATTTTATTAATTTATTTATAAGTTTATATGTATTTATATATTGTATTATTTATTTATACAGTTTTATTTACTTTAATAATAGAGTTATAAGTTTGTATGTATTTATTTTATTATTTAATTATAAGTTTATATGTATTTATAGATTGTATTATTTATTTATACAGTTTTATCTATTTATTTACTTTAATAATAGAGTTATAAGTTTGTATGTATTTATTTATTTTATTAATTTATTTATAACTTTATATGTATTTATAGATTGTCTTATTTATTTATACAGTTTTATGTATTTATTTACTTTAATAATATAGTTGTACGTTTTTTTTTATTTAAATATTTATTAATTTTTCAGATAAACAAGTTATACAAACATACTCATTAAAACCTTAGCTTATTATCAAAACATTTATTGTTTCATCCCTATTGTTTTCATATAATAATATATAGCTATTGAAATACATTTTTAAATATATTGAATATGGACAAAATTGTTGCATTTCAAATATATGTTAATATATTTGGGAAGAATATTTTTGAAATGTATTTCAAATATATTTTTCTTCCATATGGGAGTGCCTGGGAGGGGACATGTGTGAGACACAAATGAGGGAGGGTTTATAAATTTATTGAAATATATTTTGAAATATATTGAATATGGCCAAAATTGTAGTATTTCAAATAGATGTCAATATATTTGGGAAGAATATTTTTAAAATATATTTCAAATATATTTTTCTTCCATATGGGAGTGCCTGGGAGGGGATGTGTGTGAGACACAAACAAGGGAGGGTTTATAAATTTATTGAAATATATTTTGAAATATATTGAATATGGCCAAAATTGTTGCATTTCAAATATATGTTAATATATTTTAGAAGAATATTTTTTAAATATATTTAAAATATATTTTTTTCCATGTGGGTATTTACTGGCCTGATGAAGTATTTGATGGGGGTCCAGGGAGTGGGGTGCCCTGGTTCTTATTAACTATAGTAGGTAGACCCGCTACTTTAAATTTATTGAAATATATTTTGAAATATATTGAATATGGCCAAAATTGTTGCATTTCAAATATATGTGAATATATTTGGGAAGAATATTTTTAAAATATATTTCAAATATATTTTTCTTCCATGCGGGTATTTACTGGCCTGATGAAGTATTTGATGGGGGTCCAGGGAGTGGGGTGCCCTGGTTCCTATTAACTATAGTAGGTAGACCCGCTACTTTAAATTTATTGAAATATATTTTGAAATATATTGAATATGGCCAAAATTGTTGCATTTCAAATATATGTGAATATATTTGGGAAGAATATTTTTAAAATATATTTCAAATATATTTTTCTTCCATATGGGTGTGCCTGGGAGGGGATGTGTGTGAGACACAAACGAGGGGGGGATTTATATATTTATTGAAATATATTTTGAAATATATTGAATACGGCCAAAATTGTTGCATTTCAAATATATGTTAATATATTTTAGAAGAATATTTTTTAAATATATTTCAAATATATTTTTCTTCCATATGGGAGTGGCTGGGAGGAGGCATGTGTGAGACACAAACGAGGGAGGATTTATATATTTATTGAAATATATTTTTAAATATATTGAATATGGCCAAAATTGTTGCATTTCAAATATATGTCAATATATTTGGGAAGAATATTTTTAAAATATATTTTTCTTCCATATGGGTGTGCCTGGGAGGGGACGTGTGTGAGACACAATTTAGGGAGGATTTATATATTTATTGAAATATATTTTGAAATATATTGAATGCAGCCAAAATTGTTACATTTCAAATATATATTAATATATTTTAGAAGAATATTTTTTAAATATATGTAAAATATATTGTTTTCCATGTGGGTATTTACTGGCCTGATGAAGTATTTGATGGGGGTCCAGGGAGTGGGGTGCCCTGGTTCTTATTAACTATAGTAGGTAGACCCGCTACTTTAAATTTATTGAAATATATTTTGAAATATATTGAATATGGCCAAAATTGTTGCATTTCAAATAGCTTATTATCAAAACATTTATTGTTTCATCCCTATTGTTTTCATATAATAATATATAGCTATTGAAATACATTTTTAAATATATTGAATACGGCCAAAATTGTAGTATTTCCAATATATTTTAATATATTTGGGAAGAATATTTTTAAAATATATTTCAAATATATTTTTCTTCCATATGGGTGTGCCTGGGAGGGGACGTGTGTGAGACACAATTTATTGAGGATTTATATATTTATTGAAATAAATTTTGAAATATATTGAATATGGCCAAAATTGTTGCATTTCAAATAAATGGCAATATATTTTAGAAGAATATTTTTAAAATATATTTCAAATATATATTTCTTCCATATGGGATTGCCTGGGAGGGGACGTGTGTGAGACACAAACGAGGGAGGATTTATAAATTTATTGAAATATATTGAATACGGCCAAAATTGTTGCATTTCGAAATATATGTGAATATATTTGGGAAGAATATTTTTAAAATATATTTCAAATATATTTTTCTTCCATATGGGTGTGCCTGGGAGGGGACGTGTGTGAGACACAATTTAGGGAGGATTTATATATTTATTGAAATATATTTTGAAATATATTGAATACGGCCAAAATTGTAGTATTTCAAATATATGTCAATATCTTTGGGAAGAATATTTTTAAAATATATTTCAAATATATTTTTCTTCCATATGGGAGTGCCTGGGAGGGGACGTGTGTGAGACACAAATGAGGGAAGATTTATATATTTATTGAAATATATTGAATATGGCCAAAATTGTTGCATTTCAAATATATGTTAATATATTTTAGAAGAATATTTTTTAAATATATTTAAAATATATTTTTTTCCATGTGGGTATTTACTGGCCTGATGAAGTATGTGATGGGGGTCCAGGGAGTGGGGTGCCCTGGTTCTTATAACTATAGTAGGTAGACCCGCTACTTAGAGTTCACTTTCTGGGACTGTTACTGTAGTAATTACAAGGCTTTCAGAACAGTAACGTGTCCTATTGGGGTATTCATTTATCAAGCTGGTTTATTTCACATGTACGGAAAAAAAAAAAATGGACAATTAATTTTGTTTCAAGAAAAGTGATTTGAGTTTAGTGATGTCTTTTCATGTTCCTTTAGGCTTTTAGAAAGTTTCTGTAAAAGAAGAATGCCTGCCGCAGATACAATGATTGTCCCCTGTGCTGGTCTCACTCGCACAGCTCTTTATATCATGAAGCCTTTTTTTTTTCTTTTTAGATGGCTGTGAATTCGGCAGGAGCTGTCCTTGGTGCTGAACAAAATCATCTGTGCTGAACGTGTAATAATATCCACATTTACAAATTTCAAAGCGGCGCGCTGAGGCAGATGGGATTTCATTACAATGCCCCCTGGCTGGGGAAAACTGACAATTATTTTTCATTGATTCCTATGAAGGCAGGTAGGTATTTTTGGAAACGGAGAAGGACGCAAAGTCCCAGAATCCCCTGGATGAAAACTTAAACCTCATTTACGCGAAGACATTGAGCTGTGAGCATATTAAATGTGTATTTTGTTCGATTTAAGGTTCTTATATTGCAGACTAATTGTGTGCAATAGAATTTTCTTTTCTGAAGAGGATATTGTCTAGTTGAATAAAATATCTCTCAAAGAGCTGTTACGGGCCGCACGTGGAACAAGGCGATGAGCTTCTGACGCAATTTTTGAAAACTGGAGTGCTCAGAGTCTGGTGCAACGTGCATGGCGGCCAATCGTCTTCTAACTTCAGATTTTTCAATGTAGCTTTGGCAGTAAATCCTGGAAGCTGATTGGTTTCTAGGCAGAGATGCACCAGATTTTGCACCCTCCAGTTTTAGTAAATCAACCCCTTTGTGTCGATCCTTTAGAGATCAGTTCACCAAAAATTGATTTTCAAGTGTTTGGTAGATACTGGAGAGTTAAACTTCTTCATAATTTTTTTTCGATTACGTGAGTACCGTATTGATGCGCCAAAGAGTTCCCACCATCCCTACACTTGGTTCTTCACACCTAATGTGCCCATTATAAACGTTTCCCACCCTGCACTGAGTTCCCAGGTCTGCACACTGAGCTCATCATAAGGGGGTTCCATCCATCTATGTGATGAATTCCTAGGTCTGCTCACCTGTTGTAGAGATTATAAGGGGTTCCAACCATTCCTTTGGTGAGTTCCCAGGTCTGCACAACTTCTGGGGTCATTATGAGGAGCTTCCGCCATCCCTGTACTGAATTCCTGGATCTTCAAACCCATTATGAGGGTTTCCTACCATCCTTGTGCTGAGTTCCCAGGTTTGCACACTGAGCTCATCAGGAGGGGTTCCATCCATCTGTGTGATGAATTCCTAGGTCTGCTCACCTGTTGTAGAGATTATAAGGGGTTCCGGCCATTCTTTTGGTGAGTTCCCAGGTCTGCACAACTGCTGGGGTCATTATGAGGAGCTTCTGCCATCCCTGTACTGAATTCCTGGATCTTCAAACCCATTATGAGGGCTCCCTACCATCCTTGTGCTGAGTTCCCAGGTTTGCACACTGAGCTCATCAGGAGGGGTTCCATCCATCTGTGTGATGAATTCCTAGGTCTGCACACCTGTTGTAGAGATTATAAGGGGTTCTGACCATTCCTTTGGTGAGTTACCAGGTCTGCACAACTGCTGGGGTCATTATGAAGAGCTTCCGCCATCCCTTTACTGAATTCCTGGATCTTCAAACCCATTATGAGGGTGTCCTACCATCCTTGTGCTGAGTTCCCAGGTCTGCACACTGTGCGCATCATGAGGGGTTCCATCCATCTGTGTGATGAATTCCTAGGTCTGCACACCTGTTGTAGAGATTATAAGGGGTTCTGACCATTCCTCTGGTGAGTTACCAGGTCTGCACAACTGCTGGGGTCATTATGAGGAGCTTCCGCCATCTCTGTACTGAATTCCTGGATCTTCAAACCCATTATGAGGGCTTCCTACCAGGGGAGGACTGACAACTCATGGGGCCCCCAGGCAATAGGGGATCATGGGGCCCCTGTGTCCTTGCCCAAACTCAAAAAAGCCTACGAAAAAGGTACCAGGGGCATCTCATGGGGCCCCCTACTGACTCAGGGCCCTCGGGCAGTGCCAGAGTTTCCCAATGGTCAGACCACCCCTGGTCCCTGATATAAAGATGGCTGCATCACTGTACTCCAGAGGCAGTCTGTGATGATGTGCTAGTATGAGGTGGGTACAGGACATCCTTCATTCACAGAAAGTTGGTTGAACGATGTTGGGTGTACTTCACCTTAAATGGTAGTCGTGACCTCAGAGCAGTGAGAGGGAAGTGCCCGAGTTTCGAAATGGTCAGTCCGCCCCTGCTTCCTACCATCCTTGTGCTGAGTTCCCAGGTCTGCACACTGAGCTCATCATGAGGGGTTCTATCCATCTATGTGATGAATTTCTTGGTCTGCACACCTGTTGCAGAGATTATAAGGGGTTCCGGTCATCCCTTTGCTGAGTTCCCAGGTCTGCACACCTTCTGGGGTCATTATGAGGAGCTTCCGCCATCCCTGTATTGAATTCCTGGATCTTCAAACCCATTATGAGGGTCCCCTACCATAATTGTGCTGTGTTCCCAGGTCTGCACACTGAGCTCATCATGTGGGGTTCCATCCATCTGTATGATGAGTTCTTAGGTCTGCACACCTGTTGTAGAGATTATAAGGGGTTCCGACCATCCCTTTGCTGAGTTCCCAGGTCTGAACACCTTTTGGGATCATTATGAGGAGCTTTCGCCATCCCTGTTCTGAATTCCTGGCTCTTCAAACCTGATGTGCCCATTATGAGGGTCTCCTACCATCCTTGTGCTGAGTTCCCAGGTCTGCACACTGTGCACATCATGAGGGGTTCCATCCATCTGTGTGATGAATTCGGGTTTCATTATCTCATTCGGCCAATCTACTTTTAACATTTGGATTTCTCGTTCGTGTTTATGAAGATTCCTTGGACATAAACATCCGGGTCATCTTCTGTTTCCGCTCATGCGTGATAGCGTTTGATAGATTTTTTTCGTACGACTGTCATACCGCCGCATAGAAAATTGCTCGTTTGTATGCGAAACGACAACATTTTTCACTGTTGTTCAACCGGATTTTTTTGTTCACAGTATCGTTATCGGTTAAAATATCTTGCTCATCAACCAAGAGAAAATCACGAAATGATCACAGCCTCGACCCCTCTGAGTTGTCCATATGCTTTGCCCTCTCCCCCTCCCTTTTTTTTTCTTCTCTTTCTCTCTCTCCCTCTCCTTTTCCCCCTCACTTCCTGCCTGCAATTCTTCCCATCTCTCCCACATTCTGCTAACCTCCTATTTTTTTTCTTTCCCCACATAGTCCCTAGGGTTGGTGTCACCCGGTGCGGTAACACTTGGTGACACCCCCTCCGACGATCCCCGCAGAATGGATCGGATCTGCAGATTGAGCATAATGGATCGGACTCCGATCCATTATGCTCAATCCACAGATTAGATCTATCCTGCGGGGATCGTTGGCTTGCTTTACAACTCACATTTTTGTGGAGCAGGTCTGGTGTCACCCGGTGCAGACTGTACCCCACGCACCTGCCTCGGGACACCACTGGTTACACTATCATTTGCCCTCTCCCATTCACACTCTCTTGATTTTTTTTCAGATGATCTTGATAGGCACATATATCATTTTGGTGAAGAAGATGCATGCTCCTTGGCTTAATGTAAGGCTACCATAGATCCCGATCCACAATCCCCTTCTACGTGGATTTACCTGGTTTTGTGGCACGCTTCATCTCCCACTGACCTTTCAACGAATTCAGGGTATACTGCTCCTCGATCAGTTAGAGATCCATGCCCTCATGAGAGCCCCATACCCAAAACCGCGATTAGGAATAGCCTTTCCTCTATTTTACTCAGGAGGAAATCCCTTGCAGTTCCCATTCTCCCATTTTGCTATAAACTGATTGTGTATTTCGGACAAATTGTATCATCTAAAACACTGTGCCTTTCTACCTGACTTGATCATTGTGATTCTTTTGTTATCTCCTCTATGTTGTATTTTTGATTTGTTCTGTCTCTTTGATCCTAATAAACATTATGGAATAAAGAAAAAAAAAGAAGAGAAAATCGTTTAATCAGTGGTGAAATTTTTCTTACGATTTTCTTATTGTGTGTACGTGGCATTAGACTGCAATATATTACATTGTTCTTCTTAGGTTTAGTGACACCTAAATGCATGACATTAGCACACCTACAAAAACAAGCCCACCTCCGGTATATATTGAGTCGTACCAATGCGATCAATACTTACTTTCTTCTATGTATCTGTAGGTTTCTCGCTAGCATAAAGGATATTAAAAGAGACTGGCCATTAATTGATAAAGAGATGCCTGCATCCTAATTCTCATTATCCTCTTGGCTGATAACAAGATGGATTAATGATCTCCTTTAATAAGAGGTGTGTACTCATTAGCCCGGGTCCACAAGGCACAAGTCACAGTACAGTTCACTGTCTAGATAGTAGCCGTGCCGTCAGGACTCTCATTAAGCCGATGTTTGGTTCAATAAGCTGTTACCAACAGTACCGCGCTACTACTGCTGATTCAGACATCTTGTTATTAACCTTTGTTTAATGGAATGAACCGGTGCAACTTAATCAGTTAAAGGAGAAGGCCTTTCTGGAGAGAGAACCAAGCTATTTTTACTGTATATAGTAAAGGAGTCAAAGAATTCACGAAAAGGCATTTGATTGGAACAATGGAAAATGCAGATGTGGGACCTATGGAGGGAAATATGTCGCGATAAAGAGGATGTTAAAGTCCAATTGAGTTTTGAGTATAAACTTGTAGAAAGTCTGTCATATTTTGCTTTTGAGTTAGAACTACATAAATGAAGTGGATGGACTAACCATTTGGGTCCTCTTGTGATTGGGAGTTGACTTGGTGACCAGGTCGCTTTGCACTTTGATATGGTTTTGTCACTACAGTTGTTTGTGAGCATGCATCTTCTTTGGAATGAATAAAGTTACTTCCCAGGTAATGCACTAGGCTGGTGCACCCTCTCTTCCTTGTTTTACAGTGTTCCTCCTGGGTTTTCCCTGACCCTTAGAGGACAGACTCTTCAAATGGACTAACCATTTGGTAGGTCTTCTTGTGTTTGGGAGCTGACTTGGTGACCAGGTCGCTTTGGACTTTGATATGGTTTTGTCTCTACAGTTGTTTGTGAGCATGCAACTTCTTTGGAATTAATAAAGTTACTTCCCAGGTAATGCGCTAGGCTGGTGCACCCTCTCTTCCTTGTTTTACAGTGTTCCTCCTGGGTTTTCCCAGACCCTTAGAGGGCAGCAAAGCCTGTGCCGGAATTGGATGTGCTAAGGACCTGACATTTATCCATCATCAGTACACCACCCTTGAGAGCAGGGGATTTTTGTCTTTAGTTTAGGAGTTAAAGAATTTGTGAAAAGGCATTTGATTGGAACAATGGAAAATGCAGATGTGCGACCTATGGAGGGAAATATGTTGTGATCAAGAGGACGTTAAAGTCCAATTGAGGTTTGGGTTTAAACCTGTAGAAGGTCCGTCAAATTTTGCTTTTGAGTTAGAGCTACATAAATGAAGTGGATGGATTAACCATTTGGGTCTTCTTGTGGTTGGGAGTTGACTTGGTGACCAGGTCGCTTTGGACTTTGATAGGATTTTGTCACTACAGTTGTTTGTGAGTATACATCTTCTTTGGAATTAATAAAGTTCCTTCCCAGGTAATGCACTAGGCTGGTACATCCTCTCTTCCTTGCTTTACAGTGTTCCTTCTGGTTTTTCCCTGACCCTTAGAGGGCATCAAAGCCTGTGCTGGCATTGGATGTGCTAAAGAACCTGACCTTTATCCATCATCAGTACACCACTCTTGAGAGCAGGGGATTTTTGTCTTTTCAGCATACTGCATTATCCAAGGACTTGATACGTTTGTTGTGTAAAGAGGGAACATTCATGTCCTCTTAGCCATTGTGGCCCAAATGGAGGGCAAGTCATATTTCTTGTACAGCATGCCAGTATTTGTGTCTCGGGCACCCTCAGGGCTCTCCAGGTAGCACTTTCTAATCTTGATCACACCCTGTCGAGACATCTGGCCATGCCTAACCCTTACTTGTCTTCTACTGATTCATTCAAGTTTTGGGCAATGGACCCTACTATAACCCTCTTTAGGCACACTTTCTTCAAGGAGGCTTCCCAGTTAGATGGAACTAAGACAATTTGCAGACCATAATCCTTGGGTTCCTGTGTTTATCTATTTATGGGAACTCTTTTAAATAAAGTACATTCAGCCAGGTGGTTGCACTGGTAGCACATCCCTAAGGACAAACTCAAATGCTGAATCAGTGGGGGAAATATCAGACCTGTACCCAACTACAGGTGAAATTGTGAAAGCATCCCTCAGTTTGGGGATGTGGCTAATTTACCTTTTTTTCCCATGGAGAAAGTTATAACACGCTCCCCTACCCAAAGAGGGGGAAGAAATGTGGAGAGAGGATGCTCTACTACATGGTCCTAATGGGGGAAAAAATCAGACCTGTGCCCAGCTACAGGTGAAATTATCTAAGCATCCTTTAGAATGGGGATACGGCTAGTTTCTCCATTTTTTTCCCATGGGGAAAGTCCTAACACACATCCCTCCCCAGAGAGGGGAAGACACATGAAGAGACAATGCTCCACTACATGGTCCCACTACTCTTGTCTAGGCACCAGGAAAGAACAGGATCTTAGTTCCTCACTGCAACTCAACTTTCTGGCAAGGTAATGGTGGATGGTGAGAGGATGGGGGCTGCTTTAATCGGACTCCAGGGTACCCAAGTCATTCTTAAGGCTCTGTTCAGGCGTATTATATTGTTTTTTATTATACTTATCTTTTTCCTTGGTCACATGAAACACAGAGTGTTCAGTCTGCACCTGGAGGTGGATGGTACGCTTTACACCACAAGATCAAGGAGTCTATTTTAAGGCTCCCTCAGGGGTGGGGCCATGAAACCCTGCAGTTCCTCATCAGTTTTACAGGTTGAATATCATTGGGCATCATTCAACCTGAAAGTTTGAGACATCTTGCTGGGAAGCAGGTATACTGCAAGTGAGGACCCCAGTGCTGCAGGACAGAAGTGCTAACCACTAAACCACTGAACTGCCTTCTATGGGGATGTTTAGAAAAATATAAAAGCTCAGAATTGGGCTATAAATATTTTTTAGAAGTGAAACAATTTTCCTGTGATGGAAATATAGTGAATACATCCATTAGGAAACAAAAGAACTCTACCATGGGAGACTATAAGACCTCATGCACACAGTGCGTTTTTGCACCACTTTGACAAGCGTCAGGCATTTTTCTGCCAAAACCCTGCTGCGAAGAGGAGGAGTCCTCTGTATACTGTGGACCTAACTCTAAAATTTCCAGAGTCTCCATAGTAGGAGCACATCTATCAATGGATAGGTTAAGGCAGTGTTTCTCAACTCCAGTCCTCATGGAACCCCAACAGGTCATGTTTTCAGGATTTCCATTATTTTGCACAGGTGATTTGATCAGTTTCACTGCCTTAGTAATTACCACAGCTGTTTCATCTGAGGGAAATCCTGAAAACATGACCTGTTGGGGGTCCATGAGGACTGGAGTTGAGAAACACTGGGTTAAGGGAAGGTGTGCCTAGAGGAGACCATCCCTCCTTAAAAGGTACAGGGATGCACATGACACCCAGCTATAGCAAAATGGCAGCAAAGGCATCCAGTCCATCCAAATTAGCCAACCACACAAAAATAGGATGGTGACGTCAATTATAGCTTGGGACAGTTGCCATTTTTTGTGCAGTTGGCTAATTTGGATGCAGGGACTCAATGGATACCTTGTTACCATTTTGCTATAGCTGGGCATCACGTGCGTTCCTGTACCTTTGAGGAGGGATGGGCTCCTCTAGGCACGCCTATCCATTGACACTAGAGATGAGCAAATCGAACATGACGAAGTGGAATTCGTTCCGAAGATTTGGAAAAATTCTATTTGCGACGAATCCGAAGATTAGCAAACTTCGGATGCACGAATCAAATTTTCCCAAAAATGGCAGCGACATGTGTGGCGACGGAGAAAATGGACAGAGAAGATGGGGCGGGGATCTCTGGGAAGGCGCGCAGACAAGGCGCGCTGACCCATAATGCATTCATGACATGTGATTGCATTAGCCAATCAGCAGCCAGCCATCACGGTGTAATGGTGGAGCTATAAATCGCGGCCATCTTAGAATTCTCCATTAGCCTCCGGTCATTCAAGAGAGACAGACCTGTGTGTATTAAGGGACAGAGTTAGGGCCACAGAGACTTTAGGGCCACAGAATCGTTACTCAGGGACACAGAATCGTTACTCAGGGACACAGAATCGTTACTCAGGGACACAGAATCGTTACTCAGGGACACAGAATCGTTACTTAGGGCCACAGCTATCAAAGAATCGAAAATTTAAAGTGACATACACCCTTTTTTTTTTTGGTGGCTGTCGTGCACAGTTGGTGCTGCAGTTTGCCGATTGTGCAAAATAAACTGACTTTCTGCTTCACAACCACTATTGTACGTTCAAAGAGTTAAATCCATTTACACGCCGGCTGGCGGTAATATTTTTTGGGTGATTAGTGCATTCCAGTGACAGAAACGTACAGTTTCCAGCCAACGGCAAGCTGCAATTGACCGATTGTGCTAAATAAACTGACTTTCTGCTTCACAACCACTATTGTACGTTCAAAGAGTTAAATCCGGTTTTATTTTTGGGGTGCTTATTGAATTAAAGAGTATGTCAGACAACACGCAGAGGAGTGGCAGAGGAGGCAATGTTTCAGGGGCGAGCAGCCGTGGCAGCAGAGGAAGGGGTCGAGGCAGCACTAGTCGCAGCCAGAGGCCAGTGCTCCCGGTGTCATCCAGCGGTCGTGTCTCCACCGACAACCCTGCCGTCATCGATTGGTTGACTCGGTCGTCTTCCTCTTCCCAGGTCACCTCTGACACCTACAGCCAATGGTCGGTGGGTACGTCAGACACAACCGTTAGTTGGCATGGCCCGGGAGCAAGCCCACTGAAATCACGTGTCCTCAACCTGCCCCTGTCCTTTGGTGTTCCCTCACCAAGCGAAGTATCGCATGCTGTGGGCTCAGCCCCACTGTACAGTGAGGAAGAGCTAACAGAGGGCGGTCAGGAACGGGGGGAGACATCCGCCTCTTCAGCAGCCAGGCGAAGAAGTAGTGGCTCGGAGAGTGGCTCGGTAGCCGGTCTAGAGACAGGTCTGTCTCCTGACCCACACGCAGCCGAGGGGGCTAGTAGTGACGCGGAGACCCTAATTGATGATGATGAGGCTGATCGCACTTGGCAGCCTCGTCGTCATCAGGCTATTGCTTCCGCATCATCAGGAGAAGAGGGTGCCAGCTTGGCAGCGAGCAAAACAGTCGGTGGGTTGCCCAGGAGGCAGCAGGGTCGCAGCAGTGTCAGTGGAGGCAAACGGCCACGGAGTAGAGCACCAGCTCCACTGCAGCCTACCACCACGGCCAGTAGTGGTGCCGGTGTGCACGGAGGAAGTAGCAGTCAGCCAGTGAGGAGTAGCGGGGGCAAAGTTTCCTACTCGGCGGTGTGGCAATTTTTCGTCAAGCCGCCCGAGGAAGTAAACGTAGCCGTATGTCGACTATGTGGCCAGAAAGTCAAGCGTGGCCAGGGGGCCAATGTTGGGACTACAGCGTTGCGTCAGCATATGCAGCGTCGCCATTCGGTGGCCTGGGAAAAGCGTGATAAAGATACGGCGGTTCTGCCTGCCCCAGCCCCCGCTCCATCACCCGCTCCGTTACTTGCTCCGTCACCCGACGTCAATCGCCCTCTATCAGCCAGTCAAGGCTCCAACACCTCTGCTGAGGGGAGTTGTCGCTCGTTGGCATCTTCCGCTCGTTCAGATGCTCCTTCTCCTGCTACTCCTCTTCACGGATTCCGTCAGCAGTCTTTCTTGGAATCCGTTTCCAAGAGACAACAGTTTGCGAGCACGCACCCGACGGTGCAGAAGCTGAACGTCCTCCTGTCCAAGTTGCTGGTGCTGCAGTCCCTCCCTTTCCAAGTGGTGGACTCAGCACCTTTCCGAGAAATGATGGCTTGTGCCGAGCCGCGGTGGAGAGTGCCAAGCCGGCATTTCTTCGCCAAAAAGGCAGTGCCAGCCCTGCATTCACATGTAGAAGAGATGGTGGGCCAGTCTTTGAGCATGTCGGTCTCTGCCAAAATGCACGGCAGCGCCGACGTGTGGAGCTGTAACTACGGTCAGGGACAGTACATGTCATTTACGGCCCACTGGGTGAACGTGGTGCCGTCACAGCCGCACCAGCAACTTGGACAGGTCACGCCGCTTTTTCCTCCACGTTTGCACGTCCTTGGTCCAGCAAAGATGTCCGCCTCTACCACCTCTTCTTCCGCCGTGTCCTCAGCCGCCACCCCCGTGCCAAGTCCCATTACCCGACCGGCATATCACATGTGCAGGGCGCAACGGTGTCACGCTGTGCTGCACCTGGTATGCCTTGGCGAACGTAGTCACACAGGGGAGGAACTTCTGAGTGTAATGAACAGAGAAATCGACAGATGGTTGTCTCCGCGCAAACTGAAAATCGGAACCATGTTGACCGACAACGGAAAGAACATGGTGTCTGCTCTGCGTCAAGGAAGGTTGTGCCATGCGCCATGCATGGCTCACGTGTTCAATCTGGTTGTCAAGCGGTTCCCAAAATCCACCATCCCACTGCAAGACATCCTTAAAATGTCACGTAAACTTTGCATGCATTTCAGCCATTCCTACACCGCAAAGCACACCCTCCTTGAGCTGCAGCGGCAGAACGGAATTCCACAGCATCGCCTGATCTGCGACGTTGCAACAAGGTGGAATTCAACCCTACATATGTTAGACCGCCTTTACGAACAGCGAAAGGCCATCACCGATTTCCTGATGTTACAAGCGGATAAAGGTACTCCCCTGTGTAACTTAGATGTCAGCCATTGGCAGCTCATGCGTGACACCTGCCGCTTGCTCAGGCCCTTTGAGGAGGCCACGCTATTCGTGAGTCGGCAGGACTATGGGATGAACGACGTCATTCCTCTGTTGCACGTCCTGGAACAAATGCTGTTAACAATGGCTGGTCAGGGTGCGGTAGACGTGGCGCACAGATCTCAATGCCACATGACCCCTGTGGGGGCAGGACAGGAAGAAGAGGAGGAGGTAGAGGAGGACATTGGTGCTCAGGAATTATTGAGTGAAATGGGTGGTTTTTCCACTCAGCGGACAGGAGTGGAGGAGCAGGAGCATCTGGTAGAGGAGGAGGAGGAGACAGAGGACCCAGACGCACCGTGGCAGTATGCTGTGGAGATGGAGGCAGGGAGTCCCTCGCATTCCTTGGCACAAATGGCCCATAGCATGCTCGGTTGCTTGCGTAGCGACAGCCGAATAATAACCATCAGACAGAGGGATGACTTTTGGCTGTCCACCTTGTTGGACCCTCGCTACCGTTCAAAAATGGTGGCCTTTTTCACACCTGCTGAGAGGGAGGCCAAAATAAAGTACTATAAAAACCACCTATGTAGTCAGTTGGTCTCTGCCTTTCTGCGCCAACGTCCATCCTCAGACACTGTGGGCCCTGTGCTCCACTGCCATGGCAGCAAAGGAGGGGTGGGGTGGTAGGAGCAGTGGCAGCTCCACCAGCAGCGGCTGCCTCAGTCTGCAGTCGATGATGAGTAGCTTTCTTCACCAGCGCAGTGAGGAAACTACTAACCAGCCGCAGCAGCAGCAGCATCAGGTGGACCTGGAGCAGGACCTCAAACAACAGGCTTGGGCCTACTTGGACAGCACCCTGCCAACCGAGGTAGACAATCCCCTTGACTACTGGGCAACGAAACTTGACCTTTGGCCCCAACTAGCTGAATTTGCCCTTGAAAGGCTGTCATGCCCGGCCAGTAGCGTGGCATCGGAGCGCGTGTTTAGTGCGGCAGGAGGTATTGTAACTCCGCGGAGGACACGACAGTCCACCCAAAGTGTGGAGAGACTCACGTTTGTGAAAATGAATCAGGCGTGGATTAGTCTGGATTTCAAACCACCAGTTCCTGACACAACTGACTAAATCCGCCATGAATCATGCCCCAAACATGTTATTAGGGACAAATGGAAGACCTCCACCTGATCCGTACATTTGTATATATATTTTATTGAGAGGCTGCTGGTCGGCCGACTCATGTTTTGCACATTTTTAATGACTTATACTCTGCAGGTCGGGCCCCTCATGAATTGGGGTTTTTAAATTATTTATACTTCGCTGGACGACCGTCACATGAATTGAACCTTTTTAATGACTTATACTCTGCTGGTTGGGCCCCTCATGAATTGGTGTTTTTAAATTATTTATACGTCGCTGGACGACTGTCACATGAATTTAAACTTTTTAATTATTTATAGTCGACCAGTTCCAGACCGATGGAATAGCAATTTTTTAAAATATTTATTTGACACGTGTTGTCCATCTCATCAATGAGGTGGACTGTTTATTTATTGGCCACGGTTTGGCCCCCTCCTGTTTCTTACATTGTTAACTTGTTGTATCGGTCACGGTTTGGCCACATGTTTGGTTGTCTTGTTAAGATTTTCTGTAATGTACACAGTTACGCTTGACTTGTCGACTTTCCACAATCTACTAAGGTATAGCATCGCATCAAAGTTATTATTTTTTTTTTTTGGTCTAAACCATTTCTTATAATGTCAATTTGTAGGATACGCCGCTGTAAGGCGACCTACTTTTTTGTCACTGTGTAGACATCTATTTATAGGCCGATGTTTGGCCAGAAAGATATATTTAGTAATAACCTAGCCGTTCAAGCCGCTCACTGAACACCTCAGGAGTTGCTTTGTATATCTGTCGCCTTAGGGGCCGCTGTCTGGCGACATAATTTTTTGTCACTGTGTAGACATCTATTTATAGGCCGATGTTTGGCCACAAAAATATATTTAGTAATAACCTAGCCGTTCAGGCCGCTCCCTGAACACCTCGGGAATTGCTTTTTATATCTGTTGCCTTAGAGGCCGCTGTCTGAACAGCTCATGAATTGCTTTCTATATGTGTCGCCTTTGAGGCCGCTGGCTGGACAGCTGATGAATTGATTTGTATATATGTACTTATTGTCCGCTGTCCGGACAGCTCATGAATTACTTTTTGTATATAGCCTTCCAAACCACTCTCAGAATAAGTCATGATATTCATGCTGTGTATAGCCTTATAGGCCAATGGTCAATCAAGTCATGATTGTTATAGTGTGTATAGCCTTATAGGCCGCTGTCTTTACAACTTTATAATTCCATGCAGTATATAGCCCTATCGGCCACTTTCTGGCATCCAGTTTCTGTAGCCCCCATCACCACACTGTGCCACGGGCCCCTGTACCGCCTTCTCATACTGCTGCCAGATCCATCCTCTGCCATGTGCGTCTTTGTCGTCTGCTCACGCTGCTGGGTTCCAGTTTTAAACCTAGGCCTGTGTATGGCTTCCGAATACTGCTGCCTCCACCGCCACCCTGCGCCATGTGCCTCTGTCGTCTGCTCACGCTGCTGACGGCTTCCGCTTTTTAACTGAGGACTGTGTTTGGCTTCCGAATACTGCTGCATCCACCGCCACCCTGCGCCATGTGCCTCTGTCGTCTGCTCACGCTGCTGCCAGGTCCATACTGATTCATGGCCCCCTGTACCGGCTCCTCATGAACGTCGTTCAGCGGGTTTGCATCACTTAACGGCAAATCGTTGACAAACGCTGGGACGTTCAGTGTTGTGCGCATTAAGCCAGACACCAAAGGGCAGCACAGACCTGTTATTACTTGCTCAAGCATGGCTGAACAAAACCAGTCTCTACCACAAATTGGACCCAGACCTGCCCAGGGTCTCGTAACTAGATTGCACGGAGGAGTAGAGTTCGTTATTGGAATTAACTGTGAGGGACTTTTAAACCTAGGCCTGTGTATGGCCTTCAATTGAAGCTGCTTCTGCTCCGCCACTCTGCCATTGGACTCTTGATAGTCGTCTCCCCACGCTGCTGCTGGGGGGACTTTTTAACATAGGCCTCTGTATGGCCTTCAATTTTAGCTGCTTACGCTCCGCCACTCTGCCATGGGCCCCTGTACCGCCTCCTCATGCTGCTGCCAGGCCCGTAATCTGCCATGGGCCCCCGTACCGACTCCTCATGCTGCTGCCAGGCCCGTAATCTGTCATGGGCCCCTGTACCGCCTCCTCATGCTGCTGCCAGGTCCACAGTCTCTCATGGGTCCCTGTACGGCCTCCCATTGCTGCTGTCTCCATCGCCACACTCTGCCATGTGCCACTTTCAGGTCTCCTCACACTGCTGGTGGGTTCCATTTTGTCATAGGGTGCTGTATGGCCTCCCATTGCTGCTGCCTCCACCGCCACACTGTGGCTCCACACTCTGGTTTTGGCCCCGTGACTGCCCAAATGAGTGAAGTGTGCGGTGATTCTAAGATCGACGGCACTCATCTGCATGTCATACTGACTGTCAGTATTATTTCTCTTCCCCAGCAGACTCCAAGGGCATTTAAATTAAAGGTACAGTGTTCTGCACTAATATAAAGGCTCTCTGAAGCCTAGAAACACCCTTTTTATAAGTTAAATTCGCAGCGAATATATTCGGCTCGAAGCGAATTTATTCGGCGAATTCGGAGAATCAGCCGAACCGAATTTTTGAATAATTCGCTCATCTCTAATTGACACATGTGCTCCTACTATGGAGGCTCTGGAAATTTTAGAGTTAGGTCAACAGTCTACAGAGGACCCTTGCTGCAGACTGCGGCTTACACATGTATTTGCAAATGTGTGCAAACAAAACCCTCTGTTTTAAACGCAATCTGTTACCCAGGACCAAATTGGTTGTTTTTCAGGCAGGCTGGTAAGTGTTGCTGGGAAATCCTGTGTTTGTTTGCGATGTGCACTGCCATTCCATGTGCACCTTACTGCTAAAACTGGTTATAGGTTGGGACGGTTGACATTTTTTTGTCCTCCTCTTGGCCGCAGCGTTTTGGGAGAAAAAAATGCCCAACACTTGTCAAAGTGTCTAACACTTTCACAAGCATTTAGGCGCATTTACAAGCATCAGGTGATTGGGCCTTTGTTTGTGATGCCAAGAGGAGGAGCGTTTTTTTAATACGTCCTGTGTCCACGAAGCCTTAATTTTTGGTTCCAAGTTCTTGTTTTACCGCATTGATGTTCTTAATCTCCTTAGCAGTCTGATTATGTCAGTATTTCTGTGCTCAAAGCGGTACATTTTTTTGCATGGAAATATGTTGTTTTTTTTATTGTAGGCCTGTAATTTTTAGGAATAACTCACTGAAATCTGTCCGAACAAGAGTCTAGTAAACATCCCGGGTATGAAATCATAAATTATAATATAATAAATAATCATAAAAAATAATAATATAATAATAAATTTAATTCAATAATATCATCAAACCAAAAACACTGAAATTTGAAATATAGCGCCAAGTTCGCACATCGCTGAGCAAAGTCACAAAATCGTTTTCAGTGTCTGATGAGGAATTTCCTCCACGAATCATTATCACTCAATTCTGCAAGTGGTTCTGATTTACTATTGCTGTTCTCTAGCCGGTCTAAAACCGCTTTTGACCTAAAGGGACGCTTTTTGGACGCCATGGACGTTTCTCAGTTTCCAGGCAGAAAGAACAGTAAAAATGCAGGCAGGGCGCCGGACAAAGCACTCGGGACAAAATGTATGTGAAATGGTTTGATACAGGAATGTTATACTATGTGATTTTAGTGTATTTAGTGAATGTCACTTTTAAAATTTTTTAATTTCCCGCCAGTTCCGTCCCCCGTACGTCCCGACACTCGCAGGGAACAGAACCTGGAAGACAGATGCCGGCATCGTCCGGAGGAGATGGACGGGGACACTGCAGGGGGGACATCACGGGAGCGCAGGACAAGGTAAGTGCTGCAGGGTAATCCCAAGTGTAGCTCCGGGTTACCTCTTGTGGTGCTGAAAGTTAACCCCGAGCTACACTCGGGAATACCGCCACGGGTGTTAATCAAACATGTAGAGTACCCAGTGACCTATCTCCTTTTCCTTCGCTACTGAGATCCAAGCCAAAATGCATTTGTCTCCTACTCAGCACGTCAATGGAATTTTCTAAACGTAATAATTACAAGGGTACATGCATTTAAACTTGCGATGTCGCCAACCAACAAGTTTGGCAACCATAGCCAAGTTATCTCTTCTTTTTTTTTTGTATTTTACGCCACATGCTAATACATTTGTCAAAACACATAGATTAAAGTCACATCAGACTTGTTTTGACGAGAATGCCCCTGTGGTGTTGACAGTTCAGTAGCTCGAGGTGTCGGAGCACATCAACGAGATGCTAGCTCGGTTCGAAAATTAATTCCAATTAAAAGAGCTTGTGGACGTCCATGATGTCTTCATTGTCAAGTCCGATCAGCTCAGCAGCCGGCAAGCGGATGGCCCTCGTGGGGTTAAATAAATAAAGCATCTTGATAATGCTGCAGGACAGTTATGGATAATTCACATAATATATCACCACTGACACGTTGGAACATTGCTTGTTTGGATTGTCAGGAAGCATTCTGACCGCTGTCACATTCCATGACACCCTCACCGATAGATCCCAGCTTTTATATTTACTACAAAGGCTAGCTTCTCCTGCCTGTTTGTGTTCTGACTTCACAAAGGGGGATTATGGGAAAATAACTCAAAAATCCTCTTTGGATTTTTTTTTTTCCCCTCATCGCTAATATTCTTCTTGGAAAGAAAAAGATGTTGATCGGGTTGACCTTGGTTTAGTGATGTTAAGTTGCATTTACATCCCCAGGTGCCCATGGAGAATTGGTTGGAGATGTTCTGTCCTGTGGAAAAATCCAAGTTGGCTGTTGAATGCATAATTGATTGGAATGGAGGTAAAAAAAAAAAAAGAGTTGTGTTTGGCTGACCATTAAAGCTATCAAGAGATGATTTGATGGTACTTACAAGAGATCTGAATCATCAGACTATGTGTCCTTGTTAATAATCATCACCCTTAGAGAAACTACAAGGATCAAACGGCAAATGCCTTTCACTTCTGGCTGAGACTTGAGGAAGGATGGCTGTAGAGCTACTCTGTACTCCTTATTTTTTTTTCCCAGTCTGAAATTCATTCTTGGCTGTCATCTTGGGGAGGCAGATTGCCATAAAGGACTTATTTTCAGTCGATACAAATATATACAATCTCAGTCCTTAACAGAGTGTGTTGGCCTTTGTGTGAGGGCCATTCCAACCAGGCTGACTGGTTGTCATCTATAGTAGATGGAAACATGCAAAATCATTGGGTATTCTCCATGACGACGGGAGTCACTTTGGGTGGAAGGCCCATGGAACCAGCTCACTTTAGAGAGGTGGGGAGACCCCTTTCTCAGCTCCCCATATCCCTATTACGTGTAAGTCACCCAGTGCCTGTTAGGGTTACAAGGTGATCTGTCCTAATATTGGGGTGGGGGGTTGTGGATTGTTTGGTGTTATGTGGTTGCATCCCATTGTTCTATTGTTTGTCTTGCTTGGGAGCTAACTATTATGGGATGTGTGTGTTTATGTGTATTAGCTTAGTGGGGGGGGGGTGTCTCCAGCAGCCCTCCCTCCTGATGGGACTGTCTGCTGGTGTGAAGCTTGAATACCTGTGTGTCTCTTGTTACTAAGTGTAGATTGCCCCGCCCTGTGTCATTATGTCCCCTGAGTGTATAAAAAGCCAGTTTGAGTTTCAAATAAAGAGTTCCATGTTCAGACAGATTGGTATCGTCTAGTCTTGTTTGGTCGGCTGTGGTGTCTGTGGTCGGTGTTCGGACGGGGAAGCGGTATTATAACGTAAGTACCCAAGTGCAGACTGGGTCGTTCCGTTACAACCCCTAAAGGGAGGTCTTTGTGGTGCCCCTCGTGGAATGGTGACATATCAACAATGTATAACTAAATTGGTTTATTTTATTTATGTTTTTGACAGTTGCTTTAAGGAGCTTATGGTATATCTATTCTTAAACATTTAATATTTGAAGCCGTTATACCTCATTCATCATTTTTTCTGGTTTGGGCCACCTATCTTCCCCTAGTGAATCTCAATCCAGCAGCATATTCCATTCTATGTTGGATGTTTAAGGTATTTTTTTTCACTCTCTTTAATTACGCTGTTCTAATTGGGTATATAGTATGATGGCATCCTTAGTGGGGGACCTTAAAAGGTAACTTTTTTTTATTGTATTTTGTTTTTTACATACAGAAACTGGGTGTATGCTCTGCAAGCCCATCCTTTTTTCCTCCCTCCCTCCTGACCAGGGGCAGACTGACAACTCATGGGGCCCCTGGGCAATAGGGGATCATGGGGCCCCTGTGTCCTTGCCCAAACTCAAAAAAGCCTATGAAAAAGGTACCAGGGGCATCTCATGGGGCACCCTACTGACCCTGGGCCCTCGGGCAGTGCCCGAGTTTCCAAATGGTCAGTCTGCCCCTGCTCCTGGCTCTACACATCCTCCCTCGGGTTGGGTAGGGGGACCTAGTAGGAGTCAACCATCACGCCTGTTGGTATATGTTGTCCTTCTGTAGTTCTGCCTGTGACAGGTGGTTCTGTACATAGGTTGACTGGGGGGGTGGTTTTTGTTTGTCCTTTTTCCACCGCCTCTTTTTTGGGGGGGGTCTTCTTTTTTGGTTTTGCTTCCTTTACTGGATGTACAATTGGACAGTACCTTATATATTATTTGGTAATATGTGCTATATTTTTTTCTCAGATGGATTATTACCTTTCTACCTCAGGAATATAAGAACAGATATGTCTAATGTCCTGATGATGCCATGGTGGACCGATAGAGCTGATCTGTGCACAGGAAACTTGTGACTCTCAATGTTTTTTTTCACTTAATTTTTATTAAGATTTTTCTGGTTTACATGACATTGGAAGACAAAAAACAATGGTGAGGAACATTCCTCTACAGACTGGTTGTATATGAGTTTCTAATGCACTGAAGATATCTAAGCATACCATAGAAAGGAAAGGACACAGGGCCAGGGAAAACCCTAACCCCCTATACCTCTGGATCAGAAAATACATTCAAAGAGGCCCATTTTTTGTGGAACTTTGGAATCATCAGCTGAGCTTTGGCAAACATGAATTCCATTAGATACTGCACATTCAGGAGAGAGATCACCATTTGGATGGTGGGTGAGAAGGAAAATACATTCAAAGAGGCGCTTGGTTGAGACTGCTACAGTCGGTGTATTGTCCCCCACTAATAGGGCGGGACATGGACTGAGAAGAATGAGTTGTGTAGTAGTTGTTGACTGAAGTCATATCTGAGGGTTTTAAGAAAGGGTGCGACTTCTGGGGTCGAGAGACCACCGTGCCCATTTTTTGTGGAACTTTGGAATCATCAGGAGAGCTATGGTGAACATGAATTCCATTAGATACTGCTCATTCAGGAGAGAGATCACCATTTGGATGGTGGGTGGGGAGGAAAATACATTCAAAGAGGAGACTGGTTGAGACTGCAACAGTGGGTGTAATGTCCCCCAATAATAGGGTGGGACATGGACTGAGAAGAATGAGTTGTGTAGTCGTTGTTGACTGAAGTCATATCTGAGGGTTTTAAGAAAGGGTGCGACTTCTGGGGTCGAGAGACCACCGTGCCCATTTCTTGTGGAACTTTGGAATCATCAGGTGAGCTTTGGCGAACATGAATTCCATTAGATACTGCTCATTCAGGAGAGAGATCACCATTTGGATGGTGGGTGGGGAGGAAAATACATTCAAAGAGGCGCTTGGTTGAGACTGCTACAGTGGGTGTAATGTCCCCCAATAATAGGGTGGGACATGGACTGAGAAGAATGATTTGTGTAGTAGTTGTTGACTGAAGTCATATCTGAGGGTTTTAAGAAAGGGTGCGACTTCTGGGGCCGAGAGACCACCGTGCCCATTTTTTGTGGAACTTTGGAATCATCAGGAGAGCTTTGGCGAACATGAATTCCATTAATGAAGGAGGAGCCCCTGCTAGCCGTGACGTCAAGCCGCCTGATCAAGGAGGTCCGGTGGCCACCCACCCATACTAGCTGGTCAGTGTGTATTTCAATATATCCTTTGTGCACAAGGATTGGTTTTACTACGATACTTATGAAAAAGTGTGTTTTCTTGTTCTAATCTTCAATAAATTCATTCCATATTTGACCTAAATACTACACTATGGGTACTCCTTTCTGCTCTATATCGAGCACTTAACCCCCCAGGACCACAAGGTGATCATCCCAGGGCCCAGAGTTGCATTCAGCAGATCCCGTTTGGAGCCAGGTCTATTTTAGGGGACCCCGAGATGCGGCACCCCCCATCGCGGAGTCATTCATTCCGGGCTTCATTCCATCCATAGCTGGAGGGACCTCTGGTGTATATGACACAAATGCACAATTAAATTGTGCCTCTGGTGAGTGTGCAATTTACTCATTTTTTCTGCACATTGCTGGACTATATCAAGTCACTTTCTTCTCAGTTCATCTGTGGCCTTTTCACCACTAGATATTCACTGGACTATAATTTTTATTGTGCATTTATACTGTGCATTTACATAGTGAAATGAAGGTGTGTGATATATGTTATTACTGTATCCTTGTTGGAAACTATATACACACATCATGTGGTCCACACCATTTGATATTATTTAAGTAACTTTGCATCATTTGTTTCATATATATTTTATTGGTGCAGTTATATACATCGTTTCTAGCGCTGCACTATTTATGTTTATGTCATTTTTAAGGTTGTATGGTTTTCCTTTTTTGTGTATCAGCTGCTGTATTGGATAGCGCTCACTGAATTTTTTGCTATTATGAATTCCATTAGATACTGCTCATTAAGGGGAGAGATCACCATTTAGATGGTGGGTGGGGAGGGTTGCTTTCAGTTGCAGGCTATAGATAGTCTGGTAGCTATGAGAATGGGGGTGATCAGGGAGTGTGCCGGTGTGGGCCACTCATTGAGTCCCACTCCCAAAAGGGCCATTTGTGGCTTTAATTTGCTACTGTGGCCCGACTCTCAATGTTTTTTTTATGAGGGGTCTGGTTGATATTGTTTTTTAAGCTTTTAAGTAATAAAGTTGATGTTATTGTAATGTAATATTTCTGCCAATTGTTTATATATATACTGTATATTACTGGTAGGTATACTTAAAGCCTCTTATTCACCCTTTATGGGAGTTCTCTGTTGTACCATGTCCTTAGGACCCATTTTTCTGGCTCTTTTTTCCAAAAGGCATCCTTTCTTTTTTTTAATTTTGCAAATAAAATTTCTTGTGGATCAGCATGTATGTCTATGTACTGGATTGTGCTGTTTGCTGGAGAAACGAGCGTAGGATAATTTTCTCCTCTTTATGACCGCACAGTGAAAAAAAAAATTAAAACCAAACAACAAAAATCAACAAAAATAGCTGAATGGCCTTTTTTTGGCTGCCCCGTTCCTACCACGTTGCCGCCGGAGGGGAAGGCTCATAAATGGCTGCGTGTAGACACAAATCATTACAAGAACAATATAGAGAAATTACACATAAAAATACAGCCAAGCCAGCAGTTCCCCACCTGTGTCTCCGCTCACAACCATGTTTACCGCAAATAAACTTTAATCAAACCCGGATCACAAGACAAACTATTCTTCTGTGCTGCCGAATAATTCCTCTTTTTTTTTTTTTGGAAAGAAATTGCTGTGATTTCAATCAGAAGTGCATTTGAGGCCGCAGTTCTGACTTTGAATTATTATCATTGAGCATTGTTCTGCCATAATGCCTTGACATTAATCACGGTGTAGACCACTATTTTATTCAGTTTGCGGCAATATTTTTCAAAGATCAATTCAAGTTATCTTGCAGAATTTTCCTTATTCTTTAGTGAAAAGAGGATTCTGCCCACGGTGTTGTCCTCTGTTGGGAGAGTGCCAAGATGTTATATAGCACCTTTACAGAAGAAGAAGGAAGATTCCCATTATTTGCTGCAGCAGAGGAGTTGGCAATCTAATGAAATGGGCAGAGTCATGTGGTCAAGTGCACTCAACACTCAGACTGTTGGTCCCAGTTGGTTGACCCAGAAGGTTGTCCAGTGCCGCGGGCAAGGATGTGGAACTGTGTCCCTCTCCTCCACTGCTAAGGTGTGATGTAGAATGGGCATACTGCCTATGCCCATCCTCCAACCCCATGCCACTGCCATACTGATCTTACCATGAAGAGTTTTTTTTCAGGCATTTCCTATCTCTGTCTCCAACTGTTGGTCCCAATCGGTTGTCCCAGAAGGTTGTTCAGTGCCGTGGGCAAGAATGTGGAACTTTGTCCCTCTCCTCCACTGCTAAGGTGTGACGTAGAATGGGCATACTGCCTATGCCCATCCTCCAACCCCATGCCACTGCCATACTGATCTTACCATGAAGACTTTTTTTTCAGGCATTTCCTATCTCTGTCTCCAACTGTTGGTCCCAATCGGTTGTCCCAGAAGGTTGTCCAGTGCCGCGGGCAAGGATGTGGAACTGTGTCCCTCTCCTCCACTGCTAAGGTGTGATGTAGAATGGGCATACTGCCTATGCCCATCCTCCAACCCCATGCCACTGCCATAGTGATATTACCATGAAGACTTTTTTTTCAGCCATTTCCTATCTCTGTCACCAACTGTTGGTCCCAAACAGTTGTCCCAGAAGGTTGTCCAGTGCCGCGGGCAAGGATGCGGAACTGTGTCCCTCTCCTCCACTGCTAAGGCGTGACGTAGAATGGACATACTGCCTATGCCCATCCTCCAACCCCATGCCACTGCCATAGTGATCTTACCATGAAGACTTTTTTTTCAGGCACTTCCTGTCTCTGCCCCCAACTGGGCTTTCATGTTGTTACCCTATGATGTAAAACTGTATGCGTCTGGAACGCACGTTGAGGCGCGATGACGTCTTTAACTCCCCTAATTAGTATGATTGTTTTTTAGATTGTAATTAGTCTCTTATAAATGAGGACGGTCTCAGCCTCTGCCCGTTTAGCTTGACAATGGAGCGTGCTTCCGCCTTTAGAGGTGCGTGTATGATCTGAAACGCGTCGCTATGCACGCTGGTCCTTGACGTCATCACGCCGACGTCACGCCTCAATGTGTGTTCCAGATGCCATCTTTAGGAGATTCCACATGCCAGCCGGATTTTCTCTCCTGTTACCACAATTCCCTGAGCGCAGACGCTGCTGTCATAGCCGGGACACTCCTATGAGACTGCACCTTATGAGCCTGTTTTATCATGAATTTATGTGCGTTGTTCTACATTTGATACTATTAAAAGTGGTTCACACTGCACTTAGAGGCACTTCTTTTTTTTTTTTTTTGTTTACACAGAGTTCTGCTACACTACTATAGGAAGCTTGCCCTAGTGCCCTATGGACCTTTCTGCAGCCCTACTCATTGGACTTTATGGACTATTCATTAACTAATTTGCATGGTGGCAGTTTTTGCCCTGATTGTTTTTCTTTTTTTCTACTGGATGCACAGGTTGTGCTGTGGTTGGGATTTGAACCAGAGACCCTTGTGCTGCCAGGTGGAAGTGCTAACCATTCAGCCCCTGTGCTGCCCAAGCTAAATGGTTAGCACTTCCACCTGGCAGTACTCGGGTCGTTGGTTCAAATCCCAACCACGGCACCACCTACCTGGAGTTTGCATGTTCTCCCTGTGCCTGCGTGGGTTTCCTCCGTGTACTCCGGTTTCCTCCCACACTCCAAAGACATGATGGTAGGTGAATTGGCTCCTGTCTAAATTGTCCCTAGTATGTGTATGTATGAATGTGAGTTAGGGACCTTAGATTGTACACCCCTTGAGGGTTAGGGACCTTAGATTGTACACCCCTTGAGGGTTAGGGACCTTAGATTGTACGCCCCTTGAGGGTTAGGGACCTTAGATTGTACGCCCCTTGAGGGTTAGGGACCTTAGATTGTACGCCCCTTGAGGGTTAGGGACCTTAGATTGTACGCCCCTTGAGGGTTAGGGACCTTAGATTGTACACCCCTTGAGGGTTAGGGACTGATGTGAATGTACAATATATATGTAAAGCGCTGTGTAAATTGATGGCGCTATATAAGTACATAAAATAAATAATTGATCGTTTCCTCTTGCAGTTTTACGGCATTGTTTTCTTACATCCATATGGATCAGAACCTCATCTCTGATGTTTTTTTTTGTTTGTTTATCTACTTGTTCATGTTCTTTATACTTCTCATGCTATGTCTGTTAAATTTATGCAAAATAATAAAGACAAATTTACCTTTAAAAATTATTTTCATCTTTTCCACCTAGTGTAATATCATAAAGCAACTTCTCCTAAACTAAAAGAAAAATATTCAACTTTGGGTTCCATTTCCTTCCTCCACCAGGTATAAAATGCACTTACTGTATGTGGAATCTTTATAATCAACAACAATTATGTTTTCACATCTCAGCAGCTTGACCTCCACTGATGTGAATGTTTCCATTTAATGTGAAAGGCACTAAGTAGTGTGTGGGAACCATGTACAATACATTAAATAATGTTTTTTTTTTATCTTCCATAGGCTTCTTTTTTAATCAGTCTCACAAACAGAATCCATTGTCCAAGAAAAAAAGGGCAGCTAGTAATGAGATCAGTGACAAGGTAATAACACCAAGGTTTTTTTTTTCCTTTTATTGAAAGTAAAGTAAACCTTGTGCTGGAAGCATTATTGCTGTCTGACTTCAAGTAGATTTCAAGACTTGTATGAAGTCATGAAAATCTTTGAAGACTTGGGGCATTGCGTCTTTTGAAGTTTCCAAGCATTTTCTGGTTCTTTATCCTTTTTCCAAGTCAGCTTTGGCCTCGTGTGACAGTAAAAACTCACGTTAGTGTTGCCCTCTGAAGATCGATCTACATGGGCATTGGACAGGTGGTGAGAAGACATTGTATTGGCCCCTAACTGCCTGCTTTAACTCTTTAAACCCCGTAGGAGATTGTAGCCTCCCTAGCGTTTTGGGAGAAAAAAATGCCTGACGCTTGTCAAAGTCTCTAACACTTTCACAAGCGTTTAGGCGCGTTTATAAGCATCAAGAGCCTGGGCCTTTGTTTGTGATGCCAAGAGGAGGAGCGTTTTTAATACGTCCTGTGTGCATGAAGCCTTAATCTTTGGTTCCAAGTTCTTGTTTTACAGCATTGATGTTCTTAACCTCCCTAGCAGTCTGATTATGTCTATATTTCTGTGCTCAAAGCGGTACATTTTTTTGCATGGAAATATGTAGTTTTTTTATTGTAGGCCTGTAATTTTTAGGAATAACTCACTGAAATCTGTCCGAACAAGAGTCTAGTAAACATCCCGGGGATGATAAAATTTGAAACACGAAATCATAAATTATAATTTAATAAATAATCATAAAAAATAATATAATAATAATAAATTTAATTCAATAATATAATCAAACCAAAAACACTGAAATGTGAAATATAGCGCCAAGTTCGCACATCGCTGAGCAAAGTCGCAGAATCGTTTTCAGTGTCTGATGATGAATTTCCCCCATGAATCATTATCACTCAATTCTGCAAGTGGTTCTGATTTACTATCGCTGTTCTCTAGCCGGTCTAAAACCGCTTTTGACCTAAAGGGACGCTTTTTGGACGCCATGGACTTTTCTCAGTTTCCAGGCAGAAAGAACAGTAAAAATGCAGGCAGGGCGCCGGACAAAGCACTCGGGACAAAATGTATGTGAAATGGTTTGATACAGGAATGTTATACTATGTGATTTTAGTGAATTTAGTGAATGTCACTTTTTGTCATTTTCAAATTTCCCGCCAGTTCCGTCCCCCGTACGTCCTGATGTCGCAGGGAACGGAACCCGGAAGACAGATGCTGACATCGGCTGGAGGACATTACAGGGGACACTGCAGGGGGGACATCGCGGGAGCGCAGGACAAGGTAAGAGAAGAACAGATCCCGGAGCAACGCTGCAGTGTATTCCCGAGTGTAGCTCAGGGTTACCGCTTGTGGTGCTGAAACTTTACCCCGAGCTACACTCAGGAATACCGCCAGGGAGGCTACTGTTGCCTTTCTATCATCTCCAAACAGTCTGCCCATCCTCCTCTGACATCAACAAGGAATTTTCCTCCACACAACTGCCACTCACTGGATATTTTCTCTTTTTCGGACCATTCCCTGTAAACCCTAGAGATGGTTGTGTGTGAAAATCCCAGTAGATCAGCAGTTTTTGAAATACTCAGACCAGCCCGTCTGGCACCAACAACCACGCCACGTTCAAAGTCACTTAAATCCTTTGTGAGCGATTGCCCTTAATTGGAAATCTCCAGTGGTTCCTTTGGTTGCTGTCTTGCGGAGAGTTGATTTGGTTATGGAACATATTCACTATACGTTGCTAGATAGGTTGCACTTATGTAACATTAAATGGGATGGTTGGAAGAGGCATCAACACTTATTACTCGATTCATGTCATTAATGGGTTCTTCTGTATTTAACCTCAGGTGATTTTGTACTTGATCTGCTGATATTGTTGACTACTTTTTGCATGTACTTGTCTTCTTTTCTCCTTTTTATACTTGTATTTTGTATTTCTTCCTAATGTTCATGTATATCTCTCAAAATTTCTATTCTACCTCACTTAACGGTTCGTTTGTTGTAGTCTACCTCTTAATAAAAACGTTTGTAAACAAAGTCACTTAAATTCCCTTTCTTCCTCATTCTGATGATCGGTTTGAACTTCAGCAAGTCGTCTTCACCACGTCTACATGCCTAAATGCATTGAGTTGCTGCCATGTGATTGGCTGATTAGCAATTTGTGTTACCAAGCAACTGAACAGGTGTACCTCACAAAGTACCAGCAATCACAAATGCTCCTGCGCTTGGGGATGGATTCGATGGAGGCTACAATCACATTAAGAATGTTCTGGAACATGCACACCTTGCTGCCCTCAATAGACCGGGGGAATCCAAATATACTAAATGAGGAAAGAACAGAGGGCGCACAGGCCCTCAGAGGCTCTGAGGAAGAGGCAAGTCCTCAAAACACGTCAGCCTATTGGATGTCTACATTCCCTATTGCGGACTGTTACTCAGCGCGGTGTTGACCCAGCTGTTCTTCTATGACGTGTCTTGACTTTATTGTTGTTTCTGAGTGCAGCACCTACTTTATTTCTTATGAAACATTTTTATGGTAATGCGCTAGGCCTGTGCGCCCTCTGTTTGTTCTTTCCTCATTCAGTACCTAATAAAGTGGCTGGTGGGTGTATTTCCATAGCAAGGAGTCTTGTGTTCCCAATGGGAGAGAAAAAGGTGAGAGAAGAATGAAGAAAGAGTCTAGAAGACAAAAGGGGTAGAGTAGGGTGGGGTAGGGTAGAGTAGCGTGGGGTAGGGTAGGGTAGAGTAGGGTAGAGTGGGGTAGGGTAGAGTAGAGTAGGGTAGAGTGGGGTAGGGTAGAGTAGGGTAGAGTAGGGTAGAATAGGGTAGGGTAGAGTAGGGTACAGTAGGGTAGGGTAGGGTGGGGTAGGGTAGAGGAGGGTACAGTAGGGTAGGGTGGGGTGGGGTAGGGTAGGGTAGAGTAGGGTAGTGTAGGGTAGGGTAGAGTAGAGTGGGGTAGGGTAGAGTAGAGTAGGGTAGAGTAGGGTAGGGTAGTGTAGGGTAGGGTAGGGTAGGGTAGGGTAGGGTAGAGTAGGGTAGGGTAGGGTAGGGTAGGGTAGGGTAGAGTAGGGTAGGGTATGGTATGGTATGGTAGGGTAGAGTAGGGTAGGGTATGGTAGGGTAGAGTAGGGTAGGGTAGGGTAGGGTAGAGTAGGGTAGGGTAGGGTAGGGTAGAGTAGGGTAGGGTAGGGTAGGGTAGGGTAGAGTAGGGTAGGGTATGGTATGGTATGGTAGGGTAGAGTAGGGTAGTGTAGGGTAGGGTAGGGTAGGGTAGGGTAGGGTAGGGTAGAGAAGTAGATTGACAATGAGTCCCAAGAAAAGAAATAAGAGAAAGGCAGTTAGGTTACAAAATTGGGAAATTAAGAAGAAAAATTGGAACAAATTAAAGAAAGAATAAGAGGAAGATGTAAGGAGGCAGAAAGACGGAAGAGGCAAAAGAGAAACATAAGATGTGAAACATAAGATGTGAAAAGGAATGAAATAGAATTAGAGATGAGAGATGAAATTGGAAAGATTTATGAAGCTTCTCTGAGCACTGTTTGGAAATCACCTACAAATTTTTCTATCTTGAGAAAGTGACGATGGAAGCACTGAAAGTGGCAAAGTTCAAGAGAGCCTCTTCTCAACACAAACATTTAGTTAAGTGCGTGAAGTTAATGCTTGGCATCCGTAACAATCTCAGCTCTCGCAATGGCTCCCAAATGCCTCTTTAAAACAATATTGTGCGCACTGGCTGTCAGGAGGAATCTGTTAAGAGAGGTGTTAAACTGTGCATCGCATTAAGTACATTTGGGACCTGAAAAACATTCTCTGATGCTGTTAATGTTACAGAGACAAGGATGATACTTGTGCCCCGGTCTGAGGTGCTGAGAATTCTTCACCAAAAAAAAGTCCATTGTCATGCAGCAGTCCACCAGGGAGGTAAAATATCGTATTACCCCTAATTCTGTTAGTTACCAGATTCATTTATAATCAGGCAGTTAAGGGAGCTAGGACATGAAGGTGTGAGCCAGCTACCCTCAGGCCTGTTTGTCCCTGAACATGAAAGGCCACATCCAGTGAACATTTGTGTTCTGCCCGGGAGGCTCACAACCTTGTCGGGAGGAATCTTTTAACCTTAATCTTTAAACTACTGAAAATAATTTTTTAAACATCTAATATAACCTTAAAAATGGACCTTATCACCTAGTTAAAGCGGAGTTCCACCCAAAAGGGGAAGTTCCACTTTAAAGACTGGTCCCCCGCTCCCCATTAAGGATTGGTAATGGGGAAATTGACAGGTACCCTCTCCCGCTTCCACTGCAATCGCCTAGGCGATCAGAAGCAAAGGTTGTCCTCCTACCCTCCCCATAGTCTTCTGGGACACGTGACAGGTTCCAGAAGACTATGGGGACATTTAGGAAGCGCAGCACTACTCGCGCATGCTCGACTTTACTGCTTTTCTTGTTATCATTAACAAATTCCATACAAATTACTTAGTACCACAAAATGATACTTGGTTCTGTATTTTCTAAAAGGTGTGGTACTGGGAGGTGGGTAAGGGGTGGAACCAATGAGCAGTGCTTAGAGATGAGTAGGGAGTGGAGCCAAGGAGCGGTGCTCAAACGTGGTTATAGGGTGGATCCAAGGAACGGTGCCAGGGGCGGACTGACAACTCATGGTGCCCCTGGGCAAAAGGGGATCACGGGGCCCCTGTGTCCTTGCCCAAACTCAAAAAAGCCTATGAAAAAAGTACCAGGGGCATCTCATGGGGCCCCCTACTGACCCTGGGCCCTCGGGCAGTGCCCGAGTTTCCAAATGGTCAGTCCGCCCCTGCACGGTGCTCAAAGGTGGGTAGGGGGTGGAACCAAGTAGTGGTACTTAGAGGTGGGTAGGGGGTGGAACCAAGGAGAGGTGCACAGAGGTGGGTAGGGGGTGGAACCAAGGAGAGGTGCACAGAGGTGGGTAGAGGGTGGAACCAAGGAGCGGTGCTCAAATGTAGGTAGGGGTGGAACCAAGGAGAGGTACTCAGAGGTGAGTAGGGAGTGGAGCCAAGGAGCGGTGCTCAAAGGTGGTTAGGGGGTGTATCCAAGAAGCAGTGCTCAAAGGTGGGTAGGGGGTGGAACCAAGTAGCGGTGCTCAGAAATGGGTAGGGGAGTGGAACCAAGTAACGGT
Organism: Staurois parvus; assembly: GCF_062004578.1. NCBI lineage: Eukaryota > Metazoa > Chordata > Amphibia > Anura > Ranidae > Staurois > Staurois parvus. The sequence continues at coordinate 424,964 of NW_028319311.1, read as the reverse complement.
TCTCAAAGGTGGGTAGGGGGTGGAACCAAGTAGTGGTGCTCAGAGGTGGGTAGGGGGTGGAACCACCGAGAGGTTCACAGAGGTGGGTAGGGGGTGGAACCAAGGAGAGGTGCACAGAGGTGGGTAGGGGTGGAACCAAGGAGAGGTACTCAGAGGTGGGTAGAGAGTGGAACCAAAGAGATGTACTCAGAGGTGAGTAGGGAGTGGAGCCAGGGAGTGATGCTCAAAGGTGGGTAGGGGGTGGAACCAAGAAGCGGTGCTCAAAGGTGGGTAGTGGGTGGAACCAAGTAGCGGTGCTCAGAAGTGGGTAGGGGGTGGAACCAAGGAGAGGTGCACAGAGGTGGGTAGAGGGTGGAACCAAGGAGCGGTGCTCAGAGGTAGGTAGGGGTGGAACCAAGGAGAGTTACTAAGAGGTGGGTAGGGAGTGGAACCAAGGAGAGGTACTGAGAGGTGGGTAGGGGGTGGAACCAAGGAGCGGTGCACAGAGGTGGGTAGGGGGTGGAACCAAGGAGAGGTACTCAGAGGTGGGTAGGGGGTGGAACCAAGGAGAGGTACTCAGAGGTGATTAGGAGGTGAAAACAAGGGGTAACTCAAAAGGGGGAACTACATGCACATCCTCTCAAGGATAAAAAGCCCTGGGTACTACGTCACATAAGTGGTTACTATCCCAGTGACAGCCATCTTTTTACTTTTCACATGTCTGGGTTGTTCATTTTTTAGCTAACAAAATTCCGTTTGGAGAAAAGCAGACACTGCCATTGCCGTTGTCATCATCAGCTGTCCGGAAATCTGAGAATAAAAGGGTTGGGAATGCTCCTATTCAGGATGTTGACTTTCTCACATTGCCCCCTAAAATACAGACATGAACACCAGGTTGACGTCTCCTCAGATGTAATTGCAAACAAGCTAAAAATAGGATGGTGCGTACTCCAGGAAAAATACAGTGTACATAAAAATCCGTGGCTATGATTACAACAACAGCCCAGATGCAAATTAAACATAAGCAGCAAAACCAATTACATTCTCAGTAGATTGTGTAGTTTATGGCGCTTGTTTTTTTCTGTGTACAGAGCAATATAATAGAGATACATTTTTTAAGCGCTCGGATCCAAATCCCGGTTAGTGGCATTATCCGCCATAAGGAGCCATATCATTTGCATACAACGTGCTCCACGATGGAAAAAAGAGCTGTAACCTCATTAGCATGATGCTCTCTGACTCAGCTGCACTTACCATATAATTTACACTCGTAATAACGTAAATACGGTTTAAATTGCCTCTGTTTGTGGCTGATCAAGCGGGAGACAAGGCACAGTAAATTGCTGGTGGCCTCAGAAGCAAAGAACAAGCCCGTGATTTTCGTAACTTAGAAAGCGTTGACAAGAATTAAAAGTAGTGATGTGGGAATGAGGCTGAGCCTGAGGTCAGATATTCTGGGAGATATTCATGTCCAGATCCACCCAGATCACCAATTCACCACCATGAGCAGTGCCGAGACAAGGTCATCCAGCGCCAAGGGCAAAGATGCCGAACTACGTCCCCCCTCATTCATGATGTGAACGTTTAGGGGATCTTGCGCCCAGCAGTCAATCGCTTGTCAAAATCACTGCCGCCATCACTACTCTTTTCAGCCTTGTAAAATAAGGAAGGTGCCCCCATCCCTAGAGTAAACCATTGCGCCCAGGGCAGCTGTCCCTCCTGCCCACCCCTTGTCCCTGCGCTGACCATAAGAAATCATGGAGCTTCATACAGCCAACCTGACAGGGCCCTTCCAACCCATCTCCGTCCCCTCTGATTAGCAGTAGTGTCAGGACAGGAACGCTGGAATGGGCAGGCAGGTATATTAACAATGTAACGCACTGGCTGACAACAACCACCACCCACAGACCAAATTCCCTCAGGGCGCGGAGTCTAAGTCCCAAGCTGCCCTTCACCAGGGCCCCTGATGGTGGGGATGGACTTGACGCAGCCAGGAACCAGGTCGCGGCCCCCGAGACACCCCAGTTGCGGTAATGGCCACCGCCAATGGCGTGTAGCTGGTGGAAAGGACAATAGAGTAGTCGGGCAGGCTGGGTCGACAACAACGGGACAAAACGGTACAGGACAGCAGACGAGAATCACAGGTCATGGGCCGAGTTCAGCAACGGAGGGTCAGATCAAAGGAGAACACAAAGAATGGTCGAGTCACAAGCCGAGTCAGATTCCAGGAGAATCACGAGAGTCAGAACAGCGCTGTAGCGACACCAAGACACAAGACACAAGTGCAAAGGGCATGTGCGGACCACAGGCTTATGTGTAATCAGCCACACCCCTCTGGGGGATGGACCTCAGAGACCTGAAGGCATAAAAGATTCCCACCATGCTCTGCAGAAATCCAAGATGGATGCCAGCACATGGAGTAACATAACCTCTGGGAAAAGGTAGGACCTTGACAAGTAGGCTAGCACTAACAGTAGACTGTGGCAGTGAATCCAATTTGCATTTACTGTGATCTCAGTCCCAGATGGGACATCCCTGGTCTGATACAAAAGCATTTGCCTTAAACGACATACTGCATCCTCCGGCTTATCTACCTAGGAGCTCACTGATTGGTCATCTTTAAATTTCAAGCTGTCCTGCCTTGCACTCTGAGGAAATCAGACTGGTGGTCCTGGCATTCACCAAGGGGAGCGGGTATGTCTCTGTGTGGGTCACGTCACTTTCTGATTGGCTGGCATGCCACACATCCATTCTTTATGGTCAGAAATCCATGTGGGGGGCCAGTGATGGAGACATGGACAACTGGAGGGTGAGCACAGGAGGCAGCCCCCACCAGGCCTAGGCCTCCCTGCTAACCTGATGTGACCCTACCCTCCAGGAATTGATAAATCCAACAGAAAGTCTGTCATTTTGCCCAAGCCCTGAGGAAGGTAGTTTAATTGGCCCCCACCAGTGGCGACTCTAGGAACAATATATAAAAGGGGCACATAAGATACCACAGTCAAAACTGGGGGGGGGGGCAATAATTATTTTCACCACTAAATCATATCACTGAAAAAAAAGTATATACAAATAGTGACTGCAGAGCTCAGCCTCAGTCTTCATGGGATATATACCATATATCTGTACACTGAGTCTATTCTCTATATATAACACTGATATCTGTACATTGAGTCTTTTCTCTATATATAACACTGATATCTGTACATTGAGTCTATTCTCTATATATAACACTGATATCTGTACACTGAGTCTATTCTCTATATATAACACTGATATCTGTACATTGAGTCTTTTCTCTATATATAACACTGATATCTGTACACTGAGTCTATTCTCTATATATAACACTGATATCTGTACATTGAGTCTATTCTCTATATATAACACTGATATCTGTACATTGAGTCTATTCTCTATATATAACACTGATATCTGTACATTGAGTCTATTCTCTATATATAACACTGATATCTGTACATTGAGTGGCACTCAGTGTATATAGAAATCAGGCTATATAGGGTAGGGATAGGAAATAGCACCTGGTATGGGCAATGGGTAGGATGGAACACTCAGCCTGACTGGTATAGACACACTAAACTGAAGTTCTAACCTGGGGATTACACACTCTCGCTGCACACAAGGCAGATTGCCAGCTCCGAGATGACTCAGTCTGCCACGTCCAGCTAAGTTCAGCAGCAGGGATGTGGACCCGCTCCTCCACTGAGTCTACTAAAGGGGGAGAGGTGACCAGAGCACCTGCCATTGCCATCATCCCCATGGTTCCACCATTGCTCTCTGATCCTGGCCAGCATAGAGTCTTCTCCTATAGCTGCATTAACCGCCGGCAGGGATGCCATAGTTCACTGCCTCCTCGAGGCTTAAACCTCCTCTTTTTTGCTTATAAGCTGTGGGCACCTTCAGGGGGTGGACTGAGCCTCTCATGGGGCACTCAACTGACCCTGGGCCCTTGGGCAGTGCCCAAGTACCTGAATGGTCAGTCTGCCCTTGGTCAAGACTCACCATGAATTATAAAATCCTTTGGGACGCAAGTTGAGGTAATCACATTGGAACACAACCCAATGGGGATGGCTTATCAGCCCCCCCCCCTCCCCAGGTGGCAGAACACCAGGGCCGATATGGCTGTGACCCTGCTAGTTCCACCACTGCCCGGAAGCCTAATTTAGTGGGGGGCACACAGGGGGCAAGGAATAACCTAGACACCACTGGCCCCCACATTGGACACCTTTTATCTTCCTGTTGTCACATTGTTATCAGCAAGAATTATGGACTCTTAAGAAGAATACTTGGTGCTCTGTTTTCCGATTTCAAGCAGATTCCTCAATTTGGGTGGCCCCTACTTTGAGGGAACCCCCCGCCTTGTCATAGAGCTGTCCAGATCATCCTATCACACCACCATCTTTTGTTTGACGGGTGAAGCCTAGCGCCTCACATTTAATTTTTCTTGGATTTTATTGATTTAGATTTTACCCATGGCAAGAAAAAAACTACACACACAAACATTTCACTAAAAGTAATAAAAATGACCTTTATTGTTGTCTCTCCAACTTGTGGAGTCTTTTTAATTTACCATGTTCTTCATATTATTGCACCCTAAAGATTCTCTGTTCTTTATAAAATTGAGGAATGGATTGTTATATATTTGTATTTTTGGAATGGCAAGCTTACTGTATGTTCTGCAATGGCTCATTATCAGTGTAGGAGCCTCTTGTCGGGCTTCTTTTAGAGTCCCCGTAGGTTTTTATGGCTCCCACTTGGCACCCACATAATTATACACACTGAGTCATTATTGACATTAAACTTTTGGTTAACTTGCTAAGGATAGGCAGAGTCTTACTATAAATCACTGCCAGCAAACATGTTTATGGGGTTGAACAAAGACACACTGAGAACAAGGAGTGCTTTGGGCGATCATAGGGACATATTAAACAGGAAAACACCAACGCTGTTCCCTAAATAGAGATGAACACATTTTGAAAAATGCACTGTGCCTGGGGTTTACCCGTTATGAGCCTGAAATCCCAGGTGAGCCCCCAATCAGCACTTTTAAACATATTTTTTTTAATTATTTTTAATAAAGCTGAAAAAAAAAGAAAGATGAGCCAAGCTTATCGCTAAGTGTGCTGTGCTGATTCCAAGAGATTGGCGTTAAAATACAAATAAATTGTGCACCTTATGTCACAATCTGGGACCAGGTTTGCAGTCCATGAGCTGACACAGCAAACATTGTTGTGGTTCTGCTGAGAACCAAGGCCAGGCTTGGTGCACAGGCAGGTGGTTGTAGTATAAAAGCAAGCAGAAACCAAACTGGAGATTAAGCCAAAGTTGGTAGCCAAAGGTATCAGGTCTGAGAGGAGAGACATAAAGAGTGGTCAGAGATTCAGCAACCAAGGGTTAGTATCAGGGGCGGACTGACAAGCCATGGGGCCCCAAGGCAATAGGGGATCATGGGGCCCCTGTGTCCCCACCCACACTCAAAACCACACCCAAAAAAGCCTATGAAAGGTACTAGAGACCTCCTACTGACCTTGGGCCCTCGGGCAGTGCCCTAGTGCCTGAATGGTCAGTCCACCCCTGGTTAATATAAAAAGCAGCAGTCATTAGGAATGTACAAATACGTAGAAATAAATTGTACTGTTGGGACCTGGTTCACATGCTGGTGGCACTGTGCTTCCCAGAGCAGAAGGTTGGAGTTCTAGTGTCCAACAGCAGGTGTCACCAAGCAGCCAGTGGTCTCTAGTAATCAGTCTTTAGGAATCAGTCTCCACCTGATGCTGGTTGCTTGGAGGATATTTAGGTTCTCCCTTTTAGTGCCTTGTTGTTTCAGTGTTTTGCTTGCTGTGCTAAGTCAGCTGCTCCTGATCTTACTACTGCTCTTGCCCTGCATCCTGTACCCTGCACCCTTTTGCCCTATATCCGCTCCCCTTGTTCCTGTATCTAGTCCTGATTCCCCCTTCTTTGCATACCTGGTATTCCATGTTCCTTATTTTGTAAACAGTATATTGTATATAGCTAATTGGTAAGGTTCCTGTTATTCAGTTAGGCATTGTGGGTATCTAGTGGTAGTTCACTTGTATCTTCACATTTTCTGTGTGCTGGTGTGTGGATGTCTTTTACTTCACTAATAAAACATTTGCTTTACTATAGTCTGATCTCAGTTTCCCAGTGTAGCTATGAAGATCTGGCCATCTTTGCTGAGGAATCCTGACAAGTACACTTTATGGCATGCTCTAGGGCCAGGCTCAAAATCCATGAGCTGGAATAGCAGACATGTTTATGGTTCTTAACAAGTCTTGTTCAGTATACAGGTAGGTGGTTGTAGTATAGAAGGAAGCAGAAGCAATGTCAGAGATCAAGCCAAGTTGGATGCCAAAGGTATCAGGTTTGAGTGAAGAGTGGTCAGTGAATCGGTAGCCAAGGGAGTCAATAGCAGTAGCAAAAAGAGCAAAACACTTGCAGAAGCACAATAATCTGGCAAACAGAAAGGGTAGAGGCATGGCTACAATTGGAGGTTCAGGAGAGGAGCAAGTAGTTCAGAGTTCATAAAGAAATTACGTAGATATCTATGAAGACTTACCAAGAGATCAGGCTAATCCTTCAGGTGACTCAGTAGGAAGAACCACCGTCAGATATAATGAAGCCCAGGGTATTGAACTGGATCCTGACACTTTATGGCCAAAAGTATGTTGACTCTTCTCCAAATTTTTAGCTTCAGGTGTAGCCAGTCAAGGGTATTGTTAATGCTACATTGTGCAAAGACAGTTGTGCACCTCTAACCTTGTGAAAACAGTTTGGTGAAGGCCCTTTTCTCTTCCAGTATGCATGTACCCCTGTGCACAAAGCCAAAGACTTAGTTTGACCAGTTTGGTATGGAATAAAACTTGAGTGGTTTACACAGAGCTTTGACTTCAGCTGTACTAAACACCTTTTGGATGAATTGGAATACTAACTGTGGGCCATGGTCTTCTTCAAAGCTTGTGAGAACACTTTGGTGAAGGCCCTTTTCTGTTTCAGCATGACTATGCAATCGCATAAAGCAAGATCCATAAAGACATGGTTTGGACAGTTTGGTGTGGTGAAACTCAAGTGTCTTGCACAGAGCCCTGATCTCAACCCTACTGAACACCTTTTGGATGAATTGGATCTCTGATTGTGGGCCAGGTCTTCTTCAAAACCTGTGACAACATTTTGGTGAAGGCCCTTTTCTCTTTCAGCATGACTGTGCATAAAGTGAAATACACAAAGACATGGTTTGACCAATTTTACGTAGAGGAACTTGAGTGGCCTACGCAGAACTGTGACCTCAACTCTACTGAACACCTTTGGGATGAACTGAAATGCCAATTGTGGATCAGCTTGCAACTCATATTAATATGTGGCATACCACACATTAATATGCATGCAGTAACACACCATGGCTTACACAGAGGTTTGACTTCAGCTGCACTAAACACCTTTTGGATGAATTGGAATACTGACTGTGGACCATGGTCTTCTTCAAAGCTTGTGAGAACACTTTGGTGAAGGCCCTTTTCTGTTTCAGCATGACTATGCAATCGCATAAAGCAAGCTCCATAAAGACATGGTTTGGACAGTTTGGTGTGGAGAAACTCAAGTGTCTTGCACAGAGCCCTGATCTCAACCCTATTGAACACCTTTTGGATGAATTGGATCTCTGATTGTGGGCCAGGTCTTCTTCAAAACCTGTGACAACATTTTGGTGAAGGCCCTTTTCTCTTTCAGCATGACTGTGCATAAAGTGAAATACACAAAGACATGGTTTGACCAATTTTACGTAGAGGAACTTGAGTGGCCTACGCAGAACTGTGACCTCAACTCTACTGAACACCTTTGGGATGAACTGAAATGCCAATTGTGGATCAGCTTGCAACTCATATTAATATGTGGCATACCATGCATTAATATGCATGCAGTAACACACCATAATGCACTGCTCTAAGGTGAAAGCAAGGTATCAAAGACCAAGACTTGCACCCCCAGAGATGCCTTGACAAGGAAACCCCAGTGAATGCAAAAAAAGCACTTTACACAAAAAAGAAAAACAATCATCAGATTTGAATGAAACATCTAATGTCATGACTCCTGTTTTGTTTGTTTGCAGACTTCTAATTATATATCACTCATTTACAGATGACTAAGTCCATATTGATAATGGGGGAAGTAACCTTTTCTGTGGGTGTTTTTTTTTAATGGGAATTGTTTTTTTCTCCTTCTGCCATTAAACATGTTTAATATTCATACGACTGCCATGAAATGTATTACTGCAATTAGCATGGAATAATAACGAAGTGAAAAGCTCGTTATCCAGGTGCTTTTCTCGCTATTATTCCCAGGTGACTTAAGGATGTCAGTCACTTCCCAGCGTGTCAAACACTAAGCAGATAAAGGAGGACTTCAGCAATTTAATGATATAAATGTTCATGGTGAAAACTGACTTCTCGACGTGTTCCATTTTTGGAGGTGCTGCTTGGAATAACAAATTATAGTTGTTGGCCTGGTTCAGTTTACAAAGCCTTTAGTTGACCAGGTCCTCCCTCTGTGGGTATCAGACATCAACTAGCTATTACACACCATGCAGGTGCACCCCACAGTCTCCCACCCCCCATAAGCTTTGATCAGAAATTTGCCCTGATCTTCCGAGGAATTTTTATACTTTTCAGTGTAGATCATGGAGGGCCAGATGTGGGTGAATCTCCATTCTCCTGGACAGAATGTGTACCGCCACCATTAATGTATGCATCTGTGCACATACAGTACTGTGCAAAAGTTATAGGCAGGTGCAGGGGCGGACTGACCATTTGGAAACTCAGGCACTGCCCGAGGGCCTGGGGTCAGTAGGGGGCCCCATGAGATGCCCCTGGTACCTTTTTCATAGGCTTTTTTGAGTTTGGGCAAGGACACAGGGGCCCCATGATCCCCTATTGCCCGGGGGCCCCATGAGTTGTCAGTCCGCCCCTGGGCAGGTGTAAACTGTCTCTATGCTAGCCACTTTGCAAATGTGCACCAAATCAGGGGGGCAGGGGTTTAAATAAGCTATGCCCTCACCCAAGATGGACATGGAGGTCATGACCAGCGTCCAATCAGACAAGTGATCCCAAGCAAATCCAACACAGCAAAGCACTTTTCTCCTGCGCTGGGAATGGACTCGGTGGAACCAGTAAGGATGTTCTGAAACATGCTCTGCTTGCTGCCCTCAACAGACCAGGGTGGTCCAACGTCACTGAATGCAAATAGAAAAACAAAAGAGGGCGCACCGACCTAGTGCATTATCGTTTAAAATATTTATTGAAAGAACAAGGTAAGTATTATACTCACAATGTATGCGCTAATAACAAACTTATACAAAGATGTATATCATCATCCAAAAAACATTAGTGTTTTAAATAAATAATTATACTGTCCAAACATAAATTAGTGTCCAAAAAATATATATATATCTTCAGTGACTTGAACCAATTGTGAAAAATCCACCACCAAAGGAGATTAAATGAACTCACCAGAGCTAATGGCTGGTCAGATTATAAACCAGCAACAGCGCTTGTGCTCTGGGAGCAATGAACCCGATGTCCACATAGATATGGTGATGTTTCAGATACTTCCAGATAATAATAATCACAGACAAACAACTTTGCAGCCCAAGCTCTTATGATGAACTTCTCCACTCTTTCTCATACCTCCATGAGAGCATGCAGTACACTCAGGGACAAAAAAGAGAACATAATGGTGCAATACGTTTTTTTCATTCATCTCTTTAATAAAAAAGGTATAAGGAAACTCACAAACAAGGTGTCCAACAGACACCAGCTTCAATCGCAAAAACGGGTTGAGATACAGTTACCGCTCACCGCAGATCTCTCCCATACAGCACAGACCAGCAAGGCTCTCTAACGTCCACATAGAGTAGGCCACGCCCAACCGGTTTCGTCACACCGACATCATCAAACACTATTATTTGTTATTTAAAACACTAATGTTTTTTGGATGATGATATACACCTTTTGTATAAGTTTGTTATTAGCACATACCTTTTAATTAGGATTATTGTTGCCAAAATTTATTTTGGGTGGGATATGCTGCTGACATTTTGGTGTTTTTTGTAAGTGGCGCTTTTTTCTTTTTTAATTTGTTATACTTGTGGGGAAATATGAGCTAGGGCTATTGATTCAGGTATACCATTTTGTATTCATAAGGATTCCAGGAAAGGGGGAATACCTTACAATACTCACAATGGACATAAAAACGCAGGCATATCACACCGAACAAGATCCAAGCAGCATCTGAGTCCATACCATGGAACCCTGGATGACCAACTGGCTAACCAACCCTGGATGACCAACTGGCCAACGTGTTTCGAGGACACAACCTCTTCCTCAGAGCCCTGTCCTTATGTCCATTGTGAGTATAATACTTACCTTGTTCTTTCAATAAATATTGTAAATGATAATGCACTAGGTCGGTGCGCCCTGTTTTGTTTTTCTAAGTGATCCCAAGCAACCATGGTAAATCAGAGAGGAATTAAGTTCCTTAAGACTTCTTTCCCCTTGGTCAAGCACAACCTACAGTGAGGAGCACAGACCGCACCTGCCTACAAGCTGCCAAACCTAAAGCCATTGGGCTCAATCAAGGCCCCCCCCCCCCATTCTATCATTTAGAATTTATTCTTGTCCCCAAATACCTCCTTTATCTCAAATCACATCATATCTAAAAATGGAAACTTTAATCCATTTAACCACAATGGCTGCCAAAGCTATTTTATACCAACCAGCATGAAAATGTCTGCTTATCGTCTCTAGTATGACTGTGATGACGCCTCTCCAGCTCCGGAGTTCAGTGTCCTTGTGTTCCATTGCAACGTTCTCCCTTCCTATAGAGAATTATTAATACATCTATTGTCTGGCACTCCTGTACAAAAAGAGAAGTAAATCCTTACAAACTCCAATAACTAAATGATATTTTGTTTCACTTTTTTTTTTTTTCTTCTTCCATCCACCTCTCCCCACCACGTCTTTTCTGTCAGGAAATGAACTGACACAGTTTCCATAGAATTAATTTCCTTTTAAATCCTGCCTGTCCTTAACCACAAGACAAAACTCCAACTCCTGACTGCACTCTCGGCTCCCCGCTGCGCCGCGTTGAATAATCCACATCACATTTCCACTGATGTTTTCAAAGGTAATACTAGTTAATAAGATCCTTGCTGTTTGCCTTATTTTACCGGGGGTTTAGGTCGCAGACCCACCACACCGCCGGAGCCCCTGGAATTGTTTGGATGGATGAAAAGAAAGAAAAGGCCATGAATTATGGAAGGAGGGTTGTGAGAGTGAATGGAGGACTTTGTTTGTGACCTCGAGATAATTGTCCTTTCTCTACATAAAGGCAGTTCTGCAGAACAAGTGCACTAACTGTCCTTTAATAATGCGCATTTGGGTTTTATGTGAGAAACTAGTAGATGTAAAACCTAACTCAATGCCATTGTATGTGCTAAATCACTACGTATCAAAAACAACTGTTTTTTTTTTAAATGTGCAATAATCCACAGTCTATGACATTAGTAATAATAATAGTAATAATAATAAAAAAAAGAAGATAATGAATTAGAAGAAGAATCCCAACCACGGCACCACCTGCCTGGAGTTTGCATGTTCTCCCTGTGCCTGCGTGAGTTTCCTCCGTATACTCTGGTTTCCTTCCACACGCCAAAGACATGCTGGTAGGAAAATTGGCTCCTGTCTAAATTGTCCCTAGTATGTGTATGTATGACTGTGAGTTCGGGACCTTAGATTGTATGCCCCTTGAGGGTTAGGGACTGATGTGAATGTAAAATATATATGTACAGTGCTGTGTAGGGGCGGACTGATAACTCATGGGGCCCCCGGGCAATAGGGGATCATGGGGCCCCTGTGTCTTTGCCCAAACTCAAAAAAGCCTATGAAAAAGGTACCAGGGGCATCTCATGGGGCCCCCTACTCACCCTGGGCCCTCGGGCAGTGCCCAAGTTTCCAAATGGTCAGTTCGCCCCTGGCGCTGCGTAAATTAAGAGGAATAGTGCTCCATAATTGATGTCAGTGGGAGGAATAGTGCCCCATCATTGGTTTAAGTGGGAGGAATAGTGCCGCATTGATGGTGTCAGTTGAAGGAGTAGTGCCCAATCATTGGTGTCAGTGAGAAGAATAGTGCCCCATCATTGGTGTCAGTAGGAGGAATAGTGCCCCATCATTGGTGTCAGTGGGAGGAATAGTGCTGCATTGAAGGTGTCAGTGGAAGGAGTAGTGCCCAAACGTTGGTGTCAGTGAGAATAATAGTGCCCCATCATTGGTGTCAGTGGGAGGAATAGTGCCCCATCATTGGTGTCAGTAGGAGGAATAGTGCCCTATCATTGGTTTAAGTGGGAGGAATAGTGTCCCATCATTGGTGTCAGTAGGAGGAATAGTGCCCCATCATTGGTATCGGTGGGAGGAATAGTGCCCCATCATTGGTATCAGTGGGAGGAATAGTACCCCGTCATTGGTGTCAGTGGGAGGAATAGTACCCCATCATTGGTGTCAGTAGGAGGAATAGTGTCCCATCATTGGTATCAGTGGGAGGAATAGTGTCCCATCATTGGTATCAGTGATAGGAATAGTGCCCCATCATTGGTTTCAGTGGGAGGAATAGTGCCCCATCATTGGTGTCAGTGGGAGGAATAGCGCCCCATCATTGGTGTCAGTAGGAGGAATAGTGTCCCATCATTGGTGTCAGTGGGAGGAATAGCGCCCCATCATTGGTGTCAGTGGGAGGAATAGTGTCCCATCATTGGTATCAGTCGGAGGAATAGTGCCCCATCATTGGTGTCAGTGGGAGGAATAGTGTCCCATCATTGGTATCAGTGAGAGGAATAGTGCCCCATCATTGGTGTCAGTGGGAGGAATGGTGCCCCATTATTGGTATCAGTGGAAGGAATAATGCCCCATCATTGGTATCAGTGAGAGGAATAGTGCCCCATCATTGGTGTCAGTGGGAGGAATGGTGCCCCATCATTGGTGTCAGTGGGAGGAATAGTGCCCCATCATTGGTATCAGTGGAAGGAATAGCTCCCCATCATTGGTATCAGTGGGAGGAATAGTGCCCCATCATTGGTGTCAGTGGGAGGAATAGTGCCCCATCATTGGTGTCAGTGGGAGGAATAGTGCCCCATCATTGGTGTTAGTGGGAGGAATAGTGCCCCATCATTGGTGTCAGTGGGAGGAATAGTGCCCCATCATTGGTGTCAGTGGGAGGAATAGTGCCCCATCATTGGTGTCAGTAGGAGGAATAGTGCCCCATCATTGGTGTCAGTGGAGGAATGGTGCCCCATCATTGGTGTCAGTGGGAGGAATGGTGCCCCATTATTGGTATCAGTGGAAGGAATAATGCCCCATCATTGGTATCAGTGAGAGGAATAGTGCCCCATCATTGGTGTCAGTGGGAGGAATGGTGCCACATTGTCCATGTCAGTTGGAGGAATAGTGCCTTGTATCAGTGGGAGAAGAATTGCTCCGAGGGCCGGATAAAGAAGAATTGCCCCGAGAGCCAATGGGATGTGCCCATGTCACCCAGACAAGGAACAACTGAAGGAGACTCGGGACTGGCATGTCACATGACTACTGATTTAGGTGTATAAAAGGCGGTTTTAGGTACCTTTTTTTACCCCCCCCCTAATTAATTGGAGGGGGTGGTAGATAATGGGTAAGGCTTTACTGCCAAGGAGCAGCTTTGACATTTTATACACATTTTATATGTACTTCTGGTTGTTCCTTCTTTTAGAGATAATTCCTGGAGCGCTCCTTTAATTACAGCTCCTCTTTTATCGAATGTAATCTGCACGCAGCATCCTACGCCAAAGAGGCACCGTGCGCCTGATTTCCTCCGCCGAAGCTCTCCCATGCAGAATTATAGTATCATTCAACTTTATTTTCTAATAATGATTTAATCTAAACGGTGCCCATTATTAATTACCTTATTAAGCTGCCTTAGAGGTAGTTAAGTTCCTCTGATCTTATCGCACAGAACATTGCTCTTTTTTATGGCTGGGATTTTTTTTTTTTTTTTTTCTTGTACTTTTCTCTCAGACCTATTTCAGCTTTCCTCTACTGGTATTTATCAAACCTGTCAACGCCGCCTCTTCTTACTTCATCAGAATTTACTTTAACCCCTTCACGCCTAAGTCTTCACGCCTTCACGCTAAAGTTTAATGCCTAAGTACAATTTTGCAACTTTGACATGTCTTAGTAAAACCGTAAATATCATCTCAACTACTTTGCACATCCAGGTGAATTATATTTATTATATCATAGTTTTTTTTTCAGGACAAATTGGGCTTTCATTTGGTGGTAAATGGTAATGGATATCTCCTGATTTTGTTTATTATCAAAGGAAAACTGGCCCAAAATAGTAAAAAAAAATAATTTTTTTAATTTAGCTGTGTGTTTCTTGTTACTACCATAACCTACCACCAAAAAACACCCCAAAATAAAATTCTCCAGCTCTTGCCGATCGCAGCGATACCCAGTATGTGTATGTTATTTGTTGTTTGTACCCGGAGTACAGCCCAGAAACAATAGTGCGCATTTTGTTTTTTGTTTACCTAAAACACACTGACACTAATACCAATTAAAAAAAAAAAAAAAACCTGACCTTTGACCCTGACCTTTTGACCTTAACCTTTGACTCTGGCCTTGACCCAAACACCTACCCTGGCACTGAACTAGATCAAATCTTAATCTAGGTATTTTTTTCTTTATTTTGATTCTTTTATTTTTTAATATTTATTTTTTTTAATTTTTTTTAACCACTTCCTGTCCGGACACTTTTACCCCCTTCCTGTCCAGGGCAATTTTCAGCTTTCAGCGCTATCACACTTTGAATGACAATTGCGCGGTCATGCAATACTGTACCCATATGAATTTTTTACCATTTTTTTGAGACAGATAAAGCTTTATTTTGGTGGTATTTATTCACCGCTGGGATTTTTATTTTTTTTACTATGTAAATGAAAATGTCCAAAAATTTTGAAAAAAAGTGTTTTTTTTAATAAAATTTTGCAAATAAATAATATTTCATCCTAAATCTTGACCAAAATTTATTCCGTTATTTTTTTAGTAAAAAAAAAAATCCAAATTAGTTTATAACCAAACATTATAATTTTTAAACATTTTTTTTACATTTTTATTTTATTTTTTTTATATTATTTTTTATTTTTATTTTTTATTTTTACATACTGTCACCCTAGCAGTACAGTGTCACCATGGTGACATTGTACTACTTGTGGGGGGTGATGAAGATTTTTTTTTTTTTTTTTACACTGATTGCTTTTACACCCATATAGGATGTAAAAGCAATCATTTCTCTTTCTCTCTGTCTGCATTCTTGCACTCATTGAAAAATTCTGAGTGAGCTGTGATTGGTCACAGCTTGTCACATGGTACAAGGCTGTTGTGAATAGCCTTGTACCATGTGACCTCTGTGATCATTCACAGATTTCACACGTAGTAAGCAATGATGTCACAAATGACATCTTGCTTACTACTTTGCATGTGATCACTGATTGGCCAATCAGTGATCACATGACCGGGACCTCGTACAGAGGTCCCGTCCGATGATCGGTGTTTCACTGTGTCCGGAGGACACAGCGGACACCGGATCGCGGTGGTGCGCGCTCCTAGGGAGCGCGCACAGCTAGAAAAGGCGGGTGCCGTTTAGGAACGGCAACCCGACCTTGGACTGCCACCGCCCTGCCGTTTATAAACAGCAGGCGGACGGCAAGAGGTTAAACAAACATTTTTTTCCCTCTATGCCAGAAATTATAGAGATACAATGTATCTCTTCCCTCCATTAACCCTTCACGCCTAAGTCTTCTCACCTTCACGCTAAATCTTAACGCCTAAGCACAATTTTACATCTTTGACCTGTGTTAGTAAAACCGTCCGTATCATCACAACTACTTTGTATTATTGAATTATATTTATTATATCATATTTTTTTTTTCAGGACAAATTGGGCTTTAATTTGGTGGTAAATGATAATGGATATCTTCTGATTTTGTTTTTTATTTTCAAAGGAAAACTGGCCCAAAATAGTAAAAAAAATAATCTTTTTTTTTTTTTTTAATTTTCTGTGTGTTTCTTGTTATGACCATAACCTACCACCAAAGAGCAACCCAAAATAAATTCTCCAGCTCTTGACGATCGCAGCGATCCCATATACAGTGATCCCTCGTTTTTCGCTGTTAATGGGGACCAGAACCTTCCGCGAAAGCTGAAAAACCGCAAAGTAGTATTTGCCCCCAGGAATGTATGCGAGACAGTCAACATCATGGACAAGACTGGCGAGATACAACAAGAGAAGATGCTAGGTGAGGCTGCAATGATGCGCAGACAATCAACTCACAGGGATAAATCCACTCGTACTCTTATTGGTCGATGTCACACTGGAAACCAATCACGCGCCTTTATGAAAGCCCGTGGTATGTACAGTACAGTACTCTGAGTCAACTCATCTCTTTGGTTAACATGCAGGGATCCTTCTCTCTCGCGCATCAACATGAAACAACGCTCCTTTCCACAATGTGGCTGCTGACCCGCGAAGCACTGAAGCCGCAAAACATGAAGCGCGAAGTGGCGAGGGAACACTGTATGTGTATGTTATTTGTTGTTTGTAGCCATAGTACAGCCCAGAAACAATAGTGCGCATTTTGTTTACATAGTTAGTCTGGCTGAAAAAAAACAAAAGTCCATCCAGTTTAACCATAGAAAACAAAAAAAAAAAAATTTATAATGCTATACCCACAGTTGATCCAGAGGAAGGCAAAAAAACCCCAGAAAAGCACAATCCAATTTTCTCCTGCTGGGAAGAAACTTCCTTGCTGATCCCCCGAGAGGCAATCGGATATTCCCTGGATCAACCTAAAACACACTGACACTGATACCAACTAAAAAAAGAAAAAAAAAAAAAAAAACCCTGACCTTTGACCCTGACCTTTTGACTTTAACCTTTGACCCTGGCCTTGACCCAAACACCTACCCTGGCACTGAACTAGATCAAACCTTAATCTAGGTATTTTTTCTTTATTTTTTTCTTTTATTTTTTAATATTTATTTATCTTTTTTTTTAACAAACATTTTTTTCCCTCTATGCCAGGAATTATAGAGATACAATGTATCTCTCTCCTCCATTAACCCTTCACGCCTAAGTCTTCTCACCTTCACGCTAGATCTTAATGCCTAAGCACAATTTTGCAGCGTTGACCTGTGTTAGAAGAACCGTCCGTATCATCACAACTACTTTGTACATCCGGGTGAATTTTTTTTTTTTCAGGACAAATTGGGCTTTCATTTGGTGGTAAATGATAATGAATATCTCCTGATTTTGATTTTTATTATCAAAGGAAAACTGGCCCAAAATAGTAAAAAAAAAATCTTTTTTTTTTAAATTTAGCTGTGGGTTTCTTGTTACTTACTACCATAACCTACCACCAAAGAACAACTCAAAATAAATTCTCCAGCTCTTGATGATCGCAGCGATACCATCTATGTGTTTGTTATTTGTTGTTTGTAGCCATAGTACAGCCCAGAAACAATAGTGCGCATTTTGTTTTTTTGTTTACATAGTTAATCTGGCTGAAAAAAAACAAAAGTCCATCCAGTTCAACCATAGAAAAAAAAAAAAAAAGAGTTATAATCCTACACCCACAGTTGATCCAGAGGAAGGCAAAAAAAACCCAGCAAAGCACGATCCAATTTGCTCCTGCAGTGGAAATATTCCTTCCTGAACCCCCGAGAGGCAATCGGATATTCCCTGGATCAACTTTACCTAAAACACACTGACAATAATACCAATTAAAAAAAAAATCCTGACCTTTTGACCTTAACCTTTGACCCTGGCCTTGACCCAAACACCTACCCTGGCACTGAACTAGATCAAACCTTAATCTAGGTATTTTTTCTTTATTTTTTTCTTTTATTTTTTTAATATTTATTTATTTATCTTTTTTTTTTTAACAAACATTTTTTTCCCTCTATGCCAGAATTTAGAGAGATACAATGTATGTCTCTCCTCCATTAACCCTTCACGCCTAAGTCTTCTCACCTTCACGCTAGATCTTAACGCCTAAGCACAATTTTGCAACGTTGACCTGTGTTAGTAAAACCGTCCGTATCATCACAACTACTTCGTACATCCGGGTGGATTATACCGTGTTTTTTTTCAGGACAAATTGGGCTTTCATTTGGTGGTAAATGATAATGGATATCTCCTGATTTTTTTTATTATCAAAGGAAAACTGGCCCAAAATAGTAAAAAAAAAAAAACTTTTTTTTTTTTTAAATTTAGCTGTGTGTTTCTTGTTACTACCATAACCTACCACCAAAGAACAACTCAAAATACATTCTCCAGCTCTTGACGATCGCAGCGATACCATATATGTGGATGTTATTTGTTGTTTGTACCCGTAGTACAGCCCCGAAACAATAGTGCGCATTTTGTTTTTTGGTTTACATAGTTACATAGTTAGTCTGGCTGAAAAAAGACAAAATACATTCTCCAGCTCTTTTTTCAGCCAGATTAACTATGTAACTATGTAAAAAAAAAAACAAAATGCGCACTATTGTTTCTGCTACTATGTTTCAACCATAGAAAAAAAAAAAGTTATAATCCTACACCCACAGTTGATCCAGAGGAAGGCAAAAAAACCCAGCAAAGCGCGATCCACTTTGCTCCTGCTGGGAAAAAAATTCCTTCCTGATCCCCCGAGAGGCAATCGGATATTCTCTGGATCAACTTTACCTAAAACACACTGACACTGATACCAATTAAAAAAAAAAAAAAAAACCTGACCTTTGACCCTGACCTTTAGACCTTGGCCTTTGACCCTGGCCTTGACCCAAACACCTACCCTGGCACTGAACTAGATCAAACCTTGATCTAGGTATTTTTTCTTTATTTTTTTTCTTTTCTTTTTTAATGTTTATTTATTTATTCTTTTTTTTTTTTTTTTTTTTTAACAAACATTTTTTCCCCTCTATGCCAGGAATTATAGAGATACAATGTATCTCTCCTCCATTCATAGAGAGAAAAAAAAAAAAAGGGGGCCGGGCTGTACAGTGACTTATCACTGTGATAGCTAATCGGAGGCTATCAGAGCGATCATGTGACCCGGAATCGGGAGTCCCGATCGTTAGAGCGGGACTCGGGGCTCTCAGTGACACCCCGGTATTTGTGCTGGGAGTGCGCAGTGCGGCGCGCTCCCAGCACAAAGCCAGGTACGCAAATATGCGGCCCCACGGAAAAAAGCCCAGTTCTGTGAGGCCGCATATTTGTGTGATGTCGGAGTCAAGGGGTTAATAATGGAACCGAGCTCTTTACAAGACAAGAGTTTATTGTTCTTTTTTTTCTCTTTTTGTTTCAAAAGAAAGTTCAACTTTGCAGAGATAAAGACAAAACTATCGAGGATTTTGCTGAATGCGTTTTCAATGCTTATTGTAAAGTTTGCCTAAAAGTGATTAGGGAGATCGTTAAAGGTACGCTTCTGTCAAAATGAAACAAGAAAGAAAGCCTTGAGATGCAAACATTGAACACACTCTAGGGAGACGTTGTAGTACTTCATGAGTTTACTTGACTTCTTTTTGCTAGCGGAGTGGTGATCCTGGAAAGTGCCTGTTGGTGATGCTGGCACACAGGATCCTGGATTTCTCATCATGGTGATGTCTTAGGGAGATCATTAAAAGGTATGCTTTAGCCAAAGTGAAAAAAGAAGCCCTTGGGATGCAAACATTGAATGCGGTGTATCTGCTCAAAACTTTAGTATATTATCTACACCAGGGGTCTCAAACTGCACCCTGGGGGCCTGATGTGGCCCTTTGCTTGCATTTATCTGGCCCTTGGTGCACTTTTACGCCCACAGACACCAATGGGGCACAGTTCCTACTACTGACATCAAGAAAAGGCACTATTCCTCCCACGGACACCATCGATGGAGCACTATTCCTCCTGCTAAAACCAACCATGAGGCACTATTCCCCCTACTGACACCAGCAATGGGGCACCATACCTCCCACTGACACCAACGATGGAACACTATTCCTCCCATTGACACCAACAATAGGGCACCATTCTTCCCACTGACACCAATAATAGGGCACCATTCCTCCCACTGACACCAATAATAGGGCACCATTCCTCCCATTGACACCAACAATGGGACACTATTCCTCCCATTGACACCAACAATAGGGCACCATTCCTCCCACTGACACCAGCATTGGAGCATTATTCCTCCTGCTAAAACCAATCTATTCCCCCTACCGACACCAACAATGGGGCACCATTCCTCCCCAGTGGTGTATGTAGGTTTTGTGCTGCTCTAGGCAACACAAAAGTCTTCTGCCACCATGGACACCGACCAACCATCCCCCCTTCCCCCTCCCACGGAGAGAGCCTGACATTGACCAACAACACCTCTGGCCCCCCATCTGGGAGAGCCTTCCACTACCCCCCCGGCGACAGAAAGAAAGACACTCATCTTCACAGCTCTGGACATCCCCGGGAACGAGAGTCAGGCTGTACATACACCATCAAGCAGCCCGCAGCCTCTCTTGGACCCCTCCTGATTCCCATGGTACGAGTATCCCTTCTTTCATTCCTTCTTCTGGGTGGAGGTACTGTCCCTCTGAAAAATGCATCCCTAGTCAAGTGCCTTGTTTGCCTTAAATACGCCCTTGTTCCTCCCACTGACACCAACAATGGGGCACCATTCCTCCCACTGACACCAACGATGGGACACCATTCCTCCCACTGACACCAACGATGGGACACCATTCCTCCCACTGATACCAATGATGGGGCACTATTCCTCCCACTGACACCAATGATGGGGCACTATTCCTCCCACTGACACCAACGATGGGACACCATTCCTCCCACTGACACCAACGATGGGACACTATTCCTCCCACTGACACCAATGATGGGGCACTATTCCCCCCACTGACACCAACGATGGGACACTATTCCTCCCACTGACACCAATGATGGGGCACTATTCCTCCCACTGATACCAACGATGGGACACTATTCCTCCCACTGACACCAACAATAGGGCACCACTTCTCCCAATGACACCAGAAATGGGGTGCTATTCCTCCCCCTAATACCAAAGATGCATTTTTTAATCCCAGTGACACCAATGATAGGGCACTTGAAACCGCACCGGCATGACTGGCACTCAAGGTAAAAGTCAAAACGAAAAAAAAACCTTGAGATGTAAAGATTGAACACAATTCATTTGCTCCAAGATTGTACACTGGTCTTCCCAGCGAATGGCAGTATAGGAGGGAGGTGACAGGACAAGTCTAAGCATTGATAGAGAACAGGTTGAGTTCCCAGCACAGCTAGAGAACTGACCACGCTGTGCTCTCATGCCCAGTGTGGTCAGTTTTTCATAGGAAAGTGGAGGAACTGGCAGGATCACCAGGGATTTCACACAAAGGAAGCAAAACAAAGGGGACTTTCTCATAGAAGTAGATGGGCCAGCAGGCACAGATCAAGAATAGGAAATTTTGGATTTACACTTCTTTAAAAAAGTGTTACTAAACCCACAGCAGTAAAATCAGTCTGTAGATGCAGTAAAGCATGCTTGTTATACTCACTGGGGAACCTAAGGGGTTAATCCTCGGCATTGTGTAAAAAGGCTGTTTGATCCTGTCTGCTCTGATCCTCACCTTCTTCCACAGTCCTCAATCCATCTGTTGATAGCACAGAGCCCAAGGAGGTGCTCTGCACATGCTCAGTTTGCTTGAGTTTTTTTTTTTTTTTTTTTTTGGGAGAGTGCATTTGATTGGCACATGGCCAATCAGCATTGTCCAGACAGAGGGCCAGGGGTCATGCAGCCTCATAGGACAGTCAGAGGAGAATGAAAACACCTCCTGCAAGATTACCAGTGCTCAGCTGGACACTGATAGAAGTCACAAGACTGCTATATACTACGGATGAGAAAAGGTATTTATCAGTTTATATTTACTAAAATAATTGCATTTCCATGTTGTGTGTACTGTGGGAGACCAGATATAGTGAATGCAGAGTCCGGGGAGAGCGGATATAGTGAATGCAGGGTCCTGGGAGACCAGATATAGTGAATGCAGGGTCCGGGGAGACCAGATATAGTGAATGCAGGGTCCGGGGAGAGCGGATATAGTGAATGCAGGGTCCGGGGAGAGCGGATATAGTGAATGCAGGGTCTGGGGAGAGCGGATATAGTGAATGCAGGGTCCGGGGAGAGCAGATATAGTGAATGCAGGGTCCGGGGAGACCAGATATAGGGAATGCAGGGTCCGGGGAGAGCGGATATAGTGAATGCGGGGTCCAGGGAGACCAGATATAGTGAATGCAGGGTCCGGGGAGACCGGATATAGTGAATGCAGGGTCCTGGGACAGCGGATATAGTGAATGGAGGGTCCGGGGAGAGCGGATATAGTGAATGCGGGGTCCGGGGAGAGCGGATATAGTGAATGCGGGGTCCGGGGAGAGCGGATATAGTGAATGCAGGGTCCGGGGAGACCGGATATAGTGAATGCAGGGTCCGGGGAGACCGGATATAGTGAATCCAGGGTCCGGGGAGACCAGATATAGTGAATGCAGGGTCCGGGGAGAGCAGATATAGTGAATGCAGGGTCCGGGGAGACCAGATATAGTGAATGCAGGGTCTGGGGAGACCAGATATAGTGAATGCAGGGTCCGGGACAGCGGATACAGTGAATGCAGGGTCTGGGGAGAGCGGATATAGTGAATGCAGGGTCCTGGGAGTGCAAATATAATGAATGCAGGGTCCGGGGAGAGCGGATATAGTGAATGCGGGGTCCGGGGAGACCAGATATTGTGAATGCAGGGTCCAAGGAGACCAGATATAGTGAATGCAGGGTCTGGGGAGACAAGATATAGCGAATGCAGGGTCCGGGGAGAGCGGATATAGTGAATGTAGGGTCCAGGGAGAGCGGATATAGTGAATGCAGGGTCTGGGGAGACCGCATATAGTGAATGCAGGGTTCAGGGAGAGCAGATATAGTGAATGCAGGGTTCAGGGAGAGCAGATATAGTGAATGCAGGGTCCAGGGAGACTGGATATAGTGAATGCAGGGTCCGGGGAGAGCAGCTATAGTGAATTCAGGTTCCAGGGAGAGCGGATATAGTGAATGCAGGATCCAGGGAGAGCGGATATAGTGAATGCAGGATCCAGGGAGAGCGGATATAGTGAATGCAGGATCCAGGGAGAGCTGATATAGTGAATGCAGGGTCCGGGGAGAGCCGATATAGTGAATGCAGGGTCCGGGGAGAGCCGATATAGTGAATGCAGGGTCCGGGGTTTGGTAACACTTTAAGTACCTGTTTTATTTCTTGTTATCAGCCTTGCAATCCACTGTACAGGAGAGCACAGACTATGAGAGGGAGAAGCAGCACACAAAACCAGTCCATTGTGCTGCAGTGCTCATATGCTAACAAAGTCTGTGCAGACAGGGGGCGAGAGCAGAGTGACAGAGGGATGAGCTCATCAGTCTGCTGCCTCTCTATCACAGCCTATTGACAGGGTGGGGAGGGACAAAACCTGCAAGAGTTGCCTAAACACAGCAGAAAAAAATCCAGCAAAACCACAAAAAATCCAAAAAACGCACATGCAAACAACTGTCATGCGGAGCTGTGCTGTATGGCACATCTGTGCAAATCTCAGGACTGGATGGACAGAAATACAAATACATTGGAAGGTAAACCATCTCCCATATATGTATTCTGTCTGTGTATTTGATGGTTTGCCCGGAGCTCAGCTCTGTTTTTCTGTTTTATAAACACGTTAATTATTATGTTTGTTACATTTATCTCATTATTCTGCAGCCTCTAAACATTGCAAAAATAAATATATATTGCCTTGTTTCTTGCACGGCCTCCTCATACACCAGAACTCCTAGGTATCAGTGTGTTCCGTCGAGGTTGAGGGATTGACCTTTAGTCTTTCTCTTTAAACTCCATGTGACTCTGCAGATCCCGAGCGCGGTCCCTTCCTCACCTCTCCTGTAAAGTCTTCATGTAGCAGCACAACGGAGTTCATCTCAGGTAACAGAGACGCAGCTCGGCAAATTGCTGCAAATGTAACTTCATGTTTTTTCGAGACATGGATCTTGAAGTCGAAAATTTAGATAATAAATTGATGATATCACGGAACCGAGGGGCAGAGCGAGGTCACATCAAATATCTTTTGAACAAATCCGGAGTGTTGCATGCCCAGGAAATGAAAGGAATATAAATCTTCTTTTTTTTATACTATTCTTTTCCCTGCAAGCACGTATTAGCCAGGATCTGAGCCTGATACTTCAAAGAAAAAAGATATTATTTCTGAAGAAATCCATCCATAGAATGTTAAACTCAAATACTTTGCTTTACAAATAGTGATCTACCAGATAGATAGATAGATAGATAGATAGATAGATAGATAGATAGATAATAGATAGATAGATAGATAGATAGATAGATAGATAGATAATAGATAGATTATAGAAGAAAGAAAGAAAGAAAGAAAGAAAGAAAGAAAGAAAGAAAGAAAGAAAGACATATTAGGATAGATCGATAGATAGATAGATAGATAGATAGATAGATAGATAGATAGATAGATAGATAGATTATGAAGGAAAGAAAGAAAGAAAGAAAGAAAGAAAGAAAGAAAGAAAGAAAGAAAGAAAGAAAGAAAGAAAGAAAGAAAGAAAGAAAGAAAGAAATATTAGGATAGATCGATAGATAAATAGATAGATAGATAGATAGATAGATAGATAGATAGATAGATAGATAGATAGATATAGATAGATGGATAGATTATAGTGGAAAGAAAGAAAGAAAGAAAGAAAGACATATTAGGATATATAGATAGATAGATAGATAGATAGATAGATAGATAGATAGATAGAGAAAGAAAGAAAGAAAGAAAGAAAGAAAGAAAGAAAGAAAGAAAGAAAGAAAGAAAGAAAGACATATTAGGATAGATCGATAGATAGACAGATAGATAGATAGATAGATAGATAGATAGATAGATAGATAGATAATAGATAGATAGATAGATAGATAGATAGACAGACAGATAGATAGATAGATAGATAGATAGATAGATAGATAGATAGAGTGTTGCCTCCACCTTCTCCCTTCCAATACCTAGACATACCACTCATGTTTCGCTGTGCTGGATGACGTCACTTCCTGCTGTGCCCCGACGTGGCGTTTCATTGTTCTGGCATTCTCAAGAGGCACCATATACATTCACCGGTATCTTTATTAGGTACACCTGTTCAATGTCTTGGCTCCACCCACTACAAGCTGCCTGCAGAAAATTACAGGAGGGGGCAGAGACAGGACCAGTCACCCAGTACGAGTTGAGAGAGCAGCAGTGAGAGGTCTTTATTACAAGAGGCTCCTTCACAGAGGCAACGATTTACATTACTGCACAGAACTGGAAGAAATAATGTTAGAAATTCTGTGCATAGTCCTACAGAACAAGCAGAGCACAGTCCACATGTGCTTTTCTGCTTCTCTGCAAGAAGGAAACAGGAACTTTATTCAGAGAAAAGACAGAGAGTATACCATAGATGCTGCTGCACACTTATAAACACTGCCATCTACTGGTTGAAGAATATATATCTACTGAATACTGATGTAGTTGTCACACAAAATACATGAACATTGCATTCCAAAAAATACACAAAGCACAGCAAGATTCAAGAAAGAGTACTGTACATACCCATATGGAATAAAAATATATTTGAAATATATTTTAAAAATACTCTTCCCAAATATATTGACATATATTTGAATGCTAAAATTTGGCCATATTCAATATATTTCAAAATATATTTCAATATATATATATATATATATATATATATATATATTGTATGTTGAAATGCGTTTTTATTACACAATATATGAAAAATATTTTTAAAAATACATTTCAAATATACTGTATGTCTTTATAAATATTTTGGAATGCATTTACAAAAAAATCTGAATAATATATTTAAAATATATATATTTTAAAAAAATATATGTACTTTTAAAAATATTTCTCAGATATTTTGTGATAAAAATGCATTTCAACGTACTATATATATATATATATCGCAAAAATTTTAAAATATAAAAAACGCATTTCAGCATGCATGCAGTGTATATATATTGAAATATATTTTGAAATATATTGAAGATGGCCAAAATTGTAGCATTTCAAATATATGTCAGTGTATTTGGGAAGAATATTTTTATTATTATTATACAGTATTTATATAGCACCAAAAGGTTTGCTCAGCGCTGTACATTGTATGCCGTTGAGGTTAAAACTATTTTTAAAATATATTTAAAATATATTTTTCTTCCGTGTGGGTATGATGAAGGCACCTCGAGAATATTTGTTGATCCTGGAGTTCTGCTTTAAAAGTAATGTTTCTTTAAAGGCTAACTCTTTCCTGCACTCTACAAGTCTGGAATATTTCAGCCCATAAAAGAAATTGGGAAAGAGATCATTCACTCTATCAGTTTTAATTGTGGAAAACCAACCAAGCACCTTCAATGGGCCCGGTTAACGCCACGTGCCGGCCTCTCTGCGAAGCCTCAGCATGAAGGGCACTGACAGCTCAACCAGTATGACTGAGCATCTGTTGTAAGTCAATAACATCTGTAATAAAAACACCATATTAAACAAACAGCCGGAAAAAAAAAATGTCGCTTTTTAAATTGTCATACCAGAGCGGGCAAAAATAAACAAAAATAAAAGTTATCTTACCAATTAATCACCGGTAAATGTCACTTTTAGGAGGTTATTAAAAACGCAGAGCAAGGATTTATTATTTATTTACAGAGCCCGACGTAATAGTTTTAACCTCAACGGCGTTGGAAAAAAAGAGCAATCAACGGCTGGCGGGATTGTAGCGCCATTAAGCGATCATCTTCCACTTGTCACACGCATGTTTCAACTTTATTTGACTCTTGAGAGAAAGATTAGATGATACAATTTATTACCGGCACTAAAATGGGTCTGTCAGGAGCCGAAATGTTATCAGTGACATTCTGATGACTGCGGAGTTTTCTATTCTAAAATATGGCAAATCTGCGAGAGATAGGCTTTGGCAGAGCTGCAAATTTTATTTAAAAGGCCAATAAACGGGAAGATAATTCCATCCGGGTCTTAAAATTTAAAGTCGAGTTGAATAGGTCGAGTTATGTGCACACCGGGCTGGTAAACTGTATGCTGATTGAGCCCGGGTTCATACTGGTGCGGAATTTGCAGCGTTTTCAGTGCGAATTCCGCACCGCATCAGATCTCATCCCGTTCATGCGAACCGCTGTGGGTGTGTATGTTAACAACACCCCGAAAGCAATCTGCAAAACGCAGTGCGATATGCAGAATCAGATCGCATGGGTGTGAATACCCATGTGATCCGATTCTA
This sequence comes from Staurois parvus, assembly GCF_062004578.1. Lineage (NCBI taxonomy): Eukaryota > Metazoa > Chordata > Amphibia > Anura > Ranidae > Staurois > Staurois parvus. Next base: position 397,461 of record NW_028319311.1, on the reverse strand, counting down.
GTGTGTACCACAAAACGGGTCCTGTGTGTTTTTGGTGTGGGAGAAAGAAAGAAAGAAAGAAAGATAGATAGATAGATAGATAGATAGATAGATAGATAGATAGATAGATAGGTAGATAGATAGATAGGATACAGAGGAAAGAGAGAAAGAAAGAAAGAAAGATAGATAGATAGATAGATAGATAGATAGATAGATAGATAGATAGATAGATAGGATACAGAGGAAAGAGAGAAAGAAAGAAAGAAAGAAAGAAAGAAAGAAAGAAAGAAAGAAAGAAAGAAAGAAAGAAAGAAAGATCCATCCACAGGTACCTTAACCTCTTCACGCCGGCCGCACGCAAATGTGAGCCAGCCTGAGCCCAGCCTGGAGCCCCCCCTTCCCCCAGGCCTAGGGGACCCCTCCCAGGCACTGACAGTCTCTTCAGCACTCCATCTTCCACTCAAATCCTCTGTCAACCTGACTCTCCCATCTTATTGGGCCGATCCACCACTCTACCAGGACCTCCAAACCTGGAATTGGCCAGACTCCCAGCAACATACAGATTAGGTCTCCATCCCTTCCTGCTTTCCGACTTCTGGAAGATTTTATGGTCCTCCAGAGTCAGGAGGAGCCAATAAAGACACAACATTAATTCATCCAGCTGACCTGCAATAACCCGGCCTCAGTCACAGACTCCCAAAGTTACCATGAGTCATACACCATGATTTTACAAGAAAGAAAGAAAGAAAGAAAGAGGGAAAGAAAAAGAAAGAAAGAAAAAGAAAGAAAGATAGATCCATCCACAGGCACCTTAACCTCTTCACGCCGGCCGCACGCAAATGTGCAGCCTCCTGGCGTCTGGGCCTAGACGCTGAGCGGCCGCACATTTGCGTCCAATTAAGAAAGACATATGTGCTAAGAGCGCGCGCCCTGCGCGCTTCCAGCACGCATGTATGGTACTCGCTGAAAGGTCCCGATCTCCTCTTTCGATCAGGACCTTTCCCGATCATGTAACCGCCGTGACAGCAAATCACTTGACCCTAAAACCCCGTCCCACCTCCCGGCTTCTGAAACCCTTAAAGGGCTGGGAGGCGCCGGCGCCAAGGGGTTAAAGTTCACCTTTTGGACAAAAATAATAAATGCACATTTTTTTGCAGGTAAAAAAATGAGCATTTATTAATATTGTCCAAAAGCAACTGGAAAGCATTACAGTAGATTGCTGACGCCATGCAGGTCTCCTGCAGACCTGTCAGAATATCAGCTTGACATGCGGGATGTACGGGCAATCAGATATTTTGACGGGAAGCTTCAATGAACTACCACAGCGCTCTACAGTGGCGTGGTAGGTCATTGAAAACTACAAGCGCACAGCCGCTAAGGCTGTTGGGACTTACAGTTCATTCATTCACGGAAGTCCATGAATGAATAACGTGGCCATGACAAATCTGACAGATAGTGCGGGAAAACTTCTCCCCATACTATCAGAGGGAGGGAGGGTGCTGGGAACATGTTACATATTCCACCCTAAAAACAGGTGGAACATGTAACCTGTTCTCAAAGGTGAAGTTATCCTTTAACGCTTCTATAAGACACAGAAGTTGATTCCAACGCAATTTTACTTCTGCTAATTGCAACCCAGGGGATGATTTCTATCCTTTTTAAGTGTGATTTTCTGGAGACCTGTCTCTGCAAAAGACTAACACTGACTGAGGGAACCTGGAAAAAGCAGGGAGTTTTTAGCTAGGGATGAACTAACCAGCATTAAACAGGAGGGGAAGACAGAGGAAGGTACCAACACCACAACAGTAAACAAGTTGTAGTGGCCAGAAAACCACCACTAGATATCAGCATACAGCAGAAAAATGATAACCTCATGCAAATTAATGCAAAATATAAAAATACGTGGATGTAAGACAGAACAAAGGGCCATTTCCTTTTGTAGTAAGCCCAGCATGCACTGCTGGAAATGAACCTCCTAGTGGTTGGCCAGGGAGAACATCAATATTCCTAACCCAGCATTGCTGCAACTCCCCTGTCTATAGCCAAAGGTACCAGTGACACCTAGTGGCAGCAGCCAGGAACAGAAGCAACACTGAGCTTAGGGGAAGGCTTGTCACCTTTGCTAATGGAAGGGTGGCTACACATTGTAAACACATAGGAGCAGTTCAAGGTCAGGGTCTGTGTGTAGAAATGTAAACTATGTAATAGCATTGAGTGGGAGCATGCCCACTTCTGGTGGAAGGTAATGCCATGAGGCCTAGTACTATGCAGGACAACTTTCTAAAGTAGGTAAGCACCGCAGCTACCCCACCTGAACACTATTATGGGGCTGTTAAAACGCATATGGATATGGTGGCCATATGGAGATAGCTTGGGTTCACCTACATGTTTTACCTTTCAAAGGATTTGTATTTCTGTCTACCCATCTCCTGGCAGGGCAGGAGAACAAATCACAGGCACTCGGCTAGATCCATGGAGTCCCAACCTGCAAACACAATAGTTTGCCAGATCTTGCTTAAGGCTTAGCTCTGGGCATGTTGGGAGTTGATAAGGATCAGGGGATGAAGAGAAGATAGCCTACAACCTGCCATAGTGCACAGACATGTCAGGAGTCAATATGGATCAGGGGATGAAGAGAAGATAGTCTACAACCTGCCATAGTGCACAGGCATGTTGGGAGTTGATAAGGATCAGGGGATGAAAAGAAGATGGTTTAAGACCTGCCATAGTGCACAGACATGTCAGGCATGTTGGGAGTTGATATGGATCAAGGGATGAAGAGAAGATAGTCTACAACCTGCCATAGTGCACAGGCATGTTGGGAGTTGATATGGATCAAGGGATGGAGAGAAGATGGCTTAAGACCTGCCATAGTGCACAGGTATGTTGGGAGTTGATATGGATCAAGGGATGGAGAGAAGATGGTTTAAGACCTGCCATAGTGCACAGGTATGTTGGGAGTTGATATGGATCATGGGATGGAAAGAATATGGTTTAAGACTCGTCATAATGCACAGTTATGATGGGAGTTGATATGGATTAGAGGATGGAGAGAAGATGGTCTAAGACCCACCATAATGCTTAGGCATGTTGAGAGTTGATATGGATAAGAGGATGTAGAGAAGATGCTCTAAGACTTGCCATAGTGCACAGGTATGTTGGGAGTTGATATAGATTAGAGGATGGAGAGAAGATGGTCTAAGACCCCCCATAGTGCACAGGCATGTTGGGAGTTTATATGCTTTGAATAGTGTTTTCATATTATTTGTTTATAGTCCTGATGATGGAGCAGGATGCTTTGTGTGGTTGTATTGTGCCTATCTTTACTGATTGTATGGTCCATTAGACTGTACATTTATGCTTGTGAGCAGCCTGAAAGTCTCGTTGTTGCTCAGATTTGTTCCATTCTTCATTTCTTTATCATAATATCTGAACTGATAGAGAGAAGACTATTTGGTGCAAAGTTGGTTTAGATGGTCTCAATGAGACCGTTGGTTGGTTCCAGAACAGGTACTTTGTATCAGAGGGTTCTCGTTTGGTTGCTCAACATTTGAGAGGAACTGTCAACAGATCCTCATGGGTATGCTTAGGGGTCAGTGGGTGAGGAGCATTACAAAAAGTAGTCAGGATGCTTGCTACTTTAAAGAATACATTTAATAAAAAAGCAAAACAAAAAAATTGTGGTAGAGCCAAGAGATCTCAAGGGGTTTTAGACTCAAGGCTTTAAGGCTATGGGAATGTATGCAGCCTGGGTCTCCAATCATCAAGTCCAAACATGCCATTCATGTTGTGTACCTTCCAACACAGAATTTACACAGGATTAAGATTAGTGCCCCCGCAAGGAAACAAGGTGGCAGATGATGAGGGTTGGGTAACCAATTAAGAGAACCTTTCACTCTACCCTGAATAGGAAAAGTTTCAGATTTCTTTAAATAATCTCACATTATAGATGACTATATTTCTAATTATTGGAGCAAAGAATGGTTGATACCTTTTCTTGGAATAACCACCCATTTGATTGAGCAGACTATAGGCACAGGTCTATTATGCATAATAATAAATCAGGGTTTGAATTATACTGTGTTGCAGGCTGGAAGGATTCCACTCACAACCCAGAAAATTTGCTGAACCAACTGAATTTGGTACAGCTGAACAGTTTCAAGGCTACACCCCCTAATAGCCACTTGGTTTTCCATCAACAGACCTTGAACATACTTTTGTTTCCAATGGTTTCCAAGACCGGACTGTGCCATTGTGAAACAATAGAGTCCAGTGGTTTTCCAAGTGTCCAGAGATGCCTACAGCCCTGCCTGGACCCAACTGGCAAACGTTTATTTGGTTCAGGCTGCAAACCTATCCATTTGAGCAAATCATTTCTTTCCAATGTTAATGATCTTTAGTAGATATCAATGTTCTTCTCTGCCTTGATGTGACTGGAGAAGCTTACGGGACATTCATTAACAATTTCACTGATTGGATAAAGGATTTTGCCCTGAAGTTGTTGACTGTGATCAAAATTACATAATGGATTATTACCCAATTTCCCATGAATCTCAATTAGTAATATGTTTTTTTTCTGTTATCTTTCCCTTCTTCATGTTTTCTATGTGTTTTCAAGGCAGAAAATCCATCAATGTGAATTGAAAGAGGTGCTTACTTCAACACAATCCGCTCTCCAGGGTCTGGTCATTTCCATATTTTACCATCAGAAATGCTTTGAACAAACACAAATCATCTGTTCTCTAGAGATAAAAAAAGACTTTAAATAGCCTGATCCCATGAATCTCTGTAATTCCTGATTATAGGATGCCTTCCAAGGCATCCTCGGTCTCCATTCCACTACACCCCTGAACCATGTTTGTTCTGTCAGCGAACAGGCTGAGTGTTATATATATAGGCCTTCTATTTTATGGGGTTTTATCAGCCACTAATCTCATGTTTTCACATTACATATAGATACCTATAAATACACATGATACATGTATATACACATATTTGCATGATGTTTTATAGCCAGTGTTTGAATGTGTTCTTTTACACATGAAAGAAAAATCAGAGACTGCCCTAGATCGATAACAGTGACTCAAATTACTACAAAAATGAAATGAAAATGACATCCTGGAAGCTATAATTTCCAGAAGAGGACGAGGTTATCCATGGCAACCTCCATACTTTCTTTGTTAAGGTTTCATTAAAAGTATTGGTAATCCTGATTCCAAACAAGGACACGGTCAAGAGTAAGCAAATCCCTCCTTTTATTTATTCCTTCATTATTGTCCTTCCAGTTCCTTCATTCTTCCATCCTAATTCTCTTTTTTCCTCTCCCCCACCATTCACGTCTTACTCCCTCCTTCCCTACATTTTTCCATTTCTTCCTGTTTGTCTTCCATCTGTTCTTTATTCATTATTATTTTTTCATTTATTTCAGGTACTTATATAGCGCCGTCAATTTACACAGCACTTTACATATATATTGTACATTCACATCAGTCCCTAACCCTCAAGGGGCGTACAATCTAAGGCCCTTAACTCACATTCATACATACACATATGAGGACCAATTTACACAGGACCAGCATGTCTTTGGAGTGTGGGAGGAAACCGGAGTACCTGGAGGAAACACACGCAGGCACAGGGAGAACATGCAAACTCCAGGCAGGTGTTGCCCTGGTTGGGATTTGAATCAATGACCCCAGTACTGCCAGACAGAAGTGCTAACCACTTACCCACAGTATTATGTGAGTCTTTCCTTCCATCTTACCTGCCTTTCCTTCCATCCTAGCATTGCTCCTCTCTCCTAGCCTTTATGTCTTACTTCTGTTTTTCCTTCTTTTTTCTGTTTCTTCCTGTTTTTCTTCCACCTGTCCTTTTTTATTCCTTCCTTTTTTTCCTTTCTTCCGTCCTGCCTTCCTCCCTTCTCTTTTCTCTCCCACCCATCATACTTCCTTATACCTACCGTTTTTCATTTCTTACTTTTTTTTCATATGCCCTATTTGATCCCTCCTTTCCTTCCTTCACTCCTTACTTCTTCCCTTTCTCCTCTCTCCTACCTGTCATATTTCTTCCTTCATCCTTTTCTTCCTGTTTTTCTTCCATTTGTTCTTTTTGACATCTTCCTTCCCTACCTTTTTCCATTTCTCCCTGTTTTTTACTCATCAGTCCTATTTGATCCCTCCCTTCCTTCCTTCCTTCCTTCCTTCCTTCCTTCCTTCCTTCCTTCCTTCCTTCCTTCCTTCCTCCCTTCTTCCATTTTTTCCTCCCTCCAACCTGTTATGTCTTGCTTCCTTCATCTTCTTCTTCTTGTTTCATTTCCATCTGCCCTTTTTAACATCTTCCTTCCTTTTTCCCTCTCTCCCACCTTTCATGCCTTACTTACGTTTTCCCAACTTTTTTCATTTTTTCAATCTTTTTTTCCATCTGCCCTGTTTCATCCCTTCAATCCTTACTCTCTTCCTTCCTTTCCACTCTCCCACCATCAGGTCTTACTTTCATCTTCCCTTTATTTTTGTATTTCTTCTATCTGCCTCTTTCCCACCCTTCATATGGCTTTCTTCCCTACCTTTTTCCATTTCTTTTTGTTTTTCTTTCATCTGCCCAATTTGATCCCTTCCTTTCTTCTTTTCTACCTTCCTGGTTCCCTTTTTCCTCTCTCCCGCCTGACATTTCTTGCTTCCTTCATCCCTTTCTTCCTGTTTATTTTCCATCTGCCTTTTTTGATGCCTTCCTTCCTTCTGTCCCAACTTTCATGCCTTACTTCCTTCTTCTCTAACTTTTTCCATTTTTTCTTGTTTTTCTTCCATCTGCCCAATTTGATCCCCTCTATGATTCCCTCATCCCTTTTTCCTTCTCTCCTACCCATCAGGTCTTACTTCCATGTTCCCTTTCTTCCTGTTTGTCTTCCATTTGCCATTTTGATTCCTTCCTTTCTTCCCTCCCTTTACTTCCTTCCTTCCTTCCTTCCTTCCTTCCTTCCTTCCTCTCTTCTTTCCTCCCTCCCTCCCTCCCTCCCTCCCTTCCTTCCTTCCTTCCTTCCTTCCTTCCTTTCTTCCTCCCTTCCTCCCTCCCTTCCTCCCTTCTTTCCCCCTCACTTCCTTCTCCCTTCCTCCCTCCCTCCCTTCCTCCCTCCCGCCCTTCTTTCCTTCCTTCCTTCCTTCCTTCCTTCCTTCCTTCCTTCCTTCCTTCCTTCCTTCCTCCCTTCTTTCCCCCTCCCTCCCTCCCTTCCTTTCTTCCTCCCTCCCTCCCTCCCTCCCTTCCTTCCTTCCTTCCTTCCTTCCTTCTTTCCCCCGCCCTCCCTCCCTTCCTTTCTTCCTCCCTCCCTCCCTCCCTCCCTTCCTTCCTTCCTTCCTTCCTTCCTCTCTCATTTTCCCTATTTCTTCCCTTTCTTTCTACCCTACTTCCTTCCTAATATTTCAGGAAGTATCTGATTGGCTGTGGGCCACAGAAAACAAGCCATGATGGTTTTTCATTGACAGCCAGTCAGAGCTGTCACTTATTTTTGACCATCTCTTTGCAGTTGGCCGATAGTGATGGAGTCAATGTAATCAAAGTATACGACTCTTTAGAACAACCATCTGGATAATGAAATATCATCTCACGCTGCGCTCTGTGTATATTGTCTGCTATCGCAGTGTTACTTTGTAGCGACGAGGTTTTGTTTGCCCATTTGATAGATGTGCACTGAAGATTGCGTTCGGCACATTGTGTTGAGATGAATTCTCGCCGTGCGCCATCCCCGGGGACTGCAATCTTATTTATAACAAAGGAGGAGGTTTGCAATGGTTTAAGCAGAATTAGTTTATAAACCACTTGGGAGGTTTTACTGAAGGGGATAAGCAGGAAATAATAAGCAGGAAATGTTAACATAAATCAAGGGAACCACATGTAATCTGGGAGATATTACACTTTAAAGTCAAGTAGATCACCAATAAAAATGATTAAAGTGTTATTAAATCTTCCAGAGTAAACTTGCTATGCTGTGGCTTAATAGAATGGGGAATATGGTGTCATAGAGGAAGGTATAATATAGTTAAGTACTGTAATACTAGGAGCAATTGGCTGCCCACACACTGTCTACTATACCTTACCAATTCACATCTGTTGTATGAAATACTGCCCATCCATGTAATGGAAACTGAGAATGGAGCCTATCCGTTCACTAGAGAGCGATGACATCACTGAGAATGTAGCCTATCCATTCACTAGAGAGCGATGACATCACTGAGAATGCAGCCCATCCATTCACTAGAGAACGATGACATCACTGAGAATGCAGCCTAACCATTCACAAGAGAGAGGTGACGTCACTGAGAATGCAGCCTATCCATTCACTAGAGAGCGATGACATCACTGAGAATGCAGCCCATCCATTCACTAGAGAACGATGACATCACTGAGAATGCAGCCTAACCATTCACAAGAGAGAGGTGACGTCACTGAGAATGCAGCCTATCCATTCACTAGAGAGCGATGACATCACTGAGAATGCAGCCTATCCATTCACTAGGGAACGATGACATCACTGAGAATGTAGCCTATCCATTCACTAGGGAACGATGACATCATCGAGAATGCAGCCTATCCATTCACTAGAGAGCGATGACATCACTGAGAGTGCAGCCTATCCATTCACTAGAGAGCGGTGACATAACTGAGAATGCAGCCTATCCATTCACTAGAGACATCACTGAGAATGCAGCCTATCCATTCACTAGAGAGCGATGACATCACTGAGAATGCAGCCTATCCATTCACTAGAGAGCGATGACATCACTGAGAATGTAGTCTATCCATTCACTAGAGAACGATGACATCACTGAGAATGCAGCCTATCTATTTACTAGAGAGCGATGACATCACTGAGAATGCAGCCTATCCATTCACTAGAGAGCGGTGACATCACTGAGAATGCAGCCTATCCATTCACTAGAGACATCACTGAGAATGCAGCCTATCCATTCACCGGAGAGCGTTGACATCACTGAGAATGTAGAAGCTCCATAGAAAAATGATGGGCAGCACTAACTGGCGGCACTGCTGGTCACTGATGGGCGACACTGCTTATCACTGAAGGGCGATACTGCTGGGCACTAATGGGTGGCACTGCTGGGCACTGATGGGTGGCACTGATAATCCCAGCAGTTCCATCAGTCAGTGCCGCCAGTTAGTGCCACCCATCAGTGTCCAGCAGTGACACCCATTAGTGCCCAGCAGTGTCGCCCATCAGTGCCCAGCAGTGCCATCAGTCAGTGCCGCCCATCAGTCAGTGCCAACAGTCAGTGCCGCCCATCAGTTCCCAGCAGTGCCACCCATTAGTGCCACCCATTAGTGCCCAGCAGTGTTGCCCAGCAGTGCTCAGAAGTGCCATCAGTCAGTGCCGCCCATCAGCGCCCATCAGTGCTGCCTATCAGTGCCCACCATTGCTGCATATCAGTGCAGCATCATCAGTGCCTCCTCATCAATGCCCACCAATGCCGCCTCATCCGTGCCACCTCATCAGTGCAGCCTATCAGTGCCCATCAGTGCTGCCTATCAGTGCCTCCTCATCAGTGCCCATCAGTGCTGCCTATCAGTGCCCATTAGTGCTGTCAGTCAGTGCCTCCCAACAGTGCTGCCTATCAGTGCCCATCGGTGCCACGTATCAGTGCCCATCATTGCTGCATATCAGTGCAGCGTCATCAGTGCCTCCTTATCAATGCCCACCAGTGACGCCTCATCAGTGCCACCTCATCATTGCAGCCTATCAGTGCAACCTCATCAACACGCATCAGTAAATGAGAAAAATTACAAAGAATTTTTTTTTCAATTTTTTGCCTTTTTTTTGTTTATAGTGCAAAAAATAAAACCCCCAGCGGCGATTAAATATCACCAAAAGAAAGCTCAATTTGTGTGAAAAAAAAATTCTAAAAATGTCAGTTGGGTACAGTGTCGACGGCGCAATTGTCATTCAAAGTGCGACAGCACTGAAAGCTCAAAATTGGTCTGGGCAGGAAGGGGGTGACAGTGCCCAGTAGGCAAGCGGTTAAACAAAGCTGCCTGCTCACTTCAGTGCCTTTACTGAATCGCCATAATGCAGATCCCGAGCTCTGCGGTCTGCCGAATCTTCTGCCCAGGGGCGGACTGACCATTTGGAAACTCGGGCACTGCCCGAGGGCCCGGGGTCAGTAGGGGGCCCCATGAGATGCCCCTGGTACCTTTTTCATAGGCTTTTTTGAGTTTGGGCAAGGACACAGGGGCCCCATGATCCCCTATTGCCTGGGGGCCCCATGAGTTGTCAGTCCGCCCCTGATCACCCCTCATGTCAACCCCTTCCTGCCCAGTGCTATTAGTACAGTGTCAGTGCTTTTTATTAGCACTGATCACTGTATAGGTGTCACGGGGGATGTCAGTGGCACCAAGTCAGTTCCCCCCCAGTGTCAGCACACAGTAAAACACAACCAGCACACAGTTAACCCTTTGATCACCCCCAGGGGTGGACTGACCATTTGGAAACTCGGGCACTGCCCGAGGGCCCAGGATTAGTAGTGGGCCCCATGCGATGCCCCTGGTACCTTTTTCAAAGGCTTTTTTGAGTTTGGGCAAGGACACAGGGGCCCCATGATCCCCTGTTGCCCGGGGGCCCCATGAGTTGTCAGTCCACCCCTGCTTCTGCCATAACTACGCAGACATGGAGCGCAAGTCCCAACACCAGAAACGTCACTTAAATCTATCATGGCCGGTGGGCACCTCCAGAAAACGCACGATTCCCCGCTATGTAATAACGCAGAGCCAGATACTGGGAGAGAAATTGCGATGAATTCCTTTCTATGGCCAGGACTGCAGAATCACAGCAGATGCACCAAAATGAGGCAAGGCTTCTTTTTTTTTTTTTCCTTCTTCTTCTTCCCATCCCCCCTCCCGTTTCTGATCAATTATCTGCAGCATCAATATTTGCTTATAACTCCCAAACAGATTGAGGCCTTTCTTCCCCCACGTCACTCAATCCCCGCGGCACAGATTCAATTTAGATTAGGCCCAACAAAACTTACAGGGTGTTTTTCTTGCACTCTCCTATTACATTCAGTAACAATTCAATTTTTATTATCCATTTAGCCATTTCCATGTTTTGTTAGCTCAGAATAATTTAATGGATCACAATTCTAACAAAGATGAAGTACGGGAACACGACGGAGGCGATAAGATATGATTCTTCGGCTCCGGCTTGCTCCGTGAGGTCGTTTTTCTTCCCCCCCTTAGAAAATGAATGCGACTCGGTTTGTCGCGTGGAACCTTCCATTGTGCGCGCTGTCAGAGGCCGCTACTCGGGGAAGGGGACCTGCTTGTAAGAAGGCACAGGCGTGGGCAAAATTGATGATTTCATTTCGAGACGCTCGGGGAAAATCGCACGGTGAAATCTTAACAAGATTGACGCATGGCTGTAAGAGGATGAGGCTCACCTGTGCTGCAGGGAGCCCTGGTTTCTTGATGACATCATCACAGTTGTAGTATGATGTCATCCAAGGTGATTAATGCTTGTGAGGGGCTTAAAGGGGCGTGGTTGAATAATACTTGATTCTTCTCTGCTCTTGGTCAAGAGTGTGCAATGCACAGAGTGTAGGAGCCAGGAGTAACTAACTCACAGAGTGCAGGAGTCAGGAGTAACTAACTCACAGAGTGCAGGAGCCAGGAGTAACTAACTCACAGATGCAGGAGTCAGGAGTAACTAACTCACAGGGTGCAAGAGTCAGGAGTAACTAACTCACAGAGTGCAGGAGTTAGAAGTAACTAACTCATAGAGTGCAGGAGTAACTAACTCCTACAGTGCTGGAGTCAGGAGTAACTAACTCACAGGGTGCAAGAGTCAGGAGTAACTAACTCCTAGAGTGCAGGAATCAGGAGTAACTAACTCACAGGGTGCAAGAGTCAGGAGTAACTAACTGATGGATTGCAGGAGTCAGGAGTAACTAACTCCTAGAGTGCAGGAGTCAGGAGTAACTAACTCACAGAGTGCAGGAGTCAGAAGTGTGTAATGCATAGAATGCATGTGTCAGGAGTAAGTAATTCACAGCGCAGGAAGATAAGTAAACAATGCACAGAGCGCAGGAGTCAGGAGTAAGTAACACACAGAGCCCAGAGGTCAAGAGTACTCATCCCTACTCTCCATCACATCAAACAGGTTTAGAAGATTTCCAGGGATGATGAGTAAGTAGCACACAGAGTGCAGAGGTAAGGCGCAATTAACTCAGAGAGTACAGAAAATAGGAATAAGTAATACACAGAGCACAGGAGTCAGGAGTAAGTAACTCATAGAGTGCAGAAGAAGGGAGTAACTCACAGAATACATGGATGATGAGTAAGTAACGTGCAGAGTGCAGAGGTCAGGAGCAATTAACACAAAGAAAGCAGAGGACAGGATTAAGTAATGCATGGAGTGCTGGGGACAGAAGTGAGTAACTCACGGAATGCAGGGACGAGCAAGTAACACACAGAGTGCAAAGGGCAGGCGAAATTACCTGACAGAGTGCAGAGGACAGGAGAAAGTAATGCGCAGAGTTCAGGAGTCAGGAATGTGTAACACACAAAGCACAGGGGTCAGGAGTAAATAACTCACAGAGCGCAGGGAGATAAGTAAGCAATGCACAGAGCGCAGGAGTCAGGAGTAACTCATAGAGTGCAGGGAGATAAGTAAGCAATGCACAGAGCGCAGGAGTCAGGAGTAACTCATAGAGTGCAGGGAGATAAGTAAGCAATGCACAGAGCGCAGGAGTCAGGAGTAACTCATAGAGTGCAGGGAGATAAGTAAGCAATGCACAGAGCGCAGGAGTCAGGAGTAAGTAACTCACAGAGCCCAGAGGTCAAGAGAACTCATCCTTACTCTCCATCACCTAGAACAGGTTTAGAAGAGAACCAGATTTAGAAGTATGTCACAACAGAGGTTGAATATTAAGATGCTTATTAAAGCACAGGTAAAAAGCCAACACGTTTCTGGGGGAATTGACTTCCCCTTCATCAGGGCTGTGCAGGTTGGTACGGGTCTGGGACCTGAGGATTAACTGCGGGTGAAAGCCTTGGTCAAATCAAGTGTCAGTGATCTGATAGCACCAAAAGGCTCTCACTCGCAGTTGATTCATGGTTTCCAGATCCATACCAACCACAGCAACCTGCACAGCCCTGATGAAGGGGGAGGTAATTTCCCCAAAACGTGTTGGATTTTTACCTGTGAAGTAAGTGCTTCAATAGACCTCTTAATGTTCAACCTCTTTAGTGATGTACAGTACTTTGGAGAAGCAGACCTGGTGCTCCTCTAAACCTGTTCTATGTCTTCAAACGGAGCCTCCCACAGTTGCAGCAGCCAGAGACCTAAACCAGCCCCTCTCGACACCCTTTGAAGGTTCAACCACACTTTTATTCATTAGACACACAGGTCCAGCACTCTCTTCCAAGCTCATTGGATTACTCTCCATCATGGGCACAGAATATGGACCACCATAAAATCCAAAATTAGTTCCAACCACAAGCCTATTATTATTATACAGGACTTATATAGCGCCAACAGTTTGCTCAGCACTTTACATTATGGAGGGAGACAATACAGTAACAATACAGTTCAATACAAGAGGGATAAGAGGGCCCTGATCCTGGGAGCTTACTATCTAGGAGGGAGGGGATAGTCGTACAGGAGGTAATTAGCTGTGGGGGATGGAGTGGTTTCCAGTATTAGCTGGGGTCGGGGTAGGCTTCCCTGCAGAGATGGGTTTTCAGGGTGCGCCTAAAAGTGAGCAGAGTAGGCGATAGCCTGATAGATTGGGGTAGGGAGTTCCAGAGGATGGGTGAAGCCCTTGAGAAATCCTGGAGATGGGCATGGGAGGAGGAGACAAGGGAGCTAGAGAGTAGGAGGTCTTGCGAGGAGCGGAGAGTACAGTTTGGGTAGTATTTAGAGACAAGGAGTAGGAGGTCTTGCGAGAAGCAGAGAGTACGGTTCGGGTGGTATTAAAGAGACAAGATCGGTGATGTAATTAGGGGCAGTGTTATGAACGGCTTTGTACGTCAGTGTTAGTGTTTTGAATTTTATCCGTTGGGACAATTGGGAGCCAGTGGAGGGATTGGAAGAGAAGGGTGGAGGACACTGAGTGGAGGCCAGTGGAGGGATTGGAAGAGAAGGGTGGAGGACACTGAGTGGAGGCCAGTGGAGGGATTGGAAGAGAAGGGTGGAGGACACTGAGTGGAGGCCAGTGGAGAGATTGGAAGAGAAGGGTGGAGGACACTGAGTGGAGGTCAGTGGAGGGATTGGTAGAGAGGGGTGGCAGATACAGAGCGGTTAGTAAGGTGGATGAGTCTGGCAGCAGCATTCATGATGGACTGGAGTGGGGATAGCCTGTGATGAGGTAGGCCAATGAGGAGGGAGTTACAGTAGTCGAGGCGTGATATAATGAGGGAGTGAATGAGTTGCTTAGTGGTTTCTGGGGTTAGGGACGGTCGTATCTTGGAGATGTTGCGGAGGTGAACTCTACATGAGTTTGTGAGTGATTGGACCTGGGGCTCAAAGGACAGGACAGCCTAAAAGAAAGCTTTGACTAGAGTTGGGAGGTTACAAGAATAACCCATGAAGAACCCCCCAGAGACACCTCCTCACACTTTTCTGCTTCTTTTCCCAACTCAACTGCCTCTTAAATGCTGCCTGAATCTGATCAAAAACCTGATGCTTTAATCTGTGTTTTCAGGTATCATGGTGCCACCAAATTTATCTACGAAGATGCCAATTACTTGTATCAAAGTCTTCCCTGCATCTGAAGGCTGAAGGATTGATTTCGTCTCGTTAGTTGCGGCGTGATGAATTACATTAATCAAGCATCTGAAGTTGCTGAAAGTTTATCTTTGCTGCATAAATCTTTTCTGATCCCGAGTAATTAAGGTGGATGGGTTCAAAGTAGATTTCAAAGATCTTTGTCTGATAGCTAATCATCACTTCGGTGCGATGAATGGGGACTCCAGGAGGGACAGATTAATCTATAGTACTCATGGTGGGTTTTTTTTCTAAATAGTAGTTAATATAATGTAAACAATGTATCTGAGGTGTGCTAATGGTTCAAAACCGATACTTCTTTGTATAGCTGATAATTATATGTGTACCGGGGTGGACTGACCATTCGAGCACTCGGGCACTGCTCGAGGGCCCCGGGGTCAGTAGGAGGCCCCATGAGATGCCCCTGGTACCTTTCATAGGCTTTTTTTGGTGTGGTTTGAGTGTGGGCGAGGACACAGGGGCCCCATGATCCCTATTGCCCGGGGGCCCCATGAGTTGTCAGTCCACCCCTGATGTGTACATACAGTATATTGCCAAAAGTTTTGGTCGGCCGGCCTTTCCACACTCATAACCTTTAATGACCTCCCAGTCTTGGTCCGTAGGGTTCAATATTGGGTTGGCCCCGCCCTTTGCAGCTATAACAGCTTCAACTCTTCTGGGAAGGCCGTCCAAAAGGTTTAGGAGGGTGTCTATGGGAAGGTTGGACCATTCTTCCAGAAGTACATTTGTCAGGTCAGGCACTGATGTCGGGGGAGGAGGCCTGGCTCGCAGTCTCCACTCTAATTCATCCCAAAGGTGTTCTGTGGGGCTGAGGTCAGGACTCTGTGCAGGTCAGTCAAGTTCCTCCACCCCAAACTGGCTCCTCCATGTCTTTATGGACCTTGCTTTGTGCTCCGGTGGCAGTCATGTTGGAACAGGAAGGGGCCATCCCCAAACTCTTCCCACAAAGTTGGGAGCATGACATTGTCCAATATGTCGCCTTAAGAGTACCCTTCACTGGAACTAGGGGGCCAAGCCCAACCCCTGAAAAACAACCCCACACCATAATCCCCCCTCCACCAAACTTTATACTTGGCAGAATGCAGTCAGGCAAGTACTGTTCTCCTGGCAACCGTCACACCCAGACAAAACCATCGGATTGCTGAACAGAGACGCGAGATTGGTCACTCCAGAGAACACATCTCTATTGCTCTAGAGTCCAGTGGCGGCGTGCTTTACAAAAGCTGATCATTGTAAGCACCCCTGCCAGTGTTAAATGGTTTGTCTCATCCCTGTAAATGGATGCTTTCTGCTGGAGAGGTTGTGCTTATGAAAAACAGCAGCCTTGCCGGCTGGATCTCCAGATGAAAACAGAAGAAAGAAAACCTAAAATAGAAAAGTAATGCGGCCATCACATCTAAGGATTAGTAAACTGCAATATAATAAATGTTTGCTTTTGGGTTTAATACCGCTTGAAACCAGTTGCATTTCAGGCTCTTATACTGCTTGCATTTATAAAAATATATTTAATGATGTATTAATGCAGCTCCCTTCTCATAGGCCTACCTCTCCGTAGGATACCCCCTCATGAATGTTGCTGTCAGGATCACCTACCTTACCATCTTCTCAGTGTCTTCCACCTCTCTCTGCCAATCCCTCCACTGACTTCTGATTGCCCAGAAAATTGAAATCAAAATGTTAACAACATAGAAAGCTATTTACAACTCTGCCCCCAGCTACATCACCAATTTTGTCTCCAAATATTGCCCAAACCTTCCTCTCCGCTCCTCCCACGACCTCATGCTCTCAGGCTCTCTTGTCTCCTCCTCCCATGCTCATCTCCAGGACTTTTCCAGAGCCTCTCCCATCCTCTGGAACTCTCTACCTCAATCTGTCTGGCTATTCCCTACTCTGGCTGCCTTTAGGCGAGCTCTTTTAATTCATTTTTCATGAGAGCTTATCACGCCTCCAATTAAACATTTATCACTTCCATCAGCTCCTCCCCCACAGTTATAACCTTTGTACAAAGAGCCCCACCCTATTAGATTGTAAGCTCTTATGGGCAGGGCCCTCTTAATCCTCTTTTTTTATTGTATTGTAACTGTCTGTACTGTCTACCTTTATATTGTAAAGCTTTAGATTGTAAACTCCATGATCAGGGCCCTCCTGCATTGTAATAGTATTGCCTACCTTTATATTGTAAAGCGCTGCGCAAACTGTTGGAGCGATATAAATCCTGTATAATAATAATAATAATAATAATGAAGGGCTGCACAATCTGTTGGAGCGATATAAATCCTGTATAATAATAATAATGATAATAATAATGAAGGGCTGTGCAATCTTCTGGTGCTAAATAAACCTGTATTATAATATAATAATAACAATAATAATAATAATAAGAATAGTAATAATAATGAAAGGGCTGTGCAAAATGGTGGTGCTATATAAATCCTGTATAATAATAATAATAATAATTATTATTATTATTACATCGAGTTTATATAGCGTCAAAGGGTTTGCTCAGCGCTGTACAATAGAGGGGGGACAATACATGAAACAGTACAGCAACTACAAACAGCACACGAGGGGTTAGAGGGCCCTACTAATAATAATAATAAAAAAGAATAACAATAAAGCACTGTGCAAACTGTTGGTGCTATATAAATCCTGTATAATAATAATAATCATAATAATCATAATAATAATGATGAAGGGCTGCACAAACTGTTGGTGCTAAATAAACCTGTATTATAATATAATAATAATAATAATAATAAAGGGCTGTGCAAACTATTGGCGCTATATAAATCCTGTACTACAATAATAATATTAATAATAATAATAATGAAAGAGCTGTGCAAACTGGTGGTGCTATATAAATCCTGTATAATAATAATAATAATGAAGGGCTGCACAAACTGTTGGTGCTAAATAAACCTGTATTATAATATAATAATAATAATAAAGGGCTGTGCAAACTATTGGTGCTATATAAATCCTGTACTACAATAATAATAATAATAATAATAAAGGACTGTGCAAACTGCTGGTGCTATATAAATCCTGTATAATAATAATAATAATAACAATAATAAAAAATAATAACAATAAAGACCTGTGCAAACTGTTGGTGCTATATAAATCCTGTATAATAATAATAATAATAATAATAATAATAATAATGAAGGGCTGCACAAACTGTTGGTGCTAAATAAACCTGTATTATAATATAATATTAATAATAATAATAATAATAATAATAATAATAATAAAGGGCTGTGCAAACTGCTGGTGCTATATAAACCTGTATTATAATAATAATAATAACAATAATAAAAAATAATAACAATAAAGACCTGTGCAAACTGTTGGTGCTATATAAATCCTGTATAATAATAATAATAATAATAATAATAATGAAGGGCTGCACAAACTGTTGGTGCTAAATAAACCTGTATTATAATATAATATTAATAATAATAATAATAATAATAATAATAAAGGGCTGTGCAAACTGCTGGTGCTATATAAATCCTGTATAATAATAATAATAAAAAAGGGTTGCACAAATATTGGCACTATATAAATCCTGTACTACAATAATAATAAAAAATAATAAAGGGCTGTGCAAACTGCTGGTGCTATATAAATCCTGTATAATAATAATAATAATAATAATAAAGGGCACGCAAACTCTTGGTGCTATTTAAATCCTCCATAATAATAATAATAATAATAATAATAATAATAATTATTATTATTATTGTTATTATTAATAATTATTTAATCTATCAATTAAATAAATAATAAAAATAAAATATCTAAAAATGATGATACAACCAGTAAAAAAGGAAATTATGTAATTGCAGAGTGCCTTTTTAAAATGTATTCAGCAAAGAATATTTAAAATTACGAGGACCTCTAGGTACGGTCCAATGTTTGCACTCACTTAGAAGAGAAGCCGTAGTAAAATGGAACTTGAGAAGAGTAAAGCAATTAGCATTAATAGAAACAAAATATTTTCTGACAGCACTTATAATGTGGCCTTTCTGGCTCCATTATTAGAAGTGAATATGCGTGGACGGAGGAGGGGCGCAGAGGGCGGGAGCGCTTTGCGCATTACCACCTGACATGACCACTCGGTGTATCCACCTCGCTTCCATTTTCCTGTCAAGGCCTTGTCCATTTTCAGATTACGCCGCTGCTAATGGAATTTTGATTGATTAAATTTGCATAAAAAGCATATTTTTGCCGGGCATAAAAACTACCGCCGCTAATTCATACAATGGTAGGATGTCATCCTCTGGCTCTTCGGCATTCGTTTTATTGGAATAAACTGCGGGGCAGGTGGCTGTGTTTTTAGTCTGTTCTTTAAAAGTAGTAATTGGGGTAATATCTGCCAAAAAAAGAGCAAAATTTTAAAAAATGGCAAAACAATGAGTGTAATGATATCATTACGGCATGAATATCTCAGTGCTGACCTTCAGAGAACTTTGCCTTTGTAGAACTTTGTTTGGAGGATTTTAGCTGAATTGAAAAGATGTATTTTTTATTATTTATTGTTTATTATGGAATACTATTGAAATAATGAAAGCAGAATATTATTTTCCTTTTTTTTTATTTTGTTGCCCATTACATTTAAAAGGAAAAAAAAAAGTTTTGCTGCACTTAGAAAGGAACTTCACTCTCTCAATCCTCATGGACTATTTGTAACCGTTATATTGCTAGCATCAGTAAATAGATAGGAAGGTATATTATATTTACTTGTTTTAAACATTTTTTTTACATTTCTTCTGTTACGTCCAGGTTTGCATTCCTAGGCAAATAATGTCATACATCCCAGGAGGCTTCAGGGGCGGAGGGAGGGATCGCAGCCAATGCCTGAGCAAAGGGCAGGTGGATTACAAGAAGTAAATGCTACAGGAATCATCTGCCCTTACTCAAGATGGCCACTGCCAGAAATGGCAGGGTGTGTTTTTCAAAATGATTTCTAAGCAAAATAAAGCGTGGAGACATGGATGGGTGGGGGAGTTTGCTTTGAATATTAAACAGTGAATTAAATACCCTTTCTTGCTTGTGGTGCCCAGATGCAGTGCAGTTCCACTTTATGGACCATTCCTATTCTGACACTTCTCTGCTATATGTAAAAATCAGTGTTTTTTGCTAAAAAAAAAAACTTAGAACAGGCAGGCGTACCTCGGTTTAGGAATTTAATTTGTTTTTTGTATTGCGAAAAATTCGTAAACCAAAATGCGGTTTCCCATAGGAATGCATTGAAAGCCAATTAATCCGTCCCGGAGGCCAGAAAAAAAAGTTTTAAAAAAAGTATCTTATCTGTTCAAAACTCTTTATACTTTAAAGACATAAAGGGACATGATTAGAAAACAAATTCCTAAATGCATTGAAAAAAAAATTAATCTGTTCCGGAGGTCAGAAAAAAGTGAAAAAAGTCTTATCTGTTCAGAACTCTGGAGGTCAGAAAAAAGTCAAATATCAGTGTTTTTTACTAAAAAATTACTTAGAACCCCCCAACATTATATATATATACACACACATAGGTGTACCTCGGTTTAGGAATTTAATTTGTTTTTCGTATTGCGAAAAATTCGTAAACCAAAATGCGATTTCCCATAGGAATGCATTGAAAGCCAATTAATCTGTTCTGGAGGTCAGAAAAAAAAGTTTTAAAAAAAGTATTTTATCTGTTCAAAACTCTTTATACTTTAAAGGCATAAAGGGACACGATTAAAAAAAAATTCCTGAATGCATTGAAAAAAAAATTAATCTGTTCCGGAGGTCAGAAAAAAGTGAAAAAAGTCTTATCTGTTCAGAACTCTGGAGGTCAGAAAAAAGTCAAATATCAGTGTTTTTTACTAAAAAATTACTTAGAACCCCCCAACATTATATATATATATATATATATATATATATATATATATATATATATACACAGGTGTACCTCAGTTTAGGAATTTAATTTGTTTTTCGTATTGCAAAAAATTTGTAAACCGAAATGCAGTTTCCCATAGGAATGCATTGAAAGCCAATTAATCCATTCTGGAGGTCAGAAAAAAAGTTTAAAAAAAGTATTTTATCTGTTCAAACCTCTTTATACGTTAAAGACTTAAAGAGACATGATTAAGAAAAAAAATCCTAAATGCATTGAAAAAAAATTAATCCGTTCCAGAAGTCAGAATGTAAAAAAAAGTCTTATCTGTTCAGAACTGTTTATAAAGTGCACTTTAAAGGCATAAATACTGTACAGGGACATGATTAAAAATTAATTTGTAAATGCATTGAAAATCAATTAATCCGTTTGTATTGCAAAACAAAATTTGTAAATGCATTGAAAACCAATTAATCCGTTCCGGGGGTCAGAAAAAAGTAAAAAAAAAGGCTTATCTGTTCAGAACTCTTTATAAAGTGCACTTTAAAGGCATAAATACTGTACAGGGACATGATTAAAAATGATTTCGTAAATGCATTTAAAACCAATGTAACGATCCAATCCCTTTGCCCACATGACCGCCATTCCACCTGGTAAAGTGGAGGTTCAGGAGCCTCAAAAGCTCTCATCACCAGGCAGGCTCATGGGTACGACTCCCGGTTGTCTTGCCAGATTTCCTACCAATAAAAGAATGACAAAGTCCAGTGGCCACAAGTGGCAAACTAACTTATGTGGAAGAATCTGAAGGTAGCAGTACATTCCGTGTACATTTTTTTTTCAACCTTCCATCCCAACTCCATGTTTTGCCTTGAGTGCGATAATCTGCTGTTAGCTTCAGCTTCCGAGGTATATCAGAGCTCCAGAGTGGAACCAATCTCATTGTTAAATTCACAAAAAATCCAAACCAAAAATGTAATTTATTGCAGCTTACCAATCACTAGATGTGGTGGCTGCATTCATTTTCTTTTTTAGGGTTTCCCCTTCTCTTTTCCTCTGGTGATCTGGCCAGTAACACACCTCCTGTGTTAGAGCGATCTGACATGCAGCAGCTTTTAATGCACATAGTGAGAAGCCCATGCCAACCTCTTCCCCTCAACCCCTGAACGTTTTTCCTTGATTTAAAATGGAAAATACTGCATTTGGCCACTAGATGGCGATAAGTATCCTAGGAATGTCTTAGGGTACTTAGCGCCATCTAGTGGCCAAATGTAGCATTTCCAATGTGAGAAGCTACCCATGCCAACCTCTTCTCCACAACCCGTGAAAGTTATTCCTCGATTTAAAATGCAAAATACTGCATCTGGCCACTAGATGGCGACAAGTATCCTAGGAATGTCTTAGGGTACTTAGCGCCATCGAGTGGCCAAATGTAGCATTTCCAGTATGAAAAGCTACCCATGCCAACCTCTTCCCCACAACCACTGAAAGTCATTCCTCGATTTAAAAAGGAAAATACTGCATCTGGCCACTAGATGGCGATAAGTATCCTAGGAATGTCTTAGTGTACTTAGCACCATCTAGTGGCCAAATGTAGCTTTTCCAGTGTGAGAAGCTCATGCCAACCTCTTCCCCACAACCCCTGAAAGGTATTCCTCGATTTAAAATGGAAAATACTGCATTTGGCCACTAGATGGCGATAAGTATCATAGGAAAGTCGTAGGGTACTTAGTGCCATCTAATGGCCAAATGTAGCATTTCCAACGTGAGAAGCTACCCATGCCAACCTCTTCCCCACAACCCGTGAAAGTTATTCCTCGATTTAAAATGGAAAATACTGCATTTGGCCACTAGATGGCGATAAGTATCTTAGGAATGTCTTAGGGTACTTAGCACCATCTAGTGGCCAAATGTAGCTTTTCCAGTGTGAGAAGCTCATGCCAACCTCTTCCCCACAACCCCTGAAAGGTATTCCTCGATTTAAAATGGAAAATACTGCATTTGGCCACTAGATGGCGATAAGTATCATAGGAAAGTCGTAGGGTACTTAGTGCCACCTAATGGCCAAATGTAGCATTTCCAACGTGAGAAGCTACCCATGCCAACCTCTTCCCCACAACCCGTGAAAGTTATTCCTCGATTTAAAATGGAAAATACTGCATTTGGCTACTAGATGGCGATAAGTATCTTAGGAATGTCTTAGGGTACTTATCGCCATCTAGTGGCCAAATGTAGCATTTCCAATTTTTAAATCAATGAAAGCCATTCGACCAGCGCAGGAAATGTCATAGGACAATATTAGGACACTTAGCACCACCTAGGGACCACATGCAGTATTTTCCATTTGAAATCAATTAAAATCCATCGAACAGCACAGGAAATTGCCTAATAATGTTTACCCCCCCCCCCCCTATTTGTACAGAATAAATGTACATGTACAAATTGCTGTCATTTTTTTTTTTATTAATACACCCCTAAATGTCATCCAGCGAGTGTTCAGAGGCAAGTGTTTGCAGGAAGCAAAAGACAAACTCTTATAGAACATTTTTACGACCAGGACCGGTTTCCAGGAGTCATCCGAGGAGCACAGGAAGTCTCCACTTTGTGATTTAAAGCACTGTGATCTATAATTTAAATCCCCCCTCCCCATCCCTGCCAGAATAAATACATTTAAAAAAGGACGCACTGCAGGTACGCCTGGGCTGACCGAGCAGCGGAAATGCCAAAATATGTTTTTTGTTTATGGGAGATTCAGGCTCCATTGAGCCCAGAATGCTTCTAACAGCCTATTAAACATAAATGCTGACCGGTGCTGCTTCTGCACAAACTGGAACCCCGGGCACCGCTCGACGCCGAGGCTGTGACAGCGCGGTTACAGCATCAAGCTGGAGCCAGCCAATTAATCAGCTGTTGCCATAAGAGCCGCTGCTAAGAAATTTATGAACTATAATTAAACTGACTACTTGCAACTTCTCTTTAATGTAGGATCTTCCATTATTTATAATATCATTATATGTTGTAACTTGAATAATGGATGTCGCTTATAGCGTTTAACAGTTGCGTTATTCTCTACCAGCTGATGGAGCTTGTTATTCGTCCTTTGGTGACTCAGCCAAAAACACGCTCTAAATTTCTTTATGTATGAAAAAAAAAAAAAGAGAGAGCGAGACGATGGCGGCATGGAGGAGCGGTGTCCTCCCTGACGGTCATGCTGGATCTGACTGTAGTAGAGAACAAAAGAAAAAAGCACACAAACCTTGCGCATTACCTCAACAATTATTATTATTATTCAGGATTTATTATTATTATTATTATTATTATTATACAGGATTTATTATTATTATTATTATTATTATTATTATATATGATTTATTATTATTATTATTAATATTATTATTATTATTATTATTATACAGGATTTATTATTATTATTAATATTATTATTCTACAGGATTTTTATTATTATTATTATTATTATTATTTTTATTATAATACAGGATTTTTTATTATTATTATTATTATAATACAGGATTTATTATTATTATTATTATTATACTACAGGATTTATTATTATTATTATTATTATTATTATATATGATTTATTATTATTATTAATATTATTATTATTATTATTATTATACAGGATTTATTATTATTATTAATATTATTATTCTACAGGATTTTTATTATTATTATTATTATTATTATTTTTATTATAATACAGGATTTTTTATTATTATTGTTATTATAATACAAGATTTATTATTATTATTATTATTATTATTATAATACAGGATTTATTATTATTATTATACTACAGGATTTATTATTATTATTATTATTATTATTATTATTATTCGTGATTTATTATTATTATTATTATTATTATACAGGATTTATTATTATTATTATTATTATTATTATTATTATTTGTGATTTATTATTATTATTATTATACAGGATTTATTATTATTATTATTATTATTATAATACAGGATTTATGGCGCCAACAGTTTGCTCAGCGCTTTACAATATAACGGGAGACAATACAGCAACAATACAGTTCAATAGAAGAGGGATAGGAGGGCCCTGATCCTGGGAGCTTACAATCTAGGAGATGTATTTATTGATAAGTTATACTCACAAGAGTAGCCGTAAAAAAAAGGCATATAACATCCAAAACCAACACAGGGTTAGACGACACGTGCGAGTTCCATCCGAAAGGAAGATAAACTCTTGGTCAACTGACACGTTTCGAAAGGGGAATCCCTTCTTGCTCAGAGCTAGTCACAAGGAGATTAGTTACCCCTAAGTATAGTGTTCCTCTGTGGCCCAGCGCGCCCCTGTGAGTGGGACGGCCTTGTAGAGGGAGGGGGAACGGGTTTTTATAGGGACTAAACGTGTCACAAAAATTCATAACATACAAAGTAAATGTATAAATATAAAATGATGATATGATCACAAATGGAAAAGGATAAAAGTCCAATAATGATAATGACGATGCTATGTTAGCATGAATAGACATTTACTTAAAGCCTTCCCTTCAGTCTCCTCTCTTATACTGAAACGGCTTATTCTGATTTCACTGCACACTGTGAACTTCTGACAGTGTGCATTAGAAGTGGCAGCTAGTCAGATAGATCCAGCCCCATTTCCTGGCTGGAGGACATCCAGCATCTAAACTCCCAAGTCTGACTGTCCCTGGCCCGCCCCTTTCATTCATTGGATTTTAGTTCATTCAATCACTGAGGCTCAGCATGACATATTGGTGGCCTGCATGAAAATACATCTGCTTAGGAACAGCCACTTCTCCAAGTTGGCATCCACCCATCTAGACAACTTGCAAAACTTGATATTTGCAGAACTCCTCCCTGCTTGCATCCGTGCTTGAAAAGGAAAACAGCCTTTCTAGGAGCCATCTGTGCAGTCTGGGCTACGTCAATAGAGCCTTGAGAACCCAAGAAGTGGAGCTACAGAAAAGATACATTATTATACAGGAGCAGATGATTTTGTGCTCTGCAGGGGTGGAGCTTAGGAGCAGAGGCAGTCCTTTTATTCTCTGGGGCTGGCTTTAGAAACACTATGGGCTGCCATTTTCCTATAAAAGGACAGCTCCACGTAAGGCATGTTGACCGATTGGTGACGCGGAGGTAGGTAAATGTAGCTTGCAACTTACTTTGGACTTTAGTTCTTAAAAAACAGACTGATGGCGGGTGACGCACTTTGAGGTTTGCTTTATAGTGTGAATGAATGGGCAGGCAGGAAATCAAGTATAATTTACACACGCACCTTGACTACCTTTTAATGAGTACCTTACTTTAATTAGAAACCATATATTTTTTTTTTTACAATGAAGAGCTGTTAAAGTCACAAAATACAATTAACACATTTAATTGTTTTCTTTTCAGCTGTGAACCTTCAGACTCATTTGATGTCCTTGAAAATGATCCTGCAAAGAAAACAGCACAAGGTGTTAGAGGCAAAGTGTATTATGTATAGCTACTGGTGAGGATCCATCGTATTCTGGTCAGACCCGAGTAAGCTGATTGCTTTGCATTGTACAGGTGATTAAAAAAGGCCATATGTGAGCCAGCCCTGACGGGTAGCACAGCTTATACAGAGCAATGCATTCAAAGCATGCATTGCATGTTAAGAGGTTGACATTAATCCATTGGGTTCAGAACTTCTCAGCTTTTACCTGCAGAGAAGAAAGAGTGATTACGTGTGGAGATAACATGGTGAAGCATAATTATGAACCAGAAATAAATCACCAAACCAAGAGGGCCTTGCCCAATAAAAACTCTGTAACCAATTATATCGGGATAAACAAGTCTACACGGCACCAAGCTATGACAGTCTTTGGCCAATAAAGACTTACTAACCAATTATACTAGGTTGGGCAAGGCTACGAAACACCAAACCAAGAGAACCGTGCCTATTAAAGACTAAGTAACCGATTATATTGGAGTGGGCAAGGCTACGAGGCACCAAGGGCCTTGCCCAATAAGACACTATAACTAAAGATAGTGGGGTAGGCAAAGCGACAAAGACCCAAACCAATAGAACCTTGCCCAATAAAGACTTACTAACCAATTATACTATGTTGGGCAAGGCTACGAAGCACCAAACCAAGAGAACCGTGCCTATAAAAGACTAAGTAACCAATTATATCAGAATAAACAAGTCTACACAGCACCAAGCTATGACATTCTTGCCAAATAAAGACTTACTAACCAATTATACTAGGTTGGGTAAGGCTACGAAGCACCAAACCAAGAGAACCATGCCTATTAAAGACTAAGTAACCGACTATATTGGAGTGGGCAAGGCTACAAGGCACCAAGGGCCTTGCCCAATAAGACACTATAACTAAAGATAGTGGGGTAAGCAAAGCGACAAAGACCCAAACCATTAGAATAAAATAGAACCTTGCCCAATAAAGACTTACTAACCAAATATATTAGGTTGGGCAAGGCTACAAAACACCAAACCAAGAGAACCATGCCTATAAAAGATTAAGTAACCAATTATATCTTTCAGGAATGGACTCGTCAATGGTGGTGGGACTCACCTGCCTTGTGGGCTGCAGTACCTGGGCTAGCCAGCGGGTCCTCTCAGCAACCAGAAGCTCACTCCTGCAATCAGCCATCACCTGAGGCTGTCGTATGTACTCTCCAGCGCCTCAGGATATGCACAGCCAAAAGGGAAGCCAAGGGTACCAGGACAGCGACAACCAAAGGAAATGTTCCAGGGGTGCAGGCCTCCTCAGACGGGGAAATCAGCCACTGGATAGAGAGAAAACAGGTGGCGCACACACCTAGTGCATTATCCAAGGTTTATTGTAGGAATGAGATAATAAAAACATACTCACAGACGAAGTATGTATCTAAAAAGCATAGAAAAATGGCATCAACAGTGAGGCTCTTTCTGTCCATACATCATACAACAGCATCAGAGGTTGGTCATCAGCTCTGAGGAAAGGGATTCGTCCCCGAAACGCGTCAGCCATTTGACCGCACTGACAGTGAGAACACCTTGCCTGCCGTTGTGGCCATTGTCATTTTTCTATGCTTTTTATATAATGATTTGGTGCTTTGTCGCTGTGTCTACCCCTCAGGTGATGAGACAGGTGGCGCACACACCTAGTGCATTATCCAAGGTTTATTGTAGGAATGAGATAATAAAAACATACTCACATGCTTCGTCTGTGAGTATGTTTTTATTATCTCATTCCTACAATAAACCTTGGATAATGCACTAGGTGTGTGCGCCACCTGTCTCATCACCTGAGGCTGATTGCAGGAGGTGTATTTAAGGAATGGCCAGACCTGCAGTCAGTGCCTTGTTGTACTGTTTCGCTTGGCCCCGGTATCCTGATCCTGCTTGCTTCTATCCTGATTCTGCACGAACTCTGCCTGTACTGACCTCGGCTAGTCCTGACCACTCTCCCGCCTGCTCCTGGTACCTTGTTTGCCCGTTTGCTACCGACCCGGCCTGCCTGACTACGTTTAGTGTTGTATGTATGGTTGTTTGTTGGAGGTTTGGTTTGTTGCACTGTGTTATGTTTTGCACTGCGTTTATGTATTGTTAGTCTTTAATAAATTGTATTGTTTATACTATACCGGAAGCCTGCGTTTCCCTGTGTCAGTCCACACATTTCTGGTCATACCCAGATTCCTGACAATATCAGAATAAACAAGTCTACACGGCACCAAGCTATGACGGTCTTGCCAATAAAGACTTACTAACCAATTATACTAGGTTGGGCAAGGCTAGAAAAAAACCAAACCAAGAGAACCATGCCTATTAAAGACTAAGTTACCAATTATATTGGAGTGGGTAACGCTACGAGGCACCAAGGGCCTTGCCCAATAAGACAGTATAACTAAATATAGTGGGGTAGGCAAGGCGACAAAGACCCAAACCAATAGAACCTTGCCCAATAAAGACTTACTAACCAGTTATATTAGGATGAGCAAGGCTATAAAGCACTATATGAAAAGGGCCTTGCCCAATGCAGACTCAGTAACCAATTATATTGAGTCAGGCAAGGCTACAAAGCATCAAGTCAAGAGAACCTTGCAAATTAAACACAAAGTGTCCAATTAAATTGAGGTGGCCAAGGCTACAAGGCACCAATCCAAGAGGGCCTTGCCCAATAAGACTCTATTACCAAATATACTCGCGTAGGATAGGCAACAAAGCACCAAATCAAGAGAACCTTGCCCAATAAAGACTTTGTAATCAATCATAGGGTGGGTAAGGCTACAAAACACCCAACCACAAGGACCTTGCCCAATAAAGACTCAGTACCAATTATAATGGGATGGGCAAGGCTACCAAGCACAAAGCCAAGGCAGCATTGCCCAATAAAGACTCAATAACAAATTATATTGGGTTGGGCAAGGTTACAAAACACCAATACAAGAGAATCTTGCCTCAAAAAGACTAAGTAACCAATTTTATTGGTGTGGCCAAGCCTACCAGACAATAAGGGCCTTGCCCAATAAGACTCCATAACCAAATATAGTGGGGTAGGCACAGTGACAAAGCACCAAATCAAAAGAACCTTGCCCAGTAAAGACTTTGTAACCAATTATATTAGGGTGGGCAAGGCTACAAAGCACCGAAATAAGAAGACTGTGCCAAACAAAGACACTGTAACAAATTATTTTGGGATACGCAAGGCTACAAAGTACCAAACCACCAAACCAAGAGAGCCTTGCCCAATAAAGACTCAATGTAAGAATATATGGGAATGGGCAAGGGAACAGTTTAATTGGGGTTTTTAATACCACATATTTCTGCCATTACAACAGCAACACAATAATGAATATCATTTGTAAGTCACAGATGAACTATGAGCGCTGAACTATAATAACCTTGCTTAAGTTCTGGTCTGAACCATCTGTTCAGGACAGACATATGTCTGACCAAAGTCCCAGGTGTATACTGGTCAAACCAAACCAAAAATGATGGTATTATGGTCCTCTATGTAAAAAAAGGTCTATCAAACATGTAGCAGGCCCTTTCCACTTACTAGGCAAAAGACTGTATGCTGCTTGAGGTCTGTAGCTTATATTGCCTGAACCTATTAGGTCATACCACTTCGGAGCAGTGGGGTAGAGACATCAATTTATGTATATTGTGGGTGGCTGTTAACAGAAAAACCTAAACTTTGCCTGCTGATCCTATTTGTATAAAGTCGTTCTTATGAGCTGCTCATATTTAAACACCACAAAGAATAAATTGGTTACTCAAAATTGAACTTTACATTATCAAAGCCCTGATGAAGGGGGCTACAACCCCGTAAAACGTTGGAGAAGATGTCCCCAATCAAATAAGTAAATAAATAGCAACCATTCACCCATTTTACCCTGTGTAAGGCTGTGGCTTATTTAGTTTTTTCTTGCCGCCTGTGCCCCCACTGGGAAGACTCGCTTTCTTCATTTGTCCAAGTGACCATTGTTTCCAGCACTAAAGGAAAGGGAATGTTTTTGAGTTGACACCACAACAAGAGTAGTGGGGGAATCTTCTAGTGTTCCAATGACAGGTGACCAAGAGAGAATTTCCATCTCTTTGGACAGATTCCATGCCACTTCTTCCAGTATCTCCAGGACAGGAAGTGAAGGAAAATTTCCCCAATGGGTTAAAGAAAGCAAAAAAAAAAAAGTACAATGTTTTAACCATTCCCTACGATATTCAAAAAAGATACACTGTATACTATATACCAACTATTCTCAACCAGGGTTCCATGGAACACTAGGATTGCTCCAGAGGTTGCTAGGGGTTCCTTAACCTTTAGCTAACCTAATACCCATCTGATGGTGTTTGAATAGGTCAAGGTCAAACGCTGTGTCCAATGAAGCATGGCTGAAAGGGTTACACCACTGTAGGGGGATATAGTTCCCACTGGCCAACAACAATCTACAGTAAGTGGCATCTTCTCTGATGGACTAATTTTAAATTATTATTATTATACAGGATTTATATAGCGTCAACAGTTTGCGCAGCGCTTTACAATATAAGGAAGACAGTACAATTACAATACATTTCAGTAGAGAAGGAATAGGAGGGCCTGGCTCGTGGAGCTTACAATCTAAAGGAAGGGGGAGGTGATACAAAAGGTGATAGCTGCAGGGGATGATCTGGCGGAGGTGATTCAAGTACAGTACTTAGGTGGAGGTGGGGTAGGCTTCCATGAAGAAGTGAGTTTTCAAAGATCGCCTCTAGGCAGACAGGGTGGGGGCTGACCGGACATGCTGTGGTAGGGAGTTCCAGAGAATCGCAGAGGCTCTGAAGAAGTCCTGGAGGTGAGCGTAGGAGGAGGAGATGAGAGAGCTAGAGAGGAGGATATCATGGGAGGAGCGGAGTGGGCGATTTGGGTGGTATCTGTGGATGAGGTCGGTGATGTAGCTAGGGGCAGTGTTGTGGATGGCTTTGTAAGCTGTGGTTAGTATTTTGAATTTTATACATTGGGTTAGTGGAAGCCAGTGGAGGGATTGGCAGAGAGGGGCAGCAGTCGTTGATTGGTTGGTAAGGTGTATGAGTCTAGCAGCAGCATTCATAATTGACTGAAGGGGGGGTAGCCTGTGTAACGGCAGTAATCGAGGCGGGATATAACCAAGGCGTGGATAAGTTGTTTTGTGGTGTCATTGGTCAGGAAGGGTGGATTTTGGAAATGTTCAGGAGGTTGAGGTGGCAGGATTTAGCCAGTGATTGGATGTGGGGCCCAATGGAGAGGTCAGAGTCTAGGATTATGCCTAGCACCCTGGCATGAGGGGAAGGACCAATGGTTGTGCTGTTGACCTTAATGGCAAAGTCGTAAGTGGGGGATCGATGGGGTTCCATAGGACCAGAAAATTATTACAAGAGTTCCTCTGGGATAAAAAGGTTTAGAAAGGCTTCTATATACAGTTGGGAGTTGGCATAAAGAATGTTTAATTATTTCTTTTTTCACAGAAAATCATAAAGATTGTTCATAAATTCCTCCTTTCCATGTACCTTTGTTTTAGCTCCGATTGTGAAGGTTCCCGGCATGGCAACAACACGTCGGTCTAGACGGCGGAAATACATTCCCCGTCTACTAATAGACAGAACATAGAGATCCATTTAATCCGAGCTTTTGATGGACAAGAGAACAATACCAGGACATTAATCATTTGTAAACAGCAGCAGAGCCTGACAAACCCGTGTCCTTCACTGCTCCAACCCCGTCAACGCTAACAGCCTTTTATTCCGCTGCTCTCTAATCTACGCAATGGCTCCTCTATCGCACCAATTACAGCTGAATTATAGTAATCAATATCATCTAAGAGCCTTCTTTAATACAGTGAGGGAGAAGAGTGTTAAGATGACAAATGGAAGACGTACAGTTTTAGGAAGGAACATGGATTTTTATGGAATTATTAACTTTTTTTTCCCCTTACTTGCTATGCTAGGAGTATAATTCTAACAGCCTAATAAGTAGCATTAGTTATCAATTTTAATACTATTAGAAGCAAATGCCAATGGGATGATATATGGAGCATGTCACATAATGTTATTCTCTGCAAGGTCATGAGATTTACCTAGAGGCTTAATGCAGATCATTCATTTGTCTCCTCTTTTATTGCACTGCTAGCTTTAGCTCTGGCCCAGCAACAGCAACCCCTTGGTTCAAAGATAGGAACATTTTTAGGGACTCCTTCAATGACTGGAGAACTTCTGGCCCCATTTTTTCATGAGCTCACACCTCATGAAGTGTGCTCTCTTCACATTGGCTGTATGGCCTCTGAGAAAGTCCTTGGAGCCATGGAGGAGCTCAGCTATGAGGAAAGATTAGAGGAACTGAATTCATTCTCTCTTGGTCCATACGCAGACCTATCTCTTCTCGTAATTCTCTATCCACTTTGACAAGGGATTGGCACCTGTGCCATATGGTCTTGGCCACAAGCATTCTTTTCTTGCCAAAGTGGACACAGTATGGGAAGATGGCATTGTGCTAGCCATGCAAGTCACAAAAAAGGGAAAATTTAATATTGCCAGCAAACAAGATGTTTTTTGGAACAAAGTCCAGGACAACTTCCCTAGACCTCAGAAATCATATAAAGACATTTGAACCTTATAAACCACTGCCACCAATAGTCTCCATTCTATTATGTTGAAATGGGGACTTTTGAGTTCTGATGTTGGGGGGTGGGGTGCTATGGACATCTAGTCTTGCAGATACAACTGGTCCTTCAAGGGCAACCATAATGCTGATGCGGCCTAAAATAAAATTGAGCTTGACACCTCTGCCATAGATGATAGCTAGGGGGCACCTATAAGTTAAATAATTTGCTACCAAGAGACCACCAGTAAGGGTGAGGAGTCTTACATTGCAGGCACTCTAAAACCTTGCGAAGAAGAAAAGAAGCGCCTCTAAGTGCAGTATAGACCACTTTTAATAAGTAATAAATGTAGAAGAACTCACATTGTATTGTAATAAAACAGGCTCATAAGGTGCAAACTCATAGAGATGGAAGAACGGCTGTGTCTAGGCTATGAAAGCCGCGTCTGCATTCAGGGGATTGTGGTTGCAGGAGAAAAAAAATGGCGTCTGGAATGCACGTTGAGTGCTTGACAAAGGAGCACGCTTCCGCCCTCAGAGGTCTAGTGCATGCTCTGAAACGCGTCGCTATGCATGCTGGTCCTTGTACGTCATCATGCTGACGTCACGCCTCAACGTGCATTTCAGACGCCATATTTAGGAGACTCCACATGCCGGCCGGCTTTTTCTCCTGCAACCACGATCCCCTGAGCGCAGACGCGGCTGTCATAGCCTGGACACAGCCGTTCTTCCATCTCTATGAGCCTGCACCTTATGAGCCTGTTTTATTCCGATACAATGTGAGTTGTTCTACATTTGTTACCAGGGGCGGACTGACAACTCATGGGGCCCCCGGGCAATAGGGGATCATGGGGCCCCCGTGTCCTTGCCCACACTCAAACCACATCCAAAAAAAGGCTTACTAGGGGCATCTCATGGGGCCCTCTACTGACCCCGGGCCCTCGGGCAGTGCCCAAGTTCCCAAATGGTCAGTCCACCCCTGTTTGTTACTTATTAAAAGTGGTCTATACTGCACTTAGAGGCGCTTCTTTTCTTCTTCACTTTATACAGAGCTCTGCTATTACCATTACAGGAGGCTTGCCCTAGTGCCACATGGACTTTTTTGCAGCCTTATATTGGACTTTATGGACATTTCTTTAATTCATTTGCATGGTGGCAGTTTATGCGCTGATTGTTCTTTATTTAGTCTTTTACTGTAAAACCTTGCAGCAGAATTTTAGAGAATAGTTAAGGGGTCCCAAGGATTTTCCTAACAGCCCCAAGAGTGGAAATGGTTGAGTCCCTCCACTGAGTCATTCAGCTGTATATTGTGACCCAACCCGATAAGCAGGAGATTACATTACACCGAGCTTTTCAATACATAAACTTCAAAAAATAGGATCATATTTATAGAATTAAACTGTTTCATTACATATGCTTTTCTGCGCACGGAATATAAACAGAGAGCGATCACGCTGTCTGAGCTTGCATTAAATTAGAACTTCATTAAAACAGCTGGGAATGACTTAGTAATCAGCAGCGGTTTAGACAATTAACGCTTTGGTCTGGGAGCGTACAACATAACATATACAGCGCAGGGATGGGGATTGCATAACACACAACATACGTGAAAAATAATGAAAGTGCTGCTGCGCTTATGGATATAATCAACAATGACAAATAACCGTTTGCAGCAGTCCTAATTGTGAACTAATAAACACAACAGTAAAAATAAATACCACTTGGACCGCGCATAAACAGTGCAAATATGAAGTGCTCTGCGACAAAATCTGAAAACACAACATTGACACTGATATTGATTGTTCACTCCCAGTAAGTGAAAATAAAGTGCAAAGTGCTGAGATTCTGGATTGTGAACTCCGTGTACAGTAACAGGTGCTCCACTGTGCTCAGACTGGTGCCCCACATGGACTGACACTCACCTAGGGGCGGACTGACCATTTGGAAACTCGGGTCATGAGATGCCCCTGGTACCGTTTTCATAGGCTTTTTTGAGTTAGGGCAAGGACACAGGGGCCCCATGATCCCCTATTGCCTGGGGGCCCCATGAGTTGTCAG
The DNA here is from genome assembly GCF_062004578.1 of Staurois parvus. Lineage (NCBI taxonomy): Eukaryota > Metazoa > Chordata > Amphibia > Anura > Ranidae > Staurois > Staurois parvus. The sequence goes on along the minus strand of NW_028319311.1, from coordinate 362,688 downwards.
TCTGCCCCTGCACTCACCGTCATCCCGTAACCACCTATCTCTAGGATGGTCGTTTGCACTTTTGGGACTCTCCCAGTATGCGGTGTTGCTAATGGTAAGCAGTTGTTCCTCCAAAAATGCTATGTCAAAACCAACTCTCTCCTCTTCTCCACAGGCAAAACAAGCATGTATTCAACATGTATAAAAAGACAAAAAAAGACATCCCATAGTGTAAAACAACTTCTACTTTAATAGTAGGGACATAACTGTAAGAAATAAACTCACAAAAGAAGTACCTATAACCTGGCATCTGGTGTATTCAGCCTTGTGGCTTAGGTGGTGAAAAAATGGTGGTTAATCCTCCAGGCGGCGTGCGTTCCAAAGGGCGGAAGTGATGTTGCCAGAAGTTGCGTCATCAAACCTCAACGTGTTTCGATCAAAGGATCGAAGGCACTTCCTGAATATGATCCTTTGATGGAAACGCGTAAGAAATAAACTCACAAAAGAGGTGCCCATAACCTGGCAACTGGTGTATTCAGCCTTGTGGCTTAGATGGTGAAAAAATGGTGGTTAATCCTCCAGGCGGTGTGCGTTCCAAAGGGAGAAAAGTGATGTCGGCGGAAGTTGCGTCATCAAACCTCAACGTGTCTCGATCAGAGGATTGAAGGCACTTCCTGAAGATGATCCTTTGATCGAAACGCGTAAAAAATAAACTCACAAAAGAGGTGCCCATAACCTGGAACCTGGTGTATTCAGCCTTGTTGCTTAGGTTGTGAAAAAAATGGTGGTTAATCCTCCAGGCGGCGTGCGTTCTAAAGGGCGGAAGTGACGTCAGCGGAAATTGCGTCATCAAACCTCAACGTGTTTCGATCAAAGGCTTAGATGGTGAAAAAATGGTGGTTAATCCTCCAGGCGGTGTGCGTTCCAAAGGGCGGAAGTGACGTTGCCGGAAGTTGCGTCAGCGGAAGTTGGATTGAAGGCACTTCCTGAAGACGATCCTTTGATCGAAACGCGTAAGAAATAAACTCACAAAAGAGGTGCCCTTAACCTGGCATCTGGTGTATTCAGCCTTGTTGCTTAGGTGGTGAAAAAAATGGGTGCCGCTATTGTGGTTAATCCTCCAGGCGGCGTGCGTTCCAAAGGGCGGAAGTGACGTCGGCGGAAGTTGCGTCATCACACCTCAACGTGTTTCGATCAAAGGACTGAAGGCACTTCCTGAAGATGATCATTTGATCGAAACGTGTAACAAATAAACTGACAAAAGAGGTGCCCATAACCTGGCACCTGGTGTATTCAGCCTTGTTGCTTAGGTGATGAAAAAATGGTGGTTAATCCTCCAGGTGGTGTGCGTTCCAAAGGGCGGAAGTAACGTCGGCGGAAGTTGCGTCATCAAACCTCATTTCAATTAAAGGATGGAAGGCACTTCCTGAAGACGATCCTTTAATCGAAACGCGTAAGTATAAACGCACAAAAGAGGTGCCCATAGCCAGGCACCTGGTGTATTCAGCCTTGTGGCTTAGGTGGTGAAAAAATGGGCACCGCTATTGTGGTTAATCCTCCAGGCGTCGTGCGGGAGTCATAACTGTGTAACATATACCATATCATATACAGTGCAGGGGTCAGGACTGTGTAACGTATAACATAACATACGCTGTGCAGGGGTCAGGACTGTGTAATGTGCAACATAGCGTATACACTGCAGGAGTCATAACCGTGTAACATATACCATAGCACAAACAGTGCAGGGGTCCGAAATGTTTAACATACAACATAACATACCCCGTGCAAGGGCCAGGACTGTGTAACATACAACATAACATACACCGTGCAGGGGTCAAGACTGTGTAATACACAACATAACATACACCGTGCAGGGGTCATGACTGTGTAACATACAACATAACATATACAGTGCAGGGGTCAGGACTGTGTAACATACAACATAACATACACTGCGCAAGGGCCAGGACTGTGTAACATACAACATAACATACACCGTGCAGGGGTCAAGACTGTGTAATACACAACATAACATACACCGTGCAGGGGTCATGACTGTGTAACATACAACATAACATACCCCGTGCAAGGGTCATGACTGTGTAACATACAACATAACATACACCGTGCAGGGGTCATGACTGTGTAACATACAACATAACATACACCGTGCAGGGGTCAAGACTGTGTAACATACAACATAACATATACAGTGCAGGGGTCATGACTGTGTAACATACAACATAACATACACAGTGCAGGGGTCATGACTGTGTAACATACAACATAACATACACAGTGCAGGGGTCATGACTGTGTAACATACAACATAACATACACAGTGCAGGGGTCATGACTGTGTAACATACAACATAACATACACTGTGCAAGGGTCATGACTGTGTAACATACAACATAACATACACAGTGCAGGGGTCATGAGTGTGCAACATACAACATAACATATACAGTGCAGGGGTCATGACTGTGTAACATACAACATAACATATACAGTGCAGGGGTCAGGACTGTGTAACATACAACATAGCATATACAGTGCAGGGGTCAGGACTGTGTAACATACGGCATAACATATACAGTGCAGGGGTCATGACTGTGTAACATACAACATAACATATACAGTGCAGGGGTTGTGACTGTGTAACATACAACATAACATATACAGTGCAGGGGTCATGAGTGTGTAACATACAACATAGCATATACAGTGCAGGGGTCATGACTGTGTAACATACAACATAACATATACAGTGCAGGGGTCATGACTGTGTAACATACAACATAACATACACAGTGCAGGGGTCATGACTGTGTAACATACAACATAACATACACCGTGCAAGGGTCATGACTGTGTAACATACAACATAACATACACAGTGCAGGGGTCATGAGTGTGCAACATACAACATAACATATACAGTGCAGGGGTCATGACTGTGTAACATACAACATAACATATACAGTGCAAGGGGTCATGACTGTGTAACATACAACATAACATATACAGTGCAGGGGTCAGGACTGTGTAACATACAACATAGAATATACAGTGCAGGAGTCAGGACTGTGTTACATACAACATAACATATACAGTGCAGGGGTCAGGACTGTGTAACATACAACATAGCATATACAGTGCAGGGGTCAGGACTGTGTAACATACAACATAACATACACCGTGCAGGGGTCAGGACTGTGTTACATACAACATAACATATACAGTGCAGGGGTCAGGACTGTGTTACATACAACATAACATATACAGTGCAGGGGTCAGGACTGTGTAACATACGGCATAACATATACAGTGCAAGGGTCATGACTGTGTAACATACAACATAACATATACAGTGCAGGGGTCAGGACTGCGTAACATACAACATAACATATACAGTGCAGGGGTCATGACTGTGTTACATACAACATAGCATATACAGTGCAGGGGTCATGACTGCGTAACATACAACATAACATATACAGTGCAGGGGTCATGACTGTGTAACATACAACATAACATATACAGTGCAGGGGTCATGACTGCGTAACATACAACATAACATATACAGTGCAGGGGTCATGAGTGTGTAACATACAACATAACATATACAGTGCAGGGGTCAGGACTGTGTAACATACAACATAACATATACAGTGCAGGGGTCATGAGTGTGTAACATACAACATAACATATACAGTGCAGGGGTCAGGACTGTGTAACATACAACATAACATATACAGTGCAGGGGTCAGGACTGTGTAACATACAACATAACATATACAGTGCAGGGGTCATGACTGTGTAACATACAACATAACATATACAGTGCAGGGGTCAGGACTGTGTAACATACAACATAAAATATACAGTGCAGGGGTCAGGACTGTGTAACATACGGCATAGCATATCCAGTGCAAGCTTTCTGGACTTTGCAGCATGCCACAAAGTGTATACAGTGGACTGGTAAACAGCAACATATTACATTTTTGTTTTTGGCGTTAGATACATTTTAATATGTGATGCTTTGTATTTAGCTAACTAAAAAGGAATAATAATAGTAGTAATAATAATAACACAGCAATGCATTAGTACTAAACACAATAAAGATTTATAAAACAACTGCACGTTTCTTTCAAATTGATCCCTTTCAAATTTTTTTTTATTAAAGACCTTCAAAAAATTCTTGTTTCCCTTCACACAAATGCTCTGATTGTTCGGTCTGTTGTGCCGATCGGTTTCATATATATATATATTTTTTGTTATGATAACGTACTGTACGGTGGATGCTCGTATGCTGATATTTTGAAGGAATAGCTAGCAAAGGATTATGGTCGAGCAGAAAAGCCGCATTGTATCGCTCATACCGGATCTGATAAAACCTTGTCATTGACATCTTGTTATTTTCACAAAAAAAAAAATGTGCTTGGAAAGTGGCCCCGGTGAACTCGGGAGATGCGTGGAGCCCCAGCGGATGACCTTGAGGTGTTCCACTTTCTCGCTAATCCTGCTTCTCTCTGAGAAATCACAGCATCAAGATTTAACAAGATCTAGACCCTCACATTTCTCATCGCTTAGGAAATAATGTCATTGTGAGCTACATGAAATTTCAACAAACCAGAACTGCAGAAATAATTACAGCACACGGAGCAACGGCTTACTCAACGATTTCACTCCCCACTGCACCCGGTATACTGGTATTTATCAGCAGGCTGAATGAAGATTTGATATCGCGAGGAGTATTTAGACAGCTATAACCGGTTCTAAGATGTTGAAGACATTTTGTAGCTTACCCAAGATACTTCTTTAGTTCTTAGGAACGTAGGAACATCCCCCAGCATTTATATCCACAAAGGTAGCACATGGTTAGCCATAAACATTCGGTCATTGTCAGGGGTCAGGCTCAGAGACCAGACTATACAGTGGAGAAGCTTCCACCAGGGACGGACTGACAACTCATGGGGCCCCCGGGCAATAGGGGATCATGGGGCCCCTGTGTCCTTGCCCAAACTCAAAAAGGCCTATGAAAGAGGTACCAGGGGCATCTCATGGAGCCCCCTACTGACCCCTGGCCCTCGGGCAGTGCCCGAGTTTCCAAATGGTCAATCCGCCCCTGGCTTCCACCAGCCACCAGAATGAACACACAAGTTGGTCACCCTTGATGATGCAGGCACACCCGAGGTGCAGGGTCTAAGCACTCACCAGAATTCCTGATGGTGGAGGTGGGTTTTGCTGCATGTAATTAAAAGGTTGTGGTCCTCAGGATTGACCCACCAGGAGATGAGCAAGCTGGGGTCCATTAGCAGATATAGCAGGTAGGGATCCAGCAGAAGCGTAGTCTGTATACAAGCCAAAGGTCCTTAACAAGTGGTTGCAGCTTTGGATTAAATGGAAGCATAGTCAAGGAACAAGCCAAGGTCAGTAATGAGTGGTAGTGAAGATACAAACAGCAGCAAGAGCAAAAAGAACAAGATATTGGCTGGAGAAAAGCACAATAATCTGGCAAACAGGAAGTACAAAGACATGGCTTAAATAGGAGTTCACAGTTTATGAGAAACAAGAGACAAGGCAAGATTGTACTAAGAGATCAGAGAGGGAGCTGTCCAGCATCTCAGGTGGGTCAGCAAGAAGATCTACTACCAGATGTAACAGAGCTCGTGGGTTCAGATCCTGGCCCTGATACATTCACAGTACAGTGCATTATCAAGACAACATAAGGTGGGCATTTTACTTGTAACCAATCACCATGACACCAAGAATGGGATTATATAACTAGAACAGGGGGTTCCACAACTTTCCCACCTCCCATCCTGGTCTCAGACAATCAACATCAGCCTTGATGCATTCGATGAAATTGTATTAACCTCCCTAGCGGTCTGATTATGTCAGTATTTCTGTGCTCAAAGCGGTACATCTTTTTGCATGGAAATATGTTTTTTTTTATTGTAGGCCTATAATTTTTAGGAATAACTCACTGAAATCTGTCCGAACAAGAGTCTAGTAAACATCCCGGGTAGGATAAAATTTGAAAAACGAAATCATAAATTATAATTTAATAAATAATCATAAAAAATAATAATATAATAATAATAAATGTAATTCAATAATATAATCAAACCAAAAACACTGAAATGTGAAATAGAGCGCCAAGTTTGCACATCACTGAGCAAAGTCGCAGAATCGTTTTCATTATCACTCAATTCTGCAAGTGGTTCTGATTTACTATCGCTGTTCTCTAGCCGGTCTAAAACCGCTTTTGACCTAAAGGGACGCTTTTTGGACGCCATGGACGTTTCTCAGTTTCCAGGCAGAAAGAACAGTAAAAATGCAGGCAGGGCGCCGGACAAAGCACTCGGGACAAAATGTATGTGAAATGGTTTGATACAGGAATGTTATACTATGTGAATTTAGTGAATGTCACTTTTTGTCATTTTCAAATTTCCCGCCGTTCCGTCCCCATATATCCCGACGTCGCAGGGAACGGAACCCAGAAGACAGATGCCGGCATTCGCTGGAGGATATTGCCGGGGACGCTGCAGGGGGGACATCGCGGGAGCGCAGGACAAGGTAAGTGCAGAAGGGATCGCTGGAGAAGCACTGCAGTGTATTCCCGAGTGCAGCTCGGGGTTACCGCTTATGGTACTGAAACTTTACCCCGAGCTACACTCGGGAATACCTCCAGGGAGGCTACGGTGACTGTGCTACCTGCATGGATTTAATTGCTGAGACAATGTAATGTATCAGGACCATGTGAAATGTACTTTAAACCTTTTCATCCAGGTTGGGTGATTCATGGGCATGTTGCAGTTTCTGATCATGGGACCATCAGGGCTCTCGTAGTTGCCAAGCAAAACCTCCAGACATTGCTCCACTGGGACACTCTGTAAGCAACCCAATCTGGCCTAACCTAAACCCAGGCCCTCTAATCCCACCTGCTGTCTCTTCCTGACAACCTTGGTCCCTCTGATTTTCCTGGGCGCAAGCCTATGTCCAAGAGTCCACACCAGGCTCTTTAACAAGGCTTTTGTGTCACCAAAGAACATTAAGTGAACAGTAACCCTTACAGAAAATTGGTGGCTCCATGGTCAAACAGGTTACAAAAGGAAAAGAGAGTGAGACCGTGTCCTAGCACAAGGTAGAATATAATCCCGGCATTCTTCTGAAGGAGGAATGCAGTCAGTCTTACCCTACCAAGTGGGACATGTCCTTACACTTCCCCCAAAGGAAAGGCCTCCTTGGTACATAGTCCTTAAAGGCCAGTCCATTCTGGTTTAGAAATACTGCTTGCTTCTTCCCACAGGGCTCCTCACGCTAACTCACCAAACTTTTTATATGGCCCTCCAGTGACATTCCAGACTGGCATAGCATGGTTGCCAAGCAACCTAGGGCAGGGTGCCAGGTTAAAGGCCTTTTTCACAATTGCAGTCCAAACTACAAACGCTTACAGTAGTGACATCTTGTATTGGGGAAATGGCTTAACCACTGCACTCCCCTAGATTCCTAACATTCATTGGAATTGAAGTGTCTTGGAGAAGCTACAAAATGTCTTCAACATGACAGAACAAGTCCAGTTGAATGTGACCAACTATTACTAGATATACCATGACCATGTGGTACCTCCACTTTCACACAGCCCAACCTGATCTTGGACAATCAACATCTGCCTGGACACATTTGCTTGGTGATTGAATTAGGATGTGTGGATATAAATGTCACTGGAAGAACTGAAGAATAGCTACATGTCTTCAACATCACAGAACATGTCAAGTTGAATATGGAGAACTACTACTAGCTGCTACTTAGTTCGCTGGGTTTCAAATTGATTGGTATTTGTTCAGTTAAGATAGAAAAATAAAAATAAGAACAGATAGAAAAATAAAAATAATAGTAATAATAATATATAAATATTATATATAATGTAATAAAAACACTTTCAAATATATATATATATATATATATATATATATATATATATATATATATGGGGCTTATTTTCTCAAAAAATTGTTTCAGGAACGCCCCCCTTCTGAGTCACTTCTTGTCTCTGCACCCTACTCACCTTCAAGCACATTCACTTAGTTCCACCCCATACCCACCTTCCAGTACCTCTCCTTTTAGAGAATACAGAGCCAAGTACCATTTTGTGGTGCTAAATAATTTGTATGGAATTTGTTCATGATAACAATAAAAGCAGTAAAATAGATCGCCAGCAGCAATAGATCCCCCCTCCTTCCCCACCAACAATAGATTCCTCCAGCAACAATGGACCTCCAAAACAAAATACCACCCCAGAAACACTAGACCCCCAGCAGCAGCTACAACAGATCTCCTAGCAGCCAGCATCAATAGACTCTCCAGCAGCCAGTAACGATAGACAATAGACAAGACAATAGAACCCTCCCTCAACAGTAGATCCTTTCCAACAACAATTGACCCAATCTACAATAGATCCCACACCAGCAACCATAGACCTCCCATCAACAATAGACCACCACACAAAAATAGATTCCCTTCAGTGACAATAGGTCCCCAAGTAGACAGCAACAGTAGACCCTCCAACACACCCCTGCACCCCTTGCCATTACATACATTCAGTGCTGGAGGTGCCGTAACTGCGTTTACCCACATTTCAGCTGAGAAAAAACCCTGTACAGGGGCGGGCTGACCATTTGGAAACTCAGGCACTGCCCGAGGGCCCAGGGTCAGTAGGGGGCCCCATAAGATGCCCCTGGTACCTTTTTCATAGGCTTTTTGAGTTTAGGCAAGGACACAGGGGCCCCATGATCCCCTATTGAGGGCCCGGGTTCAGTAGGGGGCACCATGAGATGCCCCTGGTGCCTTTTTCATAGGCATTTTGAGTTTGGGCAAGGACACAGGGGCCCCATGATCCCCTATTGTCTGGGGGCCCCATGAGTTGTCAGTCCGCCCCTGGCCCTGTATATATATATATATATATATATATATAAAATAAAAGACCAAAAGAGCATAAATAAATATATTAAAAAAATGACAACCCTCTCACTATCGGAGGTCATTTTTGTGCAGATGCTCAGACCAATTTTAGCAGCATTAGTATGTGTTCTGATAATTGGACAGTAACTATGTTGAGTGAATGTCAGGTGAATGTGCAGAACACAACATTCGTCCCTTTCTTTCCATAGGAAGATTGTGATATTAAAGCGGAGTTCCACCCATAAGGTGAAGTTCCACTTTAATGCTTTTTCCCCCCGCTCCCCATTAAGGATTGGCACCTTTGGGGAGCGGGTACCCGAATTTGAAGTTGTTTTCCTCCCTCCCCGTAGTCTTTTGGGACACGTGACAGGTCCCAGAAGACTACGGGGCCATTCACAAAGCACAGCGCTTCTCATGCATGCGCAGTGGGCACCGGGCTGTGAAGCCGCAAGCTGTGATGAAGAAGGAATACCCTTCAAAACGCATCAGACGTACTCTGAGTGTCTACCCCTACGATGTGACTCGCACAGGCTTCACATTTCTATAGTTCCTTGAAGACTTACATGCTTGATTTACTTCATTGTTTGTGAGTATCATTCTGAATTTAATAAAATTAGGGTTTACTGAGGTAATGCGCAAGGTTGGTGCGCTTTCTTTTTTGTTTCACTTTGCAGTACTGGTTGGGCTTCCCCAGCCTTGTTTAGAGCTGCACAACCCTATATGCATTGGTGGTCGAATTTTTCATGTTCTGGTTCCATCCATCCACCCTTATTCTGGGTCATAGAGCGCAGGAGAGGTCGTTTCTGGTTCCACTAAAGATGTTGGCACCAGGGAGAGAAGACGGCCGGTGAAACCAGCAGCGGTGAAGACACCGCTGGACCGAGGGACAGGTAAGTGGCTGTATTTTAAAAGTCAGCAGCTACAGTTTTTATAGCTGCTGACTTTTTATTTTTTCAGCTGGAACTCCGCTTTAAAGACCTTCAAATGTTGTTGAATGTCTTTGAATTCTCTAAGGCTCCATTCATGCTTCACATAGTGGGAACAAGTGTTCCTGCTAGTGATTTTTAGACTGAGATTTAAACACGGAAATGCGTGTTGCACATAGGGCAGCCCGTCCACTTCACATTGCTGTCATGTGTGGTGACATGCAAGTATAACCGTGCATTGCCGCAATACATACGTTTGAATCTGGTCTAACGGTTCATGAAAGGTTAATAAAGGTCCCATCCCGGTAGAAGATATACATGGTTTTTGATGGTGCTCTCTCTCTCTCATATAAAATAGGTGCAATAAAAGGATGACAGCTGGACTCCAGCACATATTTATTATGGGACTCTGGAAGGTTGCAGGTAGCAGAAAGCAAAACCTGATAATGCACTGAGTGGAATACTCAGATAATCCAGGGAAAGGGCCAGACGTTCGGTCGATATGCGCCGCGCTCCGAAGCATGATCTTCCACTGCCTGGCTGATCAATACATATCAACATCCATTTTAACTTTCCACAGAAATTAAGATGTGACCTCACTGAGAAAATGATGAAAACAAAGAGTTCTGGACATAGTGAATCATTCCATCCACAGTCAGATGTATAGGAGTGTCAGTAAATGTGTATTAGATATGTAACTAAATATATGAATTATATGTATAGTCTGTGTGGGACCTTCCAGTAAGAAAAAAAGAAAAAGAAAGAGAGAGAGAGAGAAAGAAAGAAGGAAAGAAAGAAAGAAAAAGAAAGAAAGAAAGAAAGAAAGAAGGAAAGAAAGAAGGAAAGAGAGAAAGAAAGAGAGAAAGAAAGAGAGAAAGAAAGAGAGAAAGAGAGAAAGAGAGAAAGAAAGAAAGAAAGAAAGAAAGAAAGAAAGAAAGAAAGAAAGAAAGAAAGAAAGAAAGAGATGTAGCGCTACCCTCATATGGGCTGCTGTGTTGTGGGTACCCCTAAGCTTCTCTCCGCACAGCCAGGCAACAGGTATTTCTCACACAGACGTGCATCCAAGAGACAGTAACCAGTTCATGGGCTTGGTGTTGTTGTTTTATTATGGGAAATCAACTTGGATAGGGAAATTGGGGATTAGGGGATACCCAGTTGGCTTGAATCAACAAAAGGGGGACACTTCCTTCCTATGTACAAAGGCAGATCCTGGACTGTTCTTTTCTTGAAAGCTGTCAGTTGTTGTGGATCAGTAGCAACAGCCCTTTATGGGCGATCAACTAGCAGCCCCTCAAAAATCAGCTTAACTTCTCATAAATACATGCAGGGATGTCTTCTCTCCCCCTGTAGAGCTGCTCCCAGCTCCACGGTCTGCAAACACTACCAGACCTCTTGGCTTCTCAGAAGATCTCCCAGGGCAAGGATAAAAGATAGAGCCCAGCATTGTCCTTAGAAAGCTTGCTACGTGTGTCAGTCTTCCCCATTGTAGATCCCAGAGAGTGCTGCTGTACTCACTCTGTCCTTACTGCTCCTTGCTGCTCCAGGTCCCAATCCCATTCATGCTACACTGCTGAATGTATCCTCCTGAGCCAGCCTGAGCCCAGCCTGGAGCCCCCCCTTCCCCCAGGCCTAGGGGACCCCTCCCAGGCACTGACAGTCTCTTCAGCACTCCATCTTCCACTCAAATCCTCTGTCAACCTGACTCTCCCATCTTATTGGGCCGGTCCACCACTCTACCAGGGCCTCCAAACCTGGAATTGGCCAGACTCCCAGCAACATACAGATTAGGTCTCCACCCCTTCCTGCTTACCGACTTCTGGAAGATTTTATGGTCCTCCAGAGTCAGGAGGAGTCGATAAAGACACAACATTAATTCATGCAGCTGACCTGCAATAACCCGGCCTCAATCACAGACTCCCTAGTTACCATGAGTCATACACAATGACTTTACAAGAAAGAAAGAAAGAAATAATAAGAGCTGAAATCTCAAGTAGTGTTGTTAGCCCTTCGCAGTCCTCCTGTCTCATACCTTGGTTTGGAGGCAGAGTTAACAAGAGGGCTTCCCTTGCAGCTCTGGTCCAAGCACCCCTGAATGTAGTGACAGAGGTACAAGACTCAAAGAATCACAGGTGTCTGTAGCTTGATAGCAGGTGACTGCCACAGTCAGGGACATAGTCAAGGTGAGCCAGGGTCATATACAGTGACACAGCAGCGTGGTCAGGAGGCAGGCTGGGGTTGGTACCATGGAAGCAGGCAGAGCGAGGTCCAGTAGCAAGCAAGGTCAGCACCAAGAGAACAGGCATAGAATAGTCAAAGGCAAGCCGAGGTCAGCACCAGGGGAGCAGGCAGAGAATAGTCTAAAGCAAGCCAAGGTCAGAATCCAGAATCCACAGAGCAAGGTCAGGAACAAACCGGGTCAGCAACGGGAGATCAGTCAGTACAAACAGGAACACGGATCACAGGAAGCTGAATAACATCCAGAGATTAGTACACAGCAGAGTGTCCTTTAAATAGCCAGCTTGGCACCAATGCGTGAGGACGTGCGCACCGATGAGCGCTGATGCACAGAAATATGCCTATGTGTCAGCACATGCTGGAGATTAGCCGGAGATCATCTGTATGCTGGTACACGTGCACGACCATTAGCTACACGGGAATGAGCATTAGCTGTAGAAGAATTAGCATTAGCTGTATTCGTTTCTTGACACCTCCTCTGCTGTACCATACAACACCAAGTAGAGGAGTTCTGTAGCCCAGCAACTAGTACTGGGTAGGGCTGGCAACGCTGCCTCTGCTGGACTGAAATCCCAAGCAGTGTTGTCAGCCTTGACCAGTCCTCCTCTGTTGTACCACACAACACCAAGTAGAGGAGTTCTGTAGCCCAGCAACTAGAACTGGGTAGGGCTGGCAACGCTGCCTCTGCTGGACTGAAATCCCAAGCAGTGTTGTCAGCCTTGACCAGTCCTCCTCTGTTGTATCACACAACATCAGGTAGAGGAGTTCTGTAGCCCAGCAACTAGAACTGGGTAGGGCTGGCAACGCTGCCTCTGCTGGACTGAAATCCCAAGCAGTGTTGTCAGCCTTGACCAGTCCTCCTCTGTTGTACCACACAACACTAAGTAGAGGAGTTCTGTAGCCCAGCAACTAGAACTGGGTAGGGCTGGCAACGATGCCTCTGCTGGACTGAAATCCCAAGCAGTGTTGTCAGCCTTGATCAGTTCTCCTCTGTTGTACCACACAACATCAGGTAGGGGAGTTTGTAGTCCAGCATGGCAGAACTAGTTAGGACTGATAACGTTGCCTCTGTTGCACTGAAATCCTAAACAGTGTTGTCAGCCCTTCCCAATTCTCATCATCTGTACCATACAACACTAAGTAGAATAGTTCTGCAGTCCAACAGGGCAGAACTGGGTAGGACTGACAATGTTGCCTCTGCTGGGCTGAAATCCCAAGAAGTGTTAACCCTTCCCAGTCCTTCTCTGCTGTACCATGCAACACCAAGTAGAGTTTTTCTGTAGCCCAGCAAATAGAACTGGGTAGGGCTGACAATGCTACCTCTGCTGAACTGAAATCCCAAGCAGTGTTGTCAGCCCTAACCAGTCCTCCTCTGTTGTTCCACACAACACCAAGTAGAGGATCCTGTAGTCCAGCATGGCAGAACTGGGTAGAACTGACAATGGTGCCTCTGCTGGGCTGAAATCCCAAGTAGTGTTAACCCTTCCCAGTCCTTCTCTGCTGTACCATGCAACACCAAGTAGAGTTTTTCTGTAGCCCAACAACTAGAACTGGGTTTGTCATGGAAATTTTGTATTGTTGGTCGAACTTTAAATGTGTCATATATTCGTGTTATTCATATGTCTCTCGTGTGGCTTAATTAAAGCTCTGAAGGCTGCAATTGGGCCATGCGCATGTACAATGTATGTATTACAGTACTCAGCTTGGTAATGGATGAGATGGCAGATCTGCGCTTATAGACCGGCGTGTATACCACCACGGCATTCGATGCGAATGTCGCTGGCAGTAGACCGTGGGCCTGTATCCACATATCAGCAGCATAGTACCACATGGGCTTCAAAACGCAAGGCGCCAAGCGGTGTGAACTCCACGTGTAGGCTTATGCATATCTTACAACCCATTACCAACTTGAAACTGTATCTTGGATGGATGTGTTTTAATAAAGATCGTATCGGGCCCATCCAGGTACAGACTGATATTTTTAGGGAATGCTTGTACAAAGAATTTACATACCAATAGAAGCTAGTAGGACAGGAAATATGACCTCAGATGGCTCATGGGGGGGAAGGGGAGGAAGTCTGCTGACCTCAGAAGACTCATGGGGGAGGACCAGTGATAGATAATAGGAAAGGCTATGCTCCAATTGGAATGTACATCCTGTGTATAGGCACTCCCCATTGCATTGTTCGGTGGGAGGGGATTGACTTTATTCATGTGGGGGGCATGTGTGTATTTTTAATAAAACAGAGAGCTGAGTCTAAAACCGGCCCTTATGTGAATTGCAACACCATCCTGAGAGTGTCGTTTGATCATTCTAGGGTAACGGAGCTCCACCCCCACATCTCAACAGAAGCTAAAAGTAGTTGGATGGGCAGGGATCGTGTAGTTTAGCTGCAGTCGTGGTAAGCGAGATTCACACAGCTTTATGGGGGATTTCTGCGCATCCAACTGCGAGTACTCACGGTAAGGAGAAATTCGTTAAAGCGAATTTCAAAGACAGTTTGGCGAGCCTGGTGGATACTAACGCGTATTCTTGCATATCTAACCCAGTACGAGGGGGGAATAGCCATCATGAACTAGCAAAAAGTATGCCGGCACATTTCAGGTCTCTCTGCCATTAAGAGGATCGCTTTTTGCGTGTTCGTGTGGCTGATTTCGCTCTCGGTTAGCTAACAAGAATTACCGCTTAGCAAGGACCTAGTTTTTTGTCCTAAACTCTTGATTTGTGGGTGAAAGACAAGGGTTTGTCTCTGCGGAGAGCAGCAGAGGGGTGGGTTTGGTTGGCTGGATTTGGTCAAGTTTAAAAATCTTCCAAACAAAAATTAAACGGGTATATGTTTTAGTGGGTAAAAGTTGTTGCATAGTGTTAGGTAAGTATTTGTGGGTTGTAGGTACTGTGGTGATTGCTCTACCCCCCTCCACGTGAGGTAATTATTACAGTGCTGAAAGGTTTAGGTTAATTGTTAACTGCTGTAAGATCTCTGTGTGTATGTAGTCTGTGCAATGTTTTGTGGTACTACTGCTCCCAGCAAGCATGCAGCAGGGGGTCCTTTCTGTTACATGTGCATGTTAGTGTGATATGTTGGTGTTTTATGTCCGTTCTGTGATTGTGCCCAAATTGTGTTGTATGTGTGCTGCATATTGTTGTGTAATTGTCCAGTGTATGTTCTGTCCAAAAGTCTGTTTTATGTAAGAGGTTAGAGGCAATTTTGAGCTGCAGTCGTGGTAAGCGAGATTCACACAGCTTTATGGGGGATTTCTGCGCATCCAACTGCGAGTACTCACGGTAAGGAGAAATTCGTTAAAGCGAATTTCCAAGACAGGTTGGGCTGGCAATGCTGCCTCTGCTGAACTGAAATCCCAAGCAGTGTTGTCAGCTTTGACCAGTCCTCCTCTGTTGTTCCACACAACACCAAGTAGAGGATCCTGTAGTCCAGCATGGCAGAACTGGGTAGGAATGACAATGGTGCCTCTGTTGGGCTGAAATCCCAAGTTGTGTTGCCAGTCCTTCCCTGTCCTCCTCTGATGTACCATTCAACACCAAAGTAGAGCAGTTCAAAGTAGAGCAGTTGTGTAGTCCAACTAGGGAGAACTAAGAAGGACTGACAACACTACTTCTGCTGGACTGAAATACCAAGCAGTCAGTGTT
Source organism: Staurois parvus (assembly GCF_062004578.1). NCBI lineage: Eukaryota > Metazoa > Chordata > Amphibia > Anura > Ranidae > Staurois > Staurois parvus. The sequence goes on along the minus strand of NW_028319311.1, from coordinate 346,928 downwards.
ATCAGCCCTTTCCTGTTCTCTTCTGCTGTACCAAACAACACCAAGTAGAGGAGTTCTAGAGTCCAGCAGGACAGATCTGGATACGTCTGACAACTCTGCTTGGAATTTCGGTGCAGCAGAGGCCAACAGCATTGTCAACTCACAAAAGGAAGATTGGTGATTGCTGGATTTCTGGCAGATCAATAGGTTTTCTTCTGCACTTGTGGACTGCCAGCTCACAAATGGGGGGATCCTGATCTACAGAACGTGAAATCAAAACTGAGAAGCTTTGGCTTCAAGCTTTGATGATTAATTGAATAAATCCACAGTGCCTGCACCTACAAAGTTCAGTGAGGGCGTTTTAATGCTTATCTACTGCTTGTTGAATACGTAAATATTTAAATGTCCATAGCTTGGCCAAAATTCCACTTTAAATTCCAATCTTTACATTCATATCTCAAAATGTTATACTTACTGATATTTCCCTTTAAGAGAGGTAAGCGGCTATCCTATAGAAATCAATTCTTTTTTCTTTTGTTCTGCTTTTTTGTTGCGGCACCGTTTGTGGATTTCCTCCACGTTTTCCAGTGACTGAGAGGTAATCATGACAGTGTCTCCGGTGCAAACAGTACAAGATCAACCAAGAAAAGGATCTCCCATTGGGCCGTGTGATAAGCCTGTTTTCCAGATTGGAAGCTGGGCGGTAATGAATATTAACCTCTGGTGTGTGAGCGACAGCCTCGTCATCTGCACTCTAATGTTCCCGCTTTAACTAATCCAATCTCAATAATTATATTGCTTTATAGGTTGGAGACCAGACTGTATAATGAAAAATTCATTTCAAGCTGGGAGACATCAAAGGCTGCGCATGATTCCCACTAACTATGAAGGGACTTAAAAGCTTCTATTAGCCGCTATCTATTCTTCTCTGTGATAAGTAACACATCACAATCATTTTGCTGTTAAGTCACTTTTCAAGGTTTATTATTATTTTTTTTTTCGGGGCGTCGGAGAGAATCTTAGCATTTAATATTCGAGGCAATTCTGTAAACAGGTTAATTTGGATAAGTAATTTGTAGCGGAGTAAAAGCTACGGCATTGTTGCTTACAGTGGCCTCTGAAGTGGGGAGCACAATCCTTGTCATTATTTTTTAATGTAGGTATGTGCATATACAAGTGGTTGGCTTAAAGGGGAACTTAAAGGGAAATTATGATCGCAATGTTTTAGATACATAGGAAAGGTCAACCTGATGTGTATATACAATGGAGGTGTGCAGAAGGCAGTATCAGCAATCCATCAAATGCCTTCATGTTCCATAAAAAATGAAAAATGAAACAAAGGTTGCAGCCTTAAAAAAGGCAGGTTGTGACTCTTGTTGAAACAGTGATATATATATTGTATGGAGTCGGGAGGAAGATGGAGGCTGGAATGTGGAGCCTGGGAGGGGGCCCCAGGGAGGGGAGTCTATCTACAGGCAGGATATTGGAGAGAAGGATCTCCACTGCCCAAAGTCTCCTTGGGAGGACATTCTGTCCAGCGGGGAAGGAGCTAGCCCAGAGTAAGACTTGAAAGCAGCTATCAACCCATCAAGCTAACAGAACAGGACAGTGCGAGTATTCCTACACCTCCTGGGCCAGATAAAGAGAGAGGGGGATCAGGTGCAGGACCCAACCAGTTATCATCTGGGACTACTTAACTGTTAGCTCTTGGAATCCCTTGCCCAGGGATACCCTTAGTGCAGCTGTGTAACGAGGAAGGATTCATCTGGGATCTGAGGAGGTATATCAAGGGGACTTCTGTTGTACTTAAAAAGTGCTATTTTCTAGATCCACATTTTTGTACACTATACAGTTGCCGAGGTGTTTGCCTTAAGTTTGTAGTTCCTTGGGCATCCCATATACTGCTAGACCCCATCCAAGTTGTTAACCCCTCAATAGAAACAACTAAAAACCAGCTCAAGGTTGTCTTACAGACTCTGGGTGCAAGATGTTGAAAATGCATGTTGCCTAGGTATGCAAAGCTTAAGGGGGACCCAAACAAACCCAGTGGCTCCTGCGGGGGTAGTGCTACATGTAGGAGGAAGCAAAAGTAGTCTTTCCTTGAGATGAGGAATAAAAAAGGCTCAACAGAGATAGTACGGCATAATAGCAGGTTGAGCTAGTGCAAATGCAGTGGAGCAAGAGTAGTCTAAGGTAATGTAATGTTAAGCATAATTCTTGTACTGCTTTCAGCAATACAGTTCTTCAATCAGTAACACTGGTGGGCCAATAGCCCTCTTGCCATACAGGGAACAGCTAACGATGTGCTCGGTGGAAGAAGACCCCTGAGTCTCTTTCCCTGCACCTCCAGCAAACAGCAATGTGTGGGGTAGTGAGCAATAACTACGGCACTCCTGTAACAACACAAGGGGGGAGAGTCTTCTTTTTTGGTGGGACACTAACCTCCCTAGCGGTATGATTATTTCAGATTTTTGGTGCTGAAAGCGGTACCATTATTTTGCATGGAAATACGTAGTTTTTTTATTGTAGGCTGTAATTTTTAGGAATAACTCACTGAAATCTGTCCGAACAAGAGTCTAGTAAACATCCCGGGTATGATAAAATTTGAAACACGAAATCATAAATTATAATTTAATAAATAATCATAAAAAATAATAATATAATAATACATTTAATTCAATAATATAATCAAACCAAAAACACTGAAATGTGAAATATAGCGCCAAGTTCGCACATCGCTGAGCTCAGTCACAGAATCGTTTTCAGTGTCTGATGAGGAATTTCCCCCACGAATCATTATCACTCAATTCTGCAAGTGGTTCTGATTTACTATCGCTGTTCTCTAGCCGGTCTAAAACTGCTTTTGACCTAAAGGGGCGCTTTTTGGACGCCATGGACGTTTCTCAGTTTCCAGGCAGAAAGAACAGTAAAAATGCAGGCAGGGCGCCGGACAAAGCACTCGGGACACAATGTATGTGAAATGGGTTGAAACAGCAATGTTTTACTATGAAAAATTTGTTTTGAAAAAAATGACTTTTTTAAATTTTCATATTTCCCGCCGCTGGCGGCGCCCGTATGTCCCGACGTCACAGGGACCGGAACACAGAAGCCAGATGCCGGCATCGGCTGGAGGAGATGGCCGGGACGCTGCAGGGGACACATCGCGGGAGCCAAGGACAAGGTAAGCTCTGCAGGGACTCCCTATGCAGCGCCGCATGGTAAGCCCGAGTGTAGCTCGGGGTTACCGCTTTTGGTACTGACATTTTACCCCGAGCTACACTCGGGAATACCGCTAGGGAGGTTAATGGCGCAATTTACTTGTATGATAAATTTCAAAAATTCAAGAGATATTTTATAAAAACAGTATGAAATTTTATTTTTACAATCTTCAAAAATAACTATAAAGCTACATTACATATTGCGGCGGTGTCATCATTGATGGTATTGCAAATCTAACCATGGATCATGCATGGTTCGCACTTGACGTGTTTCGAGATCAACAAAAATCTCTTGTTCAGAAATGCTCAAGAAGGCATGACGTATGATTCCATGTGAGGTAAAAACCGCCAGGAAATATTAAAAAACAAATTGTTGTGAACACAGCCACAGATTTCTCCTATATCTCAGGCAAAAATGATGAAACAAAAATGAATAAAGAAAAAACTGAGACCAGTGGATGAAAAATGCCACCCAAATGCCTTCTGAAGGGAGGGAAGCCATCAAGCATGCTTCTTGGTATAGACCTGGTCATCAACACTTTCTCATGTAAATTCCTTGTGGTCATCGCTTCGCACCCATACACAGCCCTATCAGTACCAACCAGCAGGTAATCTTGTTGACAATTTGGGCGGGGCCCCTTCAGAAGGCGTTTGGGTGGCATTTTTCATCCACTGGTCTCAGTTTTTTCTTTATTAATTTTTGTTTCATCCTTTTTGCCTGAGATATATGAGAAATCTGTGGCTGTGTTCACAACAATTTGTTTTTTAATATTTCCTGGTGGTTTTTACCTCACATGGAATCATATGTCATGCCTTCTTGAGCACTTCTGAAGAAGAGATTTTTGTTGATCTCAAAACGCGTCAAGTGCGAACCATGAATGATCCATGATTAGATTTGCAATGCCATCACTGATGACACCGCCGCTATATGTATTGTAGCTTTATATTTATTTTTGAAGAGTGTAAAAATTAAATTTCATACTGTTTTTATAAAAAAATCTCTTTTGAATTGTTGAAATTTATCACACAAGTAAATTGTGCCATTAACCTCCTCGGCGGGCTGATTATTTCCGATTTTTGGTGCTGAAAGCGGTACCATTTTTTTGCATGGAAATATGTAGTTTTTTATTGTAGGCTGTAATTTTTAGGAATAACTCACTGAAATCTGTCCGAACAAGAGTCTAGTAAACATCCCGGGTAGGATAAAATTTGAAACACGAAATCATAAATTATAATTTAATAAATAATCACAAAAAATAATAATATAATAATAATAAATTTAATTCAATAATATAATTAAACCAAAAACACTGAAATTTGAAATACAGAGGCCAATTCGCACATCGCTGAGCAAAGTCGCAGAATCGTTTTCAGTGTCTGATGAGGAATTTCCCCCACGAATCATTATCACTCAATTCTGCAAGTGGTTCTGATTTACTATCGCTGTTCTCTAGCCGGTCTAAAACCGCTTTTGACCTAAAGGGACGCTTTTTGGACGCCATGGACTTTTCTAAGTTTCCAGGCAGAGAGAACAGACAAAATGCAGACAGGACAGGACAAAGCACTTGGGACAAAATGTATGTGAAATGCATTGAAACAGCAATGTTATACTATGTAATAATCATATTAAAAAAATGACATTTTTTAAAAATTTCAAATTTGCCGCCGGTTCCGGCGCCCGTACGTCCCAACGTCACAGGGACCGGAACACGGAAGCTGGATGCCGCAAGGGACACATCGCGGGAGCGCAGGACAAGGTAAGTGCTGCAGGGACTCCCTGAGCAACGCCGCATGGTAAATCCGAGTGTAGCTCGGGGTTACCACTCTTGGTACTCAAATTTTACCCCGAGCTACACTTGGGAATACCACTAAGGAGGTTAAAGTCCCACCAAAAAAAAATAGGAATTTTCCCCTCCCTTGTATTTGTTAGCGATGTTGGCACTTTCGGTACTATATCCCTTTCTCTCTCTGCAACAACACAAGAGCTGCAGGTGGTACCCAAACTGAGCTGCTGTGGGTTTGGGTGCAGGTCCCCTGTGGCTGGGTCCCTGATGAGCTGAAAGTTCTGCTGCAGAGGTCCTCTCTCATTCACTTACTGCCCAGTGGCAAAGGCCCCAAATTTCCCAGGCAAACCAATAAAACCACCCAGCTCGCCTCCTCTGCAGCATCTCTTGGAGTCTGTAGTTCCCATTCCTAGCACCATGCTGCTCTCCCTGCTCTTGTAAACCACATCTCCCAGAGTGCAAAAGTGATAGTTCCACCTTCCCTCCTCAGCGGATTGTCCAGGATGAGCTACTAAGGAATGGGAAGAGAAAAAAGGAGGTGAGGAAGGAGGAAAGTATCCACACACAGCCCGCCCGCTGCTTCTATGCCCATTTTGGTGGGGGATCAGGGACCGTAGCCATTGACACCCGGCTACACTTGGAAGGATTACACGATACTTAAATAGAAAAAATGTATTTGACGCTGGGTTCCATTTACGTCCTCTAACCATAGCAAGGGAAAAAGTGCAGCTTTGGAAGTGTTGCAGACTTGCTTGTTTTGCCTGGGTATTTGAAAATGGCTAAAGCAATTTAAAAGTTTGCTTATCCCTGTACAACCCCCGAATAACTGCTGGAGAGAGTGAAAAAACGTTCAAAGATTTGCAAACTCTCTTGTTTTGCCCAGATATTAGAAGCTGGAGTGTTTAAAAGCGGCACTTACTCTTCAAACCTTCGACTGCTTGGAAACTTTGACTGGCGTTTCCCACCGGTGTCTCTTCCATTACAGTCTCCTGAGCTGCTGGAAAAGTTTAATTAACCATCAAGCAGTATGCAGTCAGTGGTAGAACATGCAAGAACAAACATTAGATGATGATAATGTGCAGCATTTGAAGAGGGAATTCCCAGCAGTGCCATTTCTGAAGTCCTGGGAGTGCGGCGACATGAAAGCCACGAAAAAGATAAACCTCTGTAATGAGGAATAGGTGTCAGGGATGGCAGCGGAGAACTCTGGGGGAATACTCCCCCATATGTTAGAACCAGAGAGCTTCATTCTTGCAAATTCAGATGAAAAATAAATAAAATTGGTAGACAACAGTTAGATAATATATAATTTTCATATTTGTATTTTTATCATTTTGTTTTTTTAACAACAGCTTGGGTTTACAATGACATTGCAAGAAAGAAATAATGATTGAAGTAGACTACGATAAAGGTACAATAAAAGCTGAAGACTGGTGACATTTGGGGGTTTATTTACTAAAGCTGGAGAGTCCAAAATCAGACTCCCTTCTGCATAGAAACCAATCAGCTTCCAGGTTTCATTGCCAAAGCTTCATTGAACAAGCTGAGGTTAGAAGCTGATTGGTTTCTATGCAGAATGGAGTCTGATTTTGGGCTCTCCAGCTTTAGTAAATAAACCCCTTGAAGTCTGTAGGTGAGGAACTCAGCCAGCTGTTTTTAGTGCCATTAGGAGATGCTAGCCTTTATTGAAACTTAATAAATGTCCCCCAGTGCAGTGGTTCTTAAACACCAGGCCAAGGCTCATTGCCTGACTGCAGCCTTTCTCTTTCCAGGTCTAACCCCCCAAAGTACCCCCTCAGCTCCTACAATGCCACCCACCCTCCCACAGTGGCCCATCATGCCTTTCAACCTACAACAGTGACCCCAAGCCCCCCTGGGAGCCCTCAGCCCCCACAGATAATCAAGCCAAGGTCTCAGTGAGGTTGAGAACCGCTGCTTTAGTGCACTCCATAGGTCCTCTAGTGCAGTCGTTCTTAACCACTGGGCCGTGGCCCATTGCTGGGTCATGGCCCATGGCTAGGTCATGGCCCACTGCCAAGCGGCTGCCTCCCTCTTCTTGGTTCTAACTTCCCACGGTGCCTCCCAGCAACCATGGTGCCACCCAATCTCTCATAGTGGCCTTTCAACTTTCCACAGTGTCCCCAGGCCATACCAATAGAGCCTACAGGCCCTACAGTTTAAGGGCCCTAGTCTCAATAAGGTTGAGATCCATTGCTTTAGTGAATTCCATTGGGATTCTAATAACATCCATTGCTCCAGCCCTGGAGAGGGGGGAACCATTGATTTTATTTGATGCTCTTAACCAATAAACATTTTAAAAAGTCCTTAGCTATCTTTTTTAAATTTTGGATAGAGCAGGGAATGGTTATAATCCCTGGCTTTTTTTTTTTTTGCGGCTCCTTTCTAACTACTGTTTTAGTCACATCTTTCATTCTGTTCAGTAAACATCATTTCCCATATTTGGGCCCTGATGGTAGTCTCAAGAAACATGTTGATTAAAGTGGAATTCCAGTTGCAATCTAACTAAGGCTAAACCTACTCCCACTACTCGGTCCAGTCTCCAATGGCAGCTTCTGTGCCAACAACTGCTGGAAATGCCTAGGAGTTGACCTCACCCATAAACTTACTATAGGGCATCCGTTGTTGGCTGCCACTCCTCTACATAGAAGCCGCTGCTGACAACTGATCCTGGGACCGGACCAGAGCTGCTTCAGAATAGGTAAGTATAGGGATCTTTCCTTTACAGGATTAGATAGAACAGGCTTAGAACAGAGGTGGGAGCAAATTTAGCTTTCATTAAACTGTGACTGGAAGTTGACCTCACCCATAGACTTACTATAGGGCATCCGTTGTTGGCTGCCACTCCTCTATGTAGAAGCCGCTGCTGACAACTGATCCTGAGACCGGACCAGAGCTACTTCAGACTAGGTAAGTATAGGGATCTTTCCTTTACAGGATTAGATAGAACAGGCTTAGAACAGAGGTGGGAGCAAATTTAGCTTTCATTAAACTGTGACTGGAAGTTGACCTCACCCATAGACTTACTATAGGGCATCCGTTGTTGGCTGCCACTCCTCTACGTAGAAGCCGATGCTGACAACTCATCCTGGGACCGGACCAGAGCTACTTCAGAATAGGTAAGTATAGGGATCTTTGCAAGACAGGATTAGATAGAATGGGCTTAGAACAGAGGTGGGATCAGATTTAGCTTTCATTAAACTGTGACTGGAAGTTGACCTCACCCATAGACTTACTATAGGGCATCCGTTGTTGGCTGCCACTCCTCTACGTAGAAGCCGATGCTGACAACTGATCCTGGGACCGGACCAGAGCTACTTCAGAATAGGTAAGTATAGGGATCTTTCCTTTACAGGATTAGATAGAACAGGCTTAGTACAGAGGTGGGAGCAAATTTAGCTTTCATTAAACTGTGACTGGAAGTTGACCTCACCCATAGACTTTCTATAGGGTATCCGTTGTTGGCTGCCACTCCTCTACGTAGAAGCCGATGCTGACAACTGATCCTGGGACCGGACCAGAGCTACTTCAGAATAGGTAAGTATAGGGATCTTTCCTTTACAGGATTAGATAGAATGGGCTTAGTACAGAGGTGGGAGCAAATTTAGCTTTCATTAAACTGTGACTGGAAGTTGACCTCACCCATAGTCTTTCTATAGGGTATCCGTTGTTGGCTGCCACTCCTCTACGTAGAAGCCGCTGCTGACAATTGATCCTGAGACCGGACCAGAGCTACTTCAGAATAGGTAAGTATAGGGATCTTTGCTTTACAGGATTAGATAGAATGGGCTTAGAACACAGGTGGGAGCAGATTTAGCTTTCATTAAAATGTGACAGGAATTATGCTTTAAATCTTGGTGAGGTTCTTTAATTTCAAATCCATTCGATTACAAGCCAGGGAGACTTTGGAGGTATTTTGAAGTGGAGAAGCTGCCAGCCCAGGATCCAGCTTCCCATCCAAATGCCACTATAAATGTCTCAAAAAATTGAACAACCCTAGAGTCCCAGTGCTACTCTTGTTCCCCATTAGGAAAACCCAAGGGTTCCAGTGCGTTTCCTTTCCATCAGTAGGATAACCCTTGGGATCCAGCTTCCCCAGATTTCTTTGCCATTGGTGTCCAATAAGGGGGGATTTCACTTCCCGTCTCCATTGTAAGATTTCAACTCTGCTCTTCTGGTGACAATTTCAGTTTTTTAATGTTTACTAATTTTAGTGGTTACCACGTCAAATAGAATAACCCTAGAAAAGCTCAAACTTCTTATAACTCTATGCAAAGAAAAAGTTGAGAGAATTCGAAGCACTTAACACTATGCAAAGAAAAAAAAAATTGGCTTTGGACATATTTTAAGGAACAAAATGGTTATTTATTCATTTGCCATTTGCAATGTTGTGCTGAAAGGAGCAGCAGGATTCATTTTTTTATGAATCCCACTTTTCTGGATGCCTCTTTTTTTATAAATGCTCACCACTGAGGCAATGAATGCATTACAGTTTGGAACTTTAGAATTTTGGCAGGACCCTGCTGATATTTGTAGCCTTTGTATAGGGTTGAAAAGAATTTTCTCAACTGGATTTTTTTCTTTCATTTTTTTCCATATTTTTCTTCCATTTGTCTTTTTTTTTTGCTTGCCTATGAATATACATGTTTTTTCATGTTGGATGTAAGAATAAAGTGTTTTGTATATTCCTAGATCACTGAAATTATATGACTTGTTTTTTCCCTTGTAACAAACATTTTAAAGAAACAGTGCCACTTTGTTCATGTAGTAGAAAGTGAAAGGGCCTCTTTAAAGTCCACTCCTTATTCTCACCTTTCCCCAGCCCATCCATGGTCCATTCCTCCATAGTTGTATCCCTGTATAAGCTAAGTGTCAGATGATGTCAGAGCTTACACAGAGCCAATCATGTCACCCCTCCCTCACATGACATACAAGGCCTAATAGCTTCACCCCAGAAGGAGGCCATACCTCCACTCTTTGTGTAGCGTTACCCTCATAGGGGCTGCTGTTAATAGCTGGTTTTTCACTAATAGTACACAGGATGCCCACTACCACAAGCACAAAACCATGCATACCAGCTCTAATATCTCAGTCTAGGGCAGGGGTGGGCAAACTTTTTGACTTGAGGGCCGCAATGGGTTCATATATTGGACCCGGGTACCAAGAGTAGATGAATGATGTGTATGTGTCATCCATAGTAAGTATAGTAATATTCCCCCATAGTAAGCATAGTAATTAATCCCCCATATAGTAATTCATCCCCCATAGTAATTCATCCCCCATAGTAATTCATCCCCCATATAGTAATTCATCCCCCATATAGTAATTCATCCCCCATAGTAATTCATCCCCCATATAGTAATTCATCCCCCATATAGTAATTCATCCCCCATATAGTAATTCATCCCCCATAGTAATTCATCCCCCATATAGTAATTCATCCCCCATAGTAATTCATCCCCCATATAGTAATTCATCCCCCATATAGTAATTCATCCCCCATAGTAATTCATCCCCCATATAGTAATTCATCCCCCATAGTAATTCATCCCCCATATAGTAATTTGTCCCCCATAGTAATTCATCCCCCATATAGTAATTCATCCCCCATAGTAATTAATCCCCCATAGTAATCCATCCCCCATATAGTAATTAATCCCCCATAGTAATTCATCCCCCATATAGTAATTCATCCCCCATATAGTAATTCATCCCCCATAGTAATTCATCCCCCCTATAGTAATTCATCCCCCCTATAGTAATTCATCCCCCATAGTAATTCATCCCCCATAGTAATTCATCCCCCATATAGTAATTCATCCCCCATAGTAATTCATCCCCCATATAGTAATTCATCCCCCATAGTAATTCATCCCCCATATAGTAATTCATCCCCTCTATAGTAATTCATCCCCCCTATAGTAATTCATCCCCCATATTAAGTCCCCAAGTCCCCCCTGTGTCAATTCACTTACCTTTGCTCCGCGCGTTCCTCTCGCCGTGTTCCCGCGCCGTTCCGGTCTTCAGGGCGGACTGTGAGAGGAGCCTAGCTCCCCTGCTGCCCCGCTCCTCACGCTGCCCCGCCTACACACATCCTGACAGGCAATGTTTGCCACGCTCCGCGGGCCGGATTAAAAGGTCCGCCGGGCCGTATACGGCCCGTGGACCGTAGTTTGCCCATTGCTGGTCTAGGCGATGTATTTTTTCATATTTATTGCTAGAAGAACTTTAAAGAGAGGGGTTAAGGTATGGGAGGCTCCAAAATGCTGCACAGTAAACAGGAGGAACGTTTCTCTAGGCTACCACTCCAGGATTCTTCTGAGAAGAGGGAAATGGCCAGTACTCTGGAACCCTATGAGAGCTGTCTCAGATCAAGCTACCTCTAGCACTATGTCTCAAAAGCACACAAAGTCACCAGGAATCAGTTCAAGGTCATTATGCACAAGTCCTCAGGACAGCTGCACCTCTTCCAGCTTCCTCCGAACACAGTGAAGTGGGGGAGCCTATCCTTCTCCAGACCAGATCCCCTTTGGGGAAGTCCAACATCCACCTCAGAAAGAACACCCCAGGTTCTCAGTTCTGACACAGTTGAGACCTTGAGTACAGCTACACAGTCCACAGGCTCCCCCAAGACTTTGAACCCTCCTTGGGAGAAGGAGCTATCTCTTCAGGGCTTCACACCATTTATCACCCCCCCCCCCAGCCACCTTCTGGACACTCCTTTTTAGGGATTGGCTGGGCCATAATAAATATTCAGACTGGTCATTTGAATCTCCCTCCCTATGTTTTGGGAGCTTCTTCCAGAGGCAGGTGAAAGCAATCAAACTCCCATCCTGTGAATTCCTGAACCAAACTAGAACAATCACTGCTTCCTTGACTATAGAAGGAGCCAAAAACGAAATTTGCCTAGCATCCTATGCTGGGATGGTGCTACACTTGTTATTTAGATGATGGGGCACTGGACTCCAAGTTTGAAGCATCTTCCAAACAAATCAAATAAATCCTAGAACAGAGAAGTTGTCTTTTGCCTGGTAGGGACCATGGGAAATTCTGCTTGTATGTAGTAACCACTTGTCTAGATTCCAGTCACTTAATATTACTAAGTACTGATGAAGGGGGATTTGGGCATAATCCTTGAAATGTGTTTGGCTGTCAACCCTTGATGAGACCTGTTTTGGTAAATATAAATTCATATCTGGACCAATCTCTACAACTTGGAATCTCATCCTTTAACTACAGACGATAGCACCTTAGCTGAAACCTCTGGATTTATTTTAGTGGCTCCAATAGAGAGGAAGGGTGGTGCAGCAAAAGTGAGTAAAAGTGGTTCAGAAGTGGAACTCAACACTTTTGAAATTTTCAGTGGCTTCAATGGAGAGGAAGGGAAGTGAGAAAGGTGAGTATAAGTGGGTCAGGAGTGAACTTTGAAGTGACCATTCAGGGTAAAGTATTGGGTATTTTTCACTGGTTCCAATGGAGAGGGGGGAGAAGGAAGCAAAGGTGAGTATAGGTTGGTCAGCAATGAGCTTTAAAGCAACCAGTCAAGCCACGGATTAGCAAATTGTCAGTAGCTTCAATGGAGAGGGGGGAATGAGGCAAAGGTGAGTATAGGTGGGTTGGGAATGGAATTTAAAGTTACCATTCAGGGCAAAGCATTGAGTGGCTGCAATGGAAAGGAGTCTAAGGGAGGCAAAGGTAAGTATACGTTGGTCAGAAGTAAGCTTTAAAGTGTCTATTCAGGGTAACACATTGGGTATATTTCATTGGTTCCAATGGAGAGGGGGAAAAGTGAAGCAAAGGTGAGTATAGGATGGTCGAGAATGGACTCTAAAGCAAGCATTTAGTCAAAGCATTGGCAAATTTTCAGTGGCTCCAATGGAGAGAAAGATGAGTGAGGCACAGATGAAAATAAGTTGGTCAGGAGTGAACTTTAAAGTGACTCTTTAGGACAAAGCATTGGGAAATTTTCAGTGGCTCCCATGGAGAGGAGAAGGAGTGCGGCAAAGGTGAGTATAAGTGAGTCAAGAGTAGACTTTAAAGCGACCAAATAAGACAAAGCATTAGGACATTTTTAGAGGCTTAAACGGGGAAGGGGGGGGGGGTGCAAAGGTGAGTTTAGGTGGGTCAGGAGTGGACTTTAAGGTAAACACACAGGGCAAAGCATTGGTTAATCTTCAGTGGCTATGGGGGGAGGGAGGGTTTGGCTATGGGCAGGCACTGTCACTTTGCCCTGTATGGACAGGGGATTGTATCTCTTTAATTATCAAAAGTTTACTGTACTTGATATGAACAAGATTGGATGCATTTTTCTGAATCAATGATAGAGAATGGTCATCATACATCTTCCCATCACTCACAGCGCGTTATGTCTGCAGTGCTCTAAGCTATGAAGGATCAACAAAACTGATCTTCCCTGTTTTCTAGACTAAATCTTTATCCATAGCTCATTAGCTTTACAAGGAATGTTAATCCATCAGCAAGAGATAACGGAAACTTCTATGGTTTTTTCTTTGTTTGCTGTATTCTTTTGAAATGTATCTGGTATGAATTGCAGAACTTGTGATTGAATCTGTGTTGAATATATCATATAGGATGCAGCTGCAGGACTGAGAGTCTCCGGCATGTATGTGGGGGGATAGAGCCAGGCAGGGGTGTATCTACCACAAGGCAAACAAGGCGTTCGCCTAGGGCGGCATCTTCCAGGGGGGCAGCGGCATCTTCCAGGGGGGCAGCGGCATCTTTCAGGGGGACAGTGCCGCCCCCCGAAAGAAGGAATGGTAGAAGGGACACACGCAGCATGGGGAACAGGTGGGATCTGAGAAGGGCTGCGGGCTGCTTGATGGTGTATGCAGAGCCTGACTCTTGTTCCCGGGGATGTCCAGATCTGTGAAGGTGAGGCTTGTCAGTGTATGGGATGGTGGTGGTAGTGGAAAGCTCTCTTAGGTGGGGGCGCTGAGGTGTTGTTGGTCAATGTCAGGCACTATTCCTGGGGGAGGGAGGTGTTGGTCGGTGTCAGGGTCTCTCTGGGGGGGGGGGGTAGGGGGAGCCAATTTTTGTGTTGCCTAGGGCAGCACAAAACCTAAATACACCACTGGAGGCAGGAACTCTGGTGTAGGGGTTTTGCTACTAGAGATTTGAAGTTCACCTTAACACATATGTGAACTGTAAAAGTGAACTTCTCCTATTTGTTCTCTTTTTGTCTGTTAAATATACCAGTGAAAGTGCTTTTTTATACTGTATCAGTTGGACTGGTTCAAAAGAACAACAGTTGATCCTGCCACAATATTTGTGATCTGATACCTGCCTGTCTTCTCTGATTCTGCTGATTGTTGCATTGTTAGCAGTTCTCACTGTGGATTTCTGAACACCTTCCTTCTAGTATATCAGCTTTTTTTTTCAACCATAGTTCAATGGAACCCTAAGGTTCCTTCAAAGGTTGCTAAGGGTTCCTTGAGCAATTTCTGACACTTAGATAAATTATTAGTGACAGCAAAGATCTCTTTCTGTGGAGGGGGAGCATTCTTCATGTTGACCACCAATGTATAGAGTGCAGCAACATAACTGCCTTTTTTGAAATGCGTGCAATTCAGGCTGAAGCGGCCATAGCGGGGCGGGAGTGGTCTCAGGCGACAGGCGTAGTTCTAAAGTTTTTGTTCTCTTCCATGTCAGTCAGCTGGGATTATTGGTCCCTGGTTCTTTGAAGAAAATGAGGTCACAGTGACAGTGAATTCAGACCGGTATGTGAACATGTTGGAGGAATTTGTTTTTCCACGACTTGATAAATTGGACTTAGGGGACATTTGGTTCCAACAGGACGGAGCAACGGCTCACACTTCAAGAGCATCAATGGCTGTTTTAAGGGAACACTTCCCGGAGCGCCTCATCTCAATAAGGGGCGATTTGGAGTGGCCAGCCCGCTCCCCCGATTTGGCCCCTTGCGACTTTTTTTTGTGGGGTTTTTTGAAATCCCGCGTTTATGTAAACCGTCCAAGGACCCTACAAGACCTGAAGGCCAACATCCATGCAGAAATTGCCAACATACCCGCTGCTATGCTGATAAGGGTCATGAAAAACGCCAGAAATCGGCTTATTCAGTGTATGGACAATGGGGGGCATCACCTACCTGATATGATTTTCAAAACTGTGTAAAACAGAACTTTAGATATGTACCTACATTATTAAAGACAATAAAAACAATTCTGATTCATAAAATGGGTTTTATTGCGTTTTGAAAAAAAGAAGTTATGTTGCCGCACCCTGTACAAGGGCCATTCTACTACTCACCACTAATATAAGGGGGTTTTCCCCCACTCACTACCAATCTAAGTGAGCTCTTCTCCAGGGACCATTAGTGTCAGTAGGGACAACTCCACTGACCATCAGCGTTAAAATAAATTCTCCTACTGACCACCAATAAAAAAGGGTTCTTCTCCCAATGGCCACCAACCAAAAAGAGTGCTCCTCCACTGATCATCCTATTTAAAAAACATGTACATGGTTTGCAATGACTTGGAATCCATTACTGCTTATATTCTGGCTAAGAAAAGCACATCTGACTTATGTTGAAACCCGAATCTCTAAAGTTATGAATTGAAAATTACAAGACACTTTATACCGCCATTAAATAAGCTGTTAAGAATGTTACTGACTCCATAAAATGTGAAGTTTGTTGAGAGAACGTTTTATACTAAATAAACTATTCATTGTAGCTTCTGTTTTGGTAAATACTTCCCTTCAGTCTTGCTAAGCTTGTTCAGCACCAAGGAGAGCGACACAATGGACACTACAGATCCTCTTAGAGCTAAACTCTAGGCACAAAAAAATTACCGTATTTTTCGCTCCATAAGACGCACCTGACCATAAGACGCACCTAGAGGCGAAACACAAGAAAACAATATTCTGAACCAATGGACTGCAGACATAGTACAGGAGCTGACCAGAGACTGCGGACAGCACAGGGATGACCAGAGACTGCGGACACAGTACAGGAGATGACCAGAGACTGCGTACATAGTACAGGAGATGACCAGAGACTGCGGACACAGTACAGGGGATGACCAGAGACTGCGGACACAGTACAGGAGATGACCAGAGACTGCGGACATAGTACAGGAGATGACCAGAGACTGCAGACATAGTACAGGAGATGACCAGAGACTGCGGACACAGTACAGGGGATGACCAGAGACTGCGGACATAGTACAGGAGATGACCAGAGACTGCGGACATAGTACAGGAGATGACCAGAGACTGCGGACATAGTACAGGAGATGACCAGAGACTGCGGACATAGTACAGGAGATGACCAGAGACTGCAGACACAGTACAGGGGATGACCAGAGACTGCGGACACAGTACAGGGGATGACCAGAGACTACAGACACAGTACAGGAGATGACCAGAGACTGCAGACATAGTACAGGAGATGACCAGAGACTGCGGACACAGTACAGGGGATGACCAGAGACTGCGGACATAGTACAGGGGATGACCAGAGACTGCAGACATAGTACAGGAGATGACCAGAGACTGCGGACACAGTACAGGGGATGACCAGAGACTGCAGACACAGTACAGGAGATGACCAGAGACTGCGGACACAGTACAGGGGATGACCAGAGACTGCAGACATAGTACAGGAGATGACCAGAGACTGCGGACACAGTACAGGGGATGACCAGAGACTGCGGACATACAACAGGAGATGACCAGAGACTGCGGACACAGTACAGGGGATGACCCGAGACTGCGGACACAGTACAGGGGATGACCAGAGACTGCGGACATACAACAGGAGATGACCAAAGACTGCGGACATAGTACAGGAGATGACCAGAGACTGCGGACATAGTACCGGACATGACCAGAGACTGCGGACACAGTACAGGAGATGACCAGAGACTGCGGACACAGTACAGGAGATGACCAGAGACTGCGGACATAGTACAGGAGATGACCAGAGACTGCGGACACAGTACAGGAGCTGACCAGAGACTGCGGACATAGTACAGGAGATGACCAGAGACTGCGGACATAGTACAGGAGATGACCAGAGACTGCGGACACAGTACAGGAGATGACCGGAGACTGCGGACATAGTACAGGAGATGACCGGAGACTGCGGACACGGTACAGGAGATGACCAGAGACTGCGGACACAGTACAGGAGATGACCAGAGACTGCGGACATAGTACAGGAGATGACCGGAGACTGCGGACACGGTACAGGAGATGACCGGAGACTGCGGACACGGTACAGGAGATGACCAGAGACTGTGGACATAGTACAGGAGATGACCGGAGACTGCGGACATAGTACAGGAGATGACCAGAGACTGCGGACACAGTACAGGGAAAATACCAGGGTACCAGACAGTGCAGGGAATAACCAGAGACTGCAGACAGTACAGGGAATGACCAGAGACTGTGACCTTTGGGGAGAGAGGGGGAGCGGGTACCTGAATTTGACAGGTACCCGCTCCCACTTCCGTGGCGTTGTCTTTCCCTCTTCTTCCTGTGCCGGCTTCTGTGACAGCCGGGTGCCCACTGCGCATGCGCGAGAAGCGCTGCGCTTTGTGAATGGCCCGGAGCCTTCTGGGACCTGTCATGTGTCCCAGAAGACACCGGACCATTCACAAAGCGCAGCGCATGCGCAGTGGGCACCCGGCTGTCACAGAAGCCGGGGCGGGAAGACTGTACAGCGCTGGAGCGAGGAACAGGTAAGGCCCTGCAGGAGAGAAGAGCTGAGCGGCCGGTCCAGTATTCTGACATGATGGCGGCAGAAATACCGGACCGGCCGCTTTATATTCGCTTCATAAGACGCACTGACATTTCCCCCCCTTTTTTGGGGGGAAAAAAGTGCGTCTTATGGAGCGAAAAATACAGTAATTAATTTTCTTTTTTCTCAATAGCCACAAACGATATAACTCCACCTTGTGTGTATCAAATGCCTTTGAAATCCAGTTATTACCTTTCAAAAGTAGCAGTGACATCATCACGGTGCTTTACATAGCCCTTGCAGAATGCAGAGCTGTGGGTGGGCTCTATTCACTACAGAAAACTACAGGAGGGGGCGGAGACAAGACCAGTCACCCCACACAAGGACAGAGAGCAGCAGAGACCAGTCTTCACTTTTACATGAAGCTGCTGGACAGAGGCGAAGTAAAAGAGTTGTTTCATCCTGCTTTACTGCACAGATCTGGAAGAAATACACAATGGAAGCCAAGATTCAAGCAAGAATACACATGGTTCTTGTATTTAGGCATTAATAGTTAATCCTGAAACTCTAGTTGAAAAAAAGGGGTTGGGGCTGTGCCTGCACTGCACGGTAAACTACTTGTTTTGTTCAGAGGTGTTAAGAAAGATTATACTCACCCGATCCTCCGCTCCAGTGGCAAATGGCACTCCCCCACGGTCCAGAGGTGGACTAGTCCTGATGTCCTCAAGTTAGGAGCAAATTGGATCATGCTTTGCTGGGTTTTTTTTGCCTTCCTCTGGATCAGCTGTGGGTGTAGGATTATAACGTTTTTTAATGGTTGAACTGGATGGACTTTTGTCTTTCTTTCAACCAGACTAACTATGTAAATTCAGAGGTATATAGGCTTGATGACATCAGGAACAGTCCACTGCACAAGACCGCTAAACCACAGGAGGGGATGTAGGAGCCACAATGGACTGTTCCTGATGTCATCAAGACTATAGACCTCCTCTGAGCATGAGGACGTCAGGACCAGTCAACCTCCAGATCACAGGGGAGCACGGTTTGCCACTGGAGCAGTGGATCAGAGGATTAGGTATGTGTATTTCCCTTCTCCAATTCCCTCAGGAAGCAACAAGCAGTTAACCCTTGCGGTGCAGGCACAGCTCCACTGAAAGGGAGAATATTGTCTTATTTGGAGATTGGTTTTAAAAAAGTATTCGGTATATAGCATTTTCAGCTAGACACACTGGACCAGCTTGTAACAATGTAGCAATTCATATACCATACCGGTGGAATCCCCCTGGAAGATGGAAATCACCACCTCAAGTAGACACCACTACTCCAGTGATCTCCACAAGCTTCTGGGTTCTGTGTCAAGCGGCTACGCTGCTGCTTTTTGAACACAGAAGGTCAGCCACTAGGCACAGGGGTCAATAAAAAATGTTTTGCATTTTCTCAATGAATGCAAAGCATTCATTGATTGGATGAGGTGGAGAGTCTGATATCACCACCCCGCTTCTCCACATCAATGGGGTCTAGATTTGGAGGGGAGGGGAAAGGAAAGGAGGAGGGGGAGGGGGAGGGGAGGGAGAGAAGAGGGAGGGAGAGGGGAGGGGAGGGGAAGGGAAAGGAAAGGAGGGGCAAGGGGAGGAGGAGGGAGAGGGGAGGAGAGGAGAGGAGAGGAGAGGGGAGGGGAGGGGAGGGGAGGGGAGGGGAAGGGAAGGGAAAGGAAAGGGAAAGAGGAAAAAAGAAAAGGAAAAGAAAGGAAAGGGAAGTGAGAAAAGAAAGGAAAGGGAAAGGGAAAGGAAAGGGAAAGGGAAAGGAAAGGAGAGGGAAAGGAAAGGAAAGAAAGGAAAGGAAAGGAAAGAAAGGAAAGGAAAAGAAAGGAAGGGAAAGGAAATGGAAAGAAAAGGAAAGGAAAGGAAAGGGAAAGGAAAGGAAAAGGGAAGGGAAAGGAAAGGGAAAGGAAAAGGAAAGGGAAAGGAAAGGAAAGGGAAAGGGAAAGGGAAAGGAAGGGAAAGGAAAGGAAAGGAAAGAAAGGAAAGGAAAGGAAAAGAAAGAAAAAGGAAAATAAAGCAAAATGGGAAATGGAAGGGGAAAGAGAAATGGAAAGGGAAGGGGAAAGGGAAAAGAAGGGGAAGGGAGGGGAAGGCAGGAGAAAGGAAAAAGGAAAGGGAAAGGTGGGGGATGAGAAAGAGAAAAGAAAAGGGAAAGGTAAGGGGAAGGTGGGGGAATGAGAAAGAGAAAAGAAAAGAAAAGAAAAGGGAAAGGTAAGGGGAAGGGGAAAAGGAAAGGGAAGGAGAAAGGGAAAGAGAAAAGGAAATGGAAAGGAAAGGAGTGAATGAAAACAGATTGAAAGAAGTGATAGGGAAACAAAGAGAAAGTCATTGACTAAGAGTAACGTACGGGGACAATAATGGGGCTGATTTATATAATTATAGAGCAAAAAAAAAAAGGAAGAAAAGTACCACCCTGGAAAGTGAAGCCCCAACAGCACAGTTACCGAATGTCTCTCCCCAAACCCGCCATGGCAGGCAGCCCTTGAAGTGCATCACTCATTTTTGCCATCACCGATAAGTGTCCTCAAAGCGTTGGCGGGGATGTTGGCATCAATGCTGATCCCCCCAATCCATCCAGAGGGAAAAGAAAGCTTTGACTACCAACCTTTTGCAAGTATTAGTGGCTAACAAATTGCTGAACATCGTAAGAGGCTGTAAAACTTGCATGTATATTGAGCAGTTAGTTTGCTTCATTTGCCGTTTTTGATGACTGGACAATACTGTAGGTGTCTTTGAGAGAGATAATTTAGCAACTCATAATTTTCCTCATAAAGAAGCTGTAATTCCAGAACAGCTTGCTGCATACTAAAGAGCTTGTATGTGTAATTTCTGCCTAACGTCGGGTGTAATTATGAGCGAGGAACAATAAATCCCTTTTAGCTAAAAGTTCCTGCGACGTAGATGAGACCCAGAATCTCAAATCTTGATCTTTAATGGGAATGTAAGGACTTTTCTGTGGTTTAAGGTAAACGTGTAAAAGAGAAGATCAGCTGGATGTGAATTATGACATTAATGTGTGTTCATGCTATAAAAACGTACTTGTAGCCAGGGGCGGACTGACAACTCATGGGGGCCCCCGGGCAATAGGGGATCATGGGGCCCCTGTGTCCTTGCCCAAACTCAAAAAAGCTTATGAAAAAGGTACCAGGGGCATCTCATGGGGCCCCCTACTGACCCCGGGCCCTCAATAGGGGATCATGGGGCCCCTGTGTCCTTGCCCAAACTCAAAAAAGCCTATGAAAAAGGTACCAGGGGCATCTCATGGGGCCCCCTACTGACTCTGGGCCCTCAGGCAGTGCCCAAAATGGTCAGTTCACCCCTGCTTGTAGCTATAGTTTATAATTGTACTTGTACATGGAAGCAGTCATATTTGCTCAGTACATACCCAAACCTTGGTTGCTGGTGTGCATTGCTACGCGGTTGTTGTGCTTTACTGCTCCTTCTCACAATGCAAGTCTAAGTGTATTTGTAAATAATTTGCATAACAGTTCACCCAGTGAAAGTATTTGCACATTTCTTCTATGCCTATGGAACAAAAACTCATGTTATTAGGCTATGTCCTGTGCTGTTGGAATTTTGGAAAATACCAATTTTTGGCCACTAGGTGGTGATACATCTAATATGTCCTATGATACAAAGTGCCATCTAGTGGCCAAATACGCCATTTCCACTCAATAAAAACATTCGAATAGCACGGGATATATCCAAATAATATTTTTTTGCCCAGTTTGCACAGAATGAATGTAGATGCACTTTCACTGGGTGAATTGCTAAGCATAGACACACCCCTATGAGTCAGCTGACTCACTAAAAACAGTATTCTCTTTGAAATGTTGTTATTTTAATACCTGTAACAGTGAATCTGTTGAGAACGTAAAGAGGAACTTCACTCCCTTACCCTCCTCATCCCATCTTTCCTGTAATTTTCAGAAAAATCACTGATCTGTCCTGTGAATCCAGCTTTCTCCTACTGTGATCTGCTGACACTGCCCAGGTCCTGCACTGCATTCTCCCCTTCATATGTCATTGGTCTCTGAGGAAGAGGTACAACCTTGAAACGCGTCAGCCACCAGCTATCCAGAGGTCTACAGTTCCCCACCAGACCACCTTCAGGGGTTTGGACCACATCGCATCCCTTGTGACATGCTTTCCATTTGATTTGATTTGATTTCTCTTGTGAGTATTTTACTTTTTACAAATAAATCTAATTTTTAAAGGTAATGCACTAGGCCCATGCGCCCTCCTTTTGTCTCTTTATATACATCTGACTGTACTTTTGGGGTTCAGATGGCCAAACTCAATGAAGCACCACCAGGTCCGCCCTTTGGCCACCGTGTGTCTCCCTCATGGGATATGTGGTGGAGATATCTCAGGAGGCTTCAGGAGCAGGGCACATCATTCTCGCCTAGGCAGCAATGGTGGATGGAGTGGGCCAGTGAAAAAAAAAATTAAAAATTAAAAAAAGGACAAGGGATGTTTCAGTTCATGCCGAAGCTGTTCAGCAGGCTTAAGGTCAGGTCTCTGTACAGACTACCTGAGTTGCTCCACACCAAACTCATCAAACCATGTATTTATGGAGCTGGTTTTGTACCCAAGGGCACAGTCATGTTAGAGAATAAAAGGGTCTTTCCCAAAGCCTTTATTCCCTTAAAGAGGAAGGACCTGTCACCTCCATCCACATCACTAAAATTAAAAGAAGTGGAAGAAAAAAGAAAAGAAAAGAAAAGGAACTTCACTGTGGGCACCCGGCTGTGACAGCTTGCGACTTCACAGACGGGTGTCCACTGCGCATGCGCGAGTAGCGCAGCGTTTCCTGAATGGCCCCGTAGTCTTCTGGGACCTGTCACGTATCCTAGAAGGCTACAGGGAGGGAGGGTAGGACAACTTCAGCTTCCGAAGGTCTAGGCGTTCGCAGCAGAAGTGGGAGCGGGTACCTGTCAATTTCGGGTACCTGCTCCACCCACTCCCCAAAGGTTCCAATCCTGGGGATCAATCTTTAAAACAGAACTTCCCCTTTTGGGTGGAACTCCACTTTAAGTTGAATTTGTATGTAAGTTGGAACAGGTACATTTTTTAAGCGTAACTCCAACCAAAAAAAATATTTTTAAGGTTTGAATAGCATAGGGAAGGGTTAGCTGGCCACGCAGTGATGTGGGATTGCTGACAGGTCCGCCAGACACTAGTTGGGAGCATGTGGTGAGCAGCAAGACAAGCGTGACATCACTCTGCCTCCGTTCTTAACCCCCCTGGAGGTATTCCTGAGTGTAGCTCGGGGTAAAGTTTCAGCACCACAAGCGGTAACCCCCCCGAGCTACACTCGGGAATACACTGCAGCGTTGCTCCGGGATCTCTTCTGCACTTACCTTGTCCTGCGCTCCCGCGATGTCCCTCCTGCAGTGTCCCCAGCAATGTCCTCCGGCTGATGCCGGCATCTGTCTTCCGGGTTCCATTCCCTGCGACGTCGGGACGTACGGGGGACGGAACTGGTGGGAAATTTGAAGGTTGTAAAAGTGACATTCACTAAATACACTAAAATCACATAGTATAACATTCCTGTATCAAACCATTTCACATACATTTTGTCCCGAGTGCTTTGTCCGGCGCCCTGCCTGCATTTTTACTGTTCTTTCTGCCTGGAAACTGAGAAACGTCCATGGCGTCCAAAAAGCGTCCCTTTAGGTCAGACGCGGTTTTAAACCAGCTAGAGAACAGCGATAGTAAATCAGAACCACTTGCAGAATTGAGTGATAATGATTCGTGGGGGAAATTCCTCATCAGACACTGAAAACGATTCTGAGACTTTGCTCAGCGATGTGCGAACTTGGCGCTCTATTTCACATTTCAGTGTTTTTGGTTTGATTATATTATTGAATTAAATTTATTATTATTATATTATTATTTTTTATGATTATTTATTAAATTATAATTTATTATTTCGTGTTTCAAATGTTATCATCCCCGGGATGTTTACTAGACTCTTGTTTGGACAGATTTCAGTGAGTTATTCCTAAGAATTACAGGCCTACAATAAAAAAAATACGTATTTCCATGCAAAAAAATGTACCGCTTTGAGCACAGAAATACTGACATAATCAGACCGCTAGGGGGGTTAAGTATGAGTTGTTTGTAGATGGGATGTTTGTATTTCGGGGACTGTCTGTATCTGCTCCATCTAAGTTTGCAGACCAGTCTGATCCTTCTCCGGGAAGAGATTTGCTCCCTACATTACCGCAGCCACTGACACAGGAGCCATTACAATGGGAAAACAATGTGAGGTTCGGCGTGGATACGCACGCACTGATGTAATGAAGTTCTAAGGATGATTTACTATTTGCTTTGTGATAAGTCATTTACTGAGGCAATTAAATATGCAAAGCTCAGTAAAACAAATGACATTTCAGATACTGTTGAATGACTGCTTTATCATGGTCCGCTGTTTGCATATCTTACTCTGTGACTGTCTAAGGACAAAATTAGTGCCTCTAAATATATTGAAATAAGATTTCCTGGAAATGCATTAAAACTGCACAACTGAATTAGTCCCCGCGCCATGCTGTGACAGCTGTAAAAATGAGAGCGATTGGCCAACCGAAAAAGAAAAAAAAAAAAAAGACCACTAGCATTAACGCTGACCTCCAGCCCTAATCTTTTGTTTTTTTTCCGTTTAAAATACATTGGAGAAGTTACAGTTTCTCTCAGGTTTTTATTACTGTCTGTGTCCCCATTGGGGAGATTTTCCTTCACTTCCTGTCCATGTGATAGGAAGACAAGAAATGCAGAGGTCTCCTGGACCGGAAAACAAATGCAGCCACTGCATCCAAGGACTGGTAAATTGCAATTTATTACATTTGTGTGCTCGGGTTTAACCACTTGCCCTCCTGAGGAATCCCCCCCCCCCCTTCTCTTCCTGACCTGGCCATTTTTTGCAATACGGCGCTGAGTTACTTTAACTGACAATCGCAATCATGCAACACTGTACTTAAATGAAACTTATGTCATTTTTTTCCCCCCACAAATAGAGCTTTCTTTTGGTGGTATTTAATTGCCTGTGCGTTTTTTATTATTTGTGCTATAAACAAAAAAAGACCGTCAATTTTGAAAAAAAAAATAATATTTTTGACTTTTTGCTGTTAACCACTTCCAGTCCGGACACTTTCACCCCCTTCCAGTCCGGACACTTTCCCCCCCTTCCAGTCCGGACACTTTCACCCCCTTCCAGTCCGGACACTTCCCCCCCTTCCAGTCCGGACACTTTCACCCCCTTCCAGTCCGGACACTTCCCCCCCTTCCAGTCTGGACACTTTCCCCCCCTTCCAGTCCGGACACTTTCACCCCTTCCGGACCGGACACTTTCCCCCCCTTCCTGTCCGGACACTTTCCCCCCCTTCCAGTCCGGACACTTTCCCCCCCTTCCAGTCCGGACACTTTCCCCCCTTCCAGTCCGGACACTTTCACCCCCTTCCAGTCCAGACACTTTCCCCCCCTTCCAGTCCGGACACTTTCCCCCCCTTCCAGTCCAGACACTTTCCCCCCCTTCCAGACCGGACACTTTCCCTCCCTTCCAGACCGGACACTTTTACCCCCTTCCAGACCGGACACTTTTACCGCCTTCCAGACCGGACACTTTCACCCCCTTCCAGACCGGACACTTTTACCGCCTTCCAGACCGGACACTTTCCTCCCCTTCCAGTCCGGACACTTTCCCCCCCCTTCCAGTCCGGACACTTTCCCCCCCTTCCAGTCCGGACACTTTCCCCCCCTTCCAGTCCGGACACTTTCCCCCCCTTCCAGTCCGGACACTTTCCCCCCCTTCCAGACCGGACACTTTCCCCCCCTTCCAGACCGGACACTTTCCCCCCTTCCAGTCCGGACACTTCCCCCCCTTCCAGACCGGACACTTTCCCCCCCTTCCAGACCGGACACTTTTACCCCCTTCCTGACCAGGGCAATTTTCAGCTTTCAGCGCTATCACACTTTGAATGACAATTGCGCGGTCATGCAACCCTGTACCAAAATGAATTTTTTACCATTTTTTTGAGACAGATAAAGCTTTATTTTGGTGGTATTTATTCACCACTGGGATTTGTATTTTTTTACTATGTAAATGAAATGTCCAAACATTTTGAAAAAAAGTGTTTTTTTAATAAAATTTTGCAAATAAATAATATTTCATCATACATCTTGGCCAAAATTTATTCCGTTATCTTTTTAGTAAAAAAAAAAAAATCCAAATTAGTTTATAACCAAAAATTATAATTTTTAAACATTTTTTTTTACATTTTTATTTTATTTTTTTATATTATTATTTTTTATTTTTACATTTTTTTTTTACATACTGTCACCCTAGCAGTACAGTGTCACCATGGTGACACTGTACTACTTGTGGGGGGTGATGAAGATTTTTTTTTTTTTTTTTTTTTTTTTACACATTGCTTTTACACCCATATAGGATGTAAAAGCAATCATTTCTCTTTCTCTCTGGCTGCATTCTTGCAGTCATTGAGAAGTACTGAGTGAGCTGTGATTGGTCACAGCTTGTCACATGGTACAAGGCTGTTGTGAATAGCCTTGTACCATGTGACCTCTGTGATCATTCACAGATTTCACACGTAGTAAGCAATGATGTCACAAGTGACATCTTGCTTACTACTTTGCATTTGATCACTGATTGGCCAATCAGTGATCACATGATTGGGACCTCGTACAGAGGTCCCGTCCGACGATCGGTGTTTCACTGTCCGGAGGACACAGCGGGCACCGGATCGCGGTGCTGCGCGCTCCCAGGGAGCGCGCACAAGCAGGGTGCGGGGAGGCCGTTTATAAATGGCCACCTGACCCTGCACTGCCACCGTCCGGCCGTTTATATGCAACGGCCGGTCGGGAAGTGGTTAAACATGTCCAATAAAAAATTTTTTAAAAATCTAATTTCTTCATAAATTTAGGCCAAAATGTATTCTGCTCCGTGTCTTTGCTAAAAAAACAAAACAAAAAAAAACAATATTTGTACAGTTAGGTCCATATATATTTGGACACAGGCACAATTTTAGTTTTTTTCAGGTATTTACCAAAACATATTCAAGCTATAATTATATAATGGATATGGGCTGATAAGTGCGCACTCTCAGGTGTAATTTGATTGGAGGAAGGACTTAGGAATTACAGCTCTTAAGAGTAGCCATCCCCCCTTTTTTCAAGGGATCGTCCTCCAATTTGGATGTACATACCCTCAAATTATACCTGAGTGTGTACTTTCAGCCCATATCCAATATAGAACTATAGCTTGAATATGTTTTGATAAATACCTGAAAAAAAACTAAAATTGTGCCTGTGTCCATATATGCATGGACCTAACTGTATATTAATTGGTTTACGTGAAAGTTATAGAGTCTACAAATGGCGGTATATATGCTTTTTATTTTTTTCATACTAGTAATGGTGGCAATCAGCGACTTATAGCGGGACTATCGCGGACATTCTGACACTGGGGAGGTGGGGAACTGATTGCCACTGACATCCCCAGTGACCCTAATATAGTGATCAGTGCTAATGAAAAGCACTGACACTGTACTAATGGCACTGGGCAGGAAGGGGTTAACATCAGGGGCAATCAAAGGGTTAAATGTGTGCTGTGTGTGTGTGTTTTACCATGGAGACATGCTGCTTTGTATCTCTCTGCTGTGCTTTTCAAACCGGTGCTAATGAAAAGCACTGACACTGTATTAATGGCACTGGGCAGGAAGGGATTAACATCAGGGGCAATCAAAGGGTTAACTGTGTGCTGTGTGTGTTTTACCATGGAGACATGCTGCTTTGTATCTCTCTGCTGTGCTTTTCAAACCGGTGCTAATGAAAAGCACAGACACTGTACTAATGGAACTGGGCAGGAAGGGGTTAACATCAGGGGCAATCAAAGGGTTATCTGTGTGCTGTGTGTGTCGCACCGGTGTGAACCAGGGGGAAGTCTGCATTCACACTTGTGCGCCTTTTCATGCAACTTCGGACACAGTGAGGTTGATTTACTAAGTCCTCCTGCACACGGGACATTTTTACAGCGGCTGTTTTTTGGCTTTTGATGTTTTTTTTCTACAGCCAGTAAACCCCCCAGCATGTTATCCTATGTGTCCATTCACACATAGACTGGAATCAATGGTTTTTGGCTGGAAAAAAAAAACAGGACTAGCGGGTTTCTAGAGGAGTATTTTAGCTATAAAAATGCTCTAACGCCGACAAACGCAGCAAAACATGGTAAAACGCTGCAAACTGGTGTTTTTGGACTTTTTTTTTACCAAGAAAAACTTTTTTGGTTAAAAAAAATGCTAAAAAAACCGCTAAAAATGCGAACATAGAAAAATGCTGTTAAATGCGGCAAAACACTAATGCAATAACAACAAAAAACAGCGCAAAATCTGCAAACAAAATAGTTTTTTGGCGCCGGGATATATATTTTTTTGACTAATGCAATAATGCTAAAAAAAAGTTGAAAAACTCACATTTTTAACGCGACTTTATGCCGCTAACGTTACTCGCGCTAAACTGGAGAGCGCAAATCTGGTGCAGCTCTGCAGAGGAGCCAATCAGCTTCCAAGTTGTTTTGTCAAAGTGTAAGGCCTTGACACACCTATTCAGGTTGCGTTTGAGCCATTTCTGCATTGCGTTTTGCGCTGTATTTTTCACCAGCGTTTTTGATGCGTTTTGCATTTTTTTACTTTTCTTTTTTGCCTATGTAGGTTGTGTTTGAGCCACATTGCGTTTTGCGCTGTGTTTTGCATTTTTGCACCAGCATTTTTGATGCGTTTTGCATTTTTTACATATTTTTTGCCTATGCAGGTTACGTTTGAGCCATTTCTGCAATTGCGTTTTGCTCTGTATTTTGTGTTTTTGCAGCATTTTTGCCTCTTTTTTGATGCGTTTTGCATTAAAAAAAAAAATTTTCCCTATGTAGGTTACGTTTTGCATTTTTAAAAAAAAAAATTCTTGTTGCTAGGCAGGTTTAAAACACAAAACGCATAAACAAAGAGGCAAAAATGCTGCAAAAACGCACTACATGCATTTCTGCAGCATTTCCATTGAAGTCTATAGAACCAGAAAAGCAACTTTTTGCATTCAAAAAAGTCCCTGACCCTTTCCAAAAAAAGGCGGAGATGTGAACGTGTCCCATAGGAAATCATGTCAAATGGACTGTAGTGTGTTTCTGCAAAACGCTTAGGCTGGCCATAATACATTATACAATTTTCTTGAGAATTTTGCTTTAGATTTACCAAAAACCATATAATAGGAGGTCAAACCTAACAACACTTTCAATTGTATCCAATTAGGCGGGCTCTTGCACTACATAGCTGACAGTAAATCTAAAAGAAATTGGGTAGCAATTGAACAGACAATTGTATAGTGTATGGCCAGCCTTATGCAGGCCATAGATGGGTCTAAAATCGGCCAATTTTTCAGTGGAAAAAAGAATCGGCCGATTAGTTAGTGGGTTAATTGGTCGGCCATTTTTTGGGTTTTCGGCACATTTTTTTTATTGGTAAAGTTGGAAAAAAATCGGCCGATTTTACCGATCGGCCGATTTTCCCGGAAATGATGGGCAAATCAGGAAGAAGAAGAAAGAGAAGGAGAAAAGGAGAAGAAGGAGAAGAAAGAAGAATTCCAGTCCGCTATTATATTTTATAGGTAAAGTATTGCGGTTGCAACAATGTATCCATTTGTATCCGAATAAAAACATTTGTATCCGACATGGATACAAATGGATACAAATGGATACATTGTTGCAACCGCAATACTTTTTCATGTCAAATATAATAGCGGAGCTCTCTGCAAGGGACAGAAGTAATTAAATGGCGGCCGTAGACGGGACAAAAATCGGCCGTTTTTCTTTACAGTTGGCAGTAACGTCGGCCGATCAAACGACTGATTTTTCATTTTTTTAATAAAAAAATGGCCGGTTTTCGACCCATCTATGGCCTGCATTAGGTGTGAACCGAGGGTAACTGAACAGACTGAAATTAGAAGCTGATTGGCTACTGTGCACAGCTGCATCAGACTCTGAGTCCTCTGGTTTTAGTAAATCAGCCCCATAAAGGCACCAGAGAAGTCACAGTCCATGTATTTCAAAGGAAGCCGTTCAAATCGATGCGATTTAAAAGTCGCGGTGACTTTAAAAAGGCTCCTGCACTACTTTGATGTGTGCCACAGACTGCAACATAAACTCTCAAAAGTCACATCCCAATGTTATCATTGCGACGGTCGTAGCCAAAGTCGCACCCATCCAAAGTCGAAATGGAAATCGCACAACTTTGGAGTCTAAATGAATATTTCTCTTTTTCCAGTTTTAAGAAAAAAAAGTTTTTGACGGGTGAAAATGGTATTTGTGTTTGGCTGGAAGGACGATTTTAGTTCCCTGTTGGCTAAGAGGTTATAAATTGCCCGAAGTTGTGTGTATTTTCTGGTTTTCACAACCTGATCTTTGATGTGTGCTTCAGCATCCAGATAAAAGGCTCTATTGAGGCTCCGAGTGCTTTCTCCACCGATCTCGCCTCCCCCCGGCTTGGGGGGGGGGGGGTGCTTGGCCTGACTTCACAGAGAGAGCGTCTTCCCCGATAAAGGGAGAGGGAGGCTTTGTGAGCTTCCCAGGCTGCTTGTCCAGCTGAGTGGAGGGCAGAGGGAAGTGGTGGCCCCTTGTGTTGGGATTACACTGACATCATTGTGTCTGGGTGGCATCCAAGACTGTGTCGATGTTGTATGGTGAGCGTTTATAGCCCGACCCCGGCCGTCGGGGGGTAACCGGCTCCCCCGCAGCGCTGAATCCCAACGATCCTATACTCTGACAATCTACCATGACCTCTGAATTCATCATTCTCTACACCCGAGGTCACCTTCTCTGCCGGGTTCCGTCACACCGTAACGCACGCCAATGCATACCCCACATGGAAAAAAATATATATTTAAAATATATTTTTAAAATATTCTTTCCAAATATATTGTCATATATTTGAAAGACTACAAAATATATTTAAATAAATAAATATATATACATACACACATATATATATATACTGCATGTTGAAATGCGATTTTATTACAAAACATATGAAATAATATTTTTTACAAATACATTTCAAATATCCTGTATGTCTTTAAAAATACAAATCTACATTTTTGGAATGCATTCACAAATATATGTAAAAATGACTATTTTAAACGTTAAACAAAAAATCTAAAGAATATATTTTAAGAAATATATGTTTTTAAAAGACACGGGTATCTGAGAGGAGAGAAAGACACAGAGCAGTTATGCCCACCCTACCCCTCTACTGGCCATTCACAGAAGCCTTTGTATTTTGTGAACGTGTTCACGTAATACAAAGTCTTCTGTAATCGGGCAAGAGGAGGGGAGAGGCGGGCATAGATTGTACCGTACTAGACTTAAACTGTTACTAAACCCCGGACCCTGCATTCACTCTATCCAGTCTCCCCGGACCCTGCATTCACTATATCTGGTCTCTCCGAAATCTGCATTCACTATATCCGGTCTCCCTGGACCCTGCATTCACTATATCCGGTCTCCCCGGACCCTGCATTCACTATATCTGGTCTCCCCGGACCCTGCATTCACTATATCTGGTCTCCCCGGACCCTGCATTCACTATATCCGGTCTCTCTGGACCCTGCATTCAATATATCCGCTCTACCCGGACCCTGCATTCACTATATCCTCTCTCGCCGGACCCTGCATTCAAGTATCTGAGAGGAGAGAAAGACACAGAGCAGCTATGCCCACCCCACCCCTCTGCTGGCCATTCACAGAAGCCTTTGTATTTTGTGAACGTGTTCACGTAATACAAAGTCTTCTGTAATCGGGCAAGAGGAGGGGAGAGGCGGGCATAGATTGTACCATACTAGACTTAAACTGTTACTAAACCCCGGACCCTGCATTCACTCTATCCAGTCTCCCTGGAC
This sequence comes from Staurois parvus, assembly GCF_062004578.1. Taxonomy (NCBI): domain Eukaryota; kingdom Metazoa; phylum Chordata; class Amphibia; order Anura; family Ranidae; genus Staurois; species Staurois parvus. The sequence continues at coordinate 315,214 of NW_028319311.1, read as the reverse complement.
CCTGCATTCACTATATCTGGTCTCTCCAAAATCTGCATTCACTATATCCGGTCTCCCTGGACCCTGCATTCACTATATCCGGTCTCCCCGGACCCTGCATTCACTATATCCGGTCTCCCCGGACCCTGCATTCACTATATCTGGTCTCCCCGGACCCTGCATTAACTATATCCGGTCTCCATGGACCCTGCATTCACTATATCCGCTCTCCCCAGACCCTGCATTCACTATATCCTCTCGCCCCGGACCCTGCATTCAAGTATCTGAGAGGAGAGAAAGACACAGAGCCGCTATGCCCACCCCACCCCTCTGCTGGCCATTCACAGAAGCCTTTGTATTTTGTGAACGTGTTCACATAATACAAAGTCTTCTGTAATCGGGCAAGAGGAGGGGAGAGGTGGGGTTACTAAACCCCGGACCCTGCATTCACTCTATCCAGTCTCCCCGGACCCTGCATTCACTATATCTGGTCTCTCCGAAATCTGCATTCACTATATCCGCTGTCCCGTACCCTGCATTCACTATATCCGGTCTCCCCGGACCCTGCATTCACTATCTCTGGTCTCCCCGGACCCTGCATTCACTATATCTGGTCTCCCTGGACCCTGCATTCACTATATCCGCTCTCCCCGGACCCTGCATTCACTATATCCGCTCTCCCTGGACCCTGAATTCACTATATCTGGTCTCCCCAGACCCTGCATTCACTATATCCGGTCCCCCTGGACCCTGCATTCACTATATTCGCTCTCCCCGGACCCTGCATTCACTATATCTGCTCTCCCCGGACCCTGCATTCACTATATCTGCTCTCCCCAGACCCTGCATTCACTATATCCGCTCTCCCCGGACCCTGCATTCAATATATCCGGTCTCCCTGGACCCGGCATTCACTATATCCGCTCTCCCCGGACCCTGCATTCACTATATCCGCTCTCCCTGGACCCTGCATTCACTATATCCGCTCTCCCCGGACCCTGCACTCACTATATCTGGTCTCCCCGGACCCTGCATTCACTACATCCGCTCTCCCGGACCCTGCATTCACTATATCTGGTCTCCCCGGACCCTGCATTCACTATATCCACTCTCCCCGGACCCTGCATTCACTATCTGGTCTCCCTGGACCCTGCATTCACTATATCTGATCTTCCAGGACCCTGCATTCACTATATCTGCTCTCCCCGGACCCTGCATTCACTATATCTGGTCTCCCACAGTACACAGAACATGGAAATGCAATTAATTTAGCAATTCTAAACTGCTAACTACCTTTTCTCATCAGCAGTATACAGCAGTCTTGTGACTTCTATCAGTGTCCAGCTGAGCACTGATTAAAGCTTGTAGGAGAAGTTTTTTTTCTGCTCTAGGAGGATGCAGAACCCCTGACCTCTGTCTGGACAGTGCTGATTGGCCCTGGGCTGATCACATGCACTCTCCCAAGAAAGAAAAAAAAACCCTCTTTAGCAATACACACTAAACTGAGCATGTTCAGAAGGGCTATGGGTTTCGGGCTGTCTTAGGGGTTAAAATTGTGGATATTTGAACAAGAGGAGGATCAGTGAAGAGAGGATCAAACAGCCATTTTACACAATGCAGAGGATTAACCCCTTAGGTTCCACAGTGAGTATAACAAGCACGCTTTCCTGCATATACAGACCAGGGGCGGACTGACCATTTGGAAACTCAGGCACCGCCCAAGGGCCCAGGGTCAGTAGGGGGCCCCATGAGATGCCCTTGGTACCTTTTTCATAGGCTTTTTTGAGTTTGGGCAAGGACACAGGGGCCCCATGATCCCCTATTGCCCAGGGGCCCCATGGGTTGTCAGTCCGCCCCTGATACAGACTGATTTCCCTGTTGGCGGTTTAGTAACTCTTTAACTCCTAGTGTGAATTCATTTTTTACAAAGGAGCTGAATATCTGGAATTCAGCTTTAAAGATAACGTTTCTTGACAGAAGGAAGTTCTGCTTTGAGTTGAGCTTGATGTGATTTCCCAATAAAAGGTGCGCAGGTGCCCTGGTTGCCATTCGGATGTCTTCTGGCAAAAAGCAGAAAACGCATTTTACAAAACCCGTATTTGCATGTGTATGTTCGTCTTGTCAGACTGCGGCCATCACTCCCCCCCCACCAAAAAAAAAATCATTGGTATTAATGAATTAAAGATCTGCCAATGATCAGCTTGCAGCCTTGCCTGCTCCCCAAAACACGGTCCAGGTCACGCGTCACGTATGTCACACGTGTTGCCGCAAGAATTCCCGGCGATAAGGATCTGCCTGCTGTTCTCACCCTGATTGTGTATTCCGGGCACAGCCACGGGCAGCACCTCTCAATAAAATCTCCCATTCTGGAAGAATTGTTTCCGCTCACCTTTCAGTAAATCATAGTAATGGTCCATTCCTGTCCAGTCCGGGATATTAAGCCAGAACTCCGGGTATGATATACATACAAAAGACTTTTCCACTTCCCTGCCTTTAAGTTACATTCTCTGTATCCAGCAGAAAGAATTACAGCCTGGATCGCTTCCTCGGGCTGCTTGGATTTAAAGGGGAACTCCTGACAAGAAAAAAAAAAGGATATATACTCATAACGAGTTTATATGTAATGGGCTTTGTGAGGATCTTTCTGGGGCAACTGTCAGAGAGATGGGACGCTCCTAGTTCACACTGCTGCCACTTCTGCTGCGACTTTGCCTCCACCTGCGACACAGAGAGTCGCAAGACAAATAAAAACGCATTCATTTCAATGGCTGCAGTGGCAAAAAAATTAGTTCCTGCATTACTTTTCAGCGTCTTTGGTGCGATGTGTCTGCCAGAGACTGCAATGTTAAAATCACAAAAGTCGCAAGGTAGTCGTAACCTTGTTTTATCTTTGTGACTCTGGCTGAGACTTTAAAGTGTAACTAAATCCAAGACCCCGCATTCACTATATCCGCTCTCCCCGTGCCCCACATTCACTATATCCGCTCTCCCCGGACCCTGCATTCACTATATCCGCTCTCCCCGGACCCTGCATTCACTATATCCGCTCTCCCCGTGCCCCACATTCACTATATCCGCTCTCCCCGGACCCTGCATTCACTATATCCGCTCTCCCCGGACCCTGCATTCACTATATCCGCTCTCCCTGGACCCCGCATTCACTATATCTGGTCTCCCTGGACCCTGCATTCACTATATCCGCTCTCCCCGGACCCTGCATTCACTATATCCGCTCTCCCCGGACCCCGCATTCACTATATCCGCTCTCCCCGGACCCTGCATTCACTATATCCGCTCTCCCCGGACCCTGCATTCACTATATCCGCTCTCCCTGGACCCTGCATTCACTATATCCGCTCTCCCCGGACCCTGCATTCACTATATCCGCTCTCCCCGGACCCTGCATTCACTATATCCGCTCTCCCCAGACCCTGCATTCACTATATCCGCTCTCCCCAGACCCTGCATTCACTATATCCGCTGTCCCCGGACCCTGCATTCACTATAACTATATCCGCTCTCCCCAGACCCTGTATTCACTATATCCGCTCTCCCCGGACCCCGCATTCACTATATCCGCTCTCCCCGGACCCCGCATTCACTATATCCGCTTTCCCCGGACTCCGCATTCACTATATCCTCTCTCCCTGGACCCCGCATTCACTATATCCGCTCTCCCCAGACCCTGCATTCACTATATCCGCTCTCCCCGGACCCTCCATTCACTATATCCGCTCTCCCCGGACCCAGCATTCACTATATCCGCTCTCCCCGGACCCCGCATTCACTATATCCGCACTCCCCGGACCCCGCATTCACTATATCCGCTCTCCCCGGACCCCGCATTCACTATATCCGCTCTCCCCGGACCCCGCATTCACTATATCCTCTCTCCCCGGACCCCGCATTCACTATATCCTCTCTCCCCGGACCCCGCATTCACTATATCCTCTCTCCCCGGACCCTGCATTCACTATATCCTCTCTCCCCGGACCCCGCATTCACTATATCCGCTCTCCCCGGACCCCGCATTCACTATATCCGCTCTCCCCGGACCCTGCATTCACTATATCCGCTCCCCCCCGGAACCCGCATTCACTATATCCGCTCTCCCCGGACCCTGCAATCACTATATCCCCTCTCCCCGGACCCCGCATTCACTATATCCGCTCTCCCTGGACCCTGCATTCACTATATCCGCTCTCCCCGGACCCCGCATTCACTATATCCTCTCTCCCCGGACCCCGCATTCACTATATCCGCTCTCCCCGGACCCCGCATTCACTATATCCGCTCTCCCCGGACCCTGCATTCACTATATCCGCTCTCCCCGGACCCCGCATTCACTATATCCTCTCTCCCCGGACCCCGCATTCACTATATCCGCTCTCCCCGGACCCTGCATTCACTATATCCTCTCTCCCCGGACCCTGCATTCACTATATCCGCTCTCCCCGGACTCTGCATTCACTATATCCGCTATCCCCGGACCCTGCATTCACTATATCCTCTCTCCCCGGACCCCGCATTCACTATATCCGCTCTCCCCGGACCCCGCATTCACTATATCCGCTCTCCCCGGACCCTGCATTCACTATATCCTTTCTCCCCGGACCCTGCATTCACTATATCCTCTCTCCCCGGACCCTGCATTCACTATATCCTCTCTCCCCGGACCCTGCATTCACTATATCCTCTCTCCCTGGACCCCGCATTCACTATATCCGCTCTCCCCGGACCCGCATTCACTATATCCGCTCTCCCCGGACCCCGCATTCACTATATCCTCTCTGCCTTGACCCCTCATTCACTATATCCGCTCTCCCTGGACCCCGCATTCACTATATCCGCTCTCCCCGGACCCTGCATTCACTATATCCGCTCTCCCCGGACCCTGCATTCACTATATCCGCTCTCCCCGGACCCCGCATTCACTATATCCGCTCTCCCCGGACTCCGCATTCACTATATCCGGTCTCCCCGGACCCTGCATTCACTATATCCGCTCTCCCCGGACCCTGCATTCACTATATCCGCTCTCCCCGGACCCTGCATTCACTATATCCTCTCTCCCCGGACCCTGCATTCACTATATCCTCTCTCCCTGGACCCCGCATTCACTATATCCGCTCTCCCCGGACCCGCATTCACTATATCCGCTCTCCCCGGACCCGCATTCACTATATCCGCTCTCCCCGGACCCGCATTCACTATATCCGCTCTCCCCGGACCCTGCATTCACTATATCCTCTCTCCCCGGACCCTGCATTCACTATATCCTCTCTCCCTGGACCCCGCATTCACTATATCCGCTCTCCCCGGACCCCGCATTCACTATATCCTCTCTCCACGGACCCCGCATTCACTATATCCTCTCTCCCTGGACCCCGCATTCACTATATCCGCTCTCCCCGGACCCCGCATTCACTATATCCGCTCTCCCCGGACCCCGCATTCACTATATTCGCTCTCCCCGGACCCCGCATTCACTATATCAGCTCTCCCCGGACCCTGCATTCACTATATCCGCTCTCCCCGCACCCTGCATTCACTATATCCGCTCTCCCCGGACCCTGCATTCACTATATCTGCTCTCCCTGGACCCTGCATTCACTATATCCACTCTCCCCGGACCCTGCATTCACTATATCCGCTCTCCCCGGACCCCGCATTCACTATATCTGCTCTCCCCGGACCCTGCATTCACTATATCCGCTCTCCCCGGACCCCGCATTCACTATATCCGCTCTCCCCGGACCCTGCATTCACTATAGCCGCTCTCCCCGGACCCTGCATTCCCTATATTCGCTCTCCCCGAACCCTGCATTTACTATATCCGGTCTCCCCGGACCCTGCATTCACTATATCTGCTCTCCCTGGACCCTGCATTCACTATAGCCGCTCTCCCCGGAACCTGCATTCCCTATATTCGCTCTCCCCGAACCCTGCATTTACTATATCCGGTCTCCCCGGACCCTGCATTCACTATATCTGCTCTCCCCGGACCCTGCATTCACTATATCTGCTCTCCCCGGACCCCGCATTCACTATATCCAGTCTCCCCGGACCCCGCATTCACTATATCCGCTCTCCCCGGACCCTGCATTCACTATATCCAGTCTCCCCGGACCCCGCATTCACTATATCCGCTCTCCCCGGACCCCGCATTCACTATATCCGCTCTCCCCGGACCCTGCATTCACTATATCTGCTCTCCCCGGACCCTGCATTCACTATATCCGGTCTCCCTGGACCCTGCATTCACTATATCTGGTCTCCCCGGACCCTGCATTCACTATATCTGCTCTCCCCGGACCCCGCATTCACTATATCCAGTCTCCCCGGACCCCGCATTCACTATATCCGCTCTCCCCGGACCCTGCATTCACTATATCCAGTCTCCCCGGACCCCGCATTCACTATATCCGCTCTCCCCGGACCCCGCATTCACTATATCCGCTCTCCCCGGACCCTGCATTCACTATATCTGCTCTCCCCGGACCCTGCATTCACTATATCCGGTCTCCCTGGACCCTGCATTCACTATATCTGGTCTCCCAGGGCCCTGCATTCACTATATCTGGTCTCCCTGGACCCCGCTTTCACTATATTCACTCTCCCCAGGACCCTGCATTCACTATATCCGGTCTCCCAGGACCCTGCATTCACTATATCCGGTCTCCCAGGACCCTGCATTCACTATATCCGGTCTCCCCAGACCCTGCATTCACTATATCTGGTCTCCCCGGACCCTGCATTCACTAGATCCGGTCTCCCCGGACCCTGCATTCACTATATCTGGTCTCCCAGGACACTGCATTCCTCAGGGTCACGTGCTAAGTGTGACACAACACGTCGGTACGCGGGGAGGAACTTCCGGTAACGCAGTGACGTCATTTCCAGGGTGGGGGCCATATTGGAACACCCTTTGCAGATACCCATGCAGTACACCTTTAGCATGTGGTAGAAAGGCAGACATATGAGGGAGAAAAATGTGAGTGGACATTTTTATGTTTATTTATGCATATTCTAGAAATAAACAGGTTACACTATGGAGGATCTTTTTGTTTTCTTATGATCCTGGGAGAGGTTTGCTGGTAGGTGTGTGGAGGCCTGGATTGAGGAGCACATACCACCGATGAGGGGGAGCCTGTGATGAGTCTGTCCTTATTAAGATCGGAGTGATCCCCTAAGCGAGCTGGCCCTTTGGGGTCTATGTAAGGAGGTGAGGGGGCATTTTGGCCACTGAAGGATTGCCACGTATTGATCACCTACACAGTATCGGAAGTTGGAGCACCATCATACAGTGGGGAAAAAAAGTATTTAGTCAGCCACCGATTGTGCAAGTTCTCCCACTTACAAAGATGAGAGAGGCCTGTAATTGGCATCATAGGTAGACCTCAACTATGAGAGACAAAATGAGAAAACAAATCCAGACAATCACATTGGCTGATCTGGAAAGAATTTATTTGCAAATTATGGTGGAAAATAAGTATTTGGTCACCTACAAACAAGCAAGATTTCTGGCTCTCACAGACCTGTACCTTCTTCTTTAAGAGGCTCCTCTGTCCTGCACTCATTACCTGTATCAATGGCACCTGTTTGAACTTGTTATCAGTATAAAAGACACCTGTCCACAACCTCAAACAGTCACACTCCAAACTCCACTATGGTGAAGACCAAAGAGCTGTCGAAGGACACCAGAAACAAAATTGAAGACCTGCACCAGGCTGGGAAGATTGAATCTGCAACAGGCAAGCAGCTTGGTGTGAACAAATCAACTGTGGGAGCAATAATTAGAAAATGGAAGACATACAAGACCACTGATAATCTCCCTCGATCTGGGGCTCCACGCAAGATCTCACCCCGTGGGGTCAAAATGATCACAAGAATGGTGAGCAAAAATCCCAGGACCACACGGGGGGGACTTAGTGAATGACCTGCAGAGAGCTGGGACCAACGTAACAAAGGCTACCATCAGTAACACACTACACCACCAGGGACTCAGATCCTGCAGTGCCAGACGTGTCCCCCTGCTTAAGCCAGTACATGTCCGGGCCCGTCTGAAGTTTGCTAGAGAGCATTTGGATGATCCAGAAGAGGATTGGGAGAATGTCATATGGTCAGATGAAACCAAAATAGAACTGTTTGGTAGAAACACAACTCGTCGTGTTTGGAGGAGAGAGAATGCTGAGTTGCATCCAAAGAACACCATACCTACTGTGAAGCATGGGGGTAGCAACATCATGCTTTGGGGCTGTTTCTCCACAAGGGGACCAGGACGACTGATCCATGTACAGGACAGAATGAATGGGGCCATGTATTGTGAGATTTTGAGTGCAAACCTCCTTCCATCAGCAAGGGCATTGAAGATGAAACGTGGCTGGGTCTTCCAACATGATAATGATCCCAAACATACCGCCCGGGCAACGAAGGAGTGGCTTCGTAACAAGCATTTCAAGGTCCTGGAGTGACCTAGCCAGTCTCCAGATCTCAACCCCATAGAAAACCTTTGGAGGGAGTCGAAAGTCCGTGTTGCCCAGCGACAGCCCCAAAACATCACTGCGCTAGAGGAGATCTGCATGGAGGATGGGCCAACATACCAGCAACAGTGTGTGCCAACCTTGTGAAGACTTCCAGGAAACATCTGACCTCTGTCATTGCCAACAAAGGATATATAACAAAGTATTGACATGAACTTTTCATATTCACCAAATACTTATTTTCCACCATAATTTGCAAATAAATTCTTTCCAAATCAGCCAATGGGATTGTCTGGATTTGTTTTCTCATTTTGTCTCTCATAGTTGAGGTCTACCTATGATGCCAATTACAGGCCTCTCTCATCTTTGTAAGTGGGAGAACTTGCACAATTGGTGGGGACTAAATACTTTTTTGCCCCACTGTATATGTTTTGGGACTTGATTGTAGGGTATATATCTGTTTGCTGACCGATTGGAGTATTGTTTAGTGCTATTCACATTTTTGTTGTCTTATATGACGCATAGCTCTGTTTGCACTATTTATGTCCCCATAGAAGGAATTTACGTGTTGCACATATTATTCATTTGGATCCCTCAAGTGTGGATTTTAGGGGGGATCGAGTGTTGTGCACTTATATTTATGCTTATCACTTATATATTTTTTTATTTTTGCAATTTATTAGATTTTTGGTAGGATCATTTTAGGAGTTTTTGTTTAGCTCTACACTGTGTGTATCATTTACTACTTACACTTACTGGGTATGAGGTTGGTGTCAGCAGCTTTAGGGTTAGGGCTCCATTTAAGTGTAGGAGGATCCACTATACATTCCCATCATTCTACTGTTTTCAGAAGAAGCAATGAGGCCTTTAAAGAAAAGAATCCAGTCCCTACAGTCACACATGGTGGGGGGGTCACTGATGTTTTGGGGTTGCTTTGCTGCTTCAGGCACTGGATGTCTTGACCGTGTGCATGGCGTTATGAAATATGAAGACTACCAAAGAATTATGGGGTGCAACATAGGGCCCAGTGTCAGAAATTTGGGTCTCAATCAGAGGTCATGGGTCTTCCAGAAGGACAACAACCCAAAGCACACATCACTAAGCACCCAGAAATGGTTTCAGACAAAGAGCTGGAGAGGACTAAACTGGCCATCAATGAGTCCAGATCTCCATCCCATAGAGCTCCTGTGGAGAGATCGCAGAACAGCAGCTGTGAAAAGGAACCCTTCCAATCGGAGAGACCTGGAGTAGTTTGCGAAAGAAGAGCGATCCACAATTCCAGTAGAGAGGTGAAACTCATTGATGATTACAGGAAGCGATAGATTTCAGTTATTATTTCCAAGGAGCGTGTTTCCAAATATTAAAATGACGGTGCCAATAATTTTGTCCAGTCCATTTTTGGAATTTGGCGTGGAATGTGTCAGATTTGGCTTTTTGCTTCTCCACTTTTTTGTGTCACACCAATACAAACAAAAGAAATAAACATGACAAAGGCCGAAACATTTGCAATTGCAACAATTTTCGGGGCAAAGTGGTGCGTTATCTGACAGAAATGCAGGGGGGACAAGATTTTTGGCCGTGACTGAATCCTTTCTTAGCTGCCATTAAAGGGGTATTTTGATTCACTGAAATAGACGTGCACAATCACTTTGTAACAGCCCGAGAAGAAGAAAAAAAAAAAAACCCTAGTTAAAGCTTTATGTCAGAAGTATGGACAAACTGGTGGAGAACAAGTCACTTTATCTGCAAGTATACGCTATTTCTAGAATATAATCAATAATTATGTCTTCGAAAGACAGGAAAACAATGAATCACAGAGATGCCGTAGAAGAGAATGTCACGTCTGATTAGGATTGTCAAAGGTTTGTGTTTTTCAGCTGAACACGTGTATTTTTTTTTAAGGCCAGCTCAATAATTCTCTGAGTTTAGACTGTTAGGGTTTTTGAGACGAAATATGGATTTCAGGAGCTTATTAGCCTGGTCTTAGAGACGTGGGGAAGGATGGAAAGTGGACCTTTCATTCTCTGATCTCTGGTGAGAGTGGACAACTAAGATCTAGTATACAATGAATTACGTTTGTGCTAGAAAAGAATAAAGCTGTGCTGAGGGAAATGGGAGATCCCATCAGCAGGATGGTTTTCTTTCAGGGCAGGGAATCGCCACCATGGCTGCGGTGATAGAAAAAAAAGAGGTTAAGATGGCTGCACACTAGAATGGCTCACCACCTGGGTGCACTATACCAACCACGCATCTTTAAAAGACACGCCTGACACCCTGCACCCCATCCTCGGCTCCCCTGGAACCCCGCAGACCTGCCTGGAGTGTCTGACGGGTGCGGATCGCTGGGTCCCCTGCCCGTCAGCAGAGGTACCGCTCCATGAACGGAGATGGTGGCCACCACCACTTTGCAGTCTGAGTAAGTACCCCCTGCCCTGCAGCCACATTGCAAACCCGCACTCCCGCCCAGCCTACCTCCACTCCCCGCCCACTCCACGACTGAGCTCCAGACTGCCACCCAACTCCTGCGGCCTGTTTGTCATGGTGGGACCAGGCCTCTGCTTCCTCTCCCACACCAGACGTCGGCTTCCTGGGCCTCCATAGCTACGCAGGCCTGATAAGAGACTGCTACAGTTGGAGGGCGGACTGTATCCCCCCAAGGAGAGAACTGCTGATATCTCCGTAGGGACCTGGACACCACTGCAGCCCTCTACTCTTCTGATTCAGGCCTCCTGCAACCCACTACTCTCCTGATTCAGGCCTCCTGCAAAGGTGGGAAAGGACAGACGTCCCCACCACCATCACAAAACCTCCACTCTACAGGCCAGCTGTATCCTGCCTGATCCTTCTACCTGGGATTCTCTGCTCTCCTGCCATAACCTGACCCTGCTCCTGCCTACCCTTGAATCCTGGTTTCTGCCTGCTTCATGCGAACCTTGGAGGGTGAAACTCCTTGTATGCCACAGGATACCTGTGCCACCTGACCAGCTGGGGATCCACAGCCCCGTCCACCCGGTTAAACCAAATTCCTGACTCCAATCTGACGGACCCCAGTGCTAACTTCATTTTCAGTGCTTCTCCTGTCATATGATCTCCCTCCCTCTGGCTCTGTATTGCAAACCTTGACATGCCTCAGAGCTAGCCTTCTTAACGACCACTACTGCTTCTGGATGGTTCCTCCTCCAGGTACCCCTGGGACCATGGGGAAATATTCCACTACTACTTCGGTCAAGCCAGCTCCTCTAAGACCTCAGCTACTCCTGCTAAAAGGCCTCCATCTAAAATGGCCTTTCCACAACCTTAATGTGAACATCTAATCTCTTCCAAAGAGTTTATATTCCAACGGGATGACTCCTCCAATGACAGCCTTTCTGCCGCACAAATTGCAGATTCCACCCTGATGACAATTCGAGATTCATCTCTTCTTGAAAAGTTTAAACTTCAACAGGAATTAAATACTGCAATGGAACAACTCACCCCTAAGATCACACGTGAAATAAATGACGGATAATGAGGATATCTTATCAATGATCTTGAACACAAAATGTACAATTAAATCGTGGTGATCAGCAACCATGAACAAGGCATTGACACTATCAAATTGGATCTTGCTTCCGACCTCCATAAACGTGAGGACTTGGAAACCCACAGGATAGTTAACTTCAGGATTAGGGATGTCCCTGAATTTTCTTTCTGAACCTCTTCCTAGAAGACTATGCCCTGCACCTAGGCAGACTAGGTCAACGTCTAGGATGAAGACTGAATTCATACTATCCTTTTATCTTCTCCTCTGCCCTCTTATTTTTTTGGCTAGTCCACTCTTTTTGGACCCCGTGCACCTATGACTAAGATACTCCAGGACTGTTCCAGACTTGAACACACTAGTTTTTGCGTATGTTCATGACTATGGTCTTGGATTCTCGTTCCTCAATATACATTATTGTGTTTTATGTACTTCTGGGAGCTCATTGCCACCCTCAGGGACCTCCTAGTGTTTTACAATCTTCTATTTGCTGCAATTCATAGGAGCTGTGCTGTAAGACCTTACTGCTCAACCAACCTAAGACTTCAATCACTAGGTTACTCTAGATCAGGAGTAGGCAACCTTTTAGAGGTTGAGGTCTACCTGGACAACATGGAGTAAAGCAAAGATCCCCCAAGGGTGGGGGGGCCTTAAAAAAAAAAATCACCCCCACAGGTAATGCCTTCTGCCCCCTTTACATCACCTTCCACCACTGTAGTGTCCTCTGCCCCCACAATAGTGTCCTGTAACTCTCAATGTTGTGTCCATTGCCCTCCTCCCCCACAGTAGTGTCCTATACCCCCCAAAACAGTCTTCTATGCCCCGCTTTACACCACATCCCCCCCCCTGTTGTGTCCTTTGCCCCCTTCCCCCCCAGTAGTGTCCTGTACCCCCCCAAACCAATATCCCCCTTCGCATCACCCCCCCCCCCCCACACTGTGTAGTGTCCTCTACCCTTCCATAGCAGTGTTCTTTGCCCCCCACAAAGTGTCCTCTGCCTCCACCTTCCCCAATGACCCGTCCTTTTCTCATCAAAATCCTCCCCCCACTGTAGTTTACTCTGTCCCCCCGCCCAGTGTCTCCTAACCCCCCCTCCCACAGAGTCTCCTAACCAAACCCCCCTCCCACAGAGTCTCCTAACCCCTCCTCCCACAGAATCTCCTAACCAAACCCCCTTCCCCCAGAGTCTCCTAACCCCCCCTCCCAGAGTCTCCTAACCCCCCCTCCCACAGGATCTCCTAACCAAACCCCCCTCCCACAGGATCTCCTAACCAAACCCCCCTCCCACAGGATCTCCTAACCCCCCCTCCCACAGAATCCCCTAACCAATCCCCCCTCCCACAGAATCCCCTAACCAATCCCCCCTCCCACAGAATCCCCTAACCAATCCCCCCTCCCACAGATTCTCCTAAACCCTCCTCCCACAGAATCTCCTAACCAAACCCCCCTCCCAGTCTCCTAACCCCCCCCCCCCAGAGTCTCCTAACCAAACCCCCCTCCCACAGAGTCTCCTAACCCCCCCTCCCACAGTCTCCTGCGCTCCCCTACAGTGTCTCCTGTGTCCCCTTCATATCACACACACAAGTAGCACTTCCTACCTGCCAGCATGTGTAGAGCAGAATGGAGATTAGAAGACCACACAGTGCTGGGTGGAAGGCGAGGGAAGGAGCTGCTGGAGTTTATAATACGAAGCTGGTGATTGGTTGCTAGGACGTCACATCCAGTCCAGTCCGGATGTGAACAATTTATTTTTTGATCTTTTGTTTTTCACCACTTGCCTATCGGGCACTTTTACCCCCTTCATGCCCAGGCCAAATTTTCAGCTTTCAGTGCTGTCACACTTTGACAATTGATCAGTCATGCAACATTGTACCCATATGAAATTATCATTTTTTTCACACAAATAGAGCTCTGTAGATGGTTGTGCGTGAAAATCCCAGATCAGTTTTTTCAAAACACTCAGACCAGCCTGTCTGGCACCAACACCCATACTATATTCAAAGTCACTGAAATCCCCTTTCTTCCCCATTCTGATGGGTTCAATTGTTTGGTAACACAAATTGCTAATCAGCCAATCACATGACAGCAACTCCATGCATTTAGGCATCTAGATGTGGTGAAGATGACTTGCTGATGTTCAAACCAAGCATCAGCATGGGGAAGAAAGGGGATTTAAGTGACTTTGAATGTGGTATGGTTGTTAGTGCCAGACGGGCTGGTCTGAGTGTGCGTGCGAGAAACTCCAAGTAGGTCAGCAGTTGCTGTCTTCACATCTAGATGCCTAAATGCATTGACTTGCTATCATGTGATTGGCTGATTAGCAATTTGTGTTACCAAGCAATTAAACCCATCAGAATGGGGAAGAAAGGAGATTTTAGCGACTTTGAATGTGGCATGGTTTGTTGGTACCAGACGGGCTGGGCTGAGTATTTAAAAAAAACTGCTGATCTGCTGGGATTTTCACACACAACCATCTCTAGGAAATAGAGCAGCGTTACCATGGACGGTGGAAGCAACAGGGTGGCAATGTAGCCACCCAACTGCTTCCACCTGACTGGCAGGAGTCCGCCTGTAAGCTTTACACACAATCCTGGTGGCTGCAGGAAAAGGGTTAAAGGCTAAAAACAAAGCTGCAAAATCTTCCTGAAAGCTTCCTGTACACACACTTCTCCTACACAAGCTAAAGCCCATGTGAACAGGACCTTTCATCAAGGCCTCATGTACAAAGTCATGGTGTGGTGAATACACTGCTCAAAAAAAATGAAAGGAACACTTTGTAATCAGAGTCTATCATCGTCAGTGACACACCTGGGATATGGATCTGGTCAGGTAAGTCGCAGAGGGGGGTGGTAATCAGTTTCAGCTGCTTTGGGGTTAATGAAATTAACAACAGGTGTACTAGATGGGCAACAATGAGATGACCCCCAAAACAGGAATGGTTTTACAGGTGAAGGCCACTGACATTTTCTTCCCTTGCTCATCTTTTCTGTTTTTCACTAGTTTTGCATTTGGCTAGGGTCAGTGTCACTACTGGTAGCATGAGTCCATACCTGGACCCTACAGAGGTTACACAGGCAGTCCAGCTCCTCCAGGAGGGCACATCAATACCTGCCATTGCCAGAAGGTTTGCTGTGTCTCCCAGCACAGTCTCAGGAGCATGGAGGAGATTCCAGGAGACAGGCAGTTCCTCTAGGAGAGCTGGACAGGGCCGTAGAAGGTCCTTCACCCATCAGCAGGACCGGTATCTGCTCCTTTGTACAAGGAGGAACCAGATGAGCACTGCCAGAGCCCTACAAAATGACCTCCAGCAGGCCACTGGTGTGAATGTCTCTGACCAAACAATCAGAAACAGACTTCATGAGGGTGGCCTGAGGGCCAGACATCCTCTAGTGGGCCCTGTGCTCACTGCCCGGCACCATAGAGCTGGATTGGTATTAGCCATTGAACACCAGAATTGGCAGCTCCACCACTGGCACCCTGTGCTTTTCACAGATGAGAGCAGGTTCCCCCTGAGCACATGTGACAGACGTGAAAGGGTCTGGAGAAGCCGTGGAGAACGTTCTGCTGCCTGTAACATGGTTCTCCATGACCGTTGTGGTGGTGGGTCAGTGATGGTCTGGGGAGGCATATCCATGGAGGGACACACAGACCTCTACAGGCTAGACAATGGCACCCTGACTGCCATTAGGTATGGGGATGAAATCCTTGGATCCATTGTCAGACCGTACGCTGGTGCAGTGGGTCCTGGGTTCCTCCTGATGCAGTGGGTCCTGGGTTCCTCCTGATGCAGTGGGTCCTGGGTTCCTCCTGATGCAGTGGGTCCTGGGTTCCTCCTGGTGCAGGGGGTCTTGGGTTCCTCCTGGTGCACGACAATGCCTGGCCTCATGTGGGGAGAGTATGCAGGCAGTTCCTGGAGGATGAAGGAATTGATACCATTGAATGGCCCCCACACTCCCCTGACCTAAATCCAATAGAACCCCTCTGGGATATCATGTTTCGGTCTATCCGAAGCCACCAGGTTGCACCTCAGACTGTCCAGGAGCTCAGTGATGTCCTGGTCCAGAACAGGGAGGAAATCCCCCAGGACACCATCCGTGGTCTCATTAGGAGCCTCCCCCGACGTTGTCAGGCATGCATACAAGCACATGGGGGCCACACAAACTACTGAGGATCATTCTGAGTTGCTGCAATGAAATTTCACCAAAATGGACTCGCCTGCTGCATCATTTCTTCACTTTGATTTTCGGGTTGTCTTTGAATTCAGTCCTCTGTAGGTCGATCATTTTCATCCAACGATGGGGCGTCCTTACGTTCCTCACCCATCCCCCGTCCATGTCAGTATAGAGATCCAGCAGGAGATTCTTCCCATTGAGATATGATGGGTTTTCAAAGTGATCCTTTCATTTTGTGAGCTGTGTATAAATAAAAAGGTACAACTGAAGGACAGGCAGAAAAAAAAAAAGCCAGGGCTGTCCGCAATCTGTGTCCTGAGGCAGACATCTGTTCCTAACTGCAGGTAACCCCGGGTTGTGCGGATTCGTCTTACAGCTGCAGACGGTCCCGCACCTTTTCAGCCTGTCATTTGGTTGTACAGCCAGTGCAGATCACACACCTGGAATCCTTGCCAGAGATCGCTTGCTGCATCATGGCCCTTCAGGTCACATTAAAGGGACCCTAAATTCATCCCACCTCTCCTGTGCAGCATTGTCTTGCTGTGCAACATTAACCACTTCCCGTCCGGCCCATGTATATAAACGGCCGGATAGTGGCAGCACAGGGGTGGGTTACCATTCATAAACAGCTCCTGCCATTTTGGCCTGTGCGCACTCTGTGGGAGCGTGTGGCACTGCGATCCGGTGCCCGGTGTGTACGGATTGGCCAATCTGTGATTACATAAATAGGAGTCACTTCTGACATCATTGCTTACTACGTGTGAAATCTGTGAATGATCACAGATGTCAGATGGTACAGGACCATGCACTACAGCCTTGTACCATGTGACAAACTGACCAATCACAGCTCACACAGTATTTCTCAATGGCTGCAAGAATGCAGCCAGAGAGGAGAAATGATTGCTTTTACAGCCTTTATGGGTGTAAAAGCAATCAGTATAAAAAATAAAAATCACTATGGTGACACTGTACTGCTAGGGTGACAGGATGTTTAAAAAAAATAAAAAAATATTTAAAAAATAAAATTTAAAATTTTTTTGAAAAAAATGATAATTTTTGGTTATAAACTAATTTGGGTTTTTTTTGTTACTAAAAAGAGAACTGCATACATTTTGGCCAAGATTAGATTATTTGCAAAACTTTAGAAGAAAAACACTTTAAAAAAAACAAAAAAAAAAACAAATTGGACTTTCATTTATATAGCAAAAAAAAGAAAAATCCCAGTGGTGAATAAATACCACCAAAATAAAGATTTATCGGTCTCAAAAAAACTAAAAAATTCATATGAATGAATGATCACAGAGGTCACATGGTACAGGGCTATTCACAACAGCCTTGTACCATGTGACAAGCTGTGACCAATCACAGCTCCCAGTATTTTTCAATGGCAGCAAGAATGCAGCCAGAGAGAAGGAGAAATGATTGCTTTTACAGCCTTTATGGGTGTAAAAGCAATCAGTGTAAAAAAAAAAAAAAAAAAAAAAAAAAAAATATCACCACAACCCATAAGTAGTACAGCGTCACTATGGTGACACTGTACTGCTAGGGTGACAGTATGTAAAAAAATTTTCAAAATGATAAAATTTTTGGTTATAAACCAATTTGGGTTATTTTTATTTACTAAAAAGATAACTGAATACATTTTGGCCAAGATTTATTCGCAAAATTGTATAAGAAAAACACTTTTTCCCAAAATGTTTAGCTTGCTAGGGTGACGGGTATATTAAAAAAATATAAAAAAAAAAAAATTATATAAAAATTATAATTTTTGGTTATAAACTAATTTGGGATTTTTTTTTACTAAAGATAATGGAATAAATTTTGGCCAAGATTTATGATGAAATATTTGCAAAATGTTATAAGAAAAACCCTTTTTTTCCAAAATGTTTGGCTTGTTAGGGTGACGGTATGTTAAAAAAAATATAAAAAAAAAAGATAAAAATTATAATTTTTGGTTATAAACTAATTTGGGTTATTTGTTTTTACTAAAAAAAATAATGGAATACATTTTGGCCAAGATTTATGATTAAATATTTGCAAAATTTTATAAGAAAAACACTTTTTTGCTATATAAATGAAAAAGTCCAAAAATTTTGAAAATAAAAATCCCAGCGGTGAATAAATACCACCAAAATAAAGTTTTATCGGTCTCAAAAAAAAAAGAAAATGCTTAAAAATTCATATGGGTACAGTGCTGCATGACCGCGCAATTGTCAACGTGTGATAGCGCTGAAAATTAGGCAGGAAGGGGGTGAAAGTGTCCGGACTTGAAGTGGTTAATAAATGCCCCTCCCCCCGCGTTTCATCAATCACGGGATAATAAATACACCACAATGATTGGGCGGCTACAGAGTAAAGTCAGAATTTAATGTTTTCTTTGTACAGGAGGTCAGAGGAGCTGACGCTCTACGCTCACACTGCACAGCAGAGATCTTCATATCTAGTGTGATGGATTATTAAAATATTGAACACCGGATCTTTAAAAGCGTGAAGACAGGAACACGGATAACGGCGGTAGACAGAATCCCTCCTGGAAGTGTAAACGTCTACCCAACTATTACAAGGTCTTCGGTTGCAAACTCGTACTCGGGAACTTCCAGGTTCAGCGGCGCCGGGCCCTTCCTGATCCGCCCGGAGGCATCGTAATGGGAGCCGTGACACGGGCAGTAATAGCCGCCGAAATCTCCGGCGTTGGCTATGGGGACGCAGCCCAGGTGAGTGCACACTCCGATGAGGATGGCCCACTCGGGTTTCTTCACCCTGTCCAGGTCGTGTTGGGGGTCCCTCAGATCGCTCAGCTGCACGGCGGCCTCCTGCTCGATCTCCTTGGCCGTCCTGTGACGGATGAACAGCGGCTTTCCCCGCCACTTGAAGCACACGTTCTTCCCTTCCGGGATCTCGGACAGCTTCACCTCGATCTTCGACATGGCCAGGACGTCGGCCGAGGCGCTCATGCTGGACACGAACTGGGAGACCACGTTCTTCGCGATGTAGGCCGCGGCCACGGTGGTGATGCCGGTGACCAGGTAAGAGTAGCTCTTCCTGGCCTCGTCGCTGGGCTGCGAGGACTTCCAGCTGTCTGCCACCTCCGGGCGCCGATAGTCCGAGAATTCCGGGACCGTGACATCGCTGTGCAGGAAGCGGATGGAAGACGGACCTGGGGAGGGACAGAGAGGCAGCTAAAACCGGATCTCACAGCCTGGAAGAGACCCCCCCCCCCAACCTGGAAGACTCCATATCAAGGTAGACACCACCCCCCCCAACCTGGAAGAGACCACCCCCCCCAACCTGGAAGACTCCATATCAAGGTAGACACACACCCCCCAACCTGGAAGAGACCACCCCCCCAACCTGGAAGACTCCATATCAAGTTAGACACCACCCCCCCCAACCTGGAAGAGACCACCCCCCCCCAACCTGGAAGACAACATATCAAGGTAGACACACACCCCCCAACCTGGAAGAGACCACCCCCCCAACCTGGAAGACTCCATATCAAGGTAGACACCCCCCCCAACCTGGAAGAGACCCCCCCCCCCCCCCAACTTGGAAGATTCCATATCAAGGTAGACACCCCCCCCAACCTGGAAGAGACCCCTCCCCCCCCCAACTTGGAAGATTCCATATCAAGGTAGACACCCCCCCCAACCTGGAAGAGACCCCCCCCCCCCAACTTGGAAGACTCCATATCAAGGTAGACACCCCCCCCAACCTGGAAGAGACCACCACCCCCCCAACTTGGAAGACTCCATATCAAGGTAGACACCCCCCAACCTGGAAGAGACCACCCCCCCAACCTGGAAGACTCCTTATCAAGGTAGACACCCCGCAACCTGGAAGAGACCACCCTCCCACCAACCTGGAAGCCTCTATATCAATATAGACACCCCCCAGCCTGGAAGACTCCATGTCAAGGTAGACCCCCCCCCCCCCGAGCCTAGAAGACTCCATACCAAGGTAGACAACCCCCCCCCAGCCTGGAAGACTCCATATCAAGGTAGACACCCCCCCCCAGCCTGGAAGACTCCATATCAAGGTAGACACACCCCCCCCCCAGCCTGGAAGACTCCATATCAAGGTAGACACCCCCCCCCAGCCTGGAAGACTCCATATCAATGTAGACACACCCCCCCCCCCAGCCTGGAAGACTCCATATCAAGGTAGACACCCCCCCCAGCCTGGAAGACTCCCTATCAAGGTAGACACCCCCCCCAGCCTGGAAGACTCCCTATCAAGGTAGACAACCCCCCCCCCCCAGCCTGGAAGACTCCCTATCAAGGTAGACAACCCCCCCCCCCCAGCCTGGAAGACTCCCTATCAAGGTAGACAACCCCCCCCCCCCAGCCTGGAAGACTCCCTATCAAGGTAGACAACCCCCCCCCCCCCCCCAGCCTGGAAGACTCCCTATCAAGGTAGACAACCCCCCCCCCCCCCAGCCTGGAAGACTCCCTATCAAGGTAGACAACCCCCCCCCCAGCCTGGAAGACTCCCTATCAAGGTAGACAACCCCCCCCCAGCCTGGAAGACTCCCTATCAAGGTAGACAACCCCCCCCCAGCCTGGAAGACTCCCTATCAAGGTAGACAACCCCCCCCCAGCCTGGAAGACTCCCTATCAAGGTAGACAACCCCCCCAGCCTGGAAGACTCCATATCAAGGTAGACAACCCCCCCAGCCTGGAAGACTTCATATCAAGGTAGACAACCCCCCCAGCCTGGAAGACTTCATATCAAGGTAGACAACCCCCCCAGCCTGGAAGACTTCATATCAAGGTAGACACCCCCCCCCCCCCAGCCTGGAAGGCTCCATATCAAGGTAGACACCCCCCCCCCCCAGCCTGGAAGGCTCCATATCAAGGTAGACACCCCCCCCCCAGCCTGGAAGAGACAACCCCCCCAACCTGGAAGACTCCATATCAAGGTAGACACCCCCCCAGCCTGGAAGAGACCACCCCCCCCCCCAAGCTGGAAGACTTCATGTCAAGGTAGACACCCCCCCCCCCAGCCTGGAAGACTCCATATCAAGGTAGACACCCCCCCAGCCTGGAAGACTCCATATCAAGGTAGACACCCCCCCAGCCTGGAAGAGACCACCCCCCCCCCAAGCTGGAAGACTTCATGTCAAGGTAGACACCCCCCCCCAGCCTGGAAGACTCCATATCAAGGTAGACACCCCCCCCCCAGCCTGGAAGACTCCATATCAAGGTAGACACCCCCCCAAGCTGGAAGACTCCATATCAAGGTAGACACCCCCCAAGCCTGGAAGAGACCCCCCCCCAGAAGTCTCTATCAAGTTAGGCCCCCCTCCTCCAAACCTGGAAGATCCCCTCCCCCCTGGAAGATCCCTTAGCCAAGCCCCCTATGCCCAGCCTGGAAGATCTCCTCCCCGAGGACTGACCGCTGATCCGGGCGGTAGCGGAGATGGGCCCCCCGGCGCACCGCTTCTTGTCAGCCGGTTTCGGGACATCCAGCGGCACCTTCTCCTCGTGCCCGGTCACCCCGGAGGACAGCAACGGCTTGAGCTGACCGGCCACGGCGTAGGAGGAGGCGGAGAGGTACGGGGAGAGCACTCCGGAACGGGCGACCACAGAAAACATGGCGGCGGCCTGGAGTACTCGGGAGTTCGGCGCCGGTCACAGCGACCTTTCACAGGAAGAGGAGGTGACGTACGGCGGCGCGGTGACGTTTATGGAGGTGGAGTGGACAGACGCCGGGCGGGGCCTGGGAAGCTAGAGCGGGGAATCTGCCAGGGAGTGGGCGGGGCTGCAGCGGAGAGCTGGTCACGTGCTGAGCGCGGAGTGTCCTTGTCCCGGGCTGGAGGGCGGCACGCAGCGACCTCAGAGGAGTCCGGAGACTCACTTCCGGGACTGAGCGTCATGTGCGCCCAGCAACTACGCTGATTGGTGGATTGTGGACATGCCGACTGCCTGGCTGCCCTGCTGGTTTGCTGGCTTCGGGAGAATGCAAGTCGCTTACCAGGACAGAGGCTGGGCGAGGCCCTTACTGCAAACCCCTTCAGTGTACATGGCAGCCAGGCAACCAGCATTTCCTGAGCGAGGATACAAAAACACGCAAGCTGCTCTATCCGAAAATACCATCTGCCTGGCTGCCATGCTGATCCCCTGGCTTCACTGATGGGGAACTGCTGAGCACATACCTAGTGCCTGGGGGGGGGGGTCAGTGTGGCAGCCAGGCACTTAGCATTTCTTAAGCAAGAGTTCCGCCAGGGTGTGTCCTCATGATGCCCTTCAATGAAAAGAGAAAAGGACATTGGCCACTCTGAAAATACCATCTGCCTGGCTGCTATGCTGAGCCACCGGCTTCACTGACCTGGAGAGACTCACTAAGGTCTCAGTATGGCGGCCAGGCACTTAGCATTTCCTGAGCAAGAGATCAGCCATGGCAGCAGCTTCTTCAATGAAAGTAGACCGGCCGCTATCACTGACAGTTCTGTGTGAAAATACCATCTTCCTGGCTGTCATGCTGAGCCACTATCTTTAGTACAATTTGAGTCTCTTTTACTGAAGCTAAGGGTGGCAGCCAGGCAACCAGAATTTCCAGAGAGCATGACAAGGGCCTCTCTTCAATGAGAGGAGAAAAACACACAGGCTGCTCTGTCTGAAAATACCATCTGCCTGGCTGTCCTGCTGAGCCAGGAACTACTGAGCACATGCCTAGTGCCTGAGAAAGACTTTTACTCAGGCTCGGGGGGAAGCCAGGCAGCACGCATTTCCAGAGACGGCAAGTTGCGTCTCTTCTATGAAAGGAGACAGTGACTGACAGCTCTGTCTGAAAATACCATTTGCCTGGCTGTCATGCCGATCCACTGCACATTTAGAGTCTCTTTTACTGAGGGTCAGTATGACAGCCAGGCAAATGGTATTTCCTGAGTGAAAGATTAGCCATGGCTGCCCTTCATGACGTCCTTCAATGAAAGGAAACCTATAATGAGACAAATATAAAGGACTGACAGCACTGACTTCTCGACCTGAAAATGCCACTTGCCTGGCAGCTTTTCTTTTTTTTTTCAAGAATGAGCATGCAGCCAGTGAAGTAAAAAATGGCAGCGGAATTCAAGTCTATACTTAAGTAAGCAACACCCCCTTCTACCTCCTATACTGCCCCCCCCCTTCTACCTCCTATACTGCCCCCCCTTCTACCTCCTATATCACTCACCCCCCCTTCTACCTCCTATACCGCCCCCCCCCCTTCTACCTCCTATACCGCCCCCTCTTCTACCTCCTATACCGCCCTCCCTTCTACCTGCTATACCACCCCCCCCTTCTACCTGCTATACCACCCCCCCTCTACCTCCTATACCACCCCCCCTTCTATCTCCTATACCGCCCCCCCTTCTACCTCCTATACCGCCACCCACTTCTACCTCCTATACCGCCCCCCCTTCTACCTCCTATACTACCCCCCTTCTACCTTCTATACCGCCCCCCCTTCTACCTCCTATACCACCCCCCCTTCTATTTCCTATACTACCCCCCCTTCTACCTCTTATACTACCCCCCCTTCTATCTCCTATACTGCCCCCCCTTCTACCTCCTATACTGCCCCCCCTTCTACCTCCTATACTACCCCCCTTCTACCTCCTATACTGCCCCCCCTTCTACCTCCTATACTACCCCCCTTCTACCTCCTATACTATCCCCCCTTCTACCTCCTATACTACCCCCCTTCTACCTCCTATACTATCCCCCCTTCTACCTCCTATACTACCCCCCCTTCTACCTCCTATACTACCCCCCCTTCTACCTCCTATACTGCCCCCCCTTCTACCTCCTATACTATACCGGGTTTGAAAAATAAAACGCAAAATGCATTAAGAAAAAAAATGCAGAAAAACAGGTTTGATGAAAAAAACCTGCAAAATGCATAAAAAAAAAATCAAAAACGGGTTTAAAAAATAAAACGCAAAATGCATAAAAAAAAGAAAAAAACGGGTATGAAAAAAAAACCCCACAAATGCATTAAGTAAAAAAAAATGCTTAACAAATGGGTTTGAAAAAAAAGCCGCAAAATTCATTAAAAAAAAGCATCAAAAACGCGTTTGAAAAATAAAACGCAAAATGCAGTAAGAAAAAAACATAAAAAAACGAGGTTGATAAAAGAAAAAAAACGCAAAATGCATTGGAAAAAAAACCCTATCAAAAACGGGTTTAAAAAAAAAATGCATAAAAAAAAAACGGGTATGAAAAAAACCCCCCACAAAAATGCATTAAGTAAAAAAAAATGCTTAACAAACGTGTTTGAAAACCCCCCCACAAAATTCATTAAAAAAAAGCATCAAAAACAGGTTTGAAAAATAAAACGCAAAATGCATTACGAAAAAAAAACACATAAAAAATGGGTTTGATAAAAGAAAAAAAACGCAAACTGCATTGCAAAAAAAACCCATCAAAAACGGGTTTGAAAAAAAAAAAACGCAAAATGGCCCCGGAAAATGCATCTACCGCAATCTGCATAGATGTAAAGCCATCCTGAATGCGCCAATGGACACAACGCGTGTTAACGTGCGCAGCAATAATGTGCGCGTTCCATCAACGCACAGGAAATGGGCCCTTTGGGATCTGAGAGGACGGGAAATAGCTGACAACCCTTCACTACAATCTCCAGGTGTTCCGTGTGATGGGAAATGTCATCGTCGTTCCAGGGATACAATGTAACTAGAGATGAGCGAATCGAACCAGGCGAACCGGAATTCGAGTTGAATTTCAGGAAATATTCGATTCGCGGCGAAACCGAAATTTTGCCTACTTCGGGTGCGCGAATCGAACATTTCCCGATCAGCCGGCAAAAGTGTCCCTGCAGTGAGCTCCGCTATTTCTGACAGTTCTCTGACAGAAGGAACACATGTTTAGCGGTTGAAACATTGTATCTATTAGTTTCCATTTAGGATACAGATGTTTCAACCACTGTACATGTGAAGAAGCTGTCAGAGAACTGTCAGAAATAGAGGAACTCTGCACATACACTTTTTGCCGGCTTGGAATTATTCTTCTTTTCATCCTACTTCTTCTTCTTCTTCATCTTCATCCTCAGAAGAAGAGGATGAGGATGAAGAAGAAGAAGAAGAAGTAGGATGAATCATCCTTCTCCTTCTTCTCATCCTTCTTCTCATCCTTCTCCTTCTTCTCATCCTCCTTCTCATCCTTCTCCTTCTTCTCATCCTTCTCCTTCTTCTCATCCTTCTCCTTCTCTTTCTTCTCATCCTTCTCCTTCTTCTCATCCTTCTCCTTCTCCTTCTTCTCATCCTTCTTCTCCTCATCCTTCTCCTTCTTCTCATCCTTCTCCTTCTTCTCATCCTTCTCCTTCTCATCCTTCTCCTTCTCCTTCTTCTCATCCTTCTCCTTCTCCTTCTTCTCATCCTTCTCCTTCTCCTTCTTCTCATCCTTCTCCTTCTCCTTCTTCTCATCCTTCTCCTTCTCCTTCTTCTCATCCTTCTCCTTCTCCTTCTCCTTCTTCTCATCCTTCTCCTTCTTCTCATCCTTCTCCTTCTCCTTCTTCTCATCCTTCTCCTTCTTCTCATCCTTCTCCTTCTCCTTCTTCTCATCCTTCTCCTTCTTCTCATCCTTCTCCTTCTCCTTCTCTTTCCTCATCTCCAAGGGCATTTAAATTAAAGGTACAGTGTTCTGCACTAATTTAAAGGCTCTCTGAAGCCTAGAAACCCTTTTTATAAGTCATCTTCGTAGCGAAGAAATTCGCATCGAATCGAATTTCACACTGGAATTCGCCGAATCAGCCGAATCGAATTTTTGAGAAATTCGCTCATCTCTAAATGTAACCTTCTAATGTCACTTCCTGGTCTTCTCTGTTATAGAATCCTTATATATTATATAAAAAAACATAATAATCCGCTATAGAGAACACCCGGGAAACAACGGAAATAGATATATATACACTATACTGTCAAAAGTAGAGATGAGCGAATCGAACTTGGCGAAGTGGAATTCGTTTTGAATATTAGGAAAAATTCGATTCGCGCCGAATCCGAAAATTAGCAAACTTCGGATGCACGAATCGAATTTTCCCCGATCGGCCGATTTCACTGTTCAACAAATTTTTATTTTTTGCCAGTTTTGGAAACAAAAGGATCCATTTCTTAATGAATTTCACATTCTGAGTTCAAATATAACAATGAAATTTGTCAATTGGCTCTAGTTTTTCTGTAAACGGAAAGTTTTCTACTATAGGCGTAATGACTACATAATGCACAATAATTATATAGATGTCTTTCCACAAATATAAAGCAAGTGATATTGACTACATAACAAAGCCTAAATGGCATAATATATTGCATAGGATTACCAAGAAAAATTATAGCCATAAGCTAAGTTGAATCATTTTAATACTTAGGATTCTCACTAGTTTTGTCTTCAGTTTGTGTCGGTTTTGCTTCTCTTGGCTTTTCTCTTGTATTCGAGGAAAGGGCTATCTCTTACAACTGCACGTGACTACACGCTTCAGGTTCTTCCTCACTTGACTCAACCACGAAGGATTCTGGTGCTTTAGGAATTGGTAGCCCCTCTCCATGAGGAACTGGACGTATTGCCGATGGAATATTTGGATAGTGCACAGATAACTTTTTCTTCTTATTTAGCCCTTTTACAATTGGAGGCACCATACAAAAGTAACAATTACTAACATGATCTGTTGGCTCTCTCCAAATCATTGGCACAGCGAAAGGCATAGATGCCTTTTTTCCATTCAACCATTGCTCCAGTGCCGTCCCACAAGAATTGCAGCATATATGTGGTGCCCAGCTCTTGTCCTGGTCTCCTATCTTGCAGCCAAAATACAAGTTGTAGGCTTTCTTAATCATTCCTGTTATCCTCCTTTTTTGTGAGATAAAAGTTATTTCACCGCAGATATAGCAGAAATTATCTGCTTTATTCACACAAGTTCGAGGCATTACTGAGTAGCCTATATAAGCATAAAACGAAATGTAAAGACGCTGTCCAACTACAATCAGCTACAGATACTGCAGCTTTTATGCAGTGAAGTGATGCAATTAAAGGCTAATATTGCATCATCTCAGTATACATGCAATTTTCTATTGGTCACCAGTATCAATTGCGCAATATGCGGCTGAAGTTGCATCATAATTTTGAATGGCTTATGTCATTAGATGGGTGAATATATCATGGAAACTAGAGCCAATCAACATTTTTTAGGGTCATTTTCGTTTTCAGTAAGATTAGCTAATTTTATGCCCAAAACTTTTTACCTGTTGAACAGTGATTTTCATCCCTTCTACAGCCGGCAAAAAGTGTCCCTGCAGAGAGCTCCGCTATTTCTGACAGTTCTCTGACAGTTCCTTCACATTTACAGCGGTTGAAACATTGTATCTATTTGTTTCCATTTAGGATACAGATGTTTTTATTCGGAAACAAATAGATACAATGTTTCAACCGCTGTAAATGTGAAGGAACTGTCAGAGAACTGTCAGAAATAGCGGAGCTCTCTGCAGATACACTTTTTGCTGGACTGGAATTTTTCTTATTTTCATCCTACTTCTTCTTCTTCTTCATCCTCATCCTCTTCTTCTTCTTCCTCACCATCATCCTCTTCTTCTTCTTCTTCTTCTTCATCCTCACCATCATCCTCTTCTTCTTCATCCTCATCCTCTTCTTCATCCTCATCCTCTTCTTCATCCTCATCCTCTTCTTCTTCTTCTTCTTCTTCTTCTTCTTCCTCATCATCCTCATCCTCTTCTTCTTCTTCTTCTTCTTCTTCATCCTCATCCTCTTCTTCTTCTTCTTCATCCTCATCTTCTTCATCCTCATCCTCCTCTTCTTCTTCTTCTTCTTCTTCTTCTTCATCCTCATCCTCTTCTTCTTCTTCTTCTTCCTCATCCTCATCCTCTTCTTCTTCATCCTCATCCTCTTCTTCTTCTTCTTCTTCTTCTTCATCCTTATCCTCTTCTTCTTCATCCTCTTCTTCTTCTTCATCATCATCCTCATCCTCCTCTTCTTCTTCTTCTTCTTCTTCATCCTCTTCTTCTTCTTCCTCATCCTCTTCTTCTTCTTCTTCTTCTTCTTCTTCTTCTTCTTCTTCTTCATCCTCATCCTCTTCTTCTTCTTCTTCTTCATCCTCATCCTCTTCTTCATCCTCATTCTCTTCTTCTTCGTCCTCATCCTCTTCTTCTTCATCCTCATCCTCTTCTTCTTCTTCGTCCTCATCCTCTTCTTCTTCTTCTTCTTCTTCATCATCATCCTCATCCTCCTCTTCTTCTTCTTCATCATCCTCATCCTCCTTTTCTTCTTCTTCTTCCTCACCATCATCCTCTTCTTCTTCTTCTTCATCATCATCCTCATCCTCTTCTTCATCCTCTTCTTCTTCTTCATCCTCATCCTCTTCTTCCTCATCCTCATCCTCTTCTTCTTCTTCTTCTTCTTCTTCTTCTTCTTCTTCTTCTTCATCCTCATCCTCATCCTCATCCTCATCTTCTTCTTCTTCTTCTTCATCCTCATCCTCTTCTTCATCCTCCTCTTCTTCTTCTTCCTCATCCTCTTCTTCTTCATCCTCATCCTCTTCTTCTTCTTCATCCTCATCCTCTTCTTCTTCCTCATCCTCATCCTCTTCTTCTTCTTCATCCTCATCCTCTTATTCTTCATCCTCTTCTTCTTCTTCATCCTCATCCTCTTCTTCTTCTTCTTCTTCATCATCCGCATCCTCTTCTTCTTCTTCTTCTTCTTCCTCATCCTCTTCTTCTTCATCCTCATCCTCTTCTTCATCCTCTTCTTCTTCTTCTTCATCATCCTCATCCTCACCATCATCTTCTTCTTCTTCATCCTCATCCTCTTCTTCTTCTTCTTCTTCATCCTCATCCTCTTCTTCTTCTTCTTCATCCTCATCCTCTTCTTCTTCTTCTTCTTCATCCTCATCCTCTTCTTCTTCTTCTTCCTCATCCTCTTCTTCTTCTTCATCCTCATCCTCTTCCTTTTCTTCTTCTTCTTCTTCTTCATCCTCATCCTCTTCTTCATCCTCATTCTCTTCTTCTTCATCCTCATCCTCTTCTTCTTCATCCTCATCCTCTTCTTCTTCTTCATCCTCATCCTCTTCTTTTTCTTCTTCTTCTTCCTCATCCTCCTCTTCTTCTTCTTCTTCTTCTTCATCATCCTCATCCTCTTCTTCTTCTTCTTCTTCCTCACCATCATCCTCTTCTTCTTCATCCTCATCCTCTTCTTCTTCTTCTTCTTCCTCACCATCATCCTCTTCTTCTTCTTCATCCTCATCCTCTTCTTCATCCTCATCCTCTTCTTCTTCTTCTTCATCCTCATGCCATTGGACTCTTGATAGTCGTCTCCCCACGCTGCTGCTGGGGGGAATTTTAAACCTAGGCCTGTGTATGGCTTTCAATTGAAGCTGCTTCTGCTCCGCCACTCTGCCATTGGACTCTTGATAGTCGTCTCCCCACACTGCTGCTGGGGGGACTTTTTAACATAGGCCTCTGTATGGCCTTCAATTTAAGCTGCTTACGCTCCGCCACTCTGCCATGGGCCCCTGTACCGCCTCCTCATGCTGCTGCCAGGTCCAGAGTGTGTCATGGGTCCCTGTACGGCCTCCCATTGCTGCTGTCTCCATCGCCACACTCTGCCATGTGCCACTTTCAGGTCTCCTCACACTGCTGGTGGGTTCCATTTTGTCATAGGGTGCTGTATGGCCTCCCATTGCTGCTGCCTCCACCGCCACACTGTGGCTCCACACTCTGGTTTTGGCCCCGTGACTGCCCAAATGAGTGAAGTGTGCGGTGATTCTAAGATCGACGGCACTCATCTGCATGTCATACTGACTGACAGTATTATTTCTCTTCCCCAGCAGACTCCAAGGGCATTTAAATTAAAGGTACAGTGTTCAGCACTAATATAAAGGCTCTCTGAAGCCTAGAAACCCTTTTAATAAGTTAAATTCGCAGCGAATAAATTCGCATCGAATCGAATTTATTCCGCAAATTCGGCGAATCAGCCGAATCGAATTTTTGAATAATTCGCTCATCTCTAGTCAAAAGTATTGGCCCCGCCCTTCCAATCGTGATTCAGGTGTTCCAATCCCCTCCCAATCGTGATTCAGGTGTTCCAATCCCCTCCCATTCGTGATTCAGGTGTTCCAATCCCCTCCCAATCATGTGATTCAGGTGTTCCAATCCCCTCCCAATCGTGATTCAGGTGTTCCAATCCCCTCCCAATCGTGATTCCGGTGTTCCAATCCCCTCCCAATCATGTGATTCAGGTGTTCCAATCCCCTCCCAATCGTGATTCAGGTGTTCTAATCCCCTCCCAATCGTGATTCAGGTGTTCTAATCCCCTCCCAATCATGTGATTCAAGTGTTCCAATCCCCTCCCAATCATGTGATTCAGGTGTTCCAATTCCCTCCCAATCATGTGATTCAGGAGTTCTAATCCCCTCTCAATCATGTGATTCAGGTGTTCCAATCCCCTCCCAATCGTGATTCAGGTGTTCCAATCCCCTCCCAATCGTGATTCAGGTGTTCCAATCCCCTCCCAATCGTGATTCAGGTGTTCCAATCCCCTCCCAATTGTGATTCAGGTGTTCCAATCCCCTCCCAATCATGTGATTCAGGTGTTTCAATCCCCTCCATGGACACAGGTGTATACAATCAAGCCCCTAGACATGCAGACTGCTTCTACAAACATTGGTGAAAGAATGGGTCGCTCTCAGGAGCTCAGTGACTCCAAGCGTGGTCCCGTGATAGGTGGCCACCTGGGCAATAAGTCCATCCGTGACATTTCCTGGCTACTAAATATTCCACGCTCAACTGTTAGTGGGATTATAACAAAGTGGAAGCAACTGGGAACAACAGCAAATCAGCCACCAAGTGGTAGGCCACGTCACATGACAGGGCGGGGTCAGCGCATGCTGAAGCGCACAGTGCGCAGAAGTCACCAACTGTCTGCAGAGTCAATAGCTAAAGACCTCCAAACTTCATGTGGCCTTCAGATGAGCCCAACAACAGTGTGTAGAGAGCTTCATGGAATGGGTTTCCATGGCCGAGCAGCTGCATCCAAGCCTTCCATCACCATCACATGACCAAAAGGCTAGAAAGTTGATCGCAAGATCTTTGCCCCTTTGGGTGCTCATGAATATGAAATTTATTCTCCAGGTTCTCTGCTTTAAGAAAATATATGTTTTTGGGGTTTCAGTCCTAAAATGTTTTTTTTTTTTTTTTACATGTGTACAAAAGTTGAGGTGAGGGTTTAACCAAATGAAATGAATTAAAGGGTAAGTTCACGATTTGATAAAATAATGAAAAGCTGAACCAATTTCAAATATCCTAGCCATCCCAAAGACCCCGCTGCACATAGCGGCGGCCCCCTGTGCTGGCCCATGCACCACAATATCCAGCCCCCAGGGGGGGGGGGGTTCCATCATAACGCTCACAATACCAATCATTGGTCAGCGTGACCATGCTGGCCAATGAGAACTACTTTCTTCT
Organism: Staurois parvus; assembly: GCF_062004578.1. Classification (NCBI taxonomy): domain Eukaryota; kingdom Metazoa; phylum Chordata; class Amphibia; order Anura; family Ranidae; genus Staurois; species Staurois parvus. The sequence continues at coordinate 283,597 of NW_028319311.1, read as the reverse complement.
GGGAGAAGAACACTCATTGGTCGGTGCAGGTCACATGACTGTACCGACCAATGAGTGCTTGCCGTTGGAAGCATTCTGATGGATGTTCACTCCGGGACTGTGTATTGGAGAGTATGGAGCGCTACGTTGGCAGCATGAGACATCATGGCTACTATATGCAGTAGGGTCCAGAGCAGGGGCGGACTGACAACTCATGGGGCCCCCGGGCAATAGGGGATCATGGGGCCCGTGTCCTTGCCCAAACTCAAAAAAGCCTATGAAAAAGGTACCAGGGGCATCTCATGGGGCCCCCTACTGACCCGAGTTTCCAAATGGTCAGTCCGCCCCTGGTCCAGAGAGGGGTCCAGGGGTACCCTTTAAATTACCCAAAATATTGCCCCTCCCCCACACCCCCACCTAAGCAGTCCATGACAATTTTACAGCCAAATCAATTTAGCTGAAATCACAGCATTCATTCCTATGTATGTATACAAAATGTAATATATTGGATTGCCAGGATCTGTAGGTTCTCTGTACAGATGATATATAATCGATTTCCCAGGATCCCCCCACACACACACAATTGGAGGTTCCGGAATCCCCATCAGCTGCAAGCACTGACCCCATCCAGTTTCACCTCCTGGGAGTCGCCTCCACAGCTCCATATACTGTATACTGCGTGTGTATATTATTGTTGTTGTTATCACATCCGGTGATAGTACTTTACTGCATCGGAATATGTATCATTGGGATCCCTATAATCCACCTCGATGCACAGAGAGAGAGCCGTGCCTCCATAATGAGACGCACAGCATTGTGGGAAGTGACAACTCTTGCCTGAAATCGCAAATCCTTTCCTGGAAGGGAGGAAGAAAATAATATACTGCTGATGAAAAAAACATCCCCTCCAAGCCGCCACAGATTATATGCTCTGTTCTGCCATCAACCAGAATCCCGGCACAGACACGGCTGGAATAATATCTTCCTGAGCGCTCCGTCACCCGGCCTGTCTATATTTCCTGCCAGAGGCGTCGTCTTCTCCTGGCCCGGGTCATAAAATCCCACGTGAAGATTTCGGATTTATTCCTGTAATGCAGTCAGATTCCATACGCAGTGATAAGTACGTTCTGTTTTTTTTTTTTCTTTTACTTTGTGCTGAAGCCTGGGTTAACCCCCCTGGCGGTATTCCCGAGTGTAGCTCAGGGTAAAGTTTCAGCACCACAAGCGGTAACCCCCCCGAGCTACACTCGGGAATACACTGCAGCGTTGCTGCGGGATCTCACCTGCACTTACCTTGTCCTGCGCTCCCGCGATGTCCCTCCTGCAGTGTCCTCTGTAATGTCCTCCGGCCAATGCCGGCATCTGTCTTCCGGGTTCCATTCCCTGCGACGTCGAGACGTATGGGGGACGGAACTGGCGGGAAATTTAAAAATGACAAAAAGTGACATTCACTCAATACACTAAAAAATAGTATAACATTCCTGTATCAACCCATTTCACATACATTTTGTCCCGAGTGCTTTGTCCTGCGCCCTGCCTGCATTTTTACTGTTCTTTCTGCCTGGAAACTGAGAAACGTCCATGGCGTCCAAAAAGTGTCCCTTTAGGTCAGACGCGGTTTTAGACCGGCCAGAGAACAGCGATAGTAAATCAGAACCACTTGCAGAATTGAGTGATAATAATTTGTGGGGGAAATTCCTCATCAGACATTGAAAACGATTCTGCGACTTTGCTCAGCGATGTGCGAACTTGGCGCTCTATTTCACATTTCAGTGTTTTTGGTTTGATTATATTATTGAATTAAATTTATTATTATTATAGTATTATTTTTATGATTATTTAATAAATTATAATTTATGATTTCGTGTTTCAAATTTTATCATCCCCGGGATGTTTACTAGACTCTTGTTCGGACAGATTTCAGTGAGTTATTCCTAAAAATTACAGGCCTATAATATAAAAACAACATATTTCCGTGCAAAAAAATGTACCGCTTTGAGCACAGAAATATGGACATAATCAGACCACTAGGGAGGCTACAATACCTCACACTAGGACAGGAGATGTTTTTCTCATTCAGGGTTCAGTGGAACCTTAGGGTTCCTCAGGAGGTTGTGAGAATTTTCTTTTTTTTTATTAGGCGATAGACAACAAAAACCGCACCATTTCATGAAGCATAGCATACATCAAGAAGAAGGTACAAAAGTAAAAAAAAACTGTCTTATAAAACAGAATTGTAGAAAACGAAAATTGAAGTACATGAATGAGGTAGGCAGTAAGATCTACTGAACAACTACACAACCAACAAAGATACAATGCCAATACGTCCATGATAACCCGTCATCGAGCGGACTGACCATTTGGAAACTCGGGCACTGCCCGAGGGCTCAGGGTCAGTAGGAGGCCCCATGAGATGCCCCTGGTACCTTTTTCATAGGCTTTTTTAAGTTTGGGCAAGGACACAGGGGCCCCATGATCCCCTATTGCCCGGGGGCCCCATGAGTTGTCAGTCCGCCCCTGCCCGCCATTCTAACAATAAATGCCGAAATGTTTTCCAACCGTCCCATTTCCTGTTGAACAATTGCATCCTATCTAGCAATGTATATTGAATATGTTCCATGAGCATCACCATATCAACCCTCCGCAAAACACAGGACCAAGGCACTGCTGGTGACTTCCCATGAAGAGCAATGGCCCATAGGCTAGAGACACAGATAGTATGAATTAGCCTCATTACGTTCGTTGGGATCCCCGAAATGGAAGCTCCAAATATACAATTTTGCAACTACAATGTCAGCACCTGTGGTAGTGAGCCCTTGTAGATAGTCAACTTGGGGTTCCCCAGGGCGCAGAGTCTAAGCCCCAGCCTGCTTCTGCACCAGAGCCCCTGATGGTGGGGATGGACTTGCAGCAAGCTGGGACCAGGTCACGGCCCCAAGGGACACCCAGCTGAGGATGAGGAGACAGCTCTCGGGCAGAGTACAATGGGAGCAGACAAATGGAAATCCAATAGACTAGCCGAGGTCAGGATAGTCAGAGAATGAAGTCGGGGTCGGTACACAAGTAGTCAAGGCAGGATACAGGAGATAGCAACACACAGGAGCCCAGCCAACTAGGAAGCTGCTCAGGCAAAGTGGCCTAGACTGAGCATGTCTTATATAGGCAGGCAAACAAAGAGGCGGGCCAGGAAGGGAAGGAATTAAAACCCAGAGAACAGCAGCCGATGGCCATAGGTGAGCACAGACAAACATGTGAAAGGGATCAGGAACAGCACTGCAGCAAGGAGGTAAGAATACACAACCAAGAAACTGCAGGCTAACTTGTGACATACAAATTTACTGGAGTATCCGCCAAGGTCGAGGCCACCTCAGAAACTCTACGCCAAATCAAAGAAAGACCAGGGTAAGCCCAAAACATATGCACTAGGGTATCAGCAAGGCCACAACCCCTAAAACAGGGGTGCTACGTTCCTGGAAATATGATATGTAGACTAGAGGGGGTATAATACCAACGGGTTAATACTTTAAAGGCCGTCTCTCGGAGTTGTGAGCATTTTCTTGAGCAATACGTAGTGGAATGACTACCTTCCTGATGGTGCCTGGATAGTTCTAGGGCCAACATCAATGGGTAGAGCCAGTGGGGGACAGTGGAGCGCCTCATATTTTCTCTCACATGAGTAACATCTGGCACATATTATCTTTTAGCTGTCTCCAACAGTGGCATTCTTCATAGTAACCACCAAAGTAAGGAGGTATGTTCCTCCCAATGACCACCAATGCTAGGACGTATTCCTCCTCCCAATACCCAATGCGAAGAGGTATTCTGCTCCATAACCAGCAAAGTAAGGAGCTTTCTTCCTCCCAATGACAACCAATGTAAGGAAGTGTCTTCCTCCCAATGACTAGTAATGTAAGGAAGTTTTCTTCCTCTCATCGACCACCAATATATGGAGGTATTCCATTTCTCAATGACCACTAATGTAAAGAAGTATCTTCCTCCTAATAATCACAAATGTAAGGAGGTATCTTCTTCCCATTGACCCCCAATGTAGAGTGGTAGTCTGTTTCCTAATGGCCACCAATGTAAGGAGCTTTTATTCTTCCCAATAACCACCAAAGTAAGGAGCTTTCTTCCTCCCAATGACCACCAATGTAACATGGTATTCTTCCTCCCAATGACTACCAATGTAAGGAGGTATTCTTTTTCCAAATGACCACCGATATACGGAGGTATTCTTCTTTCTGATAATTACCAATGTAAGGAGGTATTCTTCCTCCCAATGACCACCATTGTAAGGGAATGAAAAGAACTGCATCAGAAAATAGCTACTTACCCAGAGATGGATATTTCACCAAAAGGAAATTCTGATATTCCTCCACACCCTTTATTAAGACCATCTGCCCACCCCAAGTCTTCCCAATCTCACCCAGGATGTCATGCACCATCAACTCAACAGGGAAGACTTTCTGCCTCAAGGAAACCTGACACTGTATATTTCACATAAAGTAACAGACAATCCCAGCTGAGGGTGTTCTTTGCTTGCAACTGCGTCCGCAGAACTTTGCCCAGACGGATTATGGACTCTGGCGGGAACGCAATGTCTCGCTTCTTCCTGTTGCCTCTCTGGAGGTCCCTGGGGTGGGACACTTGGGATAGTTCCATCCCCTACAACTGGGACACTCCTTGGTACTACTTGGATACCTTCAAGTTCATCAGGGAGCAAGGGCTGCAGGGAGTCAAGCCTGACTTGTGGAAGCCAAAGACTATCTACAAGCTCATCCGAGCCAGCGACATTCTGGAGTCGGTTCCAGGTCTGCCTTCAGACACCTGCAAGGTGGTCTGGAGGAATGTTTCTTCCAACATTCTTACCAACAGGCACAAAGACCTGGCATAGATGGCAATCCAAGGGGGGTTGCCTCTCAGGACATTTATGCATGCCAGGAACCTGAGCAGATACAGACACTGCCCCTTCTGCATCATCCACGAGGAAACGTCTTACCACGTTTTCTGGGAGTGCTCATTTGCTCAGGCCCTGTTGGGGGCCCTGGAACCTGAACTCAAGGACTTTGTACCACAGACAGCCATCACTCACTTTGGGGTGTTGAATGGACTGTTCTGTGGAACCTTTTCTCTGGAGGACATTGACGGCGCCTGGCGGGTGCTGTGTTGTTTTAAGGACGCTTTATGGTGCGCCAGAAAGCGCCTCATCCACCAGCGGGAGAGGATGTCCATTGAGGACTGCCGCAGACTGATCCTCAGTCTGCTCAGAGACTATTCCTTGATGGACTTTAAGGAGGAAGAGGACGTCTGAAGATTTCCCCCTTCCCCCTACTCCCCCTTGCGTGTCTTTGTCTTTTCAATAAAGCTTCGGGCCTGTGTTACTTTTCCCCCCCCTTTCCCCTTCCCACACACACCCGATGCCTATTGTTAATCGTAATATCCGGTTCTCATTTTTTTTTTGCATGCACTAGTGTTATTAGGAAACGTAATGTGTATTAGAATGTTACAGTTTTTGGGGTAAGCGGCGTTATGCATGATGTGGCGGTCAGGGGATTCATCCTCTGCACATCACGTCAGGCATCATACCGCTGAGCGAATGTATTTATTTCTGAATGTATTTATTGTATGCTTGGAACTATATTGCCATGTGGTGCGCTGCGTCGCAGTATAGGGTGAGATGTACCCCGATTACACGTATCATGTTGTTTTTGATGCTTCTGTAATAAAAGTATCTTTTCAATCAAAAAAAAAAAAACAGACAATTACACTAACTAGAAAAAGTGTATCCAAATCAATATCCAGGCGAGTCAGGAATGCCTTGTACACCCACTCCGCATAACTCAGGTGATAAAGGAAGGGGGTGCCTATAGCTGTCCCCACCCTTTTATACACACGAAGCAAGCAGTGGCTATAGACTCCATTTCACCAAGACACTTCTCTCTAGGACAATCTTGATCAGCTGCAGGGCAATTCTTCAGATTTCCCCCACACCGTGGAATGTGAGTTAGGCTAGGTCCCTAAATTTCAAAGGGATTCTCTCCAAATTAACTAAGAGCAACCCTTCCTCATTACAGAGCCTGGGCAAACCGTCATGGCCAACGATACACTCAAAGCAGATCCCAAAATCCCCTTCTCTAGGAGCCTCTTGGGGAGAGACCTGATATCCTCCACTTTAACCTGCCACTGCCAAAGTATTTTCAAACATGGGGCAACATAAGTCAGGAGCCTGTCATGTCTGACTCTCAGACTTTTCACTCTCAGACATTTTCTCAGGATCACAGAAATGGCCCAAACCATTGGCCCAGAATGAAACATACCCCTCCATGCCAGTGGAGAAAGAAAGAAAAGAAAACTAGCAGGTTGACTATTGCCAGTCCACCCATCCACCTACAACAGTATGTTACATTTCATTGGATATGATGCAGGCTATTTCCACATAATTGTTGGAAAAAACATCTGTAGACCCTTTAATACTGTAGAGATAGACCGTCAAGGTACATAAAAAGCTGACATATAATAAGATCAGGATAAGGTAGGTTTTGATCAAGTCAACCCCTTTGCTCAAAGAAAGTCTCCATCTCTTGGCATTGGTGCATTGGTATCCACCAACCTGCTTTCCCAATTTAGATGACCGTAGTCACAGGAATGAATTTGATGTCCAACACTTTAATTTCCTGCTGGGGCTCTGGGAAGGCATCAAGGAGTTCAAAGCTTTGATCCTCCACACAGAACCAGAAAACTTCACTCTATCTATGGTTGACTTTAGAGCCGGAATCCTCTATGTACTGCTCTATCACTGAGACCACCTCCTGCATCTCTTCCATCTCAGAGATAATACCAGACACATCAGCGGCAACCACAACCCTTAAAGATGGCTCACCAGTGACGCCCAAAAGCACCCCAGACAGTAGTCCACCCTATATCCTTCGTATGAAGGGGTCAATTGTGAATGCATATAGCAGGAGACTCAAAGGACACCCCTGGTGCACACCCAAGCCAACCTCAAAAGGCTGTCCAATCCATCCATTCACAGGTCAGAATCTCTTAGACTCTCTATATAATGTTTTCAAGCAATCTATAAACCTTAGCCTCTCTGACTGTCATTGAGACTAATAGGGAAAATTCCCAGTTGTCACAGAAGCAGGAATAAAGGGGAAATCTTCTAATGAGGACACTCTTTCCAGGGGCAGCTTTATAAGAGGTTTTTTTCTTACGTTGGAGATATCACTTCTGGCTTCCCATTGCTTCTACAGGGTAAGAAGTGAAGAGAAATCTCCCCAATAGAACAGGGATGGCAAATATATAATTCCCTAGGGTTTTAATTACATCCTACTCTTTCAAAAAATGTTTTGGCTTTAGAAATGTTTTAATTTAATAAAACAAAAATAGCTATCCTATTTTTATGGAGTTTGAGATTTAATTCTCCGAATCCTATATTAAAAAAGATGAAAGCTCAAAGAACAGGATCCAGCCAGTCATTCCGCCCCCCGGGGACGTGTCCCAGCCTGGCAATGCCAGAGATTTCTTGGTTTGGCTACACATATTCCATATACTCAGATTGTTTTATAATCCAGCTGTAAATTTCATTGTCAGGATCGTCTTGTGAGGAGACAGCAATGTCATCCGGAATATACGGCCTCTCCAACTGCACCGAGAATATCTAAAAACTCCATTTTACATAGAAAAAATGAAAGTCATTGAAGGAGACACAATTAAAGAGATTTAACTAACGGATACTGCGGATGTAAAGACGTGTTGTTTCATAGCAATGTTTTCACAAAGGGAACCTGTCATTGTAGTATAGAGAAACTTACATTGAAAGGTGCAAGCTGCGGGCTGTCACACTTGGTTCCCAAAGTAGTGCAGCCACTGACCTGTAATAGCCATGCAGCTAGTAAAGTGGGCACTCCTGACCATGGGCGGACTGACAACTCATGGGGCCCCGGGCAATTGGGGATCATGGGGCCCCTGTGTCCTTGCCCACACTCAAAACACACCCAAAAAAGCCTATAAAAAGGTACCAGGGGCATTTTATGGGGCCCCATACTGAGCCTGGGCCCTCGGGAAGTGCCCGAGTGTTCGAATGGTCAGTCCGCCCCTGCTCCTGACTTATATTTGTTCTTACATATCTCCTGCTATCTCCTTGCTTCTTTTGTCTCTTTATTCTTCCTGTCTCATCTCCTCACCCATCTCCTTTCCTCACTCCTCTTGTTTCCCCTCCTTGTCTTTCCTATCTCCCCTCCTTGCCCTTCCTGTCTTCTCTCCTCACTTCTCTTGAGTCCTTTTCTTTCTTGTCTCCTCTCATTGCCCTTCCTGACTTCTCTCCTCACTTCTCTTGAGTCCTTATCTTTCCTGTCTCTTCTCATTGCCCTTCCTTTCTCTCCTCCCTTCCCTTCCCCTTCCCTTCCCTCCCCTTCCCTTCCCTTCTCATCTCTTCTCCTTGCTGTTCCTGTATTCTCCTCTCCTCTGCCCTCCAGTCTCCTCTCTTCAGTTGTCCTGTTGTCTGTCCTCTTTTTTTACTCTCCTTACCTTCTATTTTTTCCTCAAACCTTTCTGCTACCTCTTCTGATCCCTTTCATCTCCTCCCCTCACTCTCCGTATCTCCTCTCCTCACCTCTCCTGTCTCAAATTCTTGTTCTTCCTGTCTCCTTTCCTCACCCTTTCTGTTTCCTCAACTCTTCGGTGTTGTCTTCTCCCCACCATTTTATTCTCAGTTTTTCAACCCTCTCTTTATTTCTCCTGCCCTAACCCTTTCAGACTCCTCTCCTCACCCCTTCCATCTCCTCCCCTTAACTCTTCGATGTCCTCTTCTCCCCACCCTTTCTGTCTCCTTGTTTTTCAGAGGTCTCCTTTCTTCTTTTCTGTTTCACTCCTCTCCTCTCCCCGTTTTCATCTCACTCCTCTCCCCTTTTCCGTCTCTTCTCTCTCCTCTCCCCTTTTCTGTCTCTCGCCTCTCCTTTTTTCCTCTCCTCTCCTTTTTTATCCTCTCCTTTCTCCTTTTTGTCTCACCCCCCCCCATCTCCTTTTCTCATCCTTCCTATCTCATTGTGTTCTTCCCATCTCCTCTCGTCATCCTGTTTTCCTCTCCTCACCCTTCCTGACTTCTCTCCTCACTTCTCCTGAGTCCTCATCTTTCCTGACTCTTCTCATTGCCCTTCCTTTCTCTCCTCCCTTTCCTTCCCTTTCCCTTCCCTCCCCTTCCCTTCCCTTTTTTCCCCTTCCCTTCTCATCTCTTCTCCTTGCTGTTCCTGTATTCTCCTCTGCCCTCCAGTCTCCTCTCTTCAGTTGTCCTGTTGTCTGTCCTCTTTTTTTTACTCTCCTTACCTTCTATTTTTTCCTCAAACCTTTCTGCTACCTCTTTTGATCCCTTTCACCTCCTCCCCTCACTCTCCGTATCTCCTCTCCTCACCTCTCCTGTCTCAAATTCTTGTTCTTTCTCTCTCCTTTCCTCACCCTTTCTGTTTCCTCACCTCAACTCTTCGGTGTCGTCTTCTCCCCACCATTTTATTCTCAATTTTTCAATCCTCTCTTTATTTCTCCTGCCCTAACCCTTTCAGACTCCTCTCCTCACACCTTCCATCTCCTCCCCTTAACTCTTCGATGTCCTCTTCTCCCCACCCTTTCTGCCTCCTTGTTTTTCAGAGGTCTCCTCTCTTCTTTTCTGTCTCACTCCTCTCCTCTCCCCTTTTTCATCTCACTCCTCTCCCCTTTTCTGTCTCTCTCCTCTCCCCTTTTCTGTCTCTCTCCTCTCCCTTTTTCCTCTCCTCTCCTCTCCTTTTTTATCCTCTCCTTTTTCCTTTTTGTCTCACTCCTCCCCCCTCCTATCTCCTTTTCTCATCCTTCCTATCCCATCGTGTTCTTCCTGTCTCCTCCTTTTCTCCTCTCCTCCTATTCCTTACTCCTCTCCTTTCTTTTCCTCCCCTCTCCTCTCCTCTCCTCCCTTTCTTCACTCTTCTCTCCTCCCTTTATTCACTCTCCTCTCTTACCCCCCCTGTCTCTTCTCCTCAGCCTGTTTTCCTCTCCTCACCTTTCCTGTATTTTCTTCACCCTCCTTTCTGTTTTCCTTACCTCTCTCCTTTCATTTCCTCTCCTCTCCTCCCTTCTTATCCCTAACCATCCTGTCTCCTCTCTTTGTTTCCATCACATCTCTTTGCTTTCTCTTTTCTATCTTCCTACCTACATATCCTCCTTCCTTCCTCTCTTCAGTTTGTCCTCCCTCCCTCTCTTCCCTCTCCTCTCCTATCTCCCTCCCATCCATAAAAATACTGCAATTGATACATTCATAGCAAATATATAAACAACAATTCAGCACAGTTATGTGTAACTATAACAGCAGTTAAGTGGTAAATCAAACTTTACAATAAAAAAAAAGCTTTTCATTTTTCAGATGTGCCGCAAAGTCTATCATTTGGCAACCCATAAAGCAATCTGTGGCCTGCAGCGCTGCGCATTATCAGGCTGGGCAGTCCCGCTACCCTAAGTGAGACACCAGCAAGCAATAAACGTATCCAGGCACAGCAGCCAGACGCTGGATCTCCCTGCTGGAGGCTGCTGGAGGGAATTTCAGTGAAATGCAGCAGCTGTCAGCCGCCTCCCCGCTGCCATTAAAATGATCTGACTGCAGCGACTGGAGGTGCCATCCCACCAAATCACAGAAAGCTAGTTATGGGTCAGACGGTAATAAAGCCACTCCAGCAGTCTTTGTTTTTACTGTTTGTAGAAATCTTAGGTGTGTTTCTGAATTAACCGCATAGGAGCTTTTAAAGCAGAACATAAACTACAGTTTTATATACAATGTGTACTTTGTCCTTTTTTATTTACAGAAAAAAATTATAATAATTAAAAAAAAAAACTATTATATATATATATATATATATTTTAATTATTATAAGTAATATATATATATATATATATATATATATCTATAGCTATCTATATCTAGCTATATATATATATATATATATATATAGAGATTAAAATATATATATATATATATTTTTTAATTATTATAATTTGTATATATATATATATATATATATATACACACACACAATGTGTACTTTGTCCTTTTTTATTTACAGAAAAAAATTATAATAATTAAAAAAAAAACTATTATATATATATTTTTTAATTATTATAAGTAATATATCTATCTATCTATATCTATCTATCTATATATATATATATATATATATAGTGATTAAAATACATATATACATTTTTTTTAATTATTATAATTTATATATATATATATATATATATATATATATATACAGAGAGAGAGAGAGATAAATATATATATATAGATATGTATCAGTAGTATGGGTGGAGTGCACAACGATAATCAATCATAGTGCATAGCAATCAGGCCCTTATGTGCAGCAATCCAATTTTATTTTATTTTATATATATATATATATATATATATATATATATATATATACGTATACACACAGACCGGCCTCTTTATTAGGTGCACCTGTTCAATTGCTTGGTAACACAAATTGCTAATCAAACATTCACATGGATCAGCAACTCAATGCATTTAGGTATGTTGACGTGGTGAAGACGACTTCCTGAAGTTGAAGCCAAGCATCAGAATGGGGAAGAAAGGGAATTTCAGTGTCTTTGAACGTGGTATGGTTGTTGGTTCCAGACGGGCTGGTCTGAATATTTAAAAAGCTGCTGATCTACTGGGATTTTCACACACAACCATCTCTAGGGTTTACAGAGAATGCTTCAAAAAAGAGAAAATATCCAGTGAGTGGCAGTTGTGTGGATGAAAATGCCTTGATGATGTCAGAGGTCAGAGGAGAATGGGCAGACTGGTTTGAGTTGATAGAAAGGCAACAGTAACTCAAATAACCACTTGTTACAACCAAGGTATGCAGAAAACCATCTCTAAATGCACAACACGTTGAACCTTGAAGCAGATGGGCTACAACAGCAGAAGACCACACCGGGTGCCACTCCTGTCAGCTAAGAACAGGAAATGGAGGCTACAATTCGCACAGGCTCACCTGAATTGGACAATAGAAGACTGGAAAAAACATTGCCTGGCCTGATGAGTCTCGACTTCAGCTGCGACATTCAGATGGTAGGGTCAGAATTTGGCATAAATAACATGAAAGCATGGATCCATCCTGCCTTGTATTAACAGTTCAGGCTGGTGGTGGTGGTGTGATGGTATGGGAGATATTTTCATGGCACACTCTGGGCCCCTTGGTACCATTTGGACATTGTTTAAATGCCACGACCTGCCTGAGTATTGCTGCTGATCATGTCCATCCCTTGATGACTCCAGTGTCCCCATCTTCTGATGGCTCCTTCCAGCAGGTTAATGCACCATGTCACAAAGCTCAAATCATCCCCAACTGGTTTATTGAACATGACAATGAGTTCACTGTACTCCAATGGCTTCCAAAGTCACCAGATCTCAATTCAATAGATGGTGGAACGGGAGATTCCCATCATGGATGTGCAGCCGACAAATCTGCAGCAACTGCATGGTGCTATCATGTCAATATGGACCAAAATCTCTGAGGAATGTTTCCAACACCTTGCTGAATCTATGCCACAAAGAATGAACGCAGTTCTGAAGGCAAAAGAGGGTCCAACCCGGTACTAGCAAGGTGGGCCTAATAAAGTGACCGGTGACTGTGTAGCACACTTCTAGGTAAGTGCTACGTTAGGTAAATTTAGTTACCAGCTCACTGTAATTAGTTGAGCTGCATGTGATTATTTTGGTCAGTTCTGTGTTTCACTGGCTGCAGGGTTGGCTGCCCCCCCTGTCTCTCTGGGGAGTTCTGGAAGATAGTGGGCTGGGATAGTCAAGTCAGCAGTGAAATATTTATACAGCCATGGCCAGTAAATTTTTTCCACAGTCTATTGGTGGCCACCATGTGGAGTGTTCAATAATGTTTCTCATATAGAACTGTGGAGTTATTGTTTTCTCTGACTCCATCCAGGTTTTATCCTGTGTTGAGCTCTGATACAGGGGAGTGGTGTTGCTCCCGAAACACTTTGGATGTTTTCTATGACTTTTTCATTTAAAAATTAAAATGACCTTGGACACTTTGGTTCAGTTTTGGTCTGGTGCTACTTTATGTTGTTCTGTGGGTTGAGATACCATCTGGTGACCATCAAGGGAAGCCTTGTTGTGTAGGATCCACCTCAACTGATCTATTGAGCTTGTTTGAAGTTTTCCTTCATCTGACTATATATTTAGGTGTAAACATTTCTAGGAAATTTGAGTATGTTGTTTTAAAGCCTTGGTAAATTCACAGTCTCTCCTGGTGACCACCATGTGGAAAGTTCAATACCGGTTCTTATATAGATTTGTGGAGTTATTGTTTTCTCTGAGTCCATCCAAGTTTTATCCTGTGTTGAGCGCTGGAAAAGGGGAGTGGTGTTGCTCCTGAAATGCATTTGATGTTTTTATGACTTTTTGATTTAAAAATTAAAATTGCCTTGAACGCTTTCATCCAATTTTGGTCTGGAGCTCCTTTCTCTTGTTCTATGGATTGAGATACCATTGGGTGTCCATCGAGAGAAGCCTTGCTGTGTGGGATCCACCTCACCAGCGCTATTGAGCTTGTAGGAAGGTTTTTCTTCATCTGACTATACATGCACATCTAAACGTTCCCAACGCCTTTCGGTATGTTGTTCTGAAGCATTGGTAAAGTCACAGTCTCTACTGGTGGCCACCATGTGGAGAGTTGAACAGTGTTTCTCAGATAGATCTGTGAAGTTATTGTTTTCTTTGACTCCATCCAAGTTTTATCCTGTGTTGAGCGCTGAAAAAGGGGAGTGGTGTTGCTCCCGAAACACTATTGATGTTTTTCTATGACTTTCCTATTTAAAAAGGAAAATGACCTTGGACTCTTTGATCCAGTTTTGGTCTGAAGCTCCTTTCTGATGTTCTATGGTAAAATTTCTGTTGTTCATTGGTAAAGTCAAAGTCTCTACTGATGACCACCATGTGGAGAGTTGAACAATGTTTCCCAGATAGATCTGTGAAGTTATTATTTTCTCTGGCTCCATCCAAGTTTTATCCTGTGTTGAGCGCTGAAAAAGGGGAGTGGTGTTGCTCCCGAAACACAATTGATGTTTTTCTATGACTTTCCTATTTAAAAATGAAAATGACCTTGGACTCATTGATCCAGTTTTGGTCTGGAGCTCCTTTCTGTTGTTCTATGGGTTGAAATACCATTGGGTGCCCATTAAGCGAAGTCTAGTGTAGGATCCACCTCACCAGAGCTATTGAGCTTGTTTGAAGTTTTCCTTTGTCTGACTACACATGCAAGTCTAAAAATTCCCTGTGCCTTTGAGTATGCTTTTCTGAAGCAATACAGTCTTGACAGAAAGTCTAACCCCTCGGCAATCCAGCAACTTTTTTTGACTCTTCATGGACTTTAGATAAACTTGGAAAAGGCAAATATTTAAGAGAAAAGTATTCATGTGTTATTTTGTTCTTTTCCCAGTGAGATAAAACATTGCAGAATTAATTAAAGAGAGTGCAACGTGAAGGAAGATGCTAATAATTAATTGTTTGAATTTCAGGTCTGCTAATCGGGATCCATTACCAATAGCTATCGCTCGTGTCCGTCTGATGAAGATGTCATACAACTTAGAAGATGTACTGCCTGATAAGACGGCTCTTTTTAATTACTTGGGGTGATTAATTAGTCACTTAAATAATGTTGATATACAGCTTTTGTCCCCTTTTATTTTATAATTCTCAGCCGCTTGTGATGTCCAATTTAAGCTAAGATTATGGATGGTTGCCGGTATTTATAGTAAAGTTGGGCCTCCGTTATAATTCTTTCTCGCTGTGAAAAGGTCATATTGCTGTAGACTGGAATATTAGAATCATGGGGCACAAAGATGCATGGGATGGAATAAGAATTGCGACAGCTATTCACTTTATAAACTTTTCAAAACTCAGTATTTTTTATTTTTGGGCAGTTGCTCCATTTTCTTTATAGAGTATGGTTTGTGCTATATAATTTAAAGCAGAACTTTAACCCCTTGACGCCGGGCGTACGCAAATATGCGGCCTGCTCGGCGTCTAGGCCTTGACAACGAGTGGCCGCATACTTGTGTGCAATTCGAAAATACATATGTGCTGAAAGCGCGTTCCCTGGTCGCTCCCAGCACATATGTCCATGACTCATGGAAAGGTCCCGATCTCCCCTTTCGATCGGGACCTTTTCCGATCATGTGACTGCGAATCATGGCAGTCACATGACCCTAAAACCCCGCCCACCTCCCAGATTCTGAAAGTCTTAAAGCGCCGGGAAGTGCTGGCGCTAAAAGGTTAACCAAAAATAACAGGATACAAATGAAAAGATCATTGAAAGATAAAATAATGAATAATGAAGTTTTACTGAAATATTTCCATTCAGTCCAGAGATTTTATGGGCCCCATGGATGATTTTAAGGCTCGGTTCACACTGCTGCGTCCCCAAATTCCAGGGCAAATTTGCATTGTGATTTGCATGCATCTTCAATGCGATTTATTTATTTATTTCAGGTACTTATATAGCACCGTCAATTTACGCAGCGCTTTACATATATATTGTACATTCACATCAGTCCCTAACCCTCAAGGGGCGTACAATCTAAGGTCCCTAACTCACATTCATACATACTAGGGACAATTTAGACAGGATCCAATTAACCTACCGGCACATCTTTGGAGTGTGGGAGGAAACCTGAATACCCAGAGGAAACCCACACAGGCAGAACATGCAAACTCCAGACAGGTGACACCATGGTTGGGATTTGAACCAATGACACTAGTGCTGCCAGGCAGGAGTGCTAACCACTTAGCCACTGTGACTTTGATGTTTCTGACTTTGGCAAATCATAACAATACAGGGTGCAACACACATTATTGAACTTACAAAGCCCTCTGAAGTAACAGCCAAATTTGCAAAGAAAAAGAAACGACTTCCATGTGACTTTTGTGATTTTAACATTGCCGTCTATGGCACTCATGTCGCAAGGAAGATGCAGTGGAAGTAGTGCAGGGAATGTTGAGTCGCAGAAATTAAGATGGCGCCCATTGGAATGAATGTGTTTTGACTTTCTGTGTCACATGTCGCAGCAAGTCCCATGAGAAGTCGTAGCATGGTGAACCAGGGCTAAAAAAAAACTTGAACCCAAAATAAGAAGATAAAAACAAATAGATCATTAACCCCTTGGCGCCGGCGCCTCCCGGCCCTTTAAGGGTTTCAGAAGCAGGTAGGCGGGGTGGTGTTTAGAGTCATGTGACCGCCATGACATGATGTCACAGCGGTCACATGATCGGGAAAGGTCCAGATTGAAAGAGGAGATCGGGACCTTTCCGTGAGTACCAGACGCATGCTGGGAGCACGCAGGGCGCGCGCTCTCAGCACATATGTCTTTTTTTAATAGAACACAAATGTGCGGCCGCTCAGCGTCTAGGCCCAGATGCCAGGAGGCCGCACATTTGCGTTTGGCCAGCTCCAAGATGTTAAAAGATGAGAAAAACAGCTATTCTGCAATATTTCCCTTTAGTCCAGAGATTTCATTGGGCCCCATGGATGGTTTAAAGCAGATTCTTAACCAAAAAACGGAATAACTCAATAAAAAAACAAAATAATAAATCAAGCCTTTGTTGCAATATTCTCCAATCCATAGATTTTCCCCTGTAGTACTTTTTGTTGTCACTAGATGCCCTCAGTTTGATGGGCAACATCCTTCAAACAACTTCCTTTGAGCACCAGGTTGTCCCCAGCCTGTGACTGGACAGTCAAAGGAGAAGCAGCACACTGATGAGCTCAACTTTATGTCACTGGTGTGTTCAGCCCTACAATGCACTGCACCCTGACAATGCATTGTGATTGGCCAAAGCCATGCACCTGATCGCAGGTTATGTGCAATGCTTTGGACAATCACACTGCATGATGTCAAAAGGTAGCAGGGGTGGCCCTGCCCCCTTGCAATGTCATCACAACATTTAAGAACTGTCATCCCAGCACAGTTGTCAGTTGGCCGGGAGCCAGCACCGAGAGCGGAGCCTTTTTTTTTTTTTCAGGTCGGCGGTGGCGACGGACATTGTGATTGACGTTGGATCTACTTCGGGAAACATTTTATTATTTTTGTTTGTAATAAAGGACCACCAAGCCTATGATAATGTCACCAGTTAGCCTGCAGTTTCTTGTTTGTGTTCTTACCTCCTTGCTGCAGTGCTGTTCCTGATCCCTTTCACATGTGTGTTTGTCTCTGCTCACCTATGGGCGTTGTCTGCTGTTCTCTGGGTTTTATTTCCTTCCCATCCATCACTTTATGGCTCACCTCCTTGTTTCTCAACCTATATAAGACCTGCTCAGTCTGGGCCACTTTGCCTGAGCAACTTCCTAGTTGTCGGAGCTCCTGTGTGTTGCTATTGCCTGTATCTTGCAATGACTACTCGTGTACTGACCCCGGTTCCTCTGACTGTGCTTGATTTCCGCCCGTCCTGACCCTGGCTAGTCTATCAGATTTTTGTTTGTCAACTTCCATTGTACCGTGCTCCTGAGAGCGGTCTCCTCATCCTCAGCTGGGTGTACCCAGGGGCCACAACCTGGTCCCAGCTTGCTGCAAGTCCATCCCCACCATCAGGGGCTCTGGTGAAGAAGCAGGGTGGGGCTTAGACTCCGTGCCCTGGGGAACCCCAAGTTGATTATCCACAAGGGCTCATTACCACAGGTGCTGACAGACAATGCTTACTCCCACTGATGCCAAGACATTTTCTACTCCCACTATCCACAGTCCGCCCCAACCCCCCCAAAGTTTGAAGGGCAGTAAACTGGCCCTTTGCTTAGAAAATTTGAGGACCCCTGCTTTAGTAGAAGATATTTGGGGCCAGGAGGCAGGGAACCTTGTCACATGACGTAATTAGAGTATTCAGTCTGAAGCTGCTTGTCTTACAGTTAGAACAACCCAAAATACAGTGTGCAAGGATAAGAGTTGAAAGACGGAAAGCCGGCCCAAGAGAACTATCTGGCAGATCCACAGTTGCACAAAAAAGGCCTTCCCAAAATGTACTTCACCAGATACCATCAGAGGATGTATATCACCAGCCCGGTGTCCTTGTATAAAATCGTCCCGAACACAACCCTTCCCATCTGTCTAGCAGAACAGCTACATCCACCAAGTGTTGGCTGTGACAGCGATCGGCCCGGAACTCCCATCTGTCTCCGCATGGTGCTGTGATCCTTAATCACATGTGCTGCTCAGGTGCAGACAATTAACCTTGTGGCTATCTTTTGACAGTCAGACATAACAGCCCTCTTGCTGAGTGCAAGACATCAATCTGGACCTTGGCATCTACTCTTTAACCCTTCACTGGAGCACCAGTGGATTGTTATTATATTACAAATTGGTTTACAACTCTCAGAGTGTGGCAAAGCAGAGTTCAGTTATCCATCAATATATATTCAATGGAGAACTCTGGCAAAAAAAAACGCTTTCTGCATGAGCTTATTAAAGGAAATTTCCACCTTTGAACGTTGTTCTACAAAGCTCTCACATGTTCCAAAGAAAATTTTATTGAAAGATTCTCTTCACTTTTAACATTTTTTTTTACGTCTTTTCTCATGTATCACTGCGTTTACTAGATTCTATTTCTAAGAGTTAAAGAATAAAGTTAAAAATATATCTAAACCCAAGAGCAAAAATCTAATACATTGCAGCTTGCCAGTACTTAGATGTGCTGGCTGCATTAGTAAATTATTTATGTATTGCAGGCTTTAATATAGCACCAACAAGTTACTTACTGGGGATTGACATCTGTCCTTGCCTTCAAGAGCCTACAATCTAAGGTCCCTACTAGGGTTGGACTATGGATCGTTCCAAACCCAGAAGGAAGCTGTCCATGATGTCTCGTGGCATCATTGACCTCATTGAGATATGGCCAAACTGTGACCTCATTGAGATATGGCCAAATTGTGACCTCGTTGAGATATGGCCAAATTGTGACCTCGTTGAGATATGGCCAAATTGTGACCTCGTTGAAATATGGCCAAATTGTGATCTCGTTGAGATATGGAAAAATTGTGACCTCGTTGAGATATGGCCAAATTGTGACCTCTTTGAGATATGGCCAAATTGTGACCTCGTTGAGATATGGCCAAATTGTGACCTCGTTGAGATATGGCCAAATTGTGACCTCGTTGAGATATGGCCAAATTGTGACCTCGTTGAGATATGGAAAAATTGTGACCTCGTTGAGATATGGCCAAATTGTGACCTCATTGAGATATGGAAAAATTGTGACCTCATTCAGATATGGCCAAATTGTGACCTCATTCAGATATGGCCAAATTGTGACTTTGTTGAGATATGGCCAAATTGTGACCTCGTTGAGATATGGCCAAATTGTGACCTCGTTGAGATATGGCCAAATTGTGACCTCATTGAGATATGGCCAAATTGTGACCTCGTTGAGATATGGCCAAATTGTGACCTCATGGACATATGGCCAAATTGTGACCTCGTTGAGATATGGCCAAATTGTGACTGAAAGGAATTGGCTCCTCTCGTTCCTTCCTGTAGCTACCGACTCCCGTCAGTCCCCTGGCTCTGACCAATGTCTGTCCACAGGCCCGGAGTTCCCTTTGAGATACAGGAAATTGCACACAGACACAAGGTGATATCTCAGAAGGAACTGAATTTATTCTTCCGTGTTCAAACTTATATATGAAACTTAAAACAATACATGGAAATATAAGAACCAATCAATTGACAGGTATGCATTGACCAATCAGAATATTATATACGTCAGTAATGCCCAATCATTTAGCATTTATGTTAATTATTATTATATGCGTCAAGCATTAATATAGAAAGTAGACAACTTCCCTTTTAGCGCTGGCTATAGTTTATTAATACTCTTGCAACAGGAAAAAAGCCCACCGCAGACTTTCAGTCTTATGCTAGGTAGAGGAAAAAAGGAAGTTACATCTGAAAGAAAAAGAGGAACCTCAGACTCTTATCGAAAGTAAGAAACAGTCTTAAAACACAAATTCATCTTTAAGTACTGACATAAATCTCAAAATGGATTCTTATCTTAAAATGGCAGATCTCAGGTCAAGAGACAAAATGGCGGTATGGTAATGCTCAAAGGCTAATTCCTTCAAACCCCCTCTTAGGTCACGCACGTGACCTTACACCTTTTTTACAGGTTGGTACCTGGGGCCCTTAGTAGGTCCTTTATCAAGACACTGATTCCACATGGTTCTAGTAATGGTGGCGTCAATAAGTTTCTGCATTAAACCTCGGATGCAGGGGATACAACAGCAACCACACAGAGTTAATACTGCAGCAGCCATTACTATAGAAATCAGCATAGTTTTCATCAGAGTTCCCCATCTACCAAACCAATTTTCAAAAAAACCAGCTAGTGGATTTTCTACTCCTGAGTTTTCAGCCAATTCTTCAGACAACATTTGGAGGCCTTGAAGGGCTCTAGTAATGCTTCCATCAGGAGCGGTGTTATTGGGGATAAAAGTACAGCAGTAGGAACCAAACATTTTACATACTCCTCCTTTCTCAGCTAATAACATATCAAGAGCAATGCGGTTTTGCCAAGCAGTAAGGGATGTTGCATCAAGTTGGGCAGAGACCCCCTTTAGAGCATCTCTAGTATAGTTAACAAACCTTTGTTGATTATAATAAATGTAATTAATCCAATCCACATTTTTGTTAGGCTGTACCCATATAGCAATAGAGGCAAACCATGCAGCAATCTGGTCCTGAGCTTTAAACTCATCAGGGACTCCTCTTGGTACACCTATAGCATCTATGTAAACTCTATTATCAAAGGAACCACGGGGTGCATTTCTTTTATACCTTCTAGATCTGGATTTTTCCAAGATGGGCAAGCTTCTTATCCCATCTTCTACTTTGATCATAAAGAAAGGCATGAGAAGATGGGTCAGAGCGCAGCTTCCCTTCCATCTGCTGGGGAGTCTGGCTCTGAGTCTCATATCTCCACACAGCCACCACACATCCGACAGTTGCTGCCGGTGGTCCTGAAACCATTCCTTCCGGTAGCCTTCTGCGGAGGTGCGGATGGTCTTAACACAGTAATTAGGTGGGAATGTACCTAAATCTTTACCCTTAGCATCATCATGTTCAAAGCAGGTAAAATTTCCTGGTACCGGTTTAGAGGCCAAAGGTAAATTTCGTAATCCGGTAACAGGGAACTTCTTAACAAAATCAGAACATTCCTTCTCAGTGATGTTATCTTTATACATTCTAATTAGGCAGGACATATTAGTTTCTTCTTCTAACAAAGGAACTGTGGCAAGTAGGGGGCGGGGATTGGCACATGAAACACAGTCTCCCTGTCCCTTACTTTTAGTGGTCCATCTCACCCATTCAATCCATTCATTTTTGTCAGAGTAACCAGTTTCAATGCTTAATCTGTCTTCTGATTGCATCACTACTCCTGTCACCTCATTATCCAGTCGATTCCTAACTTTGGGGAATGAATTGTCTATGGTATTGACATGGACTCTTGGGGAGGGTTTTACCTGTAATATGAGGTTGGCCCAGGGGTCTGTTCCTGACACAGTTATTCCCAACCTATATTCCCCACTATCTCTGACCTGTGGGTTCCTTATTGTGAAAATGATATTCCCTTGGCCTTTTGCTATAGAGATTCTTTGATAGGTGCCTATGTCCTCTAGGGGAATTCTAGCTGATTGGGTCTCCCATTTATGAGGGTCTGTTGTCCACCATATATTCTCCCAGTAACCACAGGGCTTATTCCTCCCACACATGTACACATTATAAGGTCCAATATCATAAGTAACTTTAGTCGGGTCAAACACCTGGTTTTTAGTCAGAGTAAACACTATGGTCTGATTTACATCCTCAGTAGTCAAGACTGGTGTTTCCTGTAACCCCCATCCCTTATCTTGTACAAAGGACATTCTTCTCATCCTTCTCTTAGTGCGGGTTAGACTTCGTTTCTTTCTGACACTAGAATGTTGTGTACTATGGTTTTGTGTGTGCACTGGTTCTGCATTATCTGGGTCACTAGCTTGGATGGAGGTATTACATATACTCTTAATCACTCCATAATCATCTGGGTGATAAATACAGTTAGTTATTGTCCATACTGGGAGGAACACAGTCAGGGCTGCTAGTATGAGGAAGCAAAATGTCTGCCCAGAGTTCTGTGAGAGCATCAGAAAGGTCATCTTCTTCAAAGACTTTTACACCGGCTTCACTTCCTTTTTCTTCTTCTGTATCTGTGTCTTTGCCTTTGTCTTGCTTCTTAGGGGCTTGGTTCACCCTTTTTACACGGCTGGCATGGATCCAGGCCTTGGAATCCTCAGTCAGGACAGCGGTCCTGGTGACAGCGATCACAGAAGTGGGGGGCCCAAAGGGATACTCTTGCTTCCGATTCCTATGGAGGGCTTGTATCACCACACGGTCCCCGACTTGGAAAGAGTGAGTTGGTTCCTGTGAAGAAAGAGGAAAAGTGCGAGCAACATTTCTTTCAACCTTGTCCAAAGTTTCAATAAGTTTTCTCACATATTCCTCCTGAATCAATTCCAAATCCCCTCTTTCTACCATGAGTGGCTGTCTGGCCCAGGGAGTGGGAAAGGGCCTACCCATTAGAACTTCAAAGGGGGAGTAACCTGTCTTTTTAGAAGGAGTCATCCTTACCTCTGCCAAAACTGCAGGCAATACTTTCTTCCAGTTTGCAAAGGTACCTCCAGTAGCTTTCCTAATTTTATCCTTGAGGGTCCTATTCATCCTTTCCACTATACCTGAGCTCTGAGGGTGGTAAGGAATGTGAAACTTCCACTCAATTTTGAGTGTTTTCACCAAATCCTGACATACCTTGGCCACAAATGCTGGACCGTTGTCAGAATTAATCTGGAGTGGACATCCCCACCTGGGAATAATTTCCCGTGTAAGGATCCTCACTACAGTTTGGGCATCTTCTTTTGTGGTTACAAAGCTTTCTACCCAGCGGCTAAACATGTCCACAATTACCAAAAGATATTCTTGTCTTTTTCCTTCCATTGGCATGTGTGTAAAGTCTACCTGTAGGTGAGTAAAAGGTGTTGATGGGTATGTCAGGTGTTCATGTCTTGCCTTGTGAGGATTGTTTGGGTTATTCCTTATGCATGTAATGCATCTAGACACATATGATTTTACCAAAGAGGGAAGGCCAGGAATGAAAAAATCATTATCCAGCAGTTCACATGTAACCTGCCATCCCCTGTGACCTACTCCATGATACTGTGAGATGAACAGAGGTGCACTGGCCTTTGGAATGCATGGTCTCCCCTCTGTGACACAAAGTCCAGTTTGTGGACTCTTTGTCACACCAGCTGCATTCCACTGCTTAATATCTTCTGAGGTAGCATATGTCTGTAAATCCTGCAATGTTTGATCCAACAGTGGCATTTCAGGGGTGAGCATTGGCATCTGGATCATGGCAGGCTGGGTAAGGGCCGCCTCTTTTGCTACTTTGTCAGCTAAAGCATTTCCCTTTGCAATATCAGTTTGTTCATTTGTGTGTGCCCTACAGTGTAGGATGGCAAGGGATCTTGGCAGTTGTATGGCTTTGAGTAAAGCCTTCACCAGAGATGAATGTGAGATGGATTTTCCATCTGCTGCAATAAATCCTCTCTTTTCCCAAATTATTCCAAAATCGTGGCACACGCCAAACGCATATCTGGAATCTGTGTAAATATTTACATCCTGTCCCTCAAAAAGCTGACATGCTCTTGTAAGGGCTATCAGCTCAGCGGCCTGAGCTGACTGGTATGGGATGGGTTTTGCTTCAAGTACTTTATCTGGCAACTGCACCACCGCATATCCTGCATGGTAAACAGTGTCAGTGGGTCTCGAGCAAGAGCCATCTACAAAAACATTCTGTGCCTCTGGAAGAGCCACAGAAGACATATCCTGTCTTGGGGAGGTGTCCTGATGAATCAATTCCAGGCAATCATGCTGTGGAACAACTTCATCCTGCTCTCCCTTTAAGCCTAATAAGGCATTTAAAATTGGAGCTGGACCTGAAGTGGGAGAGGTATATTTTATTCTCAACTTAGGGTTTGACAACAGTATAACCTCATATCCACTAAGTCTCTGGGCTGACATGTGTTGGGTATGTATATTCTTGAGTAGAATAGACACATTGTGGGTGGTATGAAAGGTGGTCTCATGTCCCAGAGTGAGTGACGTAGCCATTTGGACCACCATAGCGCTTGATGCTAGTGCTCTGAGACACGCAGGCATGCCTTGGACCTGTACTGGAACCATTTTTGAGAAAAAAGCAACAGGGCGGAGTTTTCCTCCATGCTCCTGGGCCAGGACCCCTGCCATAGTTTTACAATTTTCCCTAGCATACAGATGAAACATTTGATTATATGCGGGCAGACCAAGACCAGGGGCTATTACCATAGCATTTTTCAGATACACAAAAGCATTGCACATATCATCTGACCATTTCACAAGATCTGACATTTCTGAACCTGTGGCTTGTCTCAAAATGTTGTCATAGTAGGAACAGTCAGGTATCCATTGGCGGCAGTAACCAATCATACCAAGAAAGGTGAGCATGTCTTTCTTGGTCAATGGGCAGGGCAGACCCATAAGAGCCGCAGCTCTTTTGTGGCTGACTTTCCTTTCACCTTTTGTGAGAACAAAACCAAGGTATTCAACAGTTTTCTGACACCATTGTAGCTTTTTCTTAGACACTTTATGACCACATTCACATAACCAGTTCATGAGATCTACACTATCCCCTTGGCTGGCTGCCCGATTAACACTACAGAGAAGCAAATCATCTGCGTATTGAACCAAAACTGAACCATGGCAAGGAGTCCATGGCTTTAAGGTAGCCTGGAGGACAACAGAGTAGACCACAGGCGAATCTACATACCCTTGCGGTAATTTACACCAAGTAAGGGTCTTTCTCCTGTAATGAAACGCAAAAATTGGGCGTGTCTCCTTGGCAACAGGGATTGAAAAAAATGCATTTGTCAGATCAATCACTGTGAAAAACTCAGCAGCAGCTGGGATGGAGGAAATGAGTGTTGGTACATCAGGCACTATTGGGGCAATGGGAATCACAAGATCATTAATGGCCCTCAGGTCCTGCACAAATCTGTAAGAGCTGTCCGGCTTCTTAACTGGATTTATTGGGCTGTTGTATGGTGAAATCACCTCTTCAAGGACTCCTTCCTTGAGAAAGTGTTCCACCATGGGCGCTATTCCTTCCTCCTTTTCTTTTGACAAAGGGTATTGTTTGTGAAACACAGGTTGAGCCCATGGCTTCAGTGTGGCCTTATATGGAGTGCAGGAAATGAATCCCACATCCAAGGCACTTTTTGCCCAAACTTTGTCATTAATTGTTCCAGCAGGAAATGAGGGGTCTTCTTTAGTAATCATTGTCATGGCAGGGATGATTGGCATTTTGGCAGAATGAGCCACTATACCACCTCTCCTTGTGGATTTCAAGTTGATGTTCAACTCTCCCATGAGGTCTCTCCCTAACAAATTAACTGGACAATTGGGTATTATTCTAAATGAGTGATCTAGCAGAGTGATTCCCTGTATGGGGTCAAAAATTGGAAGAGGCGGTGTTTTATAAGTTTTGGTCAGTATCCCATTTATTCCCATAGAAGGTTCAGCATTCATTACCTCTCCCTTATAATAATCCTCACTCAGACTCGAACGAGTCGCGCCTGAGTCCAACAAGAATGGGGTTAATTTGCCCTGTATATGCAAGGATACAAGGGGTTGTTCCTTATAAGAGTGAGAGACAAGCGGGAATGCTGGGATACCACCTTCTGGGCACCTTCATTTATTTTGTGATTGTGTCTGCCAAGAGATAGGAAACCTCACATTCTGCTGTGGGAGGTCCCTTTGTGGTTGGCCTGGGGAGGGGCTATGCTGGACGTGGTCCTGAGTTTCATATGGACATTGATTTCTCCAATGATCCTCAGCCCCACAGTTAAAACAACCCGTGTCCCGTCCCCTATTATTCCTCCCTCTTCCCCTAGACCGGCCTCTGCCTCGGTTATTGAAACCCCCCCTTCTCTTGTACGGTGGGTTTGTGTGGGGAAAGGGATCTTCCTGAAAATGAGTGGCCACCGCCTTGGGTATCTCTAGACATCCGGCAGCATCTTTCTCAGTCAATTTCAATTGAAATTGTTCTCTGGTACAAGTGGGCCATTCAGAAATCATCTGTTTTACAGTTAACATGACACTGGGTTTTAGATTGGACAGGAAAGTCTGAATCAGTAGACTATGCATGGTGTCTTGCAATGTCAGTCCTGCCTCTTGTGTCCATGTCTCATTAAACCTTTTCCAAAAATCTAACACAGTTTCTCCTGACTTTTGCTTGCAGGCTACTGCGGTAGGGAGGGAGGATCTAGATTGGAAAGCTCGTTCCATTTCTTCTGAGACCTCTCTCCACATATTGTCCCTACCATCTTCTGTGTTTAATTTATAATTTGTGGCAGTAATGTTGCCTGCTTCTAGGATGGATATGGTCCCAACATTACCCCAATTCCAAGGGGAAGTTTGTCCCAATATTCCATCGAGGATAAGGCGCATATCCTCTTGTGTGTAGTTTCTACCTTTACATGCTTTCTTCAAATAGCTCACAGTAGCCGTTGAAGAAACAGTGGGTCTTGGACAATGTTTGACAATCCTATTTATGTCTTCTATCTCAATGGGTTTCTTTAATAGATTGTCTCCTATTGTCATGAAGGGCATCTGTTGTGTATTGGAATCAATACCATATTGGGTATTGTGGCGTGTGTGTGATGGACTTAGCATGTCCACTATACCTAGACTATTAGCTGCTCTGAACAGCAGAGAGCCTGAACTAGCGGATTCATCAACAAGTGAGTCATCTGCTTCAGTAGTTGAAGAAACAGCTATTCCCCCTGTCGCTCCCTGTGTGGTAGGACTTTGAACCACACCCTGGGAGGGCGCGGGAGTTTGAACTGTACTAGGCTGTGTGGTAGAAATGTGAACAGCACTAGGTATTTGAGGGGTCTGTGGAAGTGTTGGTGCTGGTGGTGCTGGAGGTGCAGTGGGGTGTTGGACTGCATAATGTCCGGCTAAAAAATCAATATCTTCTTCAGTAAGAGATGGATAAAGTTTTGTGGGCTGTGGGACAGGTGGGACATATGGGGGAGGGAATGGCATGAGAGGGTGTGTGGGTCTGTCTATTTCTGACTCTAATGCATGTATTTTAGTGGCATCTACATTTCTAGCTTTGGCTTTATTTTGTTTCCCAGTTTGTCTATGAAACCAGAGAGGGGCAAATTCTAACCAATTTTGTCCACCTTTGGTCATGTATTTCTGATCCCACACAGGATCTCCCTTATACCATGGGAAAGCCTGTTTATCCCCCAGACAGAGACCCCTAATCATATCCATATGAAAAATATCATTACTCCCATCACGGGGGAACGGGTCAACACTTCCCATGAATTCACTCCAGTCTGCTAATTTATCCACCCAGGGGTTAACTAGATAGTAATCTGTCCCACAGATACGGGCTACATAATCTTTACATGTCTCACCAACGTTTGGGGGAGGGAGTTTATCCTTACTTTGACCACTTCCCATTTTTACACTTACAAAGGTCTGTGTTACAAATCTGTCCTATAGGCTGTCCCAAAAAACAGGGGTCAACTTCCAAATGACAATTTACTTTATAAAAATGTCTGGACTTAAGATATTTATTGGGTCTTTCTCTAGTGGTTGACCAAAAGTGGAGATTATAACCTGGATATACAATACTTCTAATAATATCCTGACTCTGACTAACTCCCACTTTTCTAACAATAAGCCTACAACACAATTTGAACAAGACATTTACATAGGCACCCAACTCCGTGTCACCATGCTATCACCTTCTCTAGGTCATCAGCCAATAAGGCCTAGCTAAAGGGGTGGTGCGTCTTACAACGGAAGTTGACAATACCTTCAGTGACCTCTGGCCCATACACTTACCAACTGGGCACTTGTGTCACACAAACAAATTATCTTATACTTCTATGCGATAGGAAGAAAAGCAAAGAGTTGCAGGACAGAATTGATCAGCCCCTGACTTTTCCTGGTTTCTTCTCAGAGAAACTCTTTTCAGCCCCTTCTCATAAGAGACTGTGCAGTTCCCAAAACTGCTCCTGGTCTTTTCCAAAAGACCTTGTGCTTCCCACAGCACTTTGCGCCTGGCCACTGGCGTCTTAAGACGCGAAGCCCGGTGCTACCTAAGGGCATGAGATTTTAATCAGAGCCCTTCCGGCAAGACAGACTAATTGACAGAATGACAAAAAATCTTACCTACCGAAAAGGATGATTATCTCATCCCGGACGAGCCCCCAATTGAAAGGAATTGGCTCCTCTCGTTCCTTCCTGTAGCTACCGACTCCCGTCAGTCCCCTGGCTCTGACCAATGTCTGTCCACAGGCCCGGAGTTCCCTTTGAGATACAGGAAATTGCACACAGACACAAGGTGATATCTCAGAAGGAACTGAATTTATTCTTCCGTGTTCAAACTTATATATGAAACTTAAAACAATACATGGAAATATAAGAACCAATCAATTGACAGGTATGCATTGACCAATCAGAATATTATATACGTCAGTAATGCCCAATCATTTAGCATTTATGTTAATTATTATTATATGCGTCAAGCATTAATATAGAAAGTAGACAACTTCCCTTTTAGCGCTGGCTATAGTTTATTAATACTCTTGCAACAGGAAAAAAGCCCACCGCAGACTTTCAGTCTTATGCTAGGTAGAGGAAAAAAGGAAGTTACATCTGAAAGAAAAAGAGGAACCTCAGACTCTTATCGAAAGTAAGAAACAGTCTTAAAACACAAATTCATCTTTAAGTACTGACATAAATCTCAAAATGGATTCTTATCTTAAAATGGCAGATCTCAGGTCAAGAGACAAAATGGCGGTATGGTAATGCTGAAAGGCTAATTCCTTCAGTGACCTCGTTGAGATATGGCCAAATTGTGACCTCATTGAGATAAGGAAAAATTGTGACCTCATTGACATATGGAAAAATTGTGACCTCGATGATATATGGCCAAATTGTGACTTCATTGAGATATGGCCAATTGTGACCTCATTGAGATATGGCCAAATGGTCAAATTAGGTTAATGGCATTGAGCAAACATAGCCATGTAGCCAAGACCACCAGGAGACTAGCATTTTAAAACATGATTAGAGAGACACGATGAAGCATAGTAGGGCTGCCTTCTTCCAGGTGTGCAGCATATATTTATAGCCCCCTCCACCCCCACATTTTTGGTGCCAACACCAGCCTGCTTTCCTCATTGATCAATACTCTTCTGTCTTTTGAGTTAAAGTGATATTATTACAGGATTATGATTCTTTTGGCTGATGATGTGCATCCATAGACCTGGAAAGCCATGCCCTTGCTCTCTCTCTTTTTCCATTAGTTTGACTGACGGCATCAGGATCCTATTGCCCCAATTGCCACAATCTTCTGCCCAGAAGATTAGGGTGTTTTGCTTTGTGCTTTTTAGGGTTCTTTGTGGCAAAAACAACGAAGCGTGAAAATCTCTGTAGTAAATGAATGTGTTTTACTAAAGTTAAAGTTGATCCAGGGAATATCCGATTACCTCTCGGGGGATCAGGAAGGAATTTTTTTCCCAGCAGGAGCAAATTGGATCGAGCTTTGCTGGGGTTTTTTGCCTTCCTCTGGATCAGCTGTGGGTTTAGGATTGTAACTTTTTTTTCTATGGTTGAACTGGATGGACTTTTGTCCTTTTTTCAGCCAGACTAACTATGTAACTAAACAAAAATGCTGCACATTAAGTTGTAAGGCATACAATTCAAGACATACAAAGTTTTACAAAATATGCCTACAGCATGCACAAGCTATCTATTCTTCAAAGCAAATAAACATGTACAATGTATGTGATAGGCATACACTAAACAGTTACTTAACTTGGTTCTCCCTGCTGATGGAGTCTTTTTACTGCTCCTTCCTTTTCAAAGTCCTCCAAAAAACTAGTGCTGCTCGCTTGTCTTGAGCATGTGGCTGTGTTCAACTCCTGTTCCCTCCCCATACTTCCTTTAGCATCACCGGGCCTGAGCTCATGAACCAGTCCAACAAGTTAATTAGCAATGAATAGGGGAAGGCTAGATTCTACTTACAGTTGTGTCCAAAATTATTCAACCCCCACTGAAATTGAGTGTTTTGGCCAGTTTGACATTGCTTTTGATCATTCAGTCATCTTGCTTACATTTACATTAAAGAGGCACTTGTAGGTCAGACAAATATAACATAACAGTTATAATGAAATAACCACAAATGTCTTTTCTGTGCTCACAGCATTATCAGTTTTATTCAACCCCCAAGTGACATTCAATCTTAGTACTTAGTACAGCATCCTTTTACAGTTATAACAGCTTTTAAACGTGAAGCATAGCTTGACACAAGTGTCTTGCAGCGATCTACGGGTATCTTCGCCCATTCTTCATGGGCAAAGGCCTCCAGTTCAGTCACATTCTTAGGCTTGCGCACTGCAACTGCTTTCTTTAAGTCCCACCAGAGGTTCTCAATCGGATTTAAGTCTGGTGACTGCGATGGCCACTCCAAAATGTTCCAGCCTTTCCTCTGCAACCATGCTCTAGTGGACTTGGAGGTATGCTTGGGATCATTGTCCTGTTGAAAGGTCCAACGTCTCCCAAGCCTCAGGTGTGTGACGGACTGCATCACGTTTCCATCCAATATCTCCTGGTACTGAAGAGAATTCATGGTACCTTGCACACGCTGAAGCTTCCCTGTACCTGCAGAAGCAAAACAGCCCCAAAGCATGATTGACCCTCCACCATGCTTCACAGTAGGCAAGGTGTTCTTTTCATCATAGGCCTTGTTCTTCCTCCTCCAAACATAGCGTTGATCCATGGGCCCAAACAGTTCTAATTTTGTTTCATCAGTCCACAGAACACTATCCCACAACTTTTGTGGTTTGTCCACATGGCTTTTGGCATACTGCAGTCGACTCTTCTTATTCTTTGGAGACAGCAAGGGGGTACGCCTGGGAGTTCTGGCACGGAGGCCTTCATTACGCAGTGTGCGTCTTATTGTCTGGGCTGAAACTTCTGTACCCACATCTGACAAATCTTTTCTCAGTTCCTCAGCAGTCACACGGGGACTTCTCTCCACTCTACGCTTCAGGTAGCGCACAGCAGTCGAAGTCAGCATCTTCTTTCTGCCACGACCAGGTAGCGTTTCAACAGTGCCCTTTGCCTTGAATTTGCGAATGATGCTTCCTAAGGTGTCTCTTGGTATGTTTAACATCTTTGCAATCTTCTTATAGCCATTGCCCTTCCTGTGAAGAGAAATCACCTCTTCTCTTGTCTTCCTGGACCATTCTCTTGCCTTCACCATGTTTGTAACCACACCAGTAAATGTCTAGAAGGAGCTGAGTATCACAGTCATTTTAAAGCTGCCTAATTGGTGCTTATTATGCTTGATTGCTGCTCGGTGACATCCACAGGTGTTTTCAATACCTGATGGAAAGCACCTGTATGAACCTCTGTTCTTCAGAGTGGTAGTCTTTAAGGGGTTGAATAATTGTGGCAATGAAGAAACCACATAAGAACCATTTACTACTGTATTACATAAACAATTGATGTCATTTTAGTTGCATTTGGGTAGTTACAACGTCCTTGTAGGATTTGATTCTGAATACAATTCCAAATGTACACTATAGTCCCTAAACCCCTTTACAGCATTGGGGGTTGAATAATTTTGGACACAACTGTATATTTATGCTGTAAAATCACTAAAACAGCCATAGAAACACATAGAGAAGAGGTGCGGATCATTCTGGACCTGCCAATGGTGACAAATTACCGAAGGTAAGTGTTGGGGGATAGAGGGAATACAAAAGGTACTGGTGCTTTTTTACCTTAATGCAGAGAATGCATTAAGGTAAAAATTGTTTAGCATTTAGTAACACTTTATTGTCCACCAAGCTATGCAATGCTATTGAAGGAATATGGGGTAAGGGTGCTTAGCCCCACCAGGACATGTCTAATGTCTCCTGTGGGAAAACTTGCGTGCTGAAAATGTATAATTTACTTATAGAATCCCAACTGACAATGTACATTCCTTAAAAAGGATCACAACTAAAGCACACAGTTGCACTGATGATGCTATATTGTGACTATGCTGCCTTCACCATGCTACCATGCTCACTGCTCATTTATTTGCTGAAGTGTGGCTTTACATTTATATAGACCCTCAGAAGTCCCAGCCTATTAAGATCTACCACCTGTATGTAACGGATCAATACGTTTGTCCGTTTGTTCACTGAGTCACCCCTTCTCGTTGTCCATCAAAGCGAGGACACACGTCACCCGGCTTTGCCCAGCAATTTACGAGTATTGAGGTTTGTCTGGGGGCATTTATGACACACACCGCCAATGATTAGTGTCTCTGTCTCCTGCAGATGACGGCTGGTAATGAATTTTCTTTATAAGACTTCACATTATGATATGGGGAAAGGATCATCTGAGGCTACATCCCAAAGGCCACTAATCCGCACAGCTACAAGTCTTTATAGAATGCATAATGCCTCCGACCAAGCTGGGAGATACCCTTTAAGTTGAGCTTTAGTCACTTTATTCCTTTTTAGGTTTATAATTTAAATAAATAAATCAATAAAATTAATTTAATACATTAACCTTTCTGAAATTAACAATAATACCAGTTACACTACGTATAATAATGTTGCAGCTGAACTTCAACTAAAGGCATAGAGAAAATATACTATATGGCCAACACTTTGTGAACACCTGACCATCACACCCACCTATATGGCCAACACTTTGTGAACACCTGACCATCACACCCACCTATATGGCCAACACTTTGTGAACACCTGACCATCACACCCACCTATATGGCCAACACTTTGTGAACACCTATTACACCCACCCATATGGCCAACACTTTGTGGACATCTGACCATCACACCCACTTATATGGCCAACATTTTGTGGACATCTGACCATCACACCCACCTATATGGCCAACACTTTGTGGACATTTGACCATCATACCCATCTATATAGCCAACACTTTGTGGACATCTGACCATCACACCCACCTATATGGCCAACATTTTGTGGACATCTGACCATCACACCCACCTGTATGGCCAACACTTTGTGGACATCTGACCATCACAACCACCTATATGGCCAACACTTTGTGGACATCTGACCATCACACCCACCTGTATGGCCAACACTTTGTGAACACCTGACCATCACACCCACCTTTATGGCCAACACTTTGGACATCTGACCATCACACCCACCTATATGGCCAACACTTTGTGGACTTCTGACCATTACACTGCCCTATACATAAGATTATATGGACATTTACCTATATTGCCAGCAATTTGTGGACACCTGGCTATTACACCTACCTAAATGGCCAACAATTTGTGAACAACTGGCCATCACAACCGCCATATACCAAAGAGTATGTGGACACTTACCTATATTGCCCACAATTTGTGGACACCTGACCATTACACCTACCAATATTGCTAAGAGTATGTGGACACCTGACCATCATACCTACCTATATAGCCAACAAATATCTATATGGCCAATGATTTGTATACACCTGACCAGCAAACCTGCTATATGGCCAACAATTTCTGACACTTGACCGTCACACTTATATGACCAACAATTTGTGTATTCCTGACCATCACACATGCTATATTGACAACAATTTGTGGACAACTGACCATTACACCTACCTATATGGTAAAGAGCAGGGGCGGACTGACCATTTGGAAACTCGGGCAATGCCCGAGGGCCCGGGGTCAGTAGGGGGCCCCATGAGATGCCCCTGGTACCTTTTTCATAGGCTTTTTTGAGTTTGGGCAAGGACACAGGGGCCCCATGATCCCCTATTGCCCGGGGGCCCCTTGAGTTATCAGTCCGCCCCTGGTAAAGAGTATGTGGACACCTGACCATAATACCTACTTATAAGACCAACAATTTGTCTACACCTGACCATTACACCTACCTACAGTATATGGCCAGCAGCTTGACTATCACAACTGCCATTTGCCTACAATTTGTGGACACCCCACCATCACAACCGCCAGATACCAAAGAGTACGTGGACACTTACCTATATTGCTAACAATTTGTGGACACCTGACCATTGCACCTACCTATATGGCCAAGAGTATGTGGACACCTGTCCCTATATGGCCAACAATTATGAACATCTGACTGTCACAAATATCTATGTGGCCAACAATTTGTGGACACCTGACCATCACACCTGCTATATGGCCAACAATTTCTGACACCTGACCGTCACACTTACTTATATGACCAACAATTTGTGTATTCCTGACCGTCACACATGCTATATTGACAACAATTTGTGAATAACTGACCATTACACCTACTTATATGGTCAAGAGTATGTGGACACCTGACCATAATACCTACTTATAAGACCAACAATTTGTCAACACCTGACCATCACACCTACCTACAGTATATGGCCAATGGCTTGATTATCACAACTGCCATTTGCCAACCATTTGTGGACACCTGACCATCATACCTACCTGTGTGGCTAACAACTTGTGGATACCTGACCATCACAACTGCCATATACCAAAGAGTATGTGGACACTTACCCATATTGCCAACAATTTGTGGACACCTGACCATTATACCTACCTAAATGGCCAACAATTTGTGAACAACTGACCATCACACCTACATATTAGACCAACAATTTGTGCACTCTGGACCATTACACCTCCTGTATGGCCAACAATGTGTGGACAACTGACTATTACAGCTGCTATATGGCAAAGAGTATGTGAACACCTGACCATAAAAACGACCTAAATGGCCAACAATTTGTGGACACCTGACCATCACACCTGCTATATGGCCAACAATTTCTGACACCTGACCGTGACACTTACTTATATTATCAACAATTTGTGTATTCCTGACTATCACACATGCTATATTGACAACAATTTCTGGACAACTGACCATTTCACCTGCCTATATGGTCAAGAGTATGTGGACACCTGACCATCATACCTACAATTTGTCAACACCTAACCTTCACACCTACCTACAGTATATGACCAACAGCTTGACTATCACAACTAACATTTGCCAACAATTTGTGGACACCTGACCATCACACCTTCTATATGGCTAAAAGTATGTGGACACCTAACCAGCACACCTATCTACAGTATATGGCCAACATTTTGTATACACCTGACCATTACACCTACCTAAATGGCCAACAATTTGTGGATACCTGACCATTACACCTACCTAAATGGCCAATGATTTGTGGACACCTGACCATTACACCTACCTAACTGGCCAACAATTTGTGGACACCTGACCATTACACCTACCTAAATGGCCAACAATTTGTGGACACCTGACCATTACACCTACCTAAATGGCCAACAATTTGTGGACACCTGATCATCACACCTTCCATATGGCTAAAAGTATGTAGACACTTAATCAGCACCCCTACCTATATGGCCAACATTTTGTATACACCTGGCCATCACACCTACCTATATTCGGGCAAACATAGGTTCAGACCAAACCCAGACTCAAACTCAAGTTCATCCTTCTATTTAATTGCTCATTACAATTAATTGCTTATTACATGCATGGCAGATAGGTGAAGACAGTTGCGAGGACGACATCAGGGACGGACTGACAACTCATGGGGCCCCCGGGCAATAGGGGATTATGGGGCCCCTGTGTCCTTGCCCAAACTCAAAAAAGCTTATGAAAAAGGTACCAGGGGCATCTCATGGGACTCCCTACTGACCCAGGCCCTCGGGCAGTACCCGAGTTTCCAAATGGTCAGTCCGCCCCTGGACAACACACACCATCAGGCAGAGTTTAGATATGTATCAGGAGGCCGACTTGAAATCCCATTGGCAAAAAAAAAAAAAAAATGCAGCCCTAGAAATTCACAGTCTCGTTTTAATGGGGCAATATTCAAGGATTCTGATCAAACTTAGAACTGATGACACAGAATCATATAAACTATCAAATGCTGATTTAATGCCCAATAGGACTTAACTTGTCTAATTTTATCCAAAGCGTGGATGTAATCATTTAATTCCCATCACTCTTACAGGGCAAGGTCTGTGAACTGTTTAATTAAAGTGTCTAAATTTCATTTTCCAGCTCCGGTTATTAAGAAACCATTAAAAAAAAAAAAACTACAAAAAAAAAAATATTATTTTGTTTCCTAGCTTACGCAATAATTTCCACACTACAATTTAAGTCAGATTTTTACAAGTTTAAAGGCCATTAGGAGCATGTTAGATTGTTAGATTAACATTTTTTATTGAATTATCACTAAAACACCACGGACAGATGATATTTTTACAACCTAACCATATTTAACATGATGAGATTGGAGGAGAGAAGCGAGCAAATTGCCGTTTTACTCATCTCCATTCCGGCCGCAATAAATTGACAGAAGTCTATAAATTCTTAATAACATCCCATCATAATATAAAAAAAATACAAATAAAACCATTTTATGCTCCGACATGGATTTTCAGGACATCTCTTTCCCATAATTACAGGCAATTGGTCAGTATTAAAAAAAATAAATAAAAAATCAGGAAGATTGTAAAATATGTGTCCGTGGTTCGGTCTGAGATTGTCTCGGAAACTGAGGGACAGGTGGCGAATCTTCGGCCAACTCTGTACACCCCCAGAATTTGTTATGAGAATGTACAGATAGGACAGGTTGAGGTGGATGTGATTGGTCCCTTTTCACTCCCTACCAAAAAAAAAATATGAATGTGAAAAAAAGAGAGTGCAGCGCTAAATGTGCAAAAAAAAAGTAACCTCATAAATGATGAATACTTACACGATAATGCCAAAAGTGTTGGCCCCGCCCTCCAAATCATGTGATTCAGGTGTTGCAATCACCTCCATGGCCACAGGTGATGGGCCCTTTGGGATCTGAGAGGACGGGAAATTACTGACAACCCTTCACTACAATCTCCAGGTGTTCAGTGTGATGGGAAATGTGATCGTTGTATACACTATATTGTCAAAAGTGTTGGCCCCGCCCTCCCAATCATGTGATTCAGGTGTTCCAATCCCCTCCATGGACACAGGTGTATACAATCAAGCCCCTAGGCATGCAGACTGCTTCTACAAACATTGGTGAAAGAATGGGTCGCTCTCAGGAGCTCAGTGACTCCAAGCGTGGTCCCGTGATAGGTGGCCACCTGGGCAATAAGCCCATCCGTGACATTTCCTGGCTACTAAATATTCCACGGTCAACTGTTAGTGGGATTATAACAAAGTGGAAGCAACTGGGAACAACAGCCACTCAGCCACCAAGTGGTAGGCCACGTCACATGACAGGGCGGGGTCAGCGCATGCTGAAGCGCGCAGTGCGCAGAAGTCGCCAACTGTCTGCAGAGTCAATAGCTAAAGACCTCCAAACTTGGTGTGGCCTTCAGATGAGCCCAACAACAGTGCGTAGAGAGCTTCATGGAATGGGTTTCCATGGCCGAGCAGCTGCATCCAAGCCTTACATCACCAAGTGCAATGCAAAGTGTCAGATGCCGTGGTGTAAAGCACGTCGCCACTGGACTCTAGAGCATGGATACGTGTTCTCTGGAGTGACCAATCACGCTTCTCTTTCTGGCAATCTGATGGACGGGTCTGAGTTTGGCGGTGGCCAGGAGAACGGTACTTGCCTGACTGCATTGTGCCAAGTGTAGAGTTTGGTGGAGGGGGGATTATGGTGTGGGGTTGTTTTTCAGGGGTTGGGCTTGGCCCCCTAGTTCCAGTGAAAGGGAACTCTTAAGGCAACATTTTGGGCAATTTCATGTTTCCAACTTTGTGGGAAGAGTTTGGGGATGGTCCCTTCCTGTTCTAACATGACTGCCCACCAGTGCACAAAGCAAGGTCCATAAAGACATGGAGGAGCCAGTTTGGGGTGGAGGAACTTGACTGGCCTGCACAGAGTCCTGACCTCAACCCCATAGAACACCTTTGGGATGAATTAGAGCGGAGACTGTGAGCCAGGCCTCCTCCCCCGACATCAGTGACTGACCTGACAAATGTGCTTCTGGAAGAATGGTCCAACCTTCCCATAGACACCCTCCTAAACCTTGTGGACGGCCTTCCCAGAAGAGTTGAAGCTGTTATAGCTGCAAAGGGCGGGGCCAACTCAATATTGAACCCTACGGGCTAAGACTGGGAGGCCATTAAAGTTCATGTGTGTGGAAAGGGCGGGGCCAACTCAATATTGAACCCTACGGACTAAGACTGGGATGCCAGTCAAGCAATACAAGACTCTCATATGTGGTGTTCCTATGGCTTGCTGTAGGTCAGACATCGATTCCTGTCCAATTGCGATCCACATGCGTGATGACGTCACAAGTTCCATCTGACGCATTTTGCCAAAAGTAACATATGGGGGACGAGGTGTAAATGATGCAATAATCAAAATATGGAACAGCAAGTTAAAATGCAAGTCCTCCACAAAGTTCCTTTCAAGTAAATGTTACAGCGGAAACTCAAAAAGTCTTTGTGCTGAGCAAAAATCAATATTCCCCCCCAAAAAAAGGGGGCAAAATTGTGCAGTGATTACAAAACTCCTTTCAATCGAGTAACTATTTTGATACAAACATAATTTAACCAAAACGCATTGCAGAATCGTTCTTGACGCAGACGTTTTATATTTCTATACGAATAACCATTACATTGTTTGGCGGTGGCAAAAAAATTTTAAATATTAAAAAAAAAAGATCAAGAAACCTCAATGCATAAAATAGATGCTGCAAATCAACACCGTGGTAATAAAAAAAAAATATATAATTTTTAAATCTCAGTGCATAAAAAATTCTCCATGGCCCCAGTGCGATAAAATGATAATCCGGTGGCGGCGATAGATAGTAAGATTGCAAACTCACCAGAAGCACAATCTTAATGCACATTAATCATATAAATCAGACAGAGGTTCTCCTCTCTAATGGGGTACAGCCTGGTGCAGAAATCACCTCCTCTGTCTGTCTGTGCGCTTATGATGTCAATCAGAGGTCCCTTTGGGGGTGTGCTGTATTAGGGTCTGGTCACAGATAGATTCCCTCCTCTGGACTGGAAAACCCACCTGGGGTCCTAGGGGGTTTAAGTGCTCGTTGTAGAGCAAAAGATATCGATACCCATAGTGTAGTATTCCAAGATTTATTGGGAAGTTATCCAACTTCATAAAAGTATAAAATTATAAACACACATGTGGAAATTGCAAAGTCTTCAGGTACAAAATGACATGCAGCCTAAGAACTGCTTAATACACTGACCAGCTCTGAAAGAAAGATGGCCGCCGGACCTCCGTGATCCGGCGGCGTGATGTCATGGCGTATCAAGGCTCCTCCTTAACGCATTTCGTATCAACACCCCTTTTGAGACCGTATTCTGATACGAAACGAGTTAAGGAGGAGCCTTGCTACGCCGTAACGTCACGCCGCCGGATTGAATATACTGCATGTCTTTAAAAATACATTTAATCTACATTTTTGGAATGCATTTACAAATATATGTAAAACATATAGGTTAAAATTATTTTTTTATATGTTAAAAAAAATCAGAAGAATATATTAAAAAAATATATATTTTTTTAAAAATATTTGTCATATATTTTGTAATATATAAATAATGCATTTCAACATGCAGTGTATATATATATAATATAAATATATATATATAGTCATTTTAACATATATTTTTACATATATTTTTGTAAAAGCATTCCAACATGTAAATTACATTTATTTTTAAAGACATACAGTATATTTGAAAATTTATTTTTTTAAATATTTTTCATATATTTTGTAATCTAAAAAATGCATTTCACAGCATGCAGTGTATATATATATATATATATATATATATATATATATATAAATTTATTTTATTTTTTTTGAGTCATTTTAACATATATTTTTACATATATTTGCGCATGCATTCCAAAATGTAGATTAAATATATTTTTAATGACATACAGTATGAAAAATATTTTTAAAAAATACAATACAAATATACTGTATGTCTTTAAAAATACAAATCTACATTTTTGGAATGCATACAAAATGGAAAAATATATACAGTATATTTTAAAATATTTTTCAAATATTTTTCATATGTGTATATATATATATATATATATATATACATATATATATATATATATATATATATATGTATATAAATATATTGAATACAGCCAAAATTGTAGCATTTCAAATATACTGTATGTCAATATATTTGGGAAGAATATTTTTAAAATATATTTCAAATATATTTTTCTTCCACGTGGGCATGGCCGCATTTACCAATCACTGCTTGCTTCCATTATGAGGCTACACAGTTGAGTCAAGTTGTAGGTTCAGTTATGGCAACCGGCAGGGTCAGTGGGAAATGGGCATGGGACAACCAAGTGTAGTGGATTCCTGGGGGGTAGGCCGGGTTTTCTGAGATAGTCCACCTTTCCATTTTTTATGAAATGGTGAACTTCCCCTTTAGGCTCTCCTCAATGTTTGACATTGACCCAACCATTGACTAACCCACCTAACCTACTGTATGGTGAGGGATGACAATGGAACTCTGATGGAGAAAAAGATCTCCTAATCCCAGAAATAATCAAAATTCATAACAGGTATATCGATAATGTTGATGAAGAAAAAGAAAATGTTCGTAGCCACATCTCACCATGTTCATGTTCCACACATTCCGCTGTAAACGGAATATAAAAGCTGATGGTACTTTTCAGAGGAACGTGTAGGTCGAGGTAGGATGAAGGTGCCGTCAAACGTCCTCATTTCATTTCCTACAAACGATATACTTGGCGGCCCAAAACAATTTTGTTTTCCTTTTTTTTAATTGACGGATTTATTTCTTGCTGCAAAGAAAAAAAGATTTTCGATGGCTGCTTCTAGCCAATGAGAAGCCCTCACAGATGGCACCTTTCCAAAGACGTGGATCATGGCCAGTCTCTGATGCGGATGGAAAATGCCAGCCAAGCGTCTTGGAAGCCAGCAGAGCTCTCAGAGTCCGGGGTCACCGCTATCTACCGCGATAATCCCAAAATGATGGACGACCTTTTACCGCCATCGCAGTCATTTCACGAGCCCTTCGTAAATCTCTTCATAGAGTGTGCCTACTGGGCTCGCAAAATCTAATAATATAGACATTCAATACCGGAGAAGTTCAGGCGTAGATTTGCAGCAATCAGCCCTTCATGCATCTATCTGCGAGGGAACCAAAAGTATTCGAGGACGATCGGCATAACGGGGAATCCCTCACCAACCAGTTATTCGAGGCAAGCGATGCGCCTCAATGAAATGGAAGCCCCGTTCCGTTTTCATAGCTCACCAGCCTATATTTCCTGGCACGCTGAAGGTATTGGCTCTCGTCTTCATTCCCACATGGAAGAAAAATATATTTTAAATGTACTTTAAAAATATTCTTCCCAAATATATTAACAAATATTTGAAATACTACAATTGTGGCCGTATTCAATATATAGATATATATGTGTGTGTATATGTATATATATACTGTATATATATATATATATATATATATACATACACTGCATGTTGAAATATGTTTTTTGTATATTACCAATAGAGATGAGAGAAGTATTCAAAAATTCGATTCGACTGATTCGGCGAATTCGTGGACAATATTCGATTCGAGTCGAATATATTCGCTGTGAATTTAACTTAAAAAAGGGTGTTTCTAGGCTTCAGAGAGACTTAATATTAGTGCAGAACACTGTACCTTTAATTTAAATGCCCTTGGAGTCTGCTGGGGAAGAGAAATAATACTGTCAGTCAGTATGACATGCAGATGAGTGCCGTCGATCTTAGAATCACCGCACACTTCACTCATTTGGGCAGTCACGGGGCCAAAACCAGTGTTTGGAGCCACAGTGTGGCGGTGGAGGCAGCAGCAATGGGAGGCCATACAGCAACCTATGACAAAATGGAAACCAGCAGGAGCGTGAGGAGACCTGAAAGTGGCACATGGCAGAGTGGGAGCAATGGGAGGCGGTACAGGGACCCATGTCACACTGTGGACCCAGCAGCAGCGTGACGAGGCGGTATAGGGGCCCATGGCAGATTAGGGGCCTGGCAGCAGCTATGGGAGGCCCGTAATCTGCCAGCACCCTATGTCAAAAAATTGAACACACCAGCAGTGTGAGGAGACCTGAAAGTGGCACATGGCAGAGTGTGGCGATGGAGACAGCAGCAATGGGAGGCCGTACAGGGACCCATGAGAGACTCTGGACTTGGCAGCAGCATGAGGAGGCGGTATAGGGGCCCATGGCAGATTAGGGGCCTGGCAGCAGCTATGGGAGGCCCGTAATCTGCCAGCACCCTATGACAAAAAATGGAACACACCAGCAGTGTGAGGAGACCTGAAAGTGGCACATGTTTGAGGCATGATTCATGGCGGATTTAGTCAGTTGTGTCAGGAACTGGTGGTTTGAAATCCAGACTAATCCACGCCTGATTCATTTTCACAAACGTGAGTCTCTCCACACTTTGGGTGGACAGTCGTGTCCTCCGCGGAGTTGCAATACCTCCTGCCGCACTAAACACGCGCTCCGATGCCACGCTACTGGCCGGGCATGACAGCCTTTCAAGGGCAAATTCAGCTAGTTGGGGCCAAAGGTCAAGTTTCGTTGCCCAGTAGTCAAGGGGATTGTCTACCTTGGTTGGCAGGGTGCTGTCCAAGTAGGCCTAAGCCTGTTGTTTGAGGTCCTGCTCCAGGTCCACCTGATGCTGCTGCTGCTGCGGCTGGTTAGTAGTTTCCTCACTGCGCTGGTGAAGAAAGCTACTCATCATCGACTGCAGACTGAGGCAGCCGCTGCTGGTGGAGCTGCCACTGCTCCTACCACCCCACCCCTCCCCTGCTGCCATGGCAGCGTAACGCGAGCGCACAGGGCCCACAGTGTCTGAGGATGGACATTGGCGCAGACAGGCAGAGACCAGCTGACTACATAGGTGGTTTTTATAGTACGTTATTTTGGCCTCCCTCTCAGCAGGTGTGAAAAAGGCCACCATTTTGGAACGGTAGCGAGGGTCCAACAAGGTGGAGAGCCAAAAGTCATCCCTCTGTCTGATGGTTATTATTCGGCTGTCGGTACGCAAGCAAGTGAGCATGCTATGGGCCATTTGTGCCAAGGAATGCGAGGGACTCCCTGCCTCCATCTCCACAGCATACTGCCACGGTGCGTCTGGGTCCTCTGTCTCCTCTTCCTCCTCCTCTACCAGATGCTCCTGCTCCTCCACTCCTGTCCGCTGAGTGGAAAAAAAACCCATTTCACTCAATAATTCCTGAGCACCAATGTCCTCCTCTACCTCCTCCTCTTCTTCCTGTCCTGCCCCCACAGGGGTCATGTGGCGTTGAGATCTGTGCGCCACGTCTACCGCACCCTGACAAGCCATTGTTAACAGCATTTGTTCCAGGACGTGCAACAGAGGAATGACGTCGTTCATCCCATAGTCCTGCCGACTCACGAATAGCGTGGCCTCCTCAAAGGGCCTGAGCAAGCGCAGGTGTCACGCATGAGCTGCCAATGGCTGACATCTAAGTTACACAGGGAGTACCTTTATCCGCTTTTAACATCAGGAAATCTGTGATGGCCTTTTGCTGTTCGTAAAGGCGGTCTAACATATGTAGGGTTGAATTCCACCTTGTTGCAACGTCACAGCATGAGGAGTCGGTACGGGGGCCCATGGCAGATTACGGGCCTGGCAGCAGCAATGGGAGGCCCGTAATCTGCCAGCACCCTATGTCAAAAAATTCAACACACCAGCAGTGTGTGAGGAGACCTGAAAGTGGCACATGGCAGAGTGTGGCGATGGAGACAGCAGCAATGGGAGGCCGTACAGGGACCCATGAGAGACTCTGGACCTGGCAGCAGCA
Source organism: Staurois parvus (assembly GCF_062004578.1). Classification (NCBI taxonomy): domain Eukaryota; kingdom Metazoa; phylum Chordata; class Amphibia; order Anura; family Ranidae; genus Staurois; species Staurois parvus. Next base: position 239,536 of record NW_028319311.1, on the reverse strand, counting down.
TGAGGAGGCGGTATATAGGGGCCTATGGCAGATTAGGGGCCTGGCAGCAGCTATAGGAGGCCCGTAATCTGCCAGCACCCTATGTCAAAAAATTCAACACACCAGCAGTGTGTGAGGAGACCTGAAAGTGGCACATGGCAGAGTGTGGCGATGGAGACAGCAGCAATGGGAGGCCGTACAGGGACCCATGAGAGACTCTGGACCTGGCAGCAGCATGAGGAGGCGGTATATAGGGGCCTATGGCAGATTAAGGGCCTGGAAGCAGCTATAGGAGGCCCGTAATCTGCCAGCACCCTATGTCAAAAAATTCAACACACCAGCAGTGTGTGAGGAGACCTGAAAGTGGCACATGGCAGAGTGTGGCGATGGAGACAGCAGCAATGGGAGGCCGTACAGGGACCCATGAGAGACTCTGGACCTGGCAGCAGCATGAGGAGGCGGTATAGGGGCCCATGGCAGATTAAGGGCCTGGCAGCAGCTATAGGAGGCCCGTAATTTGCCAGCACCCTATGTCAAAAAATTCAACACACCAGCAGTGTGTGAGGAGACCTGAAAGTGGCACATGGCAGAGTGTGGCGATGGAGACAGCAGCAATGGGAGGCCGTAAAGGGACCCATGAGAGACTCTGGACCTGGCAGCAGCATGAGGAGGCGGTATAGGGGCCCATGGCAGATTAGGGGCCTGGCAGCAGCTATAGGAGGCCCGTAATCTGCCAGCACCCTATGTCAAAAAATTCAACACACCAGCAGTGTGAGGAGACCTGAAAGTGGCACATGGCATGAGACACTGTGGACCTGGCAGCAGCATGAGGAGGCGGTACAGGGGACCATGGCAGATTAGGGGCCTGGCAGCAGCTATGGGAGGCCCGTAATCTGCCAGCACCCTATGTCAAAAAATTCAACACACCAGCAGTGTGAAGAGACCTGAATGTGGCACATGGCAGAGTGTGGCGATGGAGACAGCAGCAATGGGAGGCCGTACAGGGACCCATGAGAGACTCTGGACCTGGCAGCAGCATGAGGAGGCGGTATAGGGGTCCATGGCAGATTAGGGGCCTGGCAGCAGCTATAAGAGGCCCGTAATCTGCCAGCACCCTATGTCAAAAAATTCAACACACCAGCAGTGTGAGGAGACCTGAAAGTGGCACATGGCATGAGACACTGTGGACCTGGCAGCAGCATGAGGAGGCGGTACAGGGGCCCATGGCAGATTAGGGGCCTGGCAGCAGCTATGGGAGGCCCGTAATCTGCCAGCACCCTATGTCAAAAAATTAAACACACCAGCAGTGTGTGAGGAGACCTGAAAGTGGCACATGGCAGAGTGTGGCGATGGAGACAGCAGCAATGGGAGGCCGTACAGGGACCCATGAGAGGCTCTGGACCTGGCAGCAGCATGAGGAGGCGGTATAGGGGCCCATGGCAGATTAGGGGCCTGGCAGCAGCTATAGGAGGTCCGTAATCTGCCAGCACCCTATGTCAAAAAATTCAACACACCAGCAGTGTGAGGAGACCTGAAAGTGGCACATGGCATGAGACACTGTGGACCTGGCAGCAGCATGAGGAGGCGGTACAGGGGCCCATGGCAGATTAGGGGCCTGGCAGCAGCTATGGGAGGCCCGTAATCTGCCAGCACCCTATGTCAAAAAATTCAACACACCAGCAGTGTGAAGAGACCTGAATGTGGCACATGGCAGAGTGTGGCGATGGAGACAGCAGCAATGGGAGGCCGTACAGGGACCCATGAGAGACTCTGGACCTGGCAGCAGCATGAGGAGGCGGTATATAGGGGCCTATGGCAGATTAGGGGCCTGGCAGCAGCTATAGGAGGCCCGTAATCTGCCAGCACCCTATGTCAAAAAATTCAACACACCAGCAGTGTTTGAGGAGACCTGAAAGTGGCACATGGCAGAGTGTGGCGATGGAGACAGCAGCAATGGGAGGCCGTACAGGGACCCATGAGAGACTCTGGACCTGGCAGCAGCATGAAGAGGCGGTATAGGGGCCCATGGCAGATTAGGGGCCTGGCAGCAGCTATAGGAGGTCCGTAATCTGCCAGCACCCTATGTCAAAAAATTCAACACACCAGCATTGTGAGGAGACCTGAAAGTGGCACATGGCATGAGACACTGTGGACCTGGCAGCAGCATGAGGAGGCGGTACAGGGGCCCATGGCAGATTAGGGGCCTGGCAGCAGCTATGGGAGGCCCGTAATCTGCCAGCACCCTATGTCAAAAAATTCAACACACCAGCAGTGTGAAGAGACCTGAATGTGGCACATGGCAGAGTGTGGCGATGGAGACAGCAGCAATGGGAGGCCGTACAGGGACCCATGAGAGACTCTGGACCTGGCAGCAGCATGAGGAGGCGGTATATAGGGGCCTATGGCAGATTAGGGGCCTGGCAGCAGCTATAGGAGGCCCTTAATCTGCCAGCACCCTATGTCAAAAAATTCAACACACCAGCAGTGTGAAGAGACCTGAATGTGGCACATGGCAGAGTGTGGCGATGGAGACAGCAGCAATGGGAGGCCGTACAGGGACCCATGAGAGACTCTGGACCTGGCAGCAGCATGAGGAGGCGGTATAGGGGCCCATGGCAGATTAGGGGCCTGGCAGCAGCTATAAGAGGCCCGTAATCTGCCAGCACCCTATGTCAAAAAATTCAACACACCAGCAGTGTGAGGAGACCTGAAAGTGGCACATGGCATGAGACACTGTGGACCTGGCAGCAGCATGAGGAGGCGGTACAGGGGCCCATGGCAGATTAGGGGCCTGGCAGCAGCTATGGGAGGCCCGTAATCTGCCAGCACCCTATGTCAAAAAATTAAACACACCAGCAGTGTGTGAGGAGACCTGAAAGTGGCACATGGCAGAGTGTGGCGATGGAGACAGCAGCAATGGGAGGCCGTACAGGGACCCATGAGAGGCTCTGGACCTGGCAGCAGCATGAGGAGGCGGTATAGGGGCCCATGGCAGATTAGGGGCCTGGCAGCAGCTATAGGAGGTCCGTAATCTGCCAGCACCCTATGTCAAAAAATTCAACACACCAGCAGTGTGAGGAGACCTGAAAGTGGCACATGGCATGAGACACTGTGGACCTGGCAGCAGCATGAGGAGGCGGTACAGGGGCCCATGGCAGATTAGGGGCCTGGCAGCAGCTATGGGAGGCCCGTAATCTGCCAGCACCCTATGTCAAAAAATTCAACACACCAGCAGTGTGAAGAGACCTGAATGTGGCACATGGCAGAGTGTGGCGATGGAGACAGCAGCAATGGGAGGCCGTACAGGGACCCATGAGAGACTCTGGACCTGGCAGCAGCATGAGGAGGCGGTATATAGGGGCCTATGGCAGATTAGGGGCCTGGCAGCAGCTATAGGAGGCCCTTAATCTGCCAGCACCCTATGTCAAAAAATTCAACACACCAGCAGTGTGAAGAGACCTGAATGTGGCACATGGCAGAGTGTGGCGATGGAGACAGCAGCAATGGGAGGCCGTACAGGGACCCATGAGAGACTCTGGACCTGGCAGCAGCATGAGGAGGCGGTATAGGGGCCCATGGCAGATTAGGGGCCTGGCAGCAGCTATAAGAGGCCCGTAATCTGCCAGCACCCTATGTCAAAAAATTCAACACACCAGCAGTGTGAGGAGACCTGAAAGTGGCACATGGCATGAGACACTGTGGACCTGGCAGCAGCATGAGGAGGCGGTACAGGGGCCCATGGCAGATTAGGGGCCTGGCAGCAGCTATGGGAGGCCCGTAATCTGCCAGCACCCTATGTCAAAAAATTAAACACACCAGCAGTGTGTGAGGAGACCTGAAAGTGGCACATGGCAGAGTGTGGCGATGGAGACAGCAGCAATGGGAGGCCGTACAGGGACCCATGAGAGGCTCTGGACCTGGCAGCAGCATGAGGAGGCGGTATAGGGGCCCATGGCAGATTAGGGGCCTGGCAGCAGCTATAGGAGGTCCGTAATCTGCCAGCACCCTATGTCAAAAAATTCAACACACCAGCAGTGTGAGGAGACCTGAAAGTGGCACATGGCATGAGACACTGTGGACCTGGCAGCAGCATGAGGAGGCGGTACAGGGGCCCATGGCAGATTAGGGGCCTGGCAGCAGCTATGGGAGGCCCGTAATCTGCCAGCACCCTATGTCAAAAAATTCAACACACCAGCAGTGTGAAGAGACCTGAATGTGGCACATGGCAGAGTGTGGCGATGGAGACAGCAGCAATGGGAGGCCGTACAGGGACCCATGAGAGACTCTGGACCTGGCAGCAGCATGAGGAGGCGGTATATAGGGGCCTATGGCAGATTAGGGGCCTGGCAGCAGCTATAGGAGGCCCGTAATCTGCCAGCACCCTATGTCAAAAAATTCAACACACCAGCAGTGTTTGAGGAGACCTGAAAGTGGCACATGGCAGAGTGTGGCGATGGAGACAGCAGCAATGGGAGGCCGTACAGGGACCCATGAGAGACTCTGGACCTGGCAGCAGCATGAAGAGGCGGTATAGGGGCCCATGGCAGATTAGGGGCCTGGCAGCAGCTATAGGAGGTCCGTAATCTGCCAGCACCCTATGTCAAAAAATTCAACACACCAGCATTGTGAGGAGACCTGAAAGTGGCACATGGCATGAGACACTGTGGACCTGGCAGCAGCATGAGGAGGCAGTACAGGGGCCCATGGCAGATTAGGGGCCTGGCAGCAGCTATGGGAGGCCCGTAATCTGCCAGCACCCTATGTCAAAAAATTCAACACACCAGCAGTGTGAAGAGACCTGAATGTGGCACATGGCAGAGTGTGGCGATGGAGACAGCAGCAATGGGAGGCCGTACAGGGACCCATGAGAGACTCTGGACCTGGCAGCAGCATGAGGAGGCGGTATATAGGGGCCTATGGCAGATTAGGGGCCTGGCAGCAGCTATAGGAGGCCCTTAATCTGCCAGCACCCTATGTCAAAAAATTCAACACACCAGCAGTGTGTGAGGAGACCTGAAAGTGGCACATGGCAGAGTGTGGCGATGGAGACAGCAGCAATGGGAGGCCGTACAGGGACCCATGAGAGACTCTGGACCTGGCAGCAGCATGAGGAGGCGGTATATAGGGGCCCATGGCAGATTAGGGGCCTGGCAGCAGCTATGGGAGGCCCGTAATCTACCAGCACCCTATGTCAAAAAATTGAACACACCAGCAGTGTGAGGAGACCTGAAAGTGGCACATGGCATAAGAGACTGTGGACCTGGCAGCAGCATGAGGAGGCGGTATAGGGGCCCATGGCAGATTAGGGGCCTGGCAGCAGCTATGGGAGGCCCGTAATCTGCCAGCACCCTATGACAAAAAATGGAACACACCAGCAGTGTGTGAGGAGACCTGAAAGTGGCACATGTTTGAGGCATGATTCATGGCGGATTTAGTCAGTTGTGTCAGGAACTGGTGGTTTGAAATCCAGACTAATCCACGCCTGATTCATTTTCACAAACGTGAGTCTCTCCACACTTTGGGTGGACAGTCGTGTCCTCCGCGGAGTTACAATACCTCCTGCCGCACTAAACATGCGCTCCGATGCCACGCTACTGGCCGGGCATGACAGCCTTTCAAGGGCAAATTCAGCTAGTTGGGGCCAAAGGTCAAGTTTCGTTGCCCAGTAGTCAAGGGGATTGTCTACCTCGGTTGGCAGGGTGCTGTCCAAGTAGGCCCAAGCCTGTTGTTTGAGGTCCTGTTCCAGGTCCACCTGATGCTGCTGCTGCTGCTGCTGCTGCGGCTGGTTAGTAGTTTCCTCACTGCGCTGGTGAAGAAAGCTACTCATCATCGACTGCAGACTGAGGCAGCCGCTGCTGGTGGAGCTGCCACTGCTCCTACCACCCCACCCCTCCCCTGCTGCCATGGCAGCGGAACGCGAGCGCACAGGGCCCACAGTGTCTGAGGATGGACGTTGGCGCACAAAGGCAGAGACCAACTGACTACATAGGTGGTTTTTATAGTACGTTATTTTGGCCTCCCTCTCAGCAGGTGTGAAAAAGGCCACCATTTTTGAACGGTAGCGAGGGTCCAACAAGGTTGACAGCCAAAAGTCATCCCTCTGTCTGATGGTTATTATTCGGCTGTCGCTACACAAGCAACCGAGCATGCTATGGGCCATTTGTGCCAAGGAATGCGAGGGACTCCCTGCCTCCATCTCCACAGCATACTGCCACGGTGCGTCTGGGTCCTCTGTCTCCTCCTCCTCCTCCTCTACCAGATGCTCCTGCTCCTCCACTCCTGTCCGCTGAGTGGAAAAACCACCCATTTCACTCAATAATTCCTGAGCACAAATGTCCTCCTCTACCTCCTCCTCTTCTTCCTGTCCTGCCCCCACAGGGGTCATGTGGCGTTGAGATCTGTGCGCCACGTCTACCGCACCCTGACCAGCCATTGTTAACAGCATTTGTTCAAGGACGTGCAACAGAGGAATGAAGTCGTTCATCCCATAGTCCTGCCGACTCACGAATAGCGTGGCCTCCTCAAAGGGCCTGAGCAAGCGGCAGGTGTCACGCATGAGCTGCCAATGGCTGACATCGAAGTTACACAGGGGAGTACCTTTATCCGCTTGTAACATCAGGAAATCGGTGATGGCCTTTCGCTGTTCGTAAAGGCGGTCTAACATGTGTAGGGTTGAATTCCACCTTGTTGCAACGTCGCAGATCAGGCGATGCTGTGGAATTCCGTTCTGCCGCTGCAGCTCAAGGAGGGTGTGCTTTGCGGTGTAGGAATGGCTGAAATGCATGCAAAGTTTACGTGACATTTTAAGGATGTCTTGCAGTGGGATGGTGGATTTTAGGAACCGCTTGACAACCAGATTGAACACGTGAGCCATGCATGGCGCATGGCACAACCTTCCTTGACGCAGAGCAGACACCATGGTCTTTCCGTTGTCGGTCAACATGGTTCCGATTTTCAGTTTGCGCGGAGACAGCCATCTGTCGATTTCTCTGTTCATTACACTGAGAAGTTCCTCCCCTGTGTGACTACGTTCGCCAAGGCATACCAGGTGCAGCACAGCGTGACACCGTTGCGCCCTGCACATGTGATATGCCGGTCGGGAAATGGGACTTGGCACGGGGGTGGCGGCTGAGGACACGGCGGAAGAAGAGGTGGTAGAGGCGGACATCTTTGCCGGACCAAGGACATGCAAACGTGGAGGCAAAAGCGGCGTGACCTGTCCAAGTTGCTGGTGCGGCTGTGACGGCACCACGTTCACCCAGTGGGCCGTAAATGACATGTACTGTCCCTGACCGTAGTTACAGCTCCACACGTCGGCGCTGCCGTGCACTTTGGCAGAGACCGACATGCTCAAAGACTGGCCCACCATCTCTTCTACATGTGAATGCAGGGCTGGCACTGCCTTTTTGGCGAAGAAATGACGGCTTGGCACTCTCCACCGCGGCGCGGCACAAGCCATCATTTCTCGGAAAGGTGCTGAGTCCACCACTTGGAAAGGTAGGGACTGCAGCACCAGCAACTTGGACAGGAGGACGTTCAGCTTTTGCACCGTCGGGTGCGTGCTCGCAAACTGTTGTCTCTTGGAAACGGATTCCAAGAAAGACTGCTGACGGAATCCGTGAAGAGGAGTAGCAGGAGAAGGAGCATCTGAACGAGCGGAAGATGCCAACGAGCGACAACTCCCCTCAGCAGAGGTGTTGGAGCCTTGACTGGCTGATGGAGGGCGATTGACGTCGGGTGACGGAGCAAGTAACGGAGCGGGTGATGGAGCGGGGGCGGGCAGAACCGCCGTATCTTTATCACGGTTTTCCCAGGCCACCAAATGGCGATGCTGCATATGCTGCCGCAACGCTGTAGTCCTAACATGGGCCCCCTGGCCACGCTTGACTTTCTGGCCACATAGTCGACATACGGCTACGTTTACTTCCTCGGGCGGCTTGACGAAAAATTGCCACACCGCCGAGTAGGAAACTTTGCCCCCGATACTCCTCACTGGCTGACTGCTGCTTCCTCCGTGCACACCGGCACCACTACTGGCCGTGGTGGTAGGCTGCAGTGGAGCTGGTGCTCTACTCCGTGGCCGTTTGGCTCCACTGACACTGCTGCGACCCTGCTGCTGTCTCCTGGGCAACCCACCGACTGTTTTGCTCGCTGCCAAGCTGCCACCCTCTTCTCCTGATGATGCGGAAGAAATTGCCTGATGACGACGAGGCTGCCAAGTGCGATCAACCTCCTCATCATCAAGTAGGGTCTCCGCCTCACTACTAGCCCCCTCGGCTGCGTCTGGGTCAGGAGACAGACCTGTCTCTAGACCGGCTACCGAGCCACTCTCCTCGCCAGTACTTCTTCGCCTGGCTGCTGAAAAGGCGGATGTCTCCCCCCGTTCCTGACTGCCCTCTGTTAGCTCTTCCTCACTGTACAGTGGGGCTGAGCCCACAGCATGCGATACTTCGCTTGGTGAGGGAACACCAAAGGACAGGGGCAGGTAGAGGACACGTGATTTCAGTGGGCTTGGTCCCGGGCCATGCCAACTAACGGTTGTGTCTGACGTACCCACCGACCGTTGGCTGTAGGTGTCAGAGGTGACCTGGGAAGAGGAAGACGACCGAGCCAACCAATCGATGACGGCAGGGTTGTCGGTGGAGACACGACCGCTGGATGACACCGGGAGCACTGGCCTCTGGCTGCAAATACTGCTGCCTCGACCCCTTCCTCTGCTGCCACGTCTGCTCGCTCCTAAAACATTGCCTCCTCTGTCACTCCTCTGCATGTTGTCTGACATACTCTTTAATTCAACGATTCTGTGTCCCTGAGTAACAATTCTGTGTCTGTCCCTGAGTAACAATTCTGTGGCCCTAAGTAACGGTTCTGTGGCCCTCAGTAACAATTCTGTGTCCCTCAGTAACAATTCTGTGTCTGTCCCTGAGTAACAATTCTGTGGCCCTAAGTAACGGTTCTGTGGCCCTCAGTAACAATTCTGTGTCCCTGATTAACGTTTATGTGGCCCTAAGTAACGGTTCTGTGTCCCTCAGTAACAATTCTGTGTCCCTGAGTACCAATTCTGTGGCCCTAAGTAACGGTTCTGTGGCCCTCAGTAACAATTCTGTGTCCCTGAGTAACAATTCTGTGGCCCTAAGTAACGGTTCTGTGGCCCTCAGTAACAATTCTGTGTCCCTCAGTAACAATTCTGTGTCTGTCCCTGATTAACGTTTACGTGGCCCTAAGTAACGGTTCTGTGGCCCTCAGTAACAATTCTGTGTCCCTGATTACCGTTTATGTGGCCCTAAGTAACGGTTCTGTGGCCCTCAGTAACAATTCTGTGGCCCTAAGTAACAGTTCTGTGGCCCTCAGTAACAATTCTGTGTCCCTGAGTAACAATTCTGTGGCCCTAAGTAACGGTTCTGTGGCCCTCAGTAACAATTCTGTGTCCCTGAGTAACAATTCTGTGGCCCTAAGTAACGGTTCTGTGGCCCTCAGTAACAATTCTGTGTCCCTCAGTAACAATTCTGTGTCTGTCCCTGATTAACGTTTACGTGGCCCTAAGTAACGGTTCTGTGGCCCTCAGTAACAATTCTGTGTCCCTGATTAACGTTTCAGTGGCCCTAAGTAACGGTTCTGTGGCCCTCAGTAACAATTCTGTGTCCCTCAGTAACAATTCTGTGTCTGTCCCTGAGTAACAATTCTGTGGCCCTAACTAACGTTTCTGTGGCCCTAAGTAACAATTCTCTGGCACTCAGTAACAATTCTGTCTGTCCCTGAGTAACAATTCTGTGGCCCTAACTAACATTTCTGTGGCCCTAAGTAACAGTTCTGTGGCCCTCAGTAACAATTCTGTGTCCCTGAGTAACGTTTCTGTGGCCCTAAGTAACAATTCTGTGGCCCTCAGTAACAATTCTGTGTCTGTCCCTGAGTAACAATTCTGTGGCCCTAACTAACGTTTCTGTAGCCCTAAGTAACAGTTCTGTGGCCCTCAGTAACAATTCTGTGTCTGTCCCTGAGTAACAATTCTGTGGCCCTAACTAACGTTTCTGTGGCCCTAAGTAACAATTCTCTGGCACTCAGTAACAATTCTGTCTGTCCCTGAGTAACAATTCTGTGGCCCTAACTAACGTTTCTGTGGCCCTAAGTAACAGTTCTGTGGCCCCCAGTAACAATTCAGTGTCCCTGAGTAACGTTTCTGTGGCCCTAAGTAACAATTCTGTGGCCCTCAGTAACAATTCTGTGTCTGTCCCTGAGTAACAATTCTGTGGCCCTAACTAACATTTCTGTGGCCCTAAGTAACAGTTCTGTGGCCCTCAGTAACAATTCTGTGTCTGTCCCTGAGTAACAATTCTGTGGCCCTAACTAACGTTTCTGTGGCCCTAAGTAACAATTCTGTCTGTCCCTGAGTAACAATTCTGTGGCCCTAACTAGCGTTTCTTTGGCCCTAAGTAACGATTCTGTGGCCCTCATTAACAATTCTGTGTCCCTGAGTAATGCTTCTCTGTCCCTAAGTAACGTTTCTCTGTCCCTAAGTAACGTTTCTGTGGCCCTAACTCTGTCCCTAATACAGAGCGGTCTGCCTCTCTTGAATGACTGGAGGCAAATGAAGAATTCTAAAATGGCCGCTATTTATAGCTCGACCATTACACAGTGCTGGCTGGCTGGCTGCTGATTGGCTAATGCGATCACATGTCATTAAGGAATGCATTATGGGTCAGCGCGCCTTGTCTGCGCGCCTTCCCAGACATCCCCGCTCCGTCGCCGCACATGTCCGCCGCCATTTTAGGAAAAATTTCGATTCGCGCGTCCGAAGTAGGCTATTTTTCGGATTCGGCGTAAATCGAAAATTTTCCAATATTCGACTCGAATTCCACTTCGCCTACTTCGATTCGCTCATCTCTAATTACCAAATATATGAAAAATATTTGTAAAAATATATATTTTTTAAATATACTCCAGATTTTTTTTTAACACATAAAAAAGTCATTTTAACATATATTTTTACATATATTTGTAAATTCTGTCCAAAAATGTAGATTCAGTTTATTTTTAAAGACATACAGTACATTTCAAAATGTATCTTAAAAAATATTTTTCATGTTTTGTAATAAAAACGCATTTCCCCAGGCAGAATAGCAGTTATCAAGATGTCAATCCTCCCAAAAATTCTATATCTATTTAGAGTCCTTCCAGTCCCAGTCCCCCCTCACTACCTCCGTACACTACAGCGTCGCATTTTTTCCTATGTATGGGGCAATACTTGTCCTCGTATACCTCGCTCCACCCTATACCGTCCTAAGCTCAAAGGTGGTCTAGGCCTACCTGACATCAGCAAATACTATCAAGCAGCGCATTTAGCCCAATTACCTAAGTTCCATGCAACCTTTGAAATCCCTCAATGGGTTGCACTTGAATCAATAGAATGTGACCCCTTATCTACAGCTAACTTACTCTGGTTGAGGCCTATAGACCGCCGCTCTATAACCAACCCCATCACCTCTCACTTTTTATCCCTTTGGGATAAACTGAAAACCCGATTTCCCCTCCAATCGCTACATAATCCTCTGCTCTCGTTTTTACGAAACCCAGCTTTTCCCCCAGCCTGGCAGACGCCCCTTTTACTCAATGCCTGGTCCTCTTCTAATTTGCTCCGCACGCATCATTTCTTGCAGAGGAATAAGTTTAAAACCTTTGCCTCGCTGCGGGAAACACATGGCCTCCCAGCTTCCGAGATATTCCGATACTTACAGCTACAACACTTTTATGCTCCCTACGCTACCACAACAAATCGGCCAGATGCCATGTCTTTCTTCGAACGAGCGTGCTACAAAGACCCCCATAGACGTGGGATTATTTCTTGCTTATATTCACTCTTCACTACTTCGATTACCACGTCCCCCCCTCTGTATACTCATAAGTGGGAAGTGGATTTGGGCAGGAAACTCGACCCATCTGACTGGGATCACATTTGGGCTAACACAAAATCATGTTCGCAGAACATTGTAGCATTGGAAACAAATTATAAAGTTTTAACCCGCTGGTACTTGGTCCCAGCCAGAATCGCAAAATTTACCCCTAATTACTCGCCCAACTGTTTTAGAGGCTGTACAGACTTAGGGACGCACTACCATATGTGGTGGGATTGCCCAGTGGCCCGGGTCTTTTGGGATGAAATTTTCACCATACTATCTACACTTAGCGCTATCACTTTAAGACCTGATCCAACAACAGCCCTACTCAATCAACGCCCCCCTGGCATCTCCAACTCGCAATTCAAGCTCCTTATGCAAGTTACAACAGCGGCTAAGCAGGTTATAGCGAAATCCTGGAAATCCCCCACCCTTAGTGTTGCTGCCGTCAAATCCAGAATAACACAAGCCATGATACATGCAAAGGTGGAAGCCACAATTCTTGACACGATCCCTAAATTTTTGCACATATGGAACCCCTGGGTAGAGCGCTTCCTCCCGTCTAACTTTGATGAATCACTCCTTCTCCCTTGATTTCTATATTGTGCGCCCAGAATTCTGTCAATAGTCCTCCGTGGGCAACTCATAGGGGTTTATTTACTAAAGCTGGAGAGTCCAAAATCAGACTCCCTTTTGCATAGAAACCAATCAGCTTCCAGGTTTCATTGCCAAAGCTTCATTGAACAAGCTGAGGTTAGAAGCTGATTGGTTTCTATGCAGAAGGGAGTCTGATTTTGGACTCTCCAGCTTTAGTAAATAAACCCCATGGAGTCTGCTGTAAACTAGCTGATTGTCTATGGAAGTCATCGCTATTGTTTTTGTTGTCCCATACCCTCCCTTCCTCCCCCGTCTGATCCCCCTCCAAACTTCCCCCTACTTCTTAAATGCACTTAAGAGACGTTACTGGGATTGGCTAGGACGATAATGTCATCTATTGCCGACTCTTATGTTCTTGCTTTTGCTTGCATTGTATAGACATCTGTAATGTGATCCTCATTCATTTTTCTTCAATGTCCTATAGCCTCTTCAATGTCCAATGTATATATACAATGTCTCCTTGATTGTGTTGTTAAAGTTTTCTCTTTTGTTAATAAAAATGTTTGAACAAGAAAAACGCATTTCATCATAGAGTGTATATATATATATATATATATATGTGTGAAAATATGTATATATAGATATATTTATATGTGTATATATAGATATATTTATATATATATATACAGTATATATATATTTTATTTTTTTTTTTATATATATATATTTTGAAATATATTGAGTACGGCCAAAATTGTAGTATTTCAAATATATGTCAATATATTTGGGAAGAATATTTTTAAAATATATTTCAAATATATTTTTCTCCCATGTGGGTTATCTTGGTCACTTTTGTAAATGACCTTTGTTTGCCTTTCATTAAATTTACAACGGCTTCTCGGCCCTTTACAAGGGGCCATGTTTCCAGCTTAAAATGATTTGAGGGACAGATAAAAGATTAATCAACGCTTTGAATTTTTCTCACGATACGACTTCCACCGTGCTGCCTTCCGCTTTGACTTGGTCATGTAGGCACAGCTCAACGACCGCCCCACCATGAGCAACTTGGATCAAATAAATAAATTTCCCTCATATACAATTCAACAAAATTCACCTAACCTACTGTATGGTGAGGGTTGACAATGGAACTCTGATGGAGAATAAGATCAACCAAGTGTAGTGGATTCCTGGGGGGTAGGCCGGGTTTTCTGAGATAGTTCACCTTTCCATTTTTTATGAAATGGTGAACTTCCCCTTTAGGCTCTCCTCAATGTTTGACATTGACCCAACCATTGACTAACCCACCTAACCTACTGTATGGTGAGGGATGACAATGGAACTCTGATGGAGAAAAAGATCTCCTAATCCCAGAAATAATCAAAATTCATAACAGGTATATCGATAATGTTGATGAAGAAAAAGAAAATGTTCGTAGCCACATCTCACAATGTTCATGTTCCACACATTCCGCTGTAAACGGAATATAAAAGCTGATGGTACTTTTCAGAGGAACGTGTAGGTCGAGGTAGGATGAAGGTGCCGTCAAACGTCCTCATTTCATTTCCTACAAACGATATACTTGGCGGCCTAAAACAATTTTGTTTTCCTTTTTTTTAATTGACGGATTTATTTCTTGCTGCAAAGAAAAAAAGATTTTCGATGGCTGCTTCTAGCCAATGAGAAGCCCTCACAGATGGCACCTTTCCAAAGACGTGGATCATGGCCAGTCTCTGATGCGGATGGAAAATGCCAGCCAAGCGTCTTGGAAGCCAGCAGAGCTCTCAGAGTCCGGGGTCACCGCTATCAACCGCGATAATCCCAAAATGATGGACGACCTTTTACCGCCATTGCAGTCATTTCACGAGCCCTTCGTAAATCTCTTCACAGAGTGTGCCTACTGGGCTCGCAAAATCTAATAATATAGACATTCAATACCGGAGAAGTTCAGGCGTAGATTTGCAGCAATCAGCCCTTCATGCATCTATCTGCGAGGGAACCAAAAGTATTCGAGGACGATCGGCATAACGGGGAATCCCTCACCAACCAGTTATTTGAGGCAAGCGATGCGCCTCAATGAAATGGAAGCCATACATAGCCAAGTAAACAGAGTGCGGTGGTCAGGAGTATGTCATATATATCCAAGTATACAGAGTGCGGTGGTCAGGAGTATGTCATATATAGCCAAGTAAACAGAGTGCGGTGGTCAGGAGTATGTCATATATAGCCAAGTATACAGAGTGCGGTGGTCAGGAGTATGTCATATATAGCCAAATATACAGAGTGCGGTGGTCAGGAGTATGTCATATATAGCCAAGTATACAGAGTGCGGTGGTCAGGAGTATGTCATATATAACCCAGCATACAGAGTGCGGTGGTCAGGAGTATGTCATATATAACCCAGCATACAGAGTGCAGTGGTCAAGAGTATATCAAATACCCAAGCATACAGAGTGCAGTGGTCAAGAGTATGCCATACATAACCCAGTGTACAGAGAGCAGTGGTCAGGAGTATGTCATATAGCCAAGCATACAGAGTGTAGTGGTCAAGAGTATGTTATATATAGGTAAATGTACAGAGTTTAGTGGTCAGGAGTATGTCATATATAGCTAAGTGTACAGAGTTTGGTAGCCAGGAGTATGTCATATAGCCTAGCATACAGAGTGCGCTGGTCAGGAGTATGTCATATATAGCTAAGTGTACAGAGTGCAGTGGTCAGGAGTATGTTATATACAGAGTTTAGTGATCAGTAGTATGTCATATAGCCAAACATACAGAGTGTGGTGGTCAGGAGTATGTCATATATAACCCAGTGTACAGAGTGAAGTGGTCAGGAGTATGTCATATATAGCTACGTGTACAGAGTTTAGTGGTCAGGAGTATGTCATATATAGCTTAGTATACAGAGTGCGGTGGTCAGGAGTATGTCATATATAGCTGAGTGTACAGAGTTTAGTGGTCAAGAGTATGTCATATAGCCAAGTATACAGAGTGCAGTGGTCAGGAGTATGTCATGTATAACCCAGCATACAGAGTGCAGTGCTCAGGAGTATATCAAATGCCCAAGCATACAGAGTGCAGTGGTCAAGAGTATGTCATACATAACCCAGTGTACAGAGTGCGGTGGTTAGGAGTATGTCATATATAGGTAAATATACAGAGTTTAGTGGTCAGGAGTATGTCATATATAGCTAAGTGTACAGAGTTTAGTGGTCAGGAATATATCATATATAGCTATGTGTACAGAGTGCAGTGGTCAAGAGTATGTCATACATAACCCAGTGTACAGAGTGCGGTGGTCAGTAGTATGTCATATATAGCTAAGTGTATAGAGTGCCGCGGTCAGGAGTATGTCATATATAGCTAAGTGTATAGAGTGCCGCGGTCAGGAGTATGTCATATATAGCTAAGTGTATAGAGTGCAGTGGTCAGGAGTATGTCATATAGCCAAGCATACAGAGTGCAATGGTCAGGAGTATGTCATATACCGCCCAGTGTACAGAGTGCAGTGGTCAGGAATATGAAATATACAACAAGTGTACACAGTGCAGGGTTCATGAATGCTTATCACACAAGATGCAGGGCTCAGAAATGTGTCGGACGAGGAGTAGGTAACACACAGGCCATATGTACTATATATACATATGTATATATTACATATATTTATCTATAGCTATACAGTATATTTATATTATATACATATATAGCTCCCGGCTGTTTATTTTAAACATACATTTAGCTACCTTGTAGTTGTGCTTTAATACACAGATATATAATTTTTTCCCGTCTTGAATTAGTTCTTTTACAGAGATATTTTCCTCCGTCTGCTTTCGGAACACCAAAAACAAGCTGTGCCGCAGTGCCAGCTCCTTGTTTGCGTATGGTGATTTAAAACAATGTTTGAATATTTGCTTGATAGGAACACTTTGTAGACTTCTTACAAATTGGAACAAAGGCGTTCAGATGTCTGCGCAGGTTATGCTGCACCTATAGGGAAAAAGATTCGAACATCTTCACAAAAGAATAACAAGTCATTTGTTCTCGGAAAACAAAGGTGATAGCGTTTGGTGTGTGAGTGCGCACGTGCCTTTTCCCATCTATTACACTGTCACCGGAACACACAAAGCCGAGCCTGGGAACGCCGCGAAACCTGGGAATACATGAGGCTGAGAAAATATTGTATTACAGAGCGGTCTTTGTATAGTTAAAGAGCAACTCCGCTAAATGCGATTGGAGTGGAAATTAATGCTATAGCAGAAACAGAACACAATTTTGGAAAATAGAAAATTTTCCACTAAAAAAAAATATTGCTTATGGCGTCCATGGGCCTACAACACTGGAAATTTGCTGAATTTAAGAATTTAGAAACATGGGAGCCGCTGCTAGTGAGCATCAGGAAAAAAAATTGGAAGGAAAGCTCTGGAAGATTATGATTACCCTAATCAGGGCTTATTTTTTCAGAGAATAGGTGCAGGTACTCCCCCCTTCTGATAAATCCATTGTCTCCGCCACTGCCCACCTCTGAGCACTGTCACTTAGTTCCACCCCCTACCGACTTCTGAGCACCATCGCTTAGTTCCACCCCCTACCCACCTCTGAGCACCTTCACTTAGTTCCACCCCCTACCCACCTCTGAGCACCTTCACTTAGTTCCACCCCCTACCCACCTCTAAGCACTGGTACTTAGATCCACCCACATCTGAGCACGTCACTTAGTTCCACCCCCTACCCGCCTCTGAGCACCGTCACTTAATTCCACCCACTACCCACCTCTGAGCACCGTCACTTAGTCCCACCTACTATACACCTCTGAGCACCTTCACTTAGTTCCACCCCCTATCTGCCTCTGGACACCGTCACTTAGTTCCACCCCCTACCCGCCTCTGAGCACTGTCACTTATTTCCACCCACTACCCACCCCTGAGCACTGTCACTTAGTGCCACCCCCTACACATCTCTGAGCACCGTCACTTAGTTCCACCCCCTACCCACCTCTGAGCACCGTCACTTAGTTCCACCCCCTACCCACCTCTGAGTATTGTCACTTAGTTCCACCCCCTACCCACCTCTGAGCATTGTCACTTGGTTCCACCGATTAGCCACCTCTAAGCACCGGTACTTAGATCCACCCACATCTGAGCACCGTCACTTAGTTCCACCCCCTACCCGCCTCTGAGCACCATCACTTAGTCCCACCCACTATACACCTCTGAGCACCTTCACTTAGTTCCACCCACTACCCACCTCTGGGCACCGTCACTTAGTTCCACCCCCTACCCACCTCTGAGCACATCACTTAGTTCCACCCCCTACCCACCTCTGAGCACCTTCACTTAGTTCCACCAACCACCCACGTCTGAGCACTGTCACTTAGTTCCACCTCCTACCCACCTCTGAGCACTGTCACTTAGTTCCACCCCCTACCCACCTCTGAGCACTGTCACTTAGTTCCACCCCCTACCCACCTCTGAGTATTGTCACTGAGTTCCACCCCCTACCCACCTCTGAGTACTGTCACTGAGTTCCACCCACAACCCACCTCTGAGCACCGTCACTTATTTCCACCCCCTACCCACCTTTGTAAATGCATTCCAGAAATGTAGATTTGTATTTTTAAAGACATACAGTATATCTGAAATGTATTATTAAAAGTATTTTTCATATATATATATATATATATATATATTTTTTTTTTTAAATATATTGAACACGGCCTTCATAATGCATTTCAACATAATATATATATATATACACACAGGGGCGGTCTGACCGTTTGGAAACTTGGGCACTGCCCGAGGGCCCGTCAGTAGGGGGCCCCATGAGATGCCCCTGGTACCTTTATTATAAGCTTTTTTGAGTTTGGGCAAGGACAATGGGGCCCCATGATCCCCTATTGCCCGGGGGCCCCATGAGTTGTCAGTCCACCCCTGTATATATATATATATATATATATATATATATATATATATGTGTATTGAATACGGCCAAAACTGTAGTATTTCAAATATATGTCTATGTATTTGGGAAGAATATTTTTAAAATATAAATAAAATATATTTTTCTTCCAGGTGGGTAGCGCAGTGCTAAATTACAAAAAAATGACCTGGTCATAAAGAGGGTAAAATCTTCTGAAGCTCAACGGTTATTATTATTATTATTATTATTGTATTTTTATTACTATTATATTAAAGATTATATAAATTACAATCAGTATAAAATAATTGAGAATGGTAGGAATGGAAATAAATGAAAATGTAAAAAAAACAGACCCTAAAAAATAATTAAAAAAAAAACGGCCACAAACATGCAACGTCCTCCTTGAAACAAGAAATTCCTACGCAGCTGCCATCAAGGTGATTGGGCGCAGACATTCCACAAAGGATCTTTACCCCCGGTTCACACCTATGCGGCTGTGTGGGCCGCGTTTTGCTCGGACACGAGAGCCCATTCATTTGAATGGACTCCCGTGCCCCGGGACACGCAGGGAAGAAGTCCCTGCACTACTTTGGAACACGCAGCCGAGGTTCCCAGTACAGTTTAGTTTCCCAGTGCGGGCGGTGTTCCATTAGAACTAACAGGACCCGCCCGCGGGTCCGCAATTCTCTATGCGGGTGGTGCGGCTGCACGGATTTTCGTGCGGATTCCCAGCAGCACCACCCGCACAGATGTGAACCGGGCGTTAAAGCAGAACTAAAGTCCAGCAATAAATATTTGCTAGGAGTTCCGGAAAGGTCGTGGAGTTCAGTTTATTATATCTTTGTATCTTCATGGTACATTGATGTTTATTTTATGATGTGACCGGAGTTTACAATCAAAGAAAACATTCCGGATGTATTATTCATCCAGCTAGACGCATCCATCCTTCAATATTTATTAGTACGGCCTTGTAATACATTTGTTCTCCGCGGTGCTAAATGAGCTCAAATAACCGTTTTTACTTGCGGCGAACATCGCCCCGACGTTTTTAATGCAGCGCTCGGCGGGCTGATTTAAGCCTTTGTTACGGCGCGTGTTGCACCTGCATTTTTCCCCCCGTGCTTTATTGCTCTTCCTGTTACGTGTAAATGATGGCTGTATATTTGTTTAGTTGTCCTCTTTTATTTTTTATCTTTTATTTTCGGGGGGTTGAGCGGATTACGCTGTTCTCGCCTGCTTTTAAAACAGATAAATAACCCGAATTTGCATTTTCACCTCGGCTGCTTTTAAAAGGCCGTATTTCTAGAATTAAAATGATTTTGAGCATAAATTTACAGAGGGAAAAGCTATTTGTTTTATTATTCATTGAGCTGGAAGGATTTGATATTTATATTCATTTGTGATATTTAGTGAGTTTTGCTTATAAACAGAAAAACGCACTGCAAATTAAGGCCCTTCTCCTCGGTATTTGGGCAGGTGCCGGCCGTGTCTCCCAGGTAAGTACTCTCCCAGGTGATGATACGATCACTTACCCGGTGAAGACTGGAATGTTGTGGAGGCCTCTCTTGCACCTCCTGCCCAACACTCCTGAATGTGGAGACGGAGAGTGTGAGGGCCAAGAGTGGCACCGTTGCCGGGAGTAGCTGGCTGGTGGTGTCCACTCTGTAGGTGGTAGTCGCAGTCCTTGGAATGTAGCCCAGGAGAAGCTTGGAACCAGAGCAGAAGATAAAGCAGGACCAGGAGACAGGCAGCATACAGCAGTCAACAGTGACCGGGCAGCGAGGAACTGAATCGGTAGGCAGAGCAAGTCTAGGAGGTAGGCCAAGGTCAATAACAGCTGGACAACACAGTACCAAAACAGTATGTAAGTCCAGTAAACAGACCAGGGTCAGAGTCATCAGGTGAGCAGAGTTGGAGCAGGAGCTGAAGTGAAGTCCAAAGGCAAGCCGGGTCCTACACAGGTAAGCAGTTCTTGGAATGGAGCACAGAAGCAGCTTGGCACCAGAGCAGAAGACAAAGCAGGACTAGGAGACAGACAGCATAGAGCAGTCAGCAGTGACCGGGTAGTGAGGAACTGAATCGGCAAGCAGAGCAAGTCCAAGAGGCACACTAAGGTCAGTAACAGCCGGGCAATGCAGTACCAAAACAGTAGGCAAGTCCAGTAAACAGGCCGAGGTCAGAGTCATCAGGTGAACAGAGTTGCAGCAGGAGCTGAAGTGAAGTCCAAAGGCAAGTCAGGTCATACACAGGTAAGCAGTGCTCAGAATGGAGCTCAGGAGCAGCTTAGAACCAGAGCAAAAGACGAAGCAGGACCAGGAGACAGACAGCATACAGTAGTCAGCAGTGACCGGGCAGCAAGAAACCAAATTGACAAGCAGAGCAAGTCCAGGAGGCAGGCCAAGGTCGGTAACAGCCGGAAAATGCAGTACCAAAACAGTAGGCAAGTCCAGTAAACAGGCCGGGGTCAGAGTCATCAGGTGAACAGAGTTTCAGCAGGAGCTGAAGCCAAGTCCAAAGACAATCTGGGTCCTACACAGGTAAGCAGTCCTCGGAATGGAGCGCAGGAGCAGCTTGGCACCAGAGCAGAAGATGAAGCAAGACTAGGAGATAGGCAGCATACAGCAGTCAGCAGTGACCGGGCAGCGAGGAACCGAATCAGGAATCAGAGTAAGTCTAGAAGGCAGATCAAAGTCAGTAACAGCCGGGAAATGCAGTACCAAAACAGTAGGCAAGTCCAGTAAACAGGCCGAGGTCAGAGTCATCAGGTGAACAGAGTTTCAGCAGGAGCTAAAGTGAAGTCCAAAGGCAAACTGGGTCATACACAGGTAAGAAGTCCTCGGAATAGAGCGCAGGAGCAGCTTGGCACCAGAGCAGAAGATGAAGCAAGACCAGGAGATAGGCAGCATACAGCAGTGACCGGGCAGCAAGGAACCGTATTGGCAGGCAGAGCATGTCCAGGAGGCAGGCCAAGGTCAGTAACAGCCGGGAAATGCAGTACCAAAACAGTAGGCAAGCCCAGTAAATAGGCCGAGGTCAGAGTCATCAGGTGAACAGAGTTTCAGCAGGAGCTGAAGCCAAGTCCAAAGACAAGCTGGGTCCTACACAGGTAAGCAGTCCTCGGAATGGAGCGCAGGAGCAGCTTGGCACCTGAGCAGAAGATGAAGCAAGACCAGGAGATAGGCAGCATACAGCAGTCAGCAGCGACCGGGCAGCGAGGAACTGAATCTGCAGGCAGAGCAAGTCCAGTAAACAGGCCAAGGTCAGAGTCATCAGGTGAACAGAGTTTCATCAGGAGCTGAAGTGAAGTCCAAAGGCAAACTGGGTCATACACAGGTAAGCAGTCCTCGGAATGGAGCGCAGGAGCAGCTTGGCACCAGAGCAGAAGATGAAGCAAGACCAGGAGACAGGCAGCATACAACAGTGACCGGGCAGCAAGGAACAGAATTGGCAGGCAGAGCAAGTCCAGGAGGTCGGCCAAGGTCAGTAAAAGCCGGGCAACGCAGTACCAAAACAGTAGGCAAGTCCAGTAAACAGGCCGAGGTCAGATTCATCAGGTGAACAGAGTTGCAGCAGGAGCTGAAGTGAAGTCCAAAAGCAAGCTGGGTCCTGCACAGGTAAGCAGTCCTTGGAATGGAGCTCAGGAGCAGCTTGGCACCAGAGCAGAAGATGAAGCAGGACCAGGAGACAGGCAGCATACAGCAGTCAGCAGTGACCGGGCAGCAAGGAACCGAATCGGCAAGCAGAGCAAGTCCAGTAAACAGGCCAAGGTCAGAGTCATCAGGTGAACAGAGTTGCAGCAGGAGCTGAAGCCAAGTCCAAAGGCAAGCCGGGTCCTACACTGGTAAGCAGGTACTAACATATATTTTTACATATATTTTTAAATGCATTCCAAAAAATGTAGATTAAATGTATTTTTAAAGACATACAGTATATTCGAAAATGTATTTTTAAAAATATGTTTCATGTATTTTGTCGTAAAAAAAATGCATTTCAACATACAGTATATACATATATTTATTGAAATATAGTTTGAAATATATTGAATACGACCAAAATTGTAGTATTTCAAATATATTTAGGAAGAATATTATTAAAATATATTTAAAATATATTTTTCTTCCATGTGGGTATTTTGTCTTTATTTTTTATTTTTTTAATATTTATTTATTTATTTTTACACACTTGTTTTTTTTTCTCTGCAAGGAGAGAGAGAGATAGATACAATGATCACTGTGATAGCCAATCAGAGGCTATTACGGTGATCAGGTGACCTGGAATCGGGAGTTCCGGGTCCCGATCTTTACTCTGTGCTGGGAGCTCGCCATGCAAAGTAAGACATGAAAAAATGCGCCCCCACAGAAAAAAAAACCCAGTCCAGTGGGGCCGCATATTTGTGTTACGTTGGTACCAAAGGGTTAAGATACTGATGCCGTTGGAAGTGATCTGCATTCTGGGCAGGTGGCGTCTACACCCCAGAGGATCTTCACAGTCTCCTTGACTTGTAATATAACAAAAAAAATTAAATTTTTTTTTACAGCAATATTCAGGTTTATAAAATAATTGTAGTCCCATTTTTTTGAAGCCTTATGGTTATCCGGGTTTGGTTCCATCTTGTACTATGGAAGTCCCACCTTCTTGTATGCAAATGATTGTGGAGGAGTTATTTGGAACTTGTGTTTCGAGATACTGCTGGAAAGACAGAGGGTGCCGCAGAAAGCTATCCAAGGGAAGATGCCAAATATTAGAACAAAGTCTGAATGTGATGATTTGCAAAGAAAAAAGAAAAATATCTGGCACAATATATCACGGAGATGGGTGTGATGAATACGATTAATTTTTTCCTCTTGAATTTTCCTTAAAGGAAACCTGAACCCAAAGGAAAAATGCCGCCATCACTGACATGTATCACCCACTGGGAACAGGTCCAGATAGGATCTTATCCCAATAAAGATCAGAAGGACAATCAACAGAGTATCCAACGCGTTTTGGCAGTCTAACCCACATGGAAGAAAAATATATTTGAAATATATTTTAAAAATATTCTTCCCAAATATATTCACATATATTTGAAATACTACAATTTTGGCCGTATTCAATATATATCAAAATATATTTCAATAAATATATGTACCGTATTTTCCAACGTATAAGACGACCCCCTACTTTTCCTGTTAAAATGTAGTGTTTGGGCTATACTCGCCGTATAACACTACCCCTCTTCCAATGCACACCAGTGGGAAAAATAATGCCCCATCATTGGTGTCAGTGGGAGGAATAGTGTCCCATCATTGGTGTCAGAGCGACGAATCGTGCCCCATCATTGGTGTCAGTGGGAGGAATAGCGCCCCATCATTGGTATCAGTGGGAGGAATAGTGCCCCATCATTGGTGTCAGTGGGAGGAATAGCGCCCCATCATTGGTATCAGTGGCAGGAATAGTGCCCCATCATTGGTATCAGTGGGAGGAATCGTGTCCCATCATTGGTATCAGTGGGAGGAATAGTGCCCCATCATTGGTGTCAGAGCGACGAATCGTGCCCCATCATTGGTATCAGTGGGAGGAATAGCACCCCATCATTGGTGTCAGTGGGAGGAATAGCGCCCCATCATTGGTGTCATTGGGAGGAATCGTGTCCCATCATTGGTGTCAGTGGGAGGAATCGTGCCCCATCATTGGTGTCAGTGGGAGGAATCGTGTCCCATCATTGGTGTCAGTGGGAGGAATCGTGCCCCATCATTGGTGTCAGTGGGAGGAATAGCACCCCATCATTGGTGTCAGTGGGAGGAACAGCGCCCCATCATTGGTGTCAGTGGGAGGAATCATGTCCCATCATTGGTATCAGTGGCAGGAATAGTGCCCCATCATTAGTATCAGTGGGGGGAATAGTGCCCCATCTTTGGTGTCAGTGGGAAGAATCGTGCCCCATCATTGGTGTCAGTGGGAGGAATAATGTCCCAACATTGGTGTCAGTGGGAGGAATAGTGTCCCAACATTGGTGTCAGTGGGAGTAATAGTATCCCATCATTGGTGTCAGTGGGGGGAGGAATAGTGCCCCATCATTGGTGTCAGTGGGGGGGGGGAGGAATAGTGCCCCATCGTTGGTGTCAGTGGGGGGAGGAAAAGTGCCCCATCGTTGGTGTCAGTGGGAGGAATAATGTCCCATCATTGGTATCAGTGATACCAATGATGGGGCACTATTCCTCCCACTGACACCAATGACACTTGCTGACCCCTGTTCCAGTATGGTGCTGCTGCAGCCAGCACATGTGGTTGCAGTAGCACCTCTGCACTGCACACTTACCGGCCGCTCCTTCACTCGATTTTCGTGGGGCCGCTCAGCTCCGCCTCCTCGCTGGTGATTGGCCGCCTGTGTGCCTTCCTGAGCTACAGTTCTGGTGGCCAATCACCGGTTAAGAGGCGGAGCCGAGCCGCCGCGCGAACATCCAGTGGCCGAACTCAATGAAGGAGCAGCCGCACTTCCTGGACTGGATCGTCGTGGGACCGGAGCCAGGTAAGAAACAGCAGCCCCTGCCCACCCCTGTATTCAATGTCCCTTCCGTAGGAAGGGGGGGGGGTGGCGGCGGCACCGCGCCGCCCCCCTAAAAAGTGTCAGCATGCCGTATACCGGCGTATAAGACGACCCCCAACTTTTGAGAAGATTTTCAAGGGGTAAAAAGTCGTCTTATATGCCGGAAAATACGGTATATACTGTATGTTGAAATGCGTTTTTATTGAAAAATACAAATATTTTTAATAATACATTTTTAAAAAGTCTGAATGTGATGATTTGCCAAAAAAAACCAATGTCTATAGTGGCACAATATATCACGGAGATGGGTGTGATGAATACATTTAATTTTTTCTTCTTGAATTTTCCTTAAAGGAAACCTGAACCTAAAGGAAAAATGCCGCCATCACTGACATGTATCACCCACTGAGAACAGGTCCAGATACGAATTTATTTAAGTAAAGACAGCGGCGTCCCTAGGGTTGGTGTCACCCGGTGCGATAACACTTGGTGACACCTCCTGTTGAAATGCGTTTTTATTGCAAAATACATGAAAAATATTTTTAAAAATACATTTTCATATATACTGTATGTCTTTAACATCTACATATTTGAAATGCATTTACAATTATATGTAAAAATATATGTTAAAATGACTTTTTTATATGTTAAAAAAAAATCTGAAGAATATATTGAAAAAAAAAAGATGTATTTTGAAATACACCGTGTTCCAAGTTATTATGCAAATGATATTTTTCTCATTTCCCTCAATAATTGATATAAATAACAGTCGGCAGAATTCTCAGGTTACAACTATTAAGAGTACAATTCACATTTTATTGAACAAACCTCCTAATGATAACAGGATTTTTCTTCCAAATTATTACGCACAGTAAGTTTCAAAACACTTTATAGGTTGTAAAGAACTGAAAATTGTCATTTGTTGTGTTTGCAGCATATTTACTGAAATCAAAAGCTATTTCAATCAAACTTTTAACAACATTGTAACTTTGTAAACATTTTAACAGGTCATGTTACATTGTAACATAGGAGCCCTTATTTGATAGCAGATCACAAGTCTTGCATCCATTGAACTTGTGAGTTTTTGGACAGTTTCTGCTTGAATTTGTTTGCAAGATGTCAGAATAGCCTCCCAGAGCTGCTGTTTGGATGTAAACTGCCTCCCACCCTCACAGATCTTTTGCTTGAGGATGCTCCAAAGGTTCTCAATAGGATTGAGGTCAGGGGAGGATGGAGGCCACACCATGACTTTCTCTCCTTTTATCCCCATAGCAGCCATTGATGCAGAGGTATTCTTTGCAGCATGAGATGGTGCATTGTCATGCATGAAGATGATTTTATTACGGAAAGCATAGTTCTTCCTTCTGTACCAGGGAAGAAAGTGGTCAGCCATAAACTCCACATACTTTGCAGAGGTCA
The DNA here is from genome assembly GCF_062004578.1 of Staurois parvus. Classification (NCBI taxonomy): domain Eukaryota; kingdom Metazoa; phylum Chordata; class Amphibia; order Anura; family Ranidae; genus Staurois; species Staurois parvus. The sequence continues at coordinate 213,207 of NW_028319311.1, read as the reverse complement.
TCTTTACACCTTCGGGGACCCTAAAGGGGCCAACCATCTCTGTTCCCATGATTCCGGCCCAAAACATTACTCCACCACCGCCTTGCTGACGTCGCAGCCTTGTTGGAACAGGGTGGCCGTCCACCAACCATCCACTACTCCATCCATCTGGACCATCCAGGGTTGCACGGCACTCATCAGTGAACAGGACTGTTTGAAATTTAGTCTTCATGTATTTTTCTGCCCAATGCAGCCGTTTCTGCTTGTGAGCATTGGTTAGTGGTGGCCGAATAGAAGGTTTCTGCACAGTTGTAAGACTCTGGAAGACTCTACAGCTTGATGTCCAAGGGACTCCAGAGGCACCAGCAGCTTCAAATATCTGCATGCTGCTATGTAATGGTATTTTAGCAGCTGCTCTCTTGATCCGATGCATGGATCTGGCAGAAATCTTCCTCAATGTGCCTTTATCTGCACCAACCCGTCTGTGCTCTGAATCAGCCACAAATCTCTTCATAGTGCGATGATCATGCTTAAGTTTTTGTGAAATATCTAATGTTTTCACACCTCGTCCAAGGCATCGAACTATTTCACTCTTTTCGGCAGCAGAGAGATCCTTTTTCTTCCCCATATTGCTTGAAAATGGTGCTCTGCTTAATCATGTGGAACACCCTCCTTTAGCAGTTTTTCCTTAAATTGGGCTCACCGGCCAATCTAATTATCACAGGTGTCCGAGATTGTTTTCAGTGATCAAAAGAGCCCTGACACACAATGCCATCCATGAGTTACACTGAAAAACCAAATATTTCATCTTTGTGACACCTAAATAGAATTTGCATAATAATTTGGAACAGGGTGTATATTGAATACGGCCAAAATTGTAGTATTTCAAATATATGGCAATATATTTGGGAAGAATATTTACAAAATATATTTTTCTTCCATGTGGGAACCCTTCCCAGTTGCTGCCATTTCAGCTGCTGACAAAACGCATGCTTACTATCACATTGGAAGAAATACCATTAAAAGGCCAGTTTACTTCTAGTCTATTTATATTGTTTTCAATCCCAAGCCCTGATGTAGGTGGGTGGTTTTACATTCCTGAAACAAGTTGGATAGTCTTTCAGTTGCCCCCTGACCTTTACTCAGGGGAGACCCTAGGTAGGTGTGGGGGGTGCGTGCCGCACCAGGTGACACCTATCCGCACAGGGTGACACCGGACCCGCTCCACGAAAAGGTAAGTTGTAAAGCAAGCCGACAATCCCCGCAGGATGGATGGGATCTGCGGACTCCAATCCATTATGCTCCCCAATCCGCAGATCCCATCCATCCTGCGGGGTTCATCGGCTTGCTTCACAACTTACCTTTTCGTGGAGCGGGTCCGGTGTCACCCCGTATAGGTTACATGCCGACGATCCCCACAAGATGGATCGGATCTGTGGATTGGGGAACATAATGGATCGGACTCCGATCCATTGTGCTCAATACGCAAATCCGAACCATCCTGCGGGGATCATCGGAGGGGGTGTCACCAAGTGTTATCGCACCGGGTGACACCAACCCAAGGGACGCCCCTGCCGTTACTTGAATAGAGTCGTATCTGGACCTGTTAGCAGTGGGCGATACATGTCAGTGATGGCGGCATTTTTCCTTTAGGTTCAGGTTTCCTTTAAGCAAAATTCAAGAAGAAAAAATTAAACGTATTCATCACACCCATCTCCGTGATATATTGTGCCACTATAGACATTGGTTTTTTTTTGGCAAATCATCACATTCAGACTTTTTAAAAATGTATTTTTAAAAATATTTTTCATGTATTTTTCAATAAAAATGCATTTCGACATACAGTATATACATATATTTATTGAAATATATTTTGATATATATTGAATACGGCCAAAATTGTAGTATTTCAAATATATGTGAATATATTTGGGAAGAATATTTTGAAAATATATTTCAAATATATTTTTCTTCCATGTGGGTTAGACTGCCAAAACGCGTTGGTTATTCTATTGATTGTCCTTCTGATCTTTATTGGGATAAGATCCTATCTGGACCTGTTAGCAGTGGGTGATACATGTCAGTGATGGCGGCATTTTTCCTTTAGGTTCAGGTTTCCTTTAAGGAAAATTCAAGAGGAAAAAATTAATCGTATTCATCACACCCATCTCCGTGATATATTGTGCCAAATATTTTTCTTTTTTTTTGGCAAATCGTCACATTCAGACTTTGTTCTAATATTTGGCATCTTCCCTTGGATAGCTTTCTGCGGCACCCTCTGTCTTTCCAGCAGTATCTCGAAACACAAGTTCCAAATAACTCCTCCACAATCATTTGCATACAAGAAGGTGGGACTTCCATAGTACAAGATGGAACCAAACCCGGATAACCATAAGGCTTCAAAAAAAATGGGACTACAATTATTTTATAAACCAGAATATTGCTGTAAAAAAAAATTAACTAGTGAAATTATTTATTACAATCTGTTATCTTTTATTACTTTGATTTTTGCTGATGATCTACAAATATGCAGCCCAATGTAAACCACATATGACTGCAATGCCCTCCTTGTAGTGGCAAGCAAATATTTAGCATTTTACATAAAAAAAAATGTACAAAAATTTGCAGCTTAATGTTGCGATTTAGCTCCTCCGATCGGCACCCAGCCTGACGAATGTGTGCTTACCTCATTTGAAAGTTTGATTAATGACTACAATTGGCATATAATTATTTAATCATTACTCATTTTGTTTAACGCTACCCAAGGCTCGCTTTCTCTTTTTTTTTTTTATTTAATTTATTTAATTTAATAATAATCATTTAATTTTGAGTTAATACCTGCGGTCTCATTGAAAGCCTTTAGATTGGATCTGGATTTAGCAGTGCGGTGTTTTTGAAATGTTTGTAATGCTGGAGGCCTGATATAATACGAGGATTGGAAATTTCGGATATTAGCGGGTGATGAGAATTTTGATTTGGAGGTCTCATACAATACATTGGCATGGTAAAGGAAAAATGGGATGATCATTAAAAAAGAAAAAAAAAAAAGAAAAAGAAAAGAAAAAATGGGTGCGTGACTTTTGTTTTCGGCCATTTAATTTTTTTAGTTTGTGTTTTCGTTAAAAGTGATACAGACAGGTTCATATTAAATGTAACCAGGTGTAGCCCCACCCCTGCAGACAGCTTCTACCAACCAGGAAGCAGGAGAGCTTAAGAACATCAGGAGGGAGGAGAGTCACTGCACCATCCTTGTTAATGGAGACTGTTTCTACTGGACTTCATTTCCCACAAGTCCCTGCTGCTGGAAGAGGAGAGTTTTCACTGTTTTCCCAGGCAAATGAGTCCAGATCTGAGCAGTCCAGGAAAGAGAGTGATGAGTACAGAGGTACTGTTTGGGTCTGATACTCACATTGAAGGGACCGGAGCCATTAAAAAGGCCTGTTCATCTACATCAGGGAGAGGGGATGGACCTGCACCTGAGCCTGCTGGAGCTACCTTCAGAGAGTTTGAGAAAGAAAGAGAGTCACTACATTTTCAGGATTAGAGCTGGGAAACCACGACTTGTGTGAGAGACTGAGATCTGATCTCTGGGGACTGCTGGTCACCAAGCCTTTAGGACCAGACTAGCCACCTGCTTGTAAGTGGTGAGCTGAATTACACATCCTAAATTCCCGCCACCCACTGTTTGTTCAAATAGACAGTGCACCACCTAATGAAGGGCCCCACCCAAAGCAACATTAACTGCTAGGCACCAGGTACTCCAACCACAATCTTAAAGGGACAGTGCACCACCTAATGAAGGGCCCCACCCAAAGCAAAGTTAACTACTAGGCACCAGGTACTCCAACCACAATCTTAAAGGGTCAGTCCACCAACTAATGAAGGGCCCCACCCAAAGCAACATTAACTACTAGGCACCAGGTACTCCAACCACAGTCTTAAAGGGACAGTGCACCACCTAATGAAGGGCCCCACCCAAAGCAACGTTAACTACTAGGCACCAAGTACTTTCTACCAACTCCAGGGGATACCCCCATACTAGGAATGCATACACTTGTCCACTGTTGGGATTGCGTGCACGAGGTGTACACCAGGACCATTTTTGATTCTTCTGAACTGGTTGAAGTTGTTTAGAGCCTCTAGTTACGCGGTTGTAGTTTAGCTTAGTCTTGCTATAACTTTTGAGTGCCAGCCTAGTGAGTATTTAACCTTTTCATAGTGAAATTGAACCTTCCTTCATAGCTCCTTTAAGTCTGGGCAATTACTTGTTTATTGATTTATCCTTTTGGTTGTTTGTGTTTCCTTAATGCATTTAATTAATTATCTCCATTTGCGGCCTCATGTCTGCGCATTCTTAGAGTGGTAGCCTACTAGTCCACGGGTGTAAATGGTGTCAGTGGGGAGACAGAGCGATTACAAGAGTCATGGCAGAGCAAAGGACCCATCATCACCATCAGCTCATGTGTTATAATTGTTTTATAAGAATACTCATAGAAAAACTCAGTGCCGCTCAACCCAGACAGTCCAATAAAAGGTTGAATGGAAAAAAAAAATTAAAGGTTGAAATGTGTAAGTGTTGAGGTGTACCTGTAGCTTTTCATCCTGTGTCGAATAAAGTAATTTAATGCAATCCTGGCCATATGAAAGAGAAATATATTTTCAATATATTTAGAAAAAAAAATTTACATACATGCGACATGTATTTACAATATATTGGCCTACACGAATATATTTTCAGCGCTCTCACACTCAATCACGCTCTCATGACAATTGCGCGGTCATACAATTCTTTACCCAAACTAAAATTTTATCATTTTCTTCACACAACTAGTCTTTTGGTGATATTTAATCACCACTGGGGTTTTTATTTTTTGCTAAATTAACAAAAAAAGACTGAACATTTTGAAAAAAAAACAAAAATTGTTTCTGTTATAAAAGTTTGCAAATAAATAATTGTTCTTCATAAATTTAGGCCAAGATGTATTTTGCTACATGTCTTTGGTGAAAATAACCCAAATTAGGATGTATTATTTAGTCTGTAGGAAAGTTATACAGTTCACAACATCAAAATATAGTAAACTTGATTACCCTCTAATCTAATATAAGTGTATAAACATAAAAGTGTAAACATAAAATTCAAACCCCAAAAGAATATAAACAAAAAAGAAAAAAAAAAAAAAACACCCAAAAAATGAAATATAAAATAACAGCAAAAAAAGTCCAAAATAAAGTCCCAAATAGTTATATCAAAATCTTTATCTGTGATATCTTAATTCTTCATATCTTCCAAAATCTTTGTGATATACTTCCAACCAGATCTTCATATACCTCAAAGAAAAAAACTCAACATGTGTGATATCTTCAAAGAAAAAGGGTATCTAAACAACCGTGCCACACGTGTTTCATGCACATAAAAAATAAACGTGCCACCACAACCGTGAAAAAGGAAAAATCCCTCAGCCTTAGGAGTCAATCCACTGCATACCACTAAAGGAAGGTCATAGTTACCCTCAGAATGGTATCAAGGGTCTGAGTATTTCTTTCCAACCTTTAAATTATTCCTTCAGCCTTTCCAGCCACTTTCCACAGACCTCATAAACAGACCATGGATCAGTATATATCATAAAAACTTATAGCACTTTATTGTAGCAACTTACATTCAAATATAATGACATCAGCTTCAACATCACAAGCGATATGTTCACAGTCCTGCCTCTCCTCATAAGTGTATAGATTCCACACTATCTCACTCCCGAGGGGAAACCGATTGCCTGTGGTGAGTCCCCAGTACCTCAAAGCCCCATGAGGATTCCAGGAAGCCACAGCCGCATGTACCAGGATCAAAATGGCCGTCACCGCACTTCCGGAAGAGCGTAGCTACGTCACCACATCACGTGCCCCGCTTCGGTTGTGGTGGCACGTTTATTTTTTATGTGCATGAAACACGTGTGGCACGGTTGTTTAGATACCCTTTTTCTTTGAAGATATCACACATGTTGAGTTTTTTTCTTTGAGGTATATAAAGATCTGGTTGGAAGTATATCACAAAGATTTTGGAAGATATGAAGAATTAAGATATCACAGATAAAGATTTTGATATAACTATTTGGGACTTTATTTTGGACTTTTTTTGCTGTTATTTTATATTTCATTTTTTGGGTGTTTTTTTTTTTTTTTTTTTGCTTTTTTGTTTATATTCTTTTGGGGTTTGAATTTTATGTTTACACTTTTATGTTTATACACTTATATTAGATTAGAGGGTAATCAAGTTTACTATATTTTGATGTTATTTATACTTCAGGGGAAGGATTGTGTTGGTAACTTGGTGGGGATTTTATTCTGTGAAAGGATAGTGCTATTTGTTGAATATACAGTTCACAAACTATGATATATATCTGAAAATTGATCAATCCTGAAGTACTGACGGCCAATCTAATTTCTTGAGGTCCAAGAATGTCAGAACAGTAAAAGAGTCTAGTAAACATCCCGGGGATGATAACATTTGAAACACGAAATCATAAATTATAATATAATAAATAATCATAAAAAATATTAATCTAATAATAATAAATTTAATTAAATAATATAATCAAACCAAAAACACTGAAATGTGAAATAGAGCGCCAAGTTCGCACATCACTGAGCAAAGTCGCAGAATCGTTTTCAGTGTCTGATGAGGAATTTCCCCCACGAATCATTATCACTCAATTCTGCAAGTGGTTCTGATTTACTATCGCTGTTCTCTAGCCGGTCTAAAACCGCGTCTGACCTAAAGGGACGCTTTTTGGACGCCATGGACGTTTCTCAGTTTCCAGGCAGAAAGAACAGAAAAATGCAGGCAGGGCGCCGGACAAAGCACTCGGGACAAAATGTATGTGAAATGGTTTGATACAGGAATGTTATACTATGTGATTTTAGTGTATTTAGTGAATGTCACTTTTAAAAATTTTGAATTTCCCGCCAGTTCCGTCCCCCATACGTCCCGATGTCGCAGGGAACGGAACCCGGAAGACAGATGCCGGCATCGGCCGGAGGAGATGGACGGGGACACTGCAGGAGGGACATCCCAGGAGCAAAGGTCAAGGTAAATGCAAGAGGGATCCTGGAGCAATGTTGCAGGGTAATCTCGAGTGTAGCTCGGGGTTACCACTTCTGGTACTGAAAGTTTACCCTGAGCTACACTCGGGAATACCGCCAGGGAGGTTAAGGTATACTGAAGGCAAAACTTTTTAGAAAAGGATAGAGTGGTGGAGGAATAGAACCAATCCCTAGTTCTCCTGGCCACCAATATTACTGGGAATGAACGCTAGCTAAATCTACCAATGGGACACTTTTTTCTTTGACAACTATCTAACAGGCTAGATATATTCCTATCGTACTCATTCCTGGATTAAACTTGGAGTTTAGGGGCAATGACTCGTAGATCGACTGGAAATCAGACATATGTCACCAGTACATCAGGAATCCATTTGAAAGCAACAAAAAAATTTTTTTAAGTGGTCATATCACATCAAATGTGATGCTTAGAGTCGTGTAGGACCCTTTCATCAGGCATGGTGTGCTGGAGACGTATACTTTCTTAAACTTTCTCACATTGGAAAGATATCCTTTGACTTCACGTTGAGTCTACAGGACAAGAAATGACGCGCCCCCCCATCCTTTTGGTAGTGGGGGAAGTAAGGTACCAACAATTATGTGCTTGAAGGCTTCAGTGATTCTATCCCAGCCCTGGGTTTTGTCCCAGTTAAGGTCTGTTCACCCATCTTTCCAGTTGATCACTAACTCGTTGATCGACTGGAAATCAGACATATGTCACCAGTACACCAGGAATCAAGTTGAAAGCAAAAAAATAAAAAATTTGAAGTGATCATATCACATCAAATGCGATGCTTAGAGACGTGTAGGACCCTTTCATCAGGCATGGTGTGCTGGAGACGTATGCTTTCTTAAACTTTCTCACATTGGAAAGATATCCTTTGACTTCACGTTGAGTCTACAGGACAGGAAATGACGTCCCCCGCCCCCCCCATCCTTTCTGCATAGTTAGGCTATAATTATTAGTAGCTCATGAAATAGACCTACCTCAATCCCACAAGTTTTTCCTCCATCAATCCTACGAAGCTGATCCTTTTTGTTGGTTGTGCCATCTTGCCGAAGTCATCATGTACAGAACCAGTGGTGAAAAAAAAAGATTTGGCTTGAGCGTGGTTTTGGAAAAAAAAAAGAAGAAAAACTATGCTTAGTAGGTAGCATGGGAAGTAAGGTACCAACAATCATGTGCTTGAAGGCTTCAGTGATTGTAACCCTGCTCTGGGTTTTGTCCCAGTCAAGGTCTGCTCACCCATCTTTTAGACTGATATCTCATTTGTAAAACAGGTGTCTTCATCTACGTCTCATCACACTTGTCTTTTGATGCAGCTTGGTTTTGATTTTGTTTTTTTTTCTTTTGCTCTCTGTATTGTAATTTATTCCATGCATTTTATCCTTGTCAAGTGTTGGGTACCCAACGGAGCTACTTAAGTCAACGTACACATATATGCATACATATTTAGAGGAGACAAGATAGATTTGTAATATATCAGCTCAATTTGAAGATCCCAGGCTTTCTGTCTATCCCCACTGGTTTTCTTTAACAAATGATGTGGAGGGGTTTTTTTTCCCTTGAATAAATTTGGAAATATACTACTTAGCCATCTGTATTCTGGGGGTTAATAAGCTATTTAGATGCTGCATCGACAGATGATTATGGCCACACTCGGCAGGGGTTGGAGGATGTCATTTGAATGACATCTAATAACATCCAGACGGCTGTCTTAGATTCAGAATTAATGCTGCCATTGATTGCATCTTTACAACACTCTGTGTATTATTTATCTAAGCACAAAAAAGGGATCATGTGAACATTTCTGCTCATATTTTTATGTATGGTTATTTAAGCTGTATTGGTTGGTGGCCTTATGGTTATTGGGTAAGGCAACAGGCCATTGGCCAATCCCTTTTCGGAGAAACAGGTGATTACATGAGTAAGGAAATGCTCTGCTTGATCTAAGTAGCTATTGGTTCCTCCTGGTAAGACTCCATAGGTAGCCCTACTGTCCTCCACCAACCTACCTGTATAGCTTAAAGGTAAAATGTGTCAGGACCTGGGAGTGAACCTGCAAGCTCTGTTACATCTGGCAACATCTCTTCTTGCTGGACGACCTGGAATGCTGTAAAGCTCCCTGGGCAATTCCTTGAATGATCATGCCTTGAACCTTGTTTCTCTTGAACTTTGAACTTCAGTTCCTCCCATGAACTTCCTATTTTAGCTATGCATTTGTACTTCCTGTTTGCCAGTGCTCTCTCCAGCCAATATCTTGCTCTTGTCACTCCTGCTGCCATCCATATCTTTGCTATAATTTGCTATGGACCTTTGGGTTGTTCTTTGACTACGTTTCTGCTTGATATAAACCTGCAACCACTTGTTACCGGCCTTTGACTTGTTTACTGATTATGCTTCTGCTTGATCCCTACCTGCTATATCTGCTATTGGACCCCGGCTTGCTCACCTCCTGGTTGGGCAATTCTGAGGACCACAACCTTGTACTAACATGCAGCAAAACCCATCTCCACCATCAGAAGCTCTGGTGAACACTGGTTAGTGCTTGTACTCGACATCTCAGGTGAGCCCATGTCATCCACCACGATGACCTGCTTGCATACCTTTCCTGCTGGTCTGTGGGTGCCTCTCTACTGCTATAGCTACTGGCCTCCAAGCTTGACCTCTGACCGTGACATTATTCCTAGACTGCAAAGAGACCCATACACAAGTTTTACGCCTGTGGCTGTATGACTGGCTTGAAGGTACCTACAGGCAACTAAACCGTTTCTGATGATGTCTTGTTGGAACATTTTTAATGCCTTTAGACCTTTCCCGATGGCCTCTGGTCAAGTGTACTTGGGGAGAAGTAGCCAGCATCTTCAGTGCCCCTCTGCAATCTTCATAGTCTTTGCCTATTAAGATTGAAGGGAGGCAACAAAGGTGCTGACTGCTTCTCCTCAAGTAGGCTTGACCAGGAGCCATCGATGAAGGTCTAAGGACATTAAAATGTTCCAGCAAGGCTGTAAAAAGCCACATCAGATAAACATTCTCTTTTCTGTAGGTATCATTAAGCCAGTCATATGGTCATAGGCATAAAATGGAGGTCAGATGTGCACGTGTGTTCTCCTGATGTGAACCGGCATGTGTGTAGAAAACTCCACTTTTAAAATGCTGATTCCACTGCCAGATTGTCTGCCACCAATGAAAGTTTTTGGCCACCATAAGACCTTTAGATCTATATTGTTGGGCTGATTTCAATCTCATGATGCTGAGTAACAAAACCACGGCATGTTATCTTCTGATACTTAATCATTGTAATTGAGGATTACAACGCTGGACATCGTGATTGATGTGGATTACATCACTGGAGTATATGGTTGATGCTGAGTTTAACCCTTTTGTAATGTCATTGAGAGATGTTTTCAACGTGTCTGTGTGTTTATCCACAATACATTTAACTTTTCATGGGATTGGGTTGGAGATAACGTACATCATTATGTACTCATTCCCCTGGAAGGGGGTAGATATATGGGGGCCCCTTATTATAAATAAGCTTTAAGATTTTACTATAAGTCCCACTCAAATTGCCCCGACATCCTTCTTTGGTCATTGAATGTAGGACAGAGGGCCTCGTCCTTCAACATTCTGATGGGGGGGGGGAGGAGGAATTTGCCCCCAAGCTGACAGGCTTGTAGTCTACTCTGGTATAATAATCAAGGGCACACCTACTGCCCTCTCTTTCCTTGCCACCCAGGCTGCATGCCTAGATAATGGTCTAGGTGGAATCATCAAGGGGAACCATACACCGTTTCTGTTTCACTTTACAATTCAATAGGGTTTGGTACCAGGCCTTGACTGGCCATAGGGCACACCAGGCATTCACCTAAGTAGGAGGGGCAGCGGGGACGGCATGTAGAGGAACAGATCCATCCATTTCCCTCCAGCCACCGTTGAATGCCCGCTTCTTCTCCTCTCCCTCCTGCAGGCATTCAGCGGCTGCAGGAGAGAAATGGACGGATCAGTTCCTCTATATGCCGCCCCCCCATATTCATCTTTTTTCTGCTAGTCCTAGACTCCTGTCCTCTCTCCCGGCCCCCCCTCCCCCGCAGTGCTGGCCAGTTTCCCCCTCCCCTCTCCTGCCTGCTGCTGCGGGGGATCTGTCAGGAGGGAGAGCAGGTAAGGGGCTGGTAAATATATAATTTACTGGCCCCTTCCTTGTCTAAATGGACAGTCAGTGATCAGTTCATTCATAGCTGAGGCATAGTAAACTGTGTTTACTATACTTCAGTTCAGGGGCGGACTGACCATTTGGAAACTCGGGCACTGCTCGAGGGCCCGGGGTCAGTAGGGGACCCCATGAGAAGCCCCTGGTACCTTTTTCATAGGCTTTTTTGAGTTTGAGCAAGGACACAGGGGCCCCATGATCCCCTATTGCCCGGGGGTCCCATAAGTTGTCAGTCCACCCCTGCTTCAGTTTATGAATGAACGGGAAGCTCAGTACAATGCCATTCCTGTCAATTCATTCTGTGCTGCTGAAGCTGCAGAGATGGTGATTGAGGGTTGTGTCCTCAATCTCCTTTCTGTGTCAAAGGTGAGATGTCAGGGGTTTGGCCAGACCCCTGATATAATAATAATAAAAAATAAACTTAAAAAAAAAATAATAAAATGGTAAAAATAATAAAAATCTAAAATAAAAATAATAAACTGCTGACATCAGTTTCAGAATTTCAGAACTACCAGGGTCGCAAAGGTTGCACTTGCAACAGGACCCTGGCATTCCACCCTAGGCTCCAAGGGAAGGACTCCTTAGAGATTACCAGGCAATGTAGATAAGACTCTTAAGAAAAAGCAAGTGTATATGACCAGGGGTGTACAAACTATGGCCCTCCAGCTGTTGAAGTACTACAAGTCTCATCATGCCTCTGCCTCTGGGTGTCTTACCTGTGGATGTCAGAAACTTGCAAGGCCTCATGGGACTTACAGTTCCTCAACACCTGGAGGGCCATGGTTTGGACACCCCTGGTATGACCTACATATGTCGGTAAAGTTTATGGAAAATACCCAATAGCTGACCAGTAACACTTCCTGAGATATCAGTTGCCTCACTAGTGAATGTACAATGGTGTACTCAAATCCCAATTCCAGGAGATGAAAAAAGTGCATCAGTAGAGTGTCCCCAATCAGGGATGTAAATCCAATTAGTTCTGGCAGCTGCCAGAGTCCCGCAATGAGAATATGCTCAGGCCAGACGTGACGTGGTCATCTGACTGAATGTGATGTCACAATTCCTGGTGACACCTATGGTGAGTCTGAAAAATAGACTGTATATTTTTAAAGTCCAAGCAATATTTTGTTTCTATGAAGTGGGGCTGTTCCCACACTGAATGGGTTAACTGCTCATTTTTGTTCTAGGGGAGAGCAGAGATATGCTTACGTAATCCTCTGATCCTGCCATCGCAGGACTGCTCTGGCACCCCCGCGCTCCGGCGGTCATGAAAACTATTGTTGATATCATCAGGCCCGGAGCAGGCTCCATAGACCAGGAGCAGTCCACAGCTGGACTGTGGGGGATCCCTGTTTTCCAGAGGATCAAAGGATCAAGTGAGTGTAAGCCGTCTGCTCCCTGTAGAGAAACCGAGCAGTTGACCCATGCAGTGTTGGCACAGCCCACTGCATGGGAAACTTTTTTTTTGCTTGGAGTTGGGCTTTAAGTAAGATATATTTACAGTAAAACAAAATCCACCCAAACACCAGCAAAAAGAAAACACAGCAAAAAGTGAAGATATAAGTTAACAATAAACCAAGTGATAAAGTACCTAACAAGCAACCTAACTGAGTAATAAAAACCTAATTAGCAAACTAACAAAATATATAAAATGGGGAACATGGATTAACAAGGAAGTGTAAGGAACAGCACAGGAATCAGGAACAAGAAGAGCAGGTACAAGGCAGCAATGTAGAGGATATACAGTAGGTACAAGGCAAGAGCAGGCTTGGACAGGAATCAGGCTCAGGATCAATAGCAAGCAGTATCTGGCTAGCAGGGCAAAAACAAGGGCAAGATCTGGAGCAGGCTGTGGATCAACTGTGGGTATACACTACTCAAAAAATTTAAAGGAACATTTTGAAAACACACCAAATCTCAATGGGGAAAAATATCATACTGGATATCTATATTGATATGGACTGGGTAATGTGTTAGGAACATAAGGATGCCACATTGTTTGATGGAAAATAAAATTATCACCCCGAAAATCAAAAAAATTATGCAACAGGTCTATTTTGCTGAAATTTCATTGCAGCAACTCAAAATAGTCGTCAGTAGTTTGTATGGCCCCCCGTGCTTGTATACATGCCTGACAACGTCAGGACATGCTCCGAATGAGACGACGGATGGTGTCCTGGAGGATTTCCTCCCAGATCTGGACCAGGGCATCACTGAGCTCCTGGACAGTCAGAGGTGCAACCTGGTGGTGTCAGATGAACCTAAACATTATATCCCAGAGATGTTCTACTGGATTTAGGTCAGGAGAGCGTGGGGGCCATTCAATTGTATACATTTTTTTCTTCCTCCAGGAACTACCTGCATACTCTCCCCACATGAGGCTGGGCATTGTCCTGCACCAGGAGGAACCCAGGACCCACTGCACCAGGAGGAACCCAGGACCCACTGCACCAGCGTAGGGTCTGACAATGGGTCCAAGGATTTCATCCCGACACCTAATGGCAGTCAGGGTGCCATTGTCTAGCCTGTAGAGCTCTGTGCATCCCTCCATGGATATGCATCCTCAGGCCATCACTGACCCACCACCAAAACGGTCATGCTGAACCATGTTACAGGCAGCAGAACATTCTCCACGGCTTCTCCAGACCCTTTCACGTCTGTCACATGTGCTCAGGGTGAACCTGCTCTCATCTGTGAAAAGCACAGGGTGCCAGTGGTGGACCTGCCAATTCTGGTGTTCAGTTGCAAATGCCAATCAAGCTCTATGGTGCCGGGCAGTGAGCACAGGGCCCACTAGAGGACGCCGTGCCCTCAGGCCACCCTCATAAAGTCAGTTTCTGATTGTTTGGTCAGAGACATTCACACCAGTGGCCTGCTGGAGGTCATTTTGTAGGGCTCTGGCAGGGCTCATCCTGTTCCTCCTTGCACAAAGGAGCAGATACCAGTCCTGATGATGGATTAAGGCCCTTCTATGGCCCTGTCCATCTCTCCTAGAGTAACTGCCTGTCTCCTGGAATCTCCTCCATGCTCTTGAGACTGTGCTGGGAGACACAGCAAACCTTCTGGCAATGGCACATATTGATGTTAGTTGGACTGCCTGTGCAATCTCTGTAAATTCCAGGTATGGCCTCATGCTACCAGTAGTGACACTGACCCTAGCCAAATGCAAAACTAGTGAAAAACAGTCCGAAAAGGTGAGTAGGGAAAAAAATGTCAGTGGCCTCCACCTGTAAAACCATTCCTGTTTTGGGAGTGGTCTCATTATTGCCCATGTAGTGCACCTGCTGTTAATGTAATTAACACCAATGCAGCTGAAACTGATTACCAACCCCCTCTGCTACTTACCAGACCAGGTCAATATCCCAGGAGGTTCATTGACTTGATGTTATACTCTGATTAAAAAGTGTTCCTTTATTTTTTTTGAGCAGTGTATATATTGTATAATTTTTTTCTCCTTCTACTGGTTGAACTGGATGGACTTGTGTCTTTTTTCAACTACACTAACTATGTAGCAGGGTCAGGATAAATTAGCAAGTAATATCTGGCTAGCAGGGCAAAACACTAAAGCACGAGAGAATAGTAGAGGAGGAACTAAACACCCTCCCAGCAGCCAGCATCTGTTGGATATTGATTACTGGGATCTGCTGACTGCTGGGACACATCCACGGGTGGACACTGGAACTAAATCCTTCCATTGTGAGAACCACAATGCCATCAGCAGGTGATTCAGGTCCTGACATTGAAAGTCAGGATAAATTAGCAAGTAATATCTGGCTAGCAGGACAAAACACTAAAGCAAGAGAGAATAGTAGATGAGGAACTAAACACCCTCCCAGCAGCCAGCATCTGTTGGAGATTGATTACTGGGATCTGCTGGGACACATCCATCGGTGGGCACTGGAACTAAATCCTTCCATTGCGAGAACCACAATGCCACCAGTAGGTGATTCAGGTCCTGACATTGAAAGTCAGGATAAATTAGCAAGTAATATCTGGCTATCAGGGCAAAACACTAAAGCACGAGAGAATAGTAGAGGAGGAACTAAACACCCTCCCAGCAGCCAGCATCTGTTGGAGATTGATTACTGGGATCCAGGGGCGGACTGACAACTCATGGGGCCCCCAGGCAATAGGGGATCATGGGGCCCCTGTGTCCTTACCCAAACTCAAAAAAGCATATGAAAAAGGTGCCAGGGGCATCTCATGGGGTCCCCTACTGACCCAGGGCCCTCGGGCAGTGCCCTAGTTTCCAAATGGTCAGTCCGCCCCTGCTGGGATCTTCTGACTGCTGGGACACATCCACCGGTGGAAACTGGAACTAAATCCTTCCATTGCGAGAACCACAATGCCACCAGCAGGTGATTCAGGTCCTGACATTGAAAGTCAGGATAAATTAGCAAGTAATATCTGGCTAGCAGGACAAAACACTAAAGCACGAGAGAATAGTAAATGAGGAACTAAACACCCTCCCAGCAGCCAGCATCTGTTGGAGATTGATTACTGGGATCTTCTGACTGCTTTTCCGCCGGCGGACACTGGAACTAAATCCTTCCATTGCGAAAACCACAATGCCACCAGCAGGTGATTCGGGTCCTGACATTTAAAAGCATGGAGGTCAGCCACTGTGGCCAATCTTAAATTCTATCTACAAATTCTGAGAAATCATATAACAGCTGTGAAATGTTCGGTCTTTTTTATATTTTCATTGAGCTGCAAAGTTGATCTCACATGTTAAAGACCATATGTAAGAGAACACAGCCTTGGATTTCCGAGCCATTGCATGGAGGATCTCAAACTATGTATATATGGGCAGCACAGTGGCTAAATAGTTAGCACTTCCGCCTGGCAGTACTAGGGTCATTGGTTCGAATCCCAGCCATGGCACCACCTGCCTAGAGTTTGCATGTTCTCCCTGTGCCTGCGTGGGTTTCCTCCCACACGCCAAAGACATGCTGGTAGGTTAATTGGATCCTGTCTAAATTGTCCCTAGTATGTGTATGTATGAATGTGAGTTAGGGACCTTAGATTGTACACCCCTTGAGGGTTAGGGACTGATGTGAATGTACAATATATATGTAAAGCGCTGTGTAAATTGACGGCGATATATAAGTACCTGAAATAAATGTATAAAAAAAATGACATCTTTTGAAAGAATCCTAATATGGGTGCCATTACCATTTCTCAATCCCTCACCTCCTTTGTTTTTCCGGTCTTCTTTTATTCTTAAGTCAGGTGCGTTCCATTAAAACACGATGTTCCAACAAAACCCGGAGATCATTACTACGCAGGGTTTTCATTTCATCTATCTTCATCGGCTAATGCATCGCGCAGGCCAAAAAAAAAAAGAAAAAATTCAGTACAAAACAGAAATTGCACCTGTGTATCGGGATGAAAAGATTAAAGGAATAAAAATGTGAATCATCCAACCTCTCTTCATTAGGATTCATCATTTGCCTCCTCTTCTACCTTTTGCGATAAAGCGCCTAAATTAGTGTCGAACCGCCACGAAGGTTATTGTAAAAAACGTCGCCGGAATCTCATCACCATTTGTTATTATGGAAACAACCACCATGTTTATCAGTGGCAAGATATCACCCCCCGACATATATTTATTTTCTAATTTTCGTCTCTGCGTGCAGCTGCAACGTTTTTAATGTTCGTCTTGGCGAATGGCGCCGGCCCAGTGGATCAGTTACTGTATGTGTGGGGGGGGGGAAGGGACCGTCTTTTTTATCTGATGGATATAGGATGTTAGGTTGGTTGAAAAAAAAGTAAAAATGGAATCACGATTTTAAACAAACTCCCGGGGAGCTTGATATCAGTGCAGAGTGAAAAGCGGTGGGAGGTCTATTATTGCTGGGAATGATACCAGACATGCACCTGTTTTTTGTGGTCTCTGTACCAACCGCGCCGCGCCGCCATCAGAATAACTGCCTACCAGTAATTAGCCGCGCGGTTCTTATGACGAGTTCACAAGTACCCGTTAAATACCACAATACCAAGGGTAACTTTGTTAACAACATCGAACGTCGGTGGTGTCTTGTTCCGCTTTTCAACTCCTTTTTGTCAGTACTTCTTTTTTTATCCAATTATTGCTGCCCGGTCAGATCTTCTGCAGTTGCCATAGCAACACCCTATAAGTTAAACGTATTCATCTGATCATTGTTGGATGTTTGGAATAGCGAGAAGGTAGAACGTTAACTTCAGAGAACTTCAGAATTAATTATATTGTCGTAACTCTCTACATTTATTCTCTTGGCCGTTAAAAATTAAGGTGTCAAAAAAAAAAATTTGTTGGAAAAAAAAAGGCATGGAATACGCCATGATATAACCCTGATGTGTAAGGGTTGCTAAATGTTTTTGAAGGATTGATTAAAAAAAAAACAGATGTTAAACCAGTTGTATAAATAATTCTTTTTTTTTTTTCTTTAACCACTTCCAGTCCAGACACTTTCACCCCCTTCCAGTCCGGACACTTTCCCCCCTTCCAGTCCGGACACTTCCCCCTTTCCAGTCCGGACACTTTCACCCCCTTCCAGTCCGGACACTTTCCCCCCCTTCCAGTCCGGACACTTCCCCCCCCCCCTTCCAGTCCGGACACTTTCCCCCCCTTCCAGTCCGGACACTTTCCCCCCCTTCCAGTCCGGACACTTTCCCCCTTTCCAGTCCGGACACTTTCCCCCCCTTCCAGTCCGGACACTTTCACCCCCTTCCAGTCCGGACACTTTCCCCCCCTTCCAGTCCGGACACTTTCCCCCCCTTCCAGTCCGGACACTTTCCCCCCTTCCAGTCCGGACACTTTCACCCCTTCCAGTCCGGACACTTTTACCCCCTTCCTGTCCAGGCCAATTTTCAGCTTTCAGCGCTATCACACTTTGAATGACAACTGCGCAGTCATGCAACACTGTACCCAAGTTAATTTTTTACCATTTTTTTGAGACAGATAAAGCTTTATTTTGGTGGTATTTATTCACCGCTTGGATTTTAATTTTTTTTGCTATGTAAATGAAAAAGTCCAAAAATTTTGAACAAAAGTTTTTTTTTTATAAAATTTTGCAAATAAATAATATTTAATCATAAATCTTTGCCAAAATTTATTCTGTTATCTTTTTAGTGAAAAAACAAAAAAACTAATTAGTTTATAACCAAAAATTATAATTTTTAAACATTTTTTTTTACTTTTTTTTTTTTTATATTATTGTTTTTTATTTATTTACATACTGTCACCCTAGCAGTACAGTGTCACCATAGTGACACTGTACTACTTGTGCGGGGTGATGAAGATTTTTTTTTTTTTTTTTACACTGATTGCTTTTACACCCATATAGGATGTAAAAGTAATAATTTCTCTTTCTCTCTGTGTGCATTCTTGCACTCATTGAGAATTACTGAGTGAGCTGTGATTGGTCACAGCTTGTCACATGGTACAAGGCTGTTGTGAATAGCCTTGTACCATGTGACCTCTGTGATCATTCACAGATTTCACATGTAGTAAGCAATGATGTCACAAGTGACATCTTGCTTACTACTTTGCATGTGATCACTGATTGGCCAATCAGTGATCACATGATCGGGACCTCGTACAGGTCGGTGTTTCACTGTGTCCGGAGGACACAGCGGGCACCGGATCGCGGTGCTGCACGCTCCCAGGAAGTGCGCACAAGCAGGGTGCGGGGAGGCCATTTATAAACGGCCACCCGACCCTGCACTGCCACCGTCCGGCCGTTTATATGCAACGGCCGGTCGGGAAGTGGTTAATCAATCTGTCAAAAACATTTAGCGACCCTTACAGAGCAGGGTTATTTTTGTTATTTTTGTGGATTTTTTCTTAATTTTGAAGGCCTACAAAAAAAAAAAACAGATGATAAACCAGTAAAATTGTAGTATTTCAAATACATGTCAATATATTTAGGAAGAATATTTTTAAAATATATTTCAAATATTTTTTTCTTCCATGAGGGTGTGGGGCACAGTGACAAAGAGGGGTGAGTACTACAGCAAAAGCAGCTTTATTTTATTTTAGATCTTTGTGTATTTTTTCCCCTTAAGTCTTTTACTAGTCTGATGTCATCACAGGTCCTTCCTCTTTTTTTGGGGAGGGAAATGATTGGTTCTTCTTCCTGGGATGAGTGGTGGTCATAGAATCATGTAGAAAGGCAAGAGATCTATAAGCCCAAGCCACATGGTGAGGAGCCCCAGGGGTTGTATCATTGATAGCTCAGGCTGACAGTAACTAGGTTGGATCACACTGGTAGTCATTAAACTCAGAAGAGTAGTGTTGTTGGACCTCACAGTGGTAAGCCTGTTGTGCACAGTGCCGAAGAGGGATGGGTACTACAGCGAAAGCAGCTTTATTTTAAAACTTTATGTGTATGTTTTTTGCGGAAGTCTTCATACTGGTTTGCTATCGTCACAGATCCTTCCTCTTTTTCCTTGGGGGGTGGGTGGTTCTCCTTCCTTGGCTGAGCGATGCTCATGGAATATTGCAGGAAAACAAGGGTGTTATGAGCCCAGGTCACATGATGAAGATCCCTAGGGGTTGCGTCATTGACAGACCAGGCTGACAGAAAGTGGGCTGGATGACACTTGTAGCTCATAGATTAATGTAAGAAGACAAGAGTGCTATGAGCCCTGGTCATATGGTGAGGATCCCTAGGGGTTGTGTCCTTGACAGACCAAGCTGACAGTGATTGGGCTGGATGAAACGTGTAGCTCATGGAATAATGTAAGAAGACAAGAGTGCTATAAGCCCAGGTCACATGGTGAGGATCTCCCTTGGTTGTGTCATTGACAGACCAAGCTGACAGAGATTGGGCTGGATGAAACGTGTAGCTCATGGAATAATGTAAGAAGACAAGAGTGCTATAAGCCCAGGTCACATGGTGAGGATCTCCCTTGGTTGTGTCATTGACAGACCAAGCTGACAGAGATTGGACTGGATGAAACGTGTAGCTCATGGAATAATGTAAGAAGACAAGAGTGCTATGAGCCCTGGTCACATGGTGAGGATCCCCAGGGGATGTGTCATTGACAGACCAAGCTGACAGAAATTGGGCTGGGTGACACGTGTAGCTCATGGAATAATGTAGGAAGACAAGAGTGCTATGAGCCCAGGTCACATGATGAAGATCCCTAGGGGTGGCGTCATTGACAGACCAAGCTGACAGAGATTGGGCTGGATGAAACATGTAGCTCATGGAATAATGTAAGAAGACAAGAGTGCTATGAGCCCAGGTCACATGGTGAGGATCCCCAGGAGTTGCGTCATTGACAGACCAAGCTGACAGAAAGTGGGCTGGATGAAACGTGTAGCTCATGGAATAATGTAAGAAGTCAAGAGTGCTATGAGCTCAGGTCACATGGTGAGGATCTCCCTTGGTTCCGTCATTGATAGACCAAGCTGACAGAGATTGGACTGGATGAAACGTGTAGCTCATGGAATAATGTAAGAAGACAAGAGGGCTATGAGCCAGGTCACATGGTGA
This sequence comes from Staurois parvus, assembly GCF_062004578.1. Taxonomy (NCBI): domain Eukaryota; kingdom Metazoa; phylum Chordata; class Amphibia; order Anura; family Ranidae; genus Staurois; species Staurois parvus. Next base: position 192,437 of record NW_028319311.1, on the reverse strand, counting down.
GGATCCCCAGGGGATGTGTCATTGACAGACCAAGCTGACAGAAATTGGGCTGGGTGACACTTGTAGCTCATGGAATAATGTAAGAAGACAAGAGTGCTATGAGCCCAGGTCACTTGGTGAGGATCCCCAGGGGATGTGTCATTGACAGCCCAGGCTCACAGAGATTGGATTGGATGACACTGGTAGTAATTAAACCAGGAAGAGCAGTGGAGCTGGACCCCAGAGTGGTGAGCCTGGGGTGCACAGTGCTGGAGAGGGGGGAGTACTACAAAAAAGCAGCTTTATTTTATTTTAAATCTTTGTGCGTATTTTTTTTCCCCCTGAAGTCTTTGATGTCATCACAGGTCCTCCCTCTTCTTCCATGGTGGTGAGTGGTTCTTCTTCCTGGGTTGAGCTGCATTCACGGAATGATGTAAGAAAGCAAGTGTACTATGAGCCCAGGCTACTTGATGAACATCCACATGGGTTGTATCACTAACAGCCCAGGCTGACAGAAATTGGGTTGGATGACATTGGCAGTTGTCAATAAAGCCGGAAGAGTAGTGGTGTTGGATCTCAGAGTGGTGAGTCTGTGGGGCACAGTTCTGGAGAGAGGGGAGTACTACAGTGAAAACTATTTTATTATTTATTTTTTTCAACTAACGAGCAATGGAAAAAGGGAGTCCTGCTTTCAATTATAGCTATATTGGAGCAGTTAAGAGCGCAGTTGATAAGGACAAGTTCGGTGAGGGGAGGGATGGGATTATAGGGATTACATTTTAATATTATAGTCCTTAAAATAAACAGTGCTCACTTGGTCTTAAACTCACACATATCCCACAGAAGCATTTAATGGGAGCGATGCATTAGTTGAATGTGGCACACTGGGAACCAATATGAGTGTAGCTCACAGGGAACTGTAACAATACATGGGCAACAGATATGTGAAACACAAATGTAATCATGACGATGCATAGGCAACAGGTGGGCAATTGTGATCATACGTGGGCAACAAATGGGCAGTTGTGACTGTGAAGGACCCAACCGGGACAGGGGTTTTTGGAAGAGACTAGGGGATTTTGGAGGGGACTAGGGGCTAGCCTTCTACCCACTGATTATGGCCCATGGAGGAATCCGGGAATTTTGTCTGCTTCTCCTGGTCAGAGTATTGGAAGCAGCCTCTGATCTTATGGAGAGAGCGGACCAGTCTGTCATGATGGATAATAACATGATTGAGAGGATCGATTTTCTTTATCCCCTCAGAGACCCCCTGTCTGTGGAGAGATTCCTGGTTTATCAGCAGAATTCTGGGAACACCCTATGAACACGGAATAACAGCAGGCAGCTTATGTTCAAAGATGTTCAAAGTTTATTAGACATTACTAAGATTATATAGGATACAGAAAAAATAACGGGGGGGGGGAGCGAGTTTCAAAACTGTAACTTGTAAGTTTCCATCATGAGCTAACTACATGAAACATGACATATACATTTCTTGGTATAAACTGTTTTTGCTAGCTTTCTGAGAATTAGCCGGACAAAGAAAACTTCAGGGTCATCTTATCATTGTTTATACATTCTTGTGCAAGCTAAAACAGTTTCATTAAACTTCTAATATATCTGCAAAAAGCTAACTTAATACTTAAAATGGCGTACATCAACAAAATGGAGGTTATCTAGATCCTTTCAGTGAGGAATGCTGAGAGCGAGGCTTGGATGAATTCTCTGAATAAAGACAATAAAGCTTCCCTTCTGGAGTGATTGGAAAGGTGTAATATTAATCCTATACAGGTTAATGGACGGAGGAAATATGGGACCATCCTGCAGACTGGGTTGGAGAATCTCCTCCACTTGGGACAGAAATATTTAGCAACAATCTCCCTCAAGAAATCTATGAAGATAAATTATTTCCAGATGGGAAGCTTGTCTTTATTCAGATAATTTGTAAAAGAGTAATCCTTAGTAACCTAGGGTGTGGTTGCCATCATATATTGTAAAGCGCTGAGCAAACTGTTGGCTCTATATAAATCCTGTATAATAATAATAATCCCTGTTTTTCTAATTGAGAAATTTGTACCTTACATTTGGTGGGATTTTTAAGGCAACCTTGAAATTTATATAAAAATTTTTTTTTTAAATGTTGACATTTTATTTGACACATCAATACATATTTCCCCAATACAATATAACAATTCTTGACAACATATTTGCTTGACAATATTTGTATTCAGGGGTGGACTGACCATTTGTGCACTCGGGCACTGCCCGACGGTCCAGGGTCCGATGAGATGCTCCTAGTACCTTTCATAGGCTTTTTTTGGGAATGGTTTGAGTGTGGGTGAGGACACAGGGGCCCCATGATCCCCTATTGCCTGGGGGCCCCATGAGTTGTCAGTCCGCCCCTGTTTGTATTATTGCATTGGGGAGTTAGCGGTATCTCTTGAAGCTGATTTCCATCTTGCAACCTCAATTGAGGAAACTACAATATATCCATAGGCTGAATGCACTTGTAGTTTCCTCAATTGAGGTTGCAAGATGGAAATCCGCTAACTCTCCAATACAATAATACAAATATTATCAAGCAAATATGTTGCCAAGAATTGTTATATTGTATTGGGGAAATATGTATTAATGTGTCAAATAAAATGTCAAAACTTTTTTTTTAAAAATTGTTTGGTTTACCTTCTACCCACTGATTATGGCCCATGGAGACCGGGATGAACGCTGAGATCGACGCTTGGATTAATTCTCTGAATAATGGAGAGATTTGTACCTTTCATTTGGTGGGATTTTTAAGGCAACCTTGGAATATATATAAACCAAACAATTTTTAAAAAAAAAGTTTTGACATTTTATTTGACACATCAATACATATTTCCCCAATACAATATAACAATTCTTGACAACATATTTGCTTGAAAATATTTGTATTATTATATTGGAGAGTTAGCGGATTTCCATCTTGCAACCTCAGTTGAGGAAACTACAAGTGCATTCAGCCTATGGATATCTTGTAGTTTCCTCAATTGAGGTTGCAAGATGGAAATCAGCTTCAAGAGATACCACTAACTCTCCAATGCAATAATACAAATATTGTCAAGCAAATATGTTGTCAAGAACTACCGTATATTATATTGGGGAAAAGTGTATTGATGTGTCAAATAAAATGTCAAAACTTTAAAAAAAAATTGTTTGGTTTGTATATATTCCAAGGTTGCCTTAAAAATCCCACCAAATGTAAGGTACAAATCTCTCCATTATTTGGAGAATTAATCCAAGCCTCGATCTCAGCGTTCATCCCAGCCTCCTCCATGGGCCATAATCAGTGTGTAGAAGGCTAGCCCCTCGTCCCCTCCAAAAGCCCCTGTCCCGGTTGGGTCTGTCACAGTGACAATATGTGGGCAACAAGCAGACAGTCACTGTAATACATAGTCCAGAAAGGATTGGCCATGTCAATACCTGGGTAACATACAACACAGGCAATTGTGGCAAACTGATACTGGTGTCTGGGTAATACACACGGAATTTTGACAAAAAATGTGGACAACACAATTGCAATTGTGACAATAAATTGGACAGGGGGGCAATTGTGACCATAAGGAGGAAAATTGGGGCAACGGTAAAGTTATTTATGGTAACCGACATCTATGACAAGCCAAAGCTTCCAGTTCCACCAAATGTCATCAGCCATTACAAAGCCAACCATCCACTGGATTCTCCATTATGTAGGATAAAGAAAATGACTAGGAAGTCCAACTGCACCAGAGAGACTGTGGAAAAAGGCAAAGGTGCAAATTGCTGCGAGGAAATATCACCGAAAGAATCTCTAAGTGATAAAAGACATCAAGTATAATTACAGCCAAAAAAGGTCTCTTTTTTTAGGTTGGATTGTAGAAGGGTTCTAGCTGCCTAACACTGAAGACATTTCCTTTACTTCCTCTCCTGGTGACCACTAATGAGAACTGAGAAAAACCACCCTGTAGGTGACCGATAAGAAGCTTCTAACCCTTCATCACTATTTTTTTTTCTCTGTGCCAAGTTAGAGATCTTTCCTATAATTTCTGATCCCAGTGGTCACCTTCACCTTCTCCCAAAAAAGGGACAAATACCAATAAAGGCCCAGAAGAGATTTTACCATTTTGCCACTAAGTCCAAAGTAAAAAAAATATTGGCTGGAGTTCTATTTTAATCTCATCTGTACCCCCGAAAAATTTAAATATTATTTTTGGGTATTGGATGAAGGGAAATTCTTTTTTTTTCCATTTGCTAAATCTTGAATTATGGCTTACTCTATAAGTTATGGCAATAGCTTTCAAAAGGGCATCACAAGTAATTAACTTTTTTCCTGGCTTGTTATTCTCCAGAGCTTCTTCATCATACAGGAAATGAACCTGTCCATCTAGGAGATTCCATGCTGTCCTCTCCTTTTATCCTGACTGCAGATATCTGTTTCCATGAAAGTAAGGGAGATATAGACATGACGGTGACCGGTCTACTGGAATTTTGTCATGTCATTAAAATCAAGAATCCAGGCATCAAACTAGAGCTTGCCATAGTGATGCCAAACATTTTTTTAAACAAGATGCATGTTAATTTTTTTTTAAGTTATATATTATTTTTTTTTTTTAATAATTCAGTAATAATAATGTATACACATTTTTTCAATGTGTTTAATATTCAGGACTAAGAAATAAAAACTGTTGCCAGTTATACAAATTAATGCTTATGAATAACATATACCCATTTTGTTATGTTTTATTGTATGTGTAAGTATAACTGAAAAAAAAAATCTTCCTAATGAGACAAAAAAAATTACAGTGAGTTTAGCCATCCGTTACTCTCAATAAAAAGAAAAAGGCTTCATATATAGTTTAGTTTAATTGTTTAAGACAGAGAATATAATGAATTTTAGTATATATTTATTTTGCATGTCTGGGACTAAGACATATTTTTTTTTAATGTGTTTTTTTTTTAAAATGATGTAAATATAAGTTATTGTGTATAAAGATTTCAGATTTACGGTACTTATTTTTTGTTATATTTTTTAAAAGTCAAGTAAATGTAATGTGCTTTTCTATATATTTTTTATGTTCAGGACCAATAAGTATGATCTCTTTTTAAATTCATTTTTCAGGTAAATATGAAATATTGGATAGGAACATCTCTGAATTACCTTCTTTTAAGTAACATGTTTTAGATGTTTTTATTATTATTTAATTTTAAGGAATGTAATGTGTTATTAAATTGTTATTTTTGTTTTATGCTATTCAAAAATGCAATTAGAAAAGTTTCTTAATTCAGAAAATATTAAATAAAATATGTGAGTATTTTATTAATTTTTTTAAATTATTTAATTTAAAGAAATGTAATTTGTATTAGTTATTTTGGTAAATATTTATGTTTAATATTAAAAAATACAATAAAAAAACATTTTTCTAATTCAGAAAAATATGAAATATGATATGTGAGTATTTTATATTTTTAAAAATGTTTTAATTATTTAATTCAAAGGAATGTAATGTTTTTTAGTTATTTTTGTTAAATGTCTATGCTTAATATTCAAAAATACAATATAAAAAGTCAGAAAAATATGAAATATTACTTGTGAGTATTTCAAAATTTTTTATTTTCAGCCAGTAGGTGGAGCTCTGGGCAATTTTTATATGTTTATTAGGCTAATCTCAATGGCTTTGTTGGAAACAAAAAGTGTGCCGTTTAAGATGTTTAATAACTCATACCTAACTTTAATATGCACTTGAAAAAATCAAAAGAGTCGAGTCACCCCTTCCTTTCCTGTCTTTTCTGTACATACAGAAGCTTGTGGAGATTTAATTAGAGAGAGTGAGTCTAAAGAAAAACAGCTTCTTCTAGACACATCGAGGGAGAACCCAGTAAAAATGGATAAGGCATAAATATCTCACTTTGTATAATTGGTTAAAAGGAAATGACTACATTGTTTCCAGTACAAATAATATCTGTGAATGCATGATGTTAACTTAGGTTATAGCTTGCAATTTCTGTAACAAACAGGAATCAAGTGACTGCAAGAAATTTGGATGCTCTTGTAGTGTAAATTTAGTGTCCTCCCCAGGTGAAGTTCCTTCTTTGGTTATGTGAATTCCTCTCTGGCACAGACTATCCTTAGAGTTATGGAGCCCCTTCTGGTACAGACCTTCCGTGGTGTTATGGAGCCCTTTCTGTTACAGACCTTCCGTGGTGTTATGGAGCTCCTTCTGGTACAGACCTTCCGTGGTGTTATGGAGCCTCTTCTGGTACAGACCTTCCATGGTGTTATGGAGCCCCTTCTGGTACAGACCTTCCGCGGTGTTATGGAGCCCTTTCTGGGACAGACCTTCCGTGGTGTTATGGAGCCCCTTCTGGTACAGACCTTCCGTGGTGTTATGGAACCCCTTTCCTTCAACCCACATCTTATTGGTGTTCTGAAGCCTCCTTCCTTCTAACCAGGTCTTTATGGTGTTTTGTAGCCTCCTCCCTTCTACTCAGGTCTTCTCCATGTTATGGAACCCCTTTCCTTCTACCCGAGCCATCTCAGTGTTTTGGGCCTCCCTTCCTTCTACTTAGGTCTTCTTGGTGTTATGAAGCCCCCTTCTTCTACCCTTCTCAGTGGTATGGAGCCCCCTTCCTTCTACTCAGGTCTTGTCAGTGTTCTGGAACCCTCTTTCTTCTACCCAGGCCTTCTCTTTTTTTGGAGCCCCCTCCCTCTACCTAGGTCTTCTTAGTGTTATTAAACCCCCTTCCTTCTAACCAGGTCTTCTCAATGTTATGGAGCCCCCTTTCTTCTACCCATGTCTTTTTGATGTTTTGCAGCCTCCTACCTACTGCCCAGGTCTTCTCTGTGTTATGGAGCTCCATATCTTCCACCCAGGCCTTCTCAGTGTTTTGGACCCCTCTTCCTTCTACTCAGGTCTTCTCAGTGTTATGGAACCCCCTTTCATCTACCCATGTCTTTATGGTGTTAGCTTAGGTTATAGTTTGCAATTTCCATAACAAACAGGACTCAAGTGATTGCAGGAAATCAGATACTCTCGTAGTGTAGATTTAGTGTCATCCCCAAGTGAAGTTCCTTCTTTGGTTATGTGAAGTCCTCTCTGGCACAGGCCATCCTTAGTGTTATAGAGCCTCTTCTGGTACAGACTTTCTGTGGTGTTATGGAGTCTATTCTGGTACAGACCTTCCTTCTACCAACATCTTATTGGTGTTCTGGAGCCTCCTTCCTTCTAACCAGGTCTTCTCAATGTTATGGAGCCCCCTTTCTTCTACCCATGTCTTTTTTGATGTTTTGCAGCCTCCTACCTACTGCCCAGATCTTCTCCGTGTTATGGAGCTCCATATCTTCTACCCAGGCCTTCTCAGTGTTTTGGACCCCTCTTCTTTCTACTCTTCTAAGTGTTATGGAACCCCCTTCCTTCTATCAGGGCCTTCTCAGTATTTTGGACCCCCCTTCCTTATACCTAGGTTTTCTTGGTGTTATGAAGCCCCCTTCTTGGTGTTATGTGGCCCCTCTCCTTCTACTCAGGTCTTGTCAGTGTTCTGGACCCCCCTCCTTGCTACTCAGGTCTTCTCAGTGTTATGGAGCCCCCTTTCTTCTACCCATGTCTTTATGGTGTTTTGTAGCCTCCTCCCTTCTACCCAGGTCTTCTCCATGTTATGCAACCCCTTTCTACCCGGGCCATCTCAGTGTTTTGGGCCTCCCTTCCTTCTACCTTGGTCTTCTTGGTGTTATGAAGCCCCCTTCTTCTACCCTTCTCAGTGGTATGGAGCCCCTTTTCTTCTACTCAGGTCTTGTCAGTGTTCTGGAACCCTCTTCCTTCTACCCAGGCCTTCTCTGTGTTTTGGAGCCCCCTCCCTCTACCTAGGTCTTCTTAGTGTTATTAAACCCCCTTCCTTCTAGCCACACCTTTGTTCAGACTCCCCTCCCTGTGTTCAGCACATAGCTGGATTATCTAATTTTTTTGCCTTCCCTCCCTATTTCCCAACCACCATCATTTCCTATTTATCTAGCCTTTATGAAACAGCTAAGCAAGTTAATTAGCATATGAATAGAATAAACTCAGATTCTGAATTCTAGAGGGTAGCTAAAATGTATTATCTCTTATATTTATGTTTAAAAAATGAAATAACCAATGCAACCTATTTCATCCTCTTTTTGGTGTTTTGCAGCCTCCTACCTTCTGCCCAGGTCTTCTCCGTGTTATGGAGCTCCCTATCTTCTACCCAGGCCTGAGCAGAAAGTAGGAGGCTGCAAAACACCAAAAAAGAGGATGAAATAGGTTGCCATGGCTATTTCATTTTTTAAAACATAAATTTAAGAGATAATACATTTTAGCTACCCTCTAGAATTCAGAATCTGGACTGCTTTGGGGGCCCATAGGGACAGCTGAGCTGCCTTCTACATCTGGGGATTCTACCTGACAATACTTGCTATTAAGTCTGGTATAATTATCTTTTAAGTCAGAACTCCTAATCTGTATCCTTGCTTTAGGGATGCTATGGAAGCCAGGGAATAAACACAACAGAAAAATAGTATATAGGAAGGCAACAATGGCCACCTCTGTATCCCTGTAATTGCAATCTGCCTTTACCGAATTACAGACTTGCTTGTGGTCTCTGCTAAACATCAATGTTTATAGAACTTAGTAATGCCATAAGGAGCTGAATTGGAAAAAAAAAAATATTTTTCTTCATTTCCTAGCAATTGAGATCCTCTGGGACTGTTGTCAAACGAGTCTTCTCAACATCAAAAGCTCTTAAATCCTGTGAATAAATGTTTTGAGATTAGAGTGGTGCCCTGGGAATAAGCATCAACTCACAAGCTTCCTCCCAGGTGGAGGTTCCCTGATCTAGTGTGGCTGGTCATCCGAGCTGACAGGACGCAAGTGGGGAGGATAAATGCCAATTACCCAGGATACACCGAAGATCCATGTAAACACATAATGGCTCAACAAGTGTCTCATCTGTTATTGTAATTAAAAAGGAATCAAAGAAGAATTTAGAAGTTCTAAATGTGGATTTATCAAATTCCCTCTCAAACAAGTTGAGCATTCTGTGGGAAGGAGAGCTTTGTGCCGTCATTCACTGGACTGTCTTTAGTAATTATTTTTTTTGGGTGACGTCGGTGTGCAGACAGGTCCAGTGGAGCAGTGTCTCTACCCAAGACCGTATCAGTAGAGGCGCTGAATAGATCGCTGTTATCTTGCTTAGACTCATTTAGACTAGTGGTTGGGGGGTATTGAAACACACAGTTGAGCCACATTTTTAGAGTCCCTCAACTGCCCCCCTTAAAGAGGAGCTCCAGTCTCCCCCCTACAAATACTGTAGCTGCTGACTTTTAATATAAGGACACTTACCTGTCTAGGGATCCAGTGCTGTCCTCACCCGAGCCAATTCTTTAATTGGCTTCAGGTGTAGGCGCCAGCTTCATAAGCTGAGCCATGTTTTTAGAGTTCCTCAACTGCCCCCCTTTAAGAGGAGCTCCGGTCTCCACCCTACAAATACTGTATCTGCTGACTTTTAATATAAGCACACTATAAGGACACTTAACTGTCCAGGGATCCGGCGCTGACCTCACCTGAGCTGATTCTTCAATTGGCTTCAGGTGTAGGCTCTAGCATCATAGGTTGAGCCATGTTTTTAGAGTCCCTCAACTGCCCCCCTTAAAGAGGAGCTCCAGTCTCCCCCCTACAAATACTGTAGCTGCTGACCTTTAATATAAGGACACTTTCCTGTCCAGGGATCCAGAGCTGTCCTCACCCGAGCCAATTCTTCAACTGACTACGGGTGTAGGTGCCAGCATCATAGGTTGAGCCATGTTTTTAGAGTCCCCCAACTCCCCCCCTTAAAGAGGAGCTCCAGTCTCCCCCTACAAATACTGTAGCTGCTGATTTTTAATATAAGGACATTTACCTGTACAGGGATCCAGCGATGTCCTCACCCAAACCGATTCTTCAATTGGCTTCGGGTATAGGCGACAGCATCATAGGTTGAGCCATGTTTTTAGAGTCCTTCAACTGCCCCCCTTTAAGAGGAGCTCCAGTCTCCCCCCTACAAATAATGTAGCTGCTGACTTTTAATATAAGAACACTTACCTGTCCAGGGATCCAGAGCTGTCCTCACCCAAGCTGATTCTTCAATTGACTTCGGGTGTAGGCACCAGCATCAAAGGTAAGGGAAACCAGCAGTGAAGCCTTCCGACTTCACAGCCGGTTCACTACTGCACATGAATGAGCTGCCTGCACTCTGCGAATAGTCCCACAATCTTCTGAGACCTGTGATGTGTCCCAGAATGCTGCAAGGGAGAAGGAGAAAAGGCAGCGATCTGACCGGACGTACGAGTGGGTACCTGTCAAAACCAGGTACCCGCTCCCCCCAAAAAAAGTTCCAAATGTGACAGTGGAGGATGCAAACATGTGAACCTTCCCCTTTTGGGTGAAGTTCCGCTTTAAGCTGCAATGGCAGCGAATGGGGAGTGTTGATATGCCGAGGTTGCGATGCTTCGCACCTTATCCAACATGTTGTGACTGGCGGCCAGCAAGCTCCCTGAACATAATCCATTCAAGCCATTCCAGGATAAAGCTATCTAATCGTAACTACTTTCCCCCCCTTCCTACCCAGGACAATTTCCAGCTTTCAGCGCTGTTGCACTATGAATGACTATTGCACGATTATGCAACACTGTACCCATATGAAATTTTTATCATTTTTTTACACAAATAGAGATTTCTTTTGGTGGTATTTAATCACCACTGGGATTTCTATTTTTTCTAAACAAACAAAAAAAAAGACCAAAACTTTTGGAAAAAAAAAGTTTTTCTTAGTATCTGTTATAATATTTTTTTAATAAGTAATTTTTCTCCTTCACTGATATGCGCTGATGAGGCTGCACTGATAGGTTGTACTGATAGGCAGCATTGATGAAGAGGCACTGATAGGCACTGACAGGCATCACTGATGGGCACTGAAATGTGTAACTGATGGGCACTGATAGGTGGCGCTGATAGGTGGCACTGATAGGCAGCACTGATGGGCACTAACAGACATCACTGATGGGCACTAACAGACATCACTGATTGGCACTGACAGGCATCACTAATGGGCACTGAAATGTGGAACTGATGGGCACTGATAGGTGGTGCTGATAGGTGGCACTGATGGGCAGCACTGATGGGCACTAACAGACATGACTGATGGGCACTGACAGGCATCACTGATGGGCACTAAAATGTGGAACTGATGGGCACTGATAGGCAGCACTGATGGGCACTGACAGGCATCACTGATGGGCACTGAAATGTGGAACTGATGGGCACTGATAGGCATCACTGATGGGCACTGACATGTGGAACTGATGGGCACTGACAGACATCACTGATGGGCACTGACAGTCATAACTGATGGGCATTGAAATGTGGAACTGATGGGCACTGATAGGTGGCACTGATAGGCAGCACTGATGGGCACTGACAGGCATCACTGATGGGCACTGACAGGCATCACTGATGGGCATTGAAATGTGGAACTGATGGGCACTGATAGGTGGCACTGATAGGCAGCACTGATGGGCACTGACAGACATCACTGATGGGCACTGACAGGCATCACTGATGGGCATTGAAATGTGGAACTGATGGGCACTGATAGGTGCCACTGATAGGCGGCACTGATGGGCACTGATAGGCAGCATTGATGGGCACTGATAGGCAACATTGATAGACACTGAGAGGCATCACTGATGGGAACTGAAAGGCAGCACTTTTGGGCACTGATGGGGCTGCACTGATGATCAGTGCTCTGATTATCAGTGTAGATGTCTCCTCTAAAGATTGCCACTTATTGGCTCTCCTCTCCTTCCGTGCTGTCTGCGTGAGAAGAGGACTGCCAACAACCGACATTTCCTGTTTACATGTGATCAGCTGTGATTGGACACAGCCAGTCACATGGTAAAGAGCCTAAGTCATTGGCTCTTTACCGCAGTCGGTCCTAGGGACACAGTGCACCACCAATTGCAGCACCATGTTCCCCTCTGGGGGTGCGCATGCGTGGCTAGAATGGGAGGATGTCATGTGTTCAAATGCTAATGATTGTTTGGAGGACAAAGCTATAATAATATAAAGGTTATTTGCTATTATTTGTAGGGACATTTCAGAAAAAAGAGTTCTATTGACTGCATACAATGATTACAGTATATGTGATATTATCATTTGCTCTCTTGCAATCACTTGGCAGAATAATGGTTGCCGAGTCCTCTTTGAATCTTCAGAAAAAGAAATTCCAGTGTGCGGCCAGACGTGCAGCTGCATTACTAAAGGGGAATTGTAGTCTCACCACCATTGAAGGTCTTTCACATTAAAAAGAAAAAAAGTCATAATAACCATCAAGTACCTGTTACTAGAGATCAAGTACCATGCATCATACACTCTTGGAGGAGTACAGCTGGGGGAGTCAATGGTCAAGGATCTGGGTGTTCTGGTAGATCATAGACTTATTCATAGTATGCAATGCTAAGATGCGGTTTCCAAAGCTAGAAAAATATGTTCTTGTATTAAAAGAGATATAGACATAATCTGCCTCTTCCACAAAGCATTAGTAAGACCTCATCTGGAATATACAGTTCAGATTTGGGCACCATCTCACTAAAAGGATCGGGAAACTGGAGAAAGTGCAGAGAAGAAGCATGGAGGAGCTCAGCTATGAGAAAAGATTGGAGGAACTGAATTTATTCTCTCTTTTCCTAAAAACAATGGGAAGCAAGAGAAAATCTCTACAAATGAGGGGGATTTTCTTCTTAGACAGTTGTCACTGGAACAAGTGTTCCCTATGAAAGTTGTACTCCCATCTCTTGGTGGCAATGCTAACATTTTGCATTTTCTATCACTTCCTGTCTTGGTGACAGTGGTCACAAGGACAAATTCAGAAGGTGAATGTCCTGAAAGAAGGTGAATGTCCTGAAAGAAGGTGAATGTCCTGAATGATCAAAGTGAAAGGTACTTTTTGGGGCAGCCACTCTCAGCCAGGGTTTGTGGAACTCTAGGGCTCTTCCAGAGGTTGCCAGGGGTTCCTTGAGCTCAGGGGCGGACTGACCATTTGAGCACTCTGGCACTGCCAGAGGGCCCAGGCTCAGTAGGGGGCCCCATGAGATGCCCCTGGTACCTTTTTATAGGCTTTTTTGGGTGTGGGCAAGGACACGGGGGCCCCATGATCCCCTATTGCCCGGGAGCCCCATGAGTTGTCAGTCTGCCCCTGCTTGTGCTGCGAATGACTGACCTCGTATTGGATGGTGCCTGCATAGTTCAGGTCCAACATTACTTGGCAAAAACAGTAATCATTGTAGCTGTCTGTTAGGGTGGCATCCTGACCTAAATTGTACAGGGAGCATTTTTCCCATTGACTCTCGATGTATTGGTTTTAGCAAGGGTTCCTTGAGACTAGTGCTGGGCCGACCACCCCCCTGTTCGGTTCACGGTCAAACATTCAAACCTACCGAAAATTCGACCGCAAACTTTGAACAGGAACAATTCACTAAGCGGTATCTTACCGCATCTGAATATCTGGTAAGACAGCTACTAAAATACCACACGAGTTATATTATTGAGTCATGCGGTATTTTAGTAGTGAAGACATTCTTTAATGTTTCAGCTGTCAGCTGAATGTAAAAAGAATCGACAGCATTGCCCAGCAATTAAAAAATGAAAAAAAAAAATGGGGTCCCCCAAATCCATACCAAGCCGTTCAGGTTTTTCTAAAAGTTTGCCATGGGGGTCCCCCCAAAATCTATACCAGACCCTTATCCGAGCATGTAGCCCGGCAGGTCATGAAGGGGGAGGAACAAGCAAGAGCCCCCCCTTTCTAAATCATACCAGGCCACATGCCCTCAACATGGGGGGTGCTTTGGGTCAGGGGGCTCCCCCCCAAAGCACCTTGTCCCCATGTTGATGGGGATAAGGGCCTCTTCCCCACAACCTTGGCCTGTGGTTGTGGGGATCTGCGGGTGGGGGGCTGATTGGAATTTGGAAGCTTTACCAAGGGGGCCCCCAGACCCTGCCCCCCCATGTGAATGAGTATGGGGTACATGATACTGCTACCCATTCACAAAAAAAGTGTAGTGTAAAAATGACAGAAGACATTCTTTGACAAACAGAAAGAAAACAAAATTTCCCCCAAAGTAGATCCAACATCAATCACAATGTCCGCCACCACCGCTGATCCAAAAAAAGAAAGAAAGAAAGGGAAAAAAAAGCTCCGCTCTTGACGCTGGCTCCCGCCATCTGACAGTTGCACCAGGATGACAGTTCCTAAATACTGTGATGATGTCACAAGAGGGCTGGTTCATCCTGAGCCATAGTTATAGTGATTATTAGCTGGGGTTCCCTGAGCCCAGAATGTTATTTCAAGGGTTCCCCCATGTTAAAAAGGTTGAGAAAGGCTGCTTTAGATGTTCAGGAGTTTATCAGGGAGGGCCTTATTTCAAGATCTTAAGCTTATTTTACTGAAAGTCTACAGAGCCCTCTACAGCAGGGGCGGACTGACAACTCATGGGGCCCCCGGGCAATAGGGGATCATGGGGCCCCTGTGTCCTTGCCCAAACTCAAAAAAGCCTATGAAAAAGGTACCAGGGGCATCTCATGGGGCCCCTTACTGATCCCAGGCCCTCGGGCAGTGCCTGAGTTTCCAAATGGTCAGTCCGCCCCTTCTCTACAGTTAAAGAATGGATAAGACACATAGGCGCTACCCTTAGATTCGAACATTATGTATATCAAAATTGAAAGTGTTTAGCTAGATGCTATATGTGGTTTGCAGTTGATGTTTCAGTTATGTATGGCCACCATGAATACCAGCATTATTGAGTGCTGTGGGACTACTCTGGAAATCTGTAATGCTTTAAGTGGCTGTAAGGGCTAAAGATTATTTATCTTCATGCTTTCTATGCATGAAGGTGATAAAACTTCTGTGTGCTTCTCCTCCCAGAGCCCCCCTTATACTTACTTTAACCAATTTTGATCACCCCACATTGGCTGAGCTACAGCTATTGGCTCCCACCAGGGGGGGACTGACAACTCATGGGGCCCGTGTCCTTGGCCAAAAATTTAAAAAAGCCCATGAAAAAGGTACCAGGGGCATCTCATGGGGCCCCCTACTGACCCTGGGCCCTTGTGCAGTGCCCGAGTTTCCAAATGGTCAGTTCGCCCCTGGCTCCCACTACTGTCAATCGCAGCCAGCGAAGAGCGATCAGGGATGGGAGCTGTGCTTTGTGTGCCTTAAAGACACACAGAGTGGGGATTGGGAGGGAGCACGCATGAGTGCCCCCAGTGCAAGAGGCTTGCTCTGGGGCACCCTGTAATGGGGAGGAGCCCACTCAATGGTGGGGAACCCTAAAAGAAGAGAATCAGGGCTGCTCTGACCTCTCTATGTGGACAACAGAACAGGGAGGTAGATGTTCTTTAGTTCTAACACATCTCCTGTCCTACCTTGACAAGGTTGCTCCTCCATAGATACAGTATAGTAAGTGAGCATTGGCACCCTAGGAAAAGAAATGTTTTACTGGCAGAAATAAATGAAAACAAGCCTGAAAAGAAGGAAATAAATTCAAACACCACATCTAACGATGGGTACGATGCAATATATAAAATATTTGTTCTTGGGTTTACATACACTTTAAGTCTCCAGCACCTACTAAGAACTGAATCGTCAGCTTTGGTTGGACCAATCCTTGACGTTCTGCCTTTCCACATCACGCTGGCAGCTATGGGTTAACATCATTGTCACTACATATCAAGTAACACCAGGCTAAGTGGTCTTTATTGAGTCCTAAATATCTTTGGAGCAGGGATATCTCTCGGTCCCAGAGCTGCATTCAAAGCCAGCATGGAACCCAAAGCTCTCGCCGTACTGATGGAGGCATAAACGCGCGTCTTATTTTGGCAAGAATAGAATGAAACCCAGGGCCAATTAAAGTCGAACAGAAACACAAAGAGCCCCGATATGTGTTATTTGCTGCTCATTTCACACCCCTTGGAAAATAGGCTGCCCGATTTTTTGGAGCACCTTTTGAAATAAACGTATGTCTACACCAGATAGCATTGTGCTGACACAAAAGGAGGCCCGTCTGTCACAAAGTGTGTGAAGCTCGTCATTTCGGAGGAGCTGGATGGATGACAAGTCAAACGGGCCCACTGCTCATTAGCGATTAATTTCTATCATTCTCCGGCAGAAGACCTCATGCCAAATTGTGTCTACCCAGAGCAAAACATCCATGTCTGTACTTGACTATAGAACTACTTAAAGAAACCCTCCTGTCGAGCATTTTGCGTTTAGACTGACACGGGGGACACATCCTACTCAATAAGTCGCTCTGATTTCTCTTCTGGCGTTCACTCCATACAACTGTATGCCTAGCTTATTATATTTCTGCAGCTACTGGAATGCTCATTTTCTGAATGGCACCCGGCCAGAGCCTGTGAAAAGGCAGAATGAGTGTTGCCTGGTTGTCATCACTGCCATCTGTATATTTCATGGAACCAGGGCTTTTTTCCTTAGAGAATGGGTGCAGGTACTCCCCCTTTCTGAGGCACCCCTTGTCTCTGTTCCTACATACCTTTGAGCACTGTCCTTTGATTCCACCCCTGATCCTCCTCCAAGTACCACCCTTTTTAGAGAATATAGAATATGGTGCTAAGTAATTTGTATAGAATTTGTTAATAATAATGAGAAAAAAAGTAAAATAGATCCCCTGCAGCCAGTAACAATAGATCCCCCCACAACAAAATACCCCTTCAGCACTAACAGATCCACCACAGCATCAATGGACTCTCCAGCAGCCAGCAACAAGAGACCCCTCCCAAAACAGTAGACCCATCCCAGCAACAATTGACCCCCCAAACAACAAGAGATTCCCACCAGGAATAACAGCCCTCCACAGCAACAATAGTTCCCCCCACAGCTAGCAGCAATAGACCCTCTAACATACCCCAACACCCCTTGACAGTACATACATTCCATGCTGGAGACACCAGAACTGTGTTTTTCTGTGTTCTTGCTAAAAAAAAAAGCCCTACATGGTATAAAGGCCAGCATATAGACAAGGGGAAGTATTCTTTCCTAAAAACATTGTGAAAGGCCTGCTGAATTTGGTTGTGATGGGATATACTAGACTCATATTAAAGGTAGTGTCACGTACCTGATAGAAGTCTGATTTGCCGAGGTCAGCCTCACTTGTATCTCCAACCCAGGCCCCACTGAAGGTGGAACAGATGGTGCCGAGGGACAGGCGAAACATGAGCGTCTGTGGATATTGATTGCAGAACTTGCGGCTGGAGGTGTAACCTCGGTAAATCAAGCAGGGCATCCAGTCAGGAACAGAGGAGATGCCGGAACGGCCAGCTGAGGTTATGGAAGAACTCCACTGGAACTGCAAGATCTGGGTATGTGGCTTGCTGGAACTTCTGACAATTATGAGGCTGGAACACACAGTGACAACCGGAGCTGATATAATGGATAGCCAGGACAAGCACTCGGCAGGACTGTAGAGACAAACTGGAGCAAGAAGCGTATTTCTATGCGCCAGTCACCGTACAGGAATTCCCTTACAGGTAGATTAGGTGGCCTTAAATTTATCTGTACTTCAATATTAACTAGGTACAGCTGAAGTATTATTTTTTAGTTTTGGATAAAGTAGGGGAGGGGTAAAACCTCTATCAGGTTATTTTTTTCTGTCATTGTCCCTGGAGACACAACAGGAAGTGAGAGGAAATCTCCCAAAAAGTTAAACAAATTTCCATCCTAATCAGCTGTTACTTGAACATTTTCGCCATTGGATGGTTAACTCGTATCTCTTGTTCTCATTTTCATGGTTAAGAGACAACTTGAGGAGTAACACCGCTCCAAGTGCCCATGTCTTGCGTACTGTCCCAGGTGTATCAGGTGTATGCCCAGGAGCTGGTCCTTGCTTAGTATACTGAAAGAATCGGTCGCAAACCAATGACACACTTAAAAAAATACAACTTCTTTCCTATCACACAAACATGCTGTCAAAACCATATCTTAGGGCCACCATGCTCTAGCACATTTTGCCCCCAATGGGCTTAGTTGTAGAGACAGTATTTATGATTAAGCCCCTGTTGGACGAAACGCATTAGGGTTGAGTGGCCTTAAGGTGGGACTTCGGCACCTCGTTTATGTGATTGTAATATAGTTGGTTTTATCTAACATAGTCAGTTAATTTTCTCTAGGAGAAAATATGACAGCGGTTTTAATCCTTCCCTACTCTATCCAAAAGAAAAGAAAAGCCCTTTGCCTTTACAAAAGCTGTGGTATGAGTCCTACTTTGACTGAATACAGTGAAAAAATTAAGTAAAATGGCTAGGTGGCAGAGCTTTTAGCATGAAGAGACTGCACATTTCTTCTGCCAAAAAAACTCTTGTCTTGTGGCACATGTGCAGTACATGGTCCCAGTCCTTTCCATCTGTAAGTACAGGAAGTACACCATCCAAGGCCACTCACAGGCTGAAAAGAGAAGATGTTGGACATGGAAGAGAGAGAGAAGAAGATGATAGTGTGTGGGAGATGGATAAGCTATGGTGATTGCGGAGTTATCAGTGCTGGAGGAGGGCAACCCATAGAAAAGTCTACCATCATGAGCAAGTATGCTTGTACTGACTAGATCTACTGTAGTCCAGAAGTTGGAATTTGGCTGTAAAGTGAATGTGTAATGATTCCAATCTTCACTTTAAGTCTTTGGGTTGTAGATGGATGCCCCCCCCTTACTTCAGGAATGGGGTCTTGCATTGATGGAGCAGAAGAGGACTGGATTGAGTGGCTATGGGGCATTTGCCCTCCAGGACAGTACAAATAAGACATGTTGGCCTGATGGCCCTAAGTGAAGATACTTCTACATTCATATGTTGATCAGAATGGGACCTGCAGGAAATTCCACAAGCTGGGCATATAGCTACCTTCCTTCATACCACTCAATGAGGCACTATGGCTGTCAGGATATCACATGCTAGTATCCCACACTGCTAGTGCTAAAAACTCAAGCCTAATATAAAATAAATAAAAAATAATATATAATTTATTCTATACACAAGAACATAAATACAGAAACCTTTATATAACCTAGTCAACACAAGTGAAAACTGGAAAACGAACATCCTAACTACAGTATGTACTAATAGAGAAGGAGGATCAGGTAGAGCAGGGTCAGGTGGAAGTACAAAGCATCAGGAAACAAAGAGAGGAAGTGAGGTCAGAATAGGTAACAGGTTCAAGGAGTGACAGTTTCAGAGTATAACCATACACAGGGAAAATACTTAGGAGCTATGTGTTTCCAGGGATGGGGCTAAATACCCTCACAGCAGCCAGCAACAGATGGTGACAAATTGCTGGGACTTGCTAATTGCTGGGCAACACTGGAACATCATTCAAGTTTAGGGACCAAAGTGTCATCAGCAAGTGTCCTAGTTCTTGACAATGACAAACTTTACATTATACACTTTCTTTGGCCTAAAGAAATCTGTCCCTACCATGAAAGGGTTAGTTGGTTGTGTTTGGCCTCCAGGCCAAAGGTTCCCAGTCCTCCTCTGTGGTGGAGGCCATTTATCTGACAATTGTACTCTGTACCTTGTTATTTGTTATAGCACCCCCTTGGCAGGTGATGTGGGCTCACCCGTAGCATAGAATCTAAGTGGAAGTTGCTCTTCATCATAGCTCCTGATGGTGGGCATAGGTCAGAAACCCTAGTGGCCTACAGTTTTCTTAGCTGCAGGCTGACACCAGGTCTTAGCCCTCAGAATCACTCCAACAAGTCAGGGCTGGAACGGAAAAGCTTTGGTACAGAGGTTTGTAAATGAGACACTAGACAGGTACAGGCAGAGGTTGAGGTAGGCATCACACAATAGAGTAGTCAGGTCCAAGGAGAAGTCTAGGCTAAAAGCATTAAGAGCATAGTCAAGTTCAAGGAGAGGTCTAGGAAGGCACCAAGCAAGAGCAAAGTCAGGTCCAAGCAGAGATCTAAGAAGGCAGCAAGCACAAGAGTGAGTAAGGATTCTGAGAGTTGGAGTTCTAGAAAGTTCATCTTGCAACAGGACAATGACCCTAAACATACAGCCAGAGCTACAATGGAATGGTTAGAATGGCCCAGTCACAGTCCAGAGCTAAATCCAATGGAGAATCTGTGGCAAGACTTGAAATTGCTGTTCCCAGATGCTCTCCATCCAACCTGACAGAGCTTGAGCTATTTTGCAAAGAAGAATGGGCAGAAATGTCCCTCACTAGATGTGCAAAGCTGGGAGAGACATCTCCAAAAAGACTTGCAGCTGTAAATGCAGGGAAAGGGGGTCCTACAAAGGATTGACTCCAAGGGGCTGAATACAAATGCTTCCATACTTTTCACACATTTATTTGTAAAAAAAATTGAAAACCATTTATCATTTTCATTCCACTTCACAATTGTGTGTCACTTTGTGTTGGTCTATCACATACAATCCCAATAAAATACTTTAACGTTTTTGGTTGACATGACAAAATGTGGAAAATTTCAAGGGGTATGAATACTTTTTCAAGGCACTGTAGAGCCCAGAGGAGTTTCCTTGGACCAAGCAGAGTTTGTTGTCAGTTCTTGTGGATGTGTTTCCAGCTGCATCTACGGTCCATGAGCAGCACAGTGGTTAAGTGGTTAGCACTTCTGACCAAGCAGCACCGAGGTTGTTGGTTTAAATCCCAACCACGGCATTACCTCTCTGGAGTTTCCATGTTCTGCCTGTGTGGGATTCCTCCCACACTCCAAAGAGATGGTGGTAGGTTAATTGGCTCCTGTCTAAATTGGCCCTTGTATCTGTATAAATGTGAGTTAGGGACCTTAGATTGTATGCTCCTACGGCGGGGATCGATGTGAATGTGTAATAAATATGTAAAGCGATGCGTAAATTGACAGTGCTATATAAGTACCTGAAATAAATAAATATCCAACAATGAACTTAGCCTTGAAACATGTATGCTGAATTTTCTTTTTCTATACATTTCCAAACAAATGAGATTTATTAAACTGTCAGAAGTATGAGTAGTCAAAATAAAAAGGAACAGGCAGGGGGCACCAGCTAAGTGTAGCAGTAAAAGCAGATTTATTAAGGTCAAGATAATTGGCAACTCACTGGGGGTAAAAATGTATTTCACTCATCATGTATATAATGCCATATCCTCTGCTTGTAGGGTCTGTGGACTCTCCTGTTGCTGGGGGACACTCCAGCAGCCTTCTGCCGATCAGGAAGCAGTGGGGACTGGAACCAGATACACAAGGAACCACCATGGAAAGCAGGAAACCAGTGATGATGTTACAGCAAGTCAGTATATATCCAGCATTCACCAAACAGACTTCAAAGGACGATCCTCATGTGTTGGTAATTACTCAGCATACTACTGTGTATCCAGCATATCACCAAACAAACTCCAGAGAAGATCCTCTCATATCCAGATTAGCACATGTGGGTAAAGAAAATACTCGCCATAGTGCAGGATCATCCAACTAATTTATTGCCAAACAAACCCCCCTTAAAATCACACTCACAATGAGCAAATAAAAACAAGGCGTTTTGTTATATCAGAGCTCCAGTCTCTGCATCCTGTGTCTCACCAGCCAGCCCGCATTCAGGATGGTAATAGGTAATAAAAAAACAAGGCGTTTTGTTATATCAGAGCTCCAGTCTCTCAATCCTGTGTCTCACCAGTAGTGATGTCACAGGAAGGCCACAACCTGACGCGTTTCGTCCAATGACTTCTTCCGAGAGAAGTCATTGGACGAAACGCGTCAAAGTGTGGCCTTCCTGTGACGTCACTACTGGTGAGACACAGGATTGAGAGACTGGAGCTCTGATATAACAAAACGCCTTGTTTTTATTTGCTAATTCCAATGGCAGCAAGCACAAGAGTCCAATGACTTCTTCCGAGAGAAGTCATTGGACGAAACGCATCAAAGTGTGGCCTTCCTGTGACGTCACTACTGATGAGACACAGGATTGAGAGACTGGAGCTCTGATATAACAAAACGCCTTGTTTTTATTTGCTCATTGTGAGTGTGATTTTAAGGGGGGTTTGTTTGGCAATAAATTTGTTGGATGATCCTGCACTATGGCGAGTATTTTCTTTACCCACATGTGCTAATCTGGATATGAGAGGATCTTCTCTGGAGTTTGTTTGGTGATATGCTGGATACAGAGTAGTATGCTGAGTAATTACCAACACATGAGGATCGTCCTTTGAAGTGTTTGGCGAATGCTGGATATATACTGACATGCTGGTTAATTACTAGCACATGGTGAGTGTGCATTTTGATGGGGTGTTTTTGAGCACTGAATACCACATTGCTTATGAAGGAGGATCTCATTACTTCATTTACTGAGGATCATGTTTATATGGACTTTTCTGAATGGACTATATTGAGATTCCCTATTTATTGATTTTTTTGTTTGCACTATTAATATGCACTTATTTGGTGGTGGTTATATTTAGTTGTGTGATTTGGTTTGCACTATTATTTGTGATTTGTATATTTTTCACATCTTTATTATTATTTTGAGTTTTTTAATAATAGCAGCATCCAGTGAGTGTATTTCCTCTCTTTATTACATTGGCGCAATGATATTGGTATAATAGAAGTGTTGTATTTATTGGAACATTTCTTTGGTAACTAACTTTTTAGTGATGTTACAGCAAGGCAGACCTACACCAGGGGGCGTGGTTTACGCATTTTGGAGCATCAAGTTCCATTCTCAAACCTCTGATTAGTCAAAATGAATTCTAATTTTTTTTCTTGTGTTGTTCAATCAGACATGGCCAAACTATTACAGATATCTCTAGAAGCAGCAATAAAAATTGTACATTTACAAACACAGCTGCTAAATATCCGTGAGATACCTGGAGGGACCAGATTCAAAATGCTCTGTATGGAGTTCAGAGAACCTAATTGATGATTTCATTGTTATTTAGACTGTGTCTCCTCGCTCTTTCATGTTTAAAAATAACGCAGATGAATACGCACCTTGAAGTCAATTAATACAAATCTTGGAAAATACCAGGAAATTAATCCTCTTTAATCTCCAAAGGAATCTACCTGTAAGCAAGTCCGCAACCAGACAAACGTTTGAAATTTTCATAGTAGATGCTCTGATCTTTGTCTTGTAAAAAAAAAAAGTAGGATGGAGATAAGTCAGTTCTAATTTACACGTGTTTGATGGTATCTGAGACATACACAAACAGGCGGTAGTGCATGTAGATAAAAGGGCTTAGAACTTGTGCGTTTAATAATCCACTAGGACGGGTATGTGAGGGACTGCATGTGGAGTGTAAAAGGAAACTCCAGTCAAGTGGAAAACTATACCTTATTGTAATGGAACCGGACCCAGACCGCACTTGGGTATTTCCGTTATACTCTCGCTTCCCTGTCCGAACACTGTCCACGGACCCCACCGCTGACCATACAGGAAATAAGACAGGACTAGACTCTTGTTAAGACAGGAAGTCAACTGCTTTATTTTAACATAAACACAAGATATATACATTCAAGGGAACAACCCCCCTCCCTGCATATGGACACAGGGCGTGGCAAACCAAATCTAGCAACCAGAGACATCAGCAGACACCCCCCACCAAGCCAATACACAAACACATACATCCCATAATAATTTACTCCCAAGCCAGACACACAATAGAACAATGGGACAATCACATGGCATTTAACATTGAACAACCCCCACACCCCACCAAACCAAGACCCACAATATTAGGACAGATCACCCTGCACCCCTTACAGGCTGTAATGGACCGCCTGGCGGTACCACTAGCACTCCACTGGTCAGGTGCCCCCAGAGCATGAAGTCTAAGCCCCAGAGCACTTGTTCACCAGGGCCCCTGATGGTGGGGATGGACTTGGAGCGCTCCGAGACCAGGTCGTGACTACTGAGTACACCCACCAGTGGTAGGGGTGTCCGCCAGGGGCTCCCACAGGGGAGAGCCTGATATGAGGAGGTCGGGTGACCCCGATGGGATGGATGGATGGCTGAGCAGGTGCGAGGTCAGACAAGCCGGGTCGGTAGCCGTGGGGACGGTGCGGTACAAAGCAGCGGGCAGAGATTAGTCAGGTCACACGCCAGGTCAGCAACAGAAGGTCAGATCCAATAGGGGGCATCCAGGAGAGAGGTCAGGCAAGCCAAGGGTCAGAGCAGGAGAATACAGCATGGTCAAGGACAATCCGGGTCAGCAATAATCAAGATACAGGTACACAGGTTCAGGGATTCAGAAAAGACCAGACGGCTTTCAATGACAGTTCAGGGCGTTTTAAATATTGCGCCCTGCGCTGTCAATGGTGCCAGGCGCGCGCCCGTGGCTTCTAGTGCGCATGCGCGAGTTCGGACACCGCGGCCGGCCGGGACCAGCGCCGCGGCGATCCCTGACATTGGCACAGGGTGCCTACACATAAGAGGAACATGAGGAGCTGATACAGGGGTCCCCCCACCCCCAAAAGTCACTCCCGTCACACTTACATACTGCAATATTTTCAGAAAACACACCCTTCAGCAGGGTTTATGATTGAATTATACTGTATACTGGATTGGATATAGATATATAGATACACTCACTGGCCACTTTATTAGGTACACCTTGCTAGTATCGGGTTGGACCCCCTTTTATCTTCAGAACTGCCTTCATTCTTCATGGCATAGATTCAACAAGGTGTTGGAAACTTTCCTCAGAGATTTTGGTCCATGTTGAAAAAATAGCATCACACAGTTGTTGCACATCCATGATGCGAATCTCCTGTTCCACCACATCCCAAAGGTGCTCCATTGGATTGCGATCTGGTGACTGTGGAGGCCATTGGAGTACAGTGTTCTCATTGTCATGTTCAATAAACCATATTGAGATGATTTGAGCTTTGTGATGTCACCAAATGTCACTCCAAATCTCCCAGGACTAGCAGTCAGTGGGAGCAGTACCTTGGATATCACCCTATGGACATACATCTATGAAGCTTCAGGTACAGGAATGCGGGGAAACCTCACATACCTCGAAGTGTACTGCTCTTTTCAGGAGGAACTCAAGCAAAGTATGTAGTCAGGTGCTGGGCTACAGCAATATGGAGAAGGAAACATTGCATTTTATTATTTTCTCCCTCTACTGAGATACTTGTGCTGCACCATTTTCTCCCAGTCCTCCAGCTAGCAGGGGGAGAACTAAAGCCAAGCAAACCCATAGACCTCTATGAAGAGTGCTGAGACTCCTGGGAGCTGTAGTTTGAGACTGCAGCCATATATTGGGATGAACAGATTTCTTGCACTACAGATCCGAATATGCAGTAGGAGGAGAGGAGAGGTGATTTTTATTAAACTGCCTGGGAAAACTCTTCTTCTTGGCACCGAGGGGAAAGCACCCTTGTCTGGATATTCACCTGCCAGTGGGAGACCATACCAGTGGAGATCAGCACCAGAGACTGGGAGTGAGGACAACCGGAGGAAGCGCAGCACTGGTCTCATCACAACACCTGCATCACTGCCTCAGGGAGACTGGAGCGTCCATACACCTTCTGCTAAGGCTTTCAGGGGGGAGACCAAGGGGGCCTCTCCTTCTACAGCGAGGGGTCACTTTAGCATCCCCGGGACTGGGCAGATAGCTATTCACCCATTGCTGATGCTGCTAACAGGAAATGAGCAGAACACCAAGTATACGCAATCCATACTGCACCCATACTGCATTTATTCCACACCTAGTCTGCATCCATACCAGCCCTATACCACATTATACCAAACCTTTTCAGCATCTGAACCACATCTATCTTGCTCCTGTGCCTTTGTTATACTGTACCTATACTGCATGCAGATTAACTGGGACTGTCGTTAGGTGCACCAATGCTCTTAAAGGGCCCCAATGATAGCCAGCTGAAGAACACCTAAAAGGACTTTCCCTCTCATATCAATTATTCTACTAGCCCCTGTTGTTTCCCTGTCCCATCCACTACCATCCACCTTTTCTTTTGTACAGTGCATACCCAGTCCATCTAGGACTAGCATCTATGCCATAAATATACTCAGGCAGTATAGTTCCAGTACTCAATAGATTAAACTTTACTATTGCTCACTGTTGCACTTGAGGTGGTCTTGCTACTGCTCATGCTGATCTGAACACCAAATGTCATACACTATATTGACAAATCTGTTGGGGTGTACTCATTTATGCTGAGCACTGCATATATATATATATATATATTGTGACAGTAGGCAGGTGAAATCACCTGGTTGCGTCCTGGATGGACGATATATTTGTCCGAGATTCAGGGTTTATGGGGATTTGTACCACTAGAGGGAAGTGCTGAGTCCTTCAGCACTGAGGTAATGAGCCCAGCTGAAGGTAGTGGGCTCATTAACACTTGTATAAAGCTTCCCAGAGTGCTTAGGGAGTTGCTCCACCCTGGAACCAGATCTGTGCCTGAACTGTCTGGGGAGCTGACCTGTTATCTGTGTGCAGAGAGACCAAAGCCTGTGTGGCTAACCTCCCAGTACTAGCAACTAGGTATAGCAGCAGGCTGTACCTAGTGGGTAGCTAGGGAAAAGCTGTTGTTGCAGTAAGTAGCCAAGTTGGCCAGGATTTATTTTGATGTCTCTTTTTGTTTATCAATTTTTCTGTAAATATTGTAAATAAATTGCACCTGTTTGTTTTCACCTCCACTATTGTTGTGCTGTGCCTATCTTTTTTTTGTGTTGTGCACCCATCCAGGGGGTCACACACACCCGCTGCAGAGCTAACCCTGTTACATATGGTGGAGGATGCGGGCAGTTGTGGTAACTAAAGGCCAGCATGGAGGAGATAATCAGACAGTTGGCTCTGGCAAATGCCAATCAACAACAGGCAAATGCCAATCAACAGCAGGCAAATGCAAGTTTCCAGCAGAGCATTGCAGCCCAGCAGAAGGCCTTGGAACAAGCAGAGGTCCGCCATAGGGAATTGCTGGTGCAACAGGACCAGAAACACCAGAAACAAATTGAGGCTGTTTTGAAGCAGCTCCAGCAGAGGCAGCAGACTGAGGC
The DNA here is from genome assembly GCF_062004578.1 of Staurois parvus. Taxonomy (NCBI): domain Eukaryota; kingdom Metazoa; phylum Chordata; class Amphibia; order Anura; family Ranidae; genus Staurois; species Staurois parvus. The sequence continues at coordinate 165,375 of NW_028319311.1, read as the reverse complement.
TGGTGATGATTCTGGTAAAACACCATCATTTTCTGTGGGCCGTTTATTGCCAAAAATGACGGGAGAGGATGATCCGGAGGTGTTTCTAACCACCTTTGAAAGGACTGCTGAAAGGGAAAAGTGGCCTAAAGAACAGTGGGCTGGATTGATGGCCCCATTATTAACTGGAGAGTCGCAAAAAGCTTACTATGACCTGGAGCCAGACCAAGCCAAAAACTATGATGTGCTAAAAGTGGAAATTTTGGCCCGGTTGGGTGTTACCCTTGCTGTCCGTGCTCAGCGGGTACATAATTGGACTTTTCGGCTTGGGAAACCTCCCAGGTCACAGATGTATGATCTCATTCACCTGAGCAGGAAGTGGCTGCAGCCAGAGACTTTGACCACCCCAAAAATTGTGGAACGTGTCGTCATGGATCGGTTCCTAAGGTCTCTGCCTAATACTATTCAAAAGTGGGTCAGCCATGGAGACCCAGAAACTGCAGACAAGCTGGTGGATCTAGTGGAGAGATACTTGGCTACTGAGAACCTGACCTCCTCTTCCAGAGACTCACAGACTTTCCACCCTAAGACCAGACCATCCCCAGCGGCGGGTAAGATGACTACAAGGGGTGAGGGTGGAGAGAGTGAGAGGGTGGGAGTATTACCCAATGTCTGGCAAGAGCGGCCAGGAAGGCCAAGGCCGCAAGAAGCGGTGAAAAAAATTATTTGTTACCGCTGCTGGCAAGAGGGACATATTGCAGCTAATTGCCCAGTGGTGGATGAGCCTATGCAGTGTGACTTTCTGAGCAATAGACGTCAGTCGCTGTTTGCGAAAGTGGTATGCACGGCCAGCCCGGGCACTGAGAAACATTTGTGCAAAATGACTGTTAATGGAAATAATATTGTGGGGTTGCTGGATTCAGGTAGCTTGGTAACCTTGATAAGAGAGGAGATGGTCACTACAAAGGTCTCTGGGCATAAAAAGGTGGCAGTGATTTGTGTGCATGGGGACACTAGGGAGTATCCCGTGGCTACTGTGTTTTTTGAGACCCCCAAAGGTAACCTGTCTCATCAGGTAGGATTGGTACCTCATTTACCACATGATGCCATTGTGGGGAGGGATTTTCCAAAATTCTGGGAACTCTGGGATTGTTCTGACCCCCCCACTGTCTCCCCTGCAGACCAGGAAGGTGAATCCCAGAAAGCGTCTGAGTGTGGTGAGGTCTCTCCCAAGTTCCCCTTGTCGGTACTAGCTGGGGAGACCCAAGGAACTGGGGAGGAGCCCACCTCCTCAGATGAAAATCTGCCGGTTTTGGATTTCTCGGACTTAGAGGTGCATAGGGAGAATTTTGCCACCGAACAGCTGAAAGACCCCACGCTGATAAAAGCCCGGGAAAATGTAGTAAAAGTAGATGGCCAACTAGTGAGTCCTGAGAAAACTGCTGCTTATCCATACTTCCTTGTGGAAAGGGACCTACTCTATCGAGTTGCTCAGGGGGCAGAAGAAACCATTGAGCAACTGGTGGTGCCCAGACCTTACAGGAAGTTGGTGTTGGAGTTGGCCCATGGACACATCCTTGGGGGTCATTTGGGGGCGGAGAAAACACGGGAAAGAGTACTGCAGCGGTTCTATTGGCCTGGGGTCATTAAGGAGGTGGAAAATTACTGTTCCTCTTGCCCTGTGTGTCAGAAGTCGGCCCCTATGCCCCATTTCCGTAGTCCACTGGTACCTCTTCCCATCATTGAGGTCCCCTTTGAAAGGATTGCCATGGATTTGGTAGGTCCGCTGGTGAAATCCGCTAGGGGGCATCAGTACCTGTTGGTCATACTCGACTATGCCACCCGCTATCCAGAAGCAATTCCACTCCAAAATACCTCTGCCAAGACAATAGCTAAGGAGCTATTCCTCGTTTTCAGCCGAGTGGGTATTTCAAAGGAACTGCTGACGGACCAGGGAACCCCCTTTATGTCCCGGGTGATGAAAGAGCTCTGCAAACTGTTCAAGGTAAAACAGTTGCGCACCTCTGTGTATCATCCCCAAACTGACGGGTTGGTGGAAAGGTTCAACAAAACCCTGAAACAAATGCTAAGGAAGGTGGTAGATAAGGATGGAAAGGGTTGGGATTATTTAGTACCCTATTTGATGTTTGCCATCCGGGAGGTACCCCAGTCCTCCACAGGGTTTTCACCATTTGAGTTGCTCTATGGGAGACACCCAAGGGGGCTGTTAGATATCGCCAAGGAAACTTGGGAAAGTGAGAGTTCTCCCCACCGGAGTGTGATTGAGCACGTCGCCCAAATGCAAGATAGAATTGCCCAGGTCATGCCTATCGTAAAGGAACATTTGTCCCAAGCACAGTTAGCGCAGCAGAGGGTGTACAATCGGGGGGCCCGGACCAGGTCGTTTGCTGAAGGAGATAGAGTGCTAGTGCTAATCCCTACGGTTGAAAGCAAATTCCTGGCCAAATGGCATGGCCCATACGAGGTGATTGAGAAAGTGAGTGAGGTGAATTACAGGGTCAGACAACCAGGAAGGCGGAAACCGGAGCAGATCTACCACATCAATCTGCTAAAGGCCTGGAGGGACAGGGAATCCCTAGTTGCTGAGGGTTTGTCACCAGCGCCATCTAACTGCTTGGTTCCGGAGGTTGGAATAGCAGTCACCTTGTCTACAATTCAAAAACAGGAGGCTAAAGAGTTTGTGCTCCGCAACACAGAGGTTTTTTCTGAGCTGCCGGGACAAACCTCGGGGGTGGAGCATGACATTATCACCCCACCGGGTGAAAGAGTAAAACTGAAACCCTATAGAATCCCAGAGGCTCGACGGGAGGCAATACGTGAGGAAGTACAGAGAATGCTAGATTTGGGGGTGATAGAGGAGTCCCAAAGTGACTGGTCCAGCCCCATAGTGTTGGTGCCCAAACCAGATGGGAGCTGGCGATTTTGTAACGACTTTCGACAGTTGAATAAAGTTACAAAATTTGACACCTACCCCATGCCAAGGATAGATGAACTAATCGACCGACTGGGAGCAGCCCGGTACATGACAACACTAGACTTGACGAAAGGTTATTGGCAAATTCCCCTAGCTAAGTCGGCAAAGGAGAAGACTGCATTTGTAACCCCAGAAGGGTCATTCCAGTATAAAAGAATGCCGTTCGGGTTACAGAATGCACCGGCCACCTTTCAGCGAAAAATGGATCAGATTCTTCGTCCCCATCAGAAGTATGCTGCAGCGTACTTGGACGATGTGATTATCCATAGCGCAGACTGGGCCTCACATTTGCCAAAAGTTCAGGCTGTGCTAGACTCAATATGGAAAGCTGGGTTTACGGCCAACCCAAAGAAGTGTACGATTGGACAGGAGGAGGCCAAGTACCTGGGGTACACTATTGGGAGAGGGGTGATAAAACCTCAGATAAACAAAGTGGAAGCAATACAGAATTGGCCACGCCCAAATAACAAAAAGCAGGTACGGGCTTTTCTAGGAATTGCTGGCTACTATCGGCGATTCATTCCCCATTTTGCTTCTATGGCAGTACCCCTAACCAACCTGACAAAAGGGAAGGAGTCTGTCATGGTTAAGTGGTCCCCTGATGCTGAAGCAGCCTTCCTGTCTTTAAAAAGGGCCTTATGTAGCCAGCCAGTCCTATACTCACCAGACTTCTCAAAAGACTTTGTGGTCCAGACAGATGCATCCAATGTTGGCTTAGGAGCAGTGCTGTCCCAGGTTTGGCAGGGGGAGGAGCACCCGGTAATCTATCTCAGCCGAAAGCTAAAGTCTCACGAGGAAAATTACGCCACGATTGAGAAGGAGTGTTTAGCGGTAAAGTGGGCCCTAGATTCCCTTCGGTACTATCTGCTGGGCAGACATTTTGACCTGATCACAGATCACGCTCCCTTGAAATGGATGGCTCAAAATAAGGAGACCAATAGAAGGGTAAATAGGTGGTTTCTGGCCCTACAGGAATTTACCTTCACGGTGAAGCATCGCCCCGGTGTTCAGATGGGAAATGTGGATGCTTTATCCCGGGTACATGCCTGCCTGGCTACTGGTGTTACAACCCCAAGGTTGAAACAAGAGGGGGGGGTATGTGACAGTAGGCAGGTGAAATCACCTGGTTGCGTCCTGGATGGACGATATATTTGTCCGAGATTCAGGGTTTATGGGGATTTGTACCACTAGAGGGAAGTGCTGAGTCCTTCAGCACTGAGGTAATGAGCCCAGCTGAAGGTAGTGGGCTCATTAACACTTGTATAAAGCTTCCCAGAGTGCTTAGGGAGTTGCTCCACCCTGGAACCAGATCTGTGCCTGAACTGTCTGGGGAGCTGACCTGTTATCTGTGTGCAGAGAGACCAAAGCCTGTGTGGCTAACCTCCCAGTACTAGCAACTAGGTATAGCAGCAGGCTGTACCTAGTGGGTAGCTAGGGAAAAGCTGTTGTTGCAGTAAGTAGCAAAGTTGGCCAGGATTTATTTTGATGTCTCTTTTTGTTTATCAATTTTTCTGTAAATATTGTAAATAAATTGCACCTGTTTGTTTTCACCTCCACTATTGTTGTGCTGTGCCTATCTTTTTTTTGTGTTGTGCACCCATCCAGGGGGTCACACACACTCGCTGCCGAGCTAACCCTGTTACAATATATATATATATATATATATATATATTATACACTATATTGCTAAAAGTATTGGGCCAGCCCTCCAAATCATGTGATTCAGGAGCTCCAATCACCTCCATGGTCACAGGTATATAAAATCAAGCACCTAGGCATGCAGACTGCTTCTACAAACATTTGTGAAAGCATGGGTCACTCTCAGGAGCTCGGTGAATTCAAGCGTGGTCCCGTGATAGTCAAATAAATAAAGTGCAGCGCTAGGATAGTAATAAAATAATGAAATGATAATAATATAATAAGTATATAATAAATATATCTCCAAAAAGATAAATAGTTTGTATAATATATAATTGTGGTGATCCGCTTCTACAGCAGATTTCCAAAAACAGGCTTGTGACAGGAACCAATAACAGAATTGCACACTCACCGGATGCGCATGGATAATGCGCATATAATCAATAACCACCAGGATCTCTTAGGTAGGCGGAATGAATGGGTGAGCTTCCATCTATGGGTTGGTCATCAAATCTTGGGATATTTGTAGTAAAACTGCTAGGTCCAGCGGTCCCCTTAAGAATGGATGGGTGCTCAGCCTGGGTACAGGGCACCCTCCCTCTGGTTGTGTGGATCACAATAGGGGTATCCTGCAAGCTCCAATAGGGAGGCAAAAAACAGGTGCCCATAGTGTAGTGTGATCAGGTATGTTTATTCAAATTTTGCACATAAAAGACAAGGTAGTAAAACTCCAAAAAACATGGTTTTAAATGCAGAGTTATGCAACAGTACTGACCCTAGTTAAGAGGGCCGCCATGCTTCCTCGTGGCTCCAGCGGCAGTCACGTCACGCTCTGTTAGCTCCTCCTTAGGCCTTTTGTGCATAGCACATCATCAGAGGGGAGCCTGTTTTCTTTAAGTTCCACTTTAAAACACACAAGAGCATATTCACACATCCCAGTATGCATTGGAAAATGTTCAACCCCAAACCATATCGACAGAAAAACATATTTTGCATCACATTGGAAACACATTTTTTATCGCATGCAATTATCCGTACCTTTAGTAAATCAACCCGTATATATTTTCCTGAATACAGGTTTCCTTTAAATGATCATTCCTGTTCTTCCAGGCATAGAATGAAAATCATATTTTTTGTATACAACGTTAAGTCTTGCTAACGGAACATTTATTACAAGAAACACATGCTGTACAATGTCAAGAAAATATCAATTTTTATTTTGTCATTCAAGGATCTGAGCACATCTGATATTCAGAGGAAATATCTACTTTCCACTGGGTAAAAGAAATGGCTGAATTTCATACAAATGAAATTCAATAGAGGACATAAAAACCATTACCTGAATTGAATCGGCGTTGAGTGCTGTTTAGACGATATCATGGTCCAATATTATAGCATTCTTCACCTCTTTAAAAAAAAAATACAGTGTTTCTCAGGGAGTGATTGGTACTGTGCACTTGTAGAAAAATCTACTTTTATGAAATTTCAGGTTTGGATATGTACAGCATGCGCTCCAGCCTCTGCTGGTTTGGTTGCCTTCAATGGATAATATATTTGCAATAGGAGAGTGTCACTATATGCAGGGCTGTTATAACCAAACTGCAGGCCTTGATGACCATTTTTGTTCCATAAATACCAATTGCCATTCCACAGAAGTTGGAGGAGGTAGAAAAGCAAGAAATAGATTTCATCACATTAATTTTTTTTATGTGTCCCCTAGAGGGGAAGCCAGGATGTATAGAGCTCATGTTGCTGTTTCCTTTGCTTTTTGAAATAGTTCACCCAAAACTGATATTTCAGTGGACTCTGCATTATAGAATGAAGATCTCCTAAAGGTTTATTATATCTTTAGGGGTCTCTAATAGTGCTGTAAGGTAGGGGTATAGTGCTACCCCCATAGGGGCAGCTGTAGTTTAACCAGGGACGGACTGACCATTTGGAAACTCGGGCACTGCCTGAGGGCCCGGAGTCAGTAGGGGGCCCCATGAGATGCCCCTGGTACCTTTTTCATAGGCTTTTTTGAGTTTGGGCAAGGACACAGGGGCCCCATGATCCCCTATTGCCTGGGGGCCCCATGAGTTGTCAGTCCGCCCCTGAGTTTAACACATGTTCTTTCCCACAACAGTGCAGAAGCAGCCATGCACACATCTACAGTCCATTCAGTCCAGCTCATTTTATTTGCTTGTAAATCTGGTAACAGATGGGGATTTGGGGTGGAATGGGATATTCCAAGAAATGAGGTATTGCTAGCAGAGGACACTTCTTACTCAGTAACAGTAGCACTAGTGTAGGTGTACTGGAACAGTCTACAGGTTCACTGCTCAGGACCATGACGTAATTTGCGCACAGGTAAAGGCAAAATAGAACAGTCTACGGATCATGGTTTGGGACCATGAAGTAGCCTGAGCATAGGTAAAGGCAGATTGGAACAGTCTACAGTTCACTGCTGGGAACCATGAAGTACCATGAGCTAAGGTAAAGGCAGATTGGAATAGCCTATGGTTCACAGGTCAGGAGCATAACATAGCCTGAGCATGGGTAAAGGCAGATTGGATGGAACAGTCTACAGTTCACTGCTGGGAACCATGAAGTACCATGAGCTAAGGTAAAGGCAGATTGGAACAGCCTATGGTTCACAGGTCAGGAGCATAACGTAGCCTGAGCATAGGTAAAGGCAGATTGGAACAGTCTAATATTCACTGCTGGGGACCATGAAGTACCATGAGCACAGATAAAGGCAGACTGGAACAGTCTATGGTACGTGGCTCGGCGCCATGAAGTAGCTTGAGCAAAGATAAAGGCAGAATGGAACAATCTATGGTTTATGGCTAGGGCTGAAGACCATTAAGTATCTTGAGCACATGTGAAGGCAAATGGGAACAGTCTACGGTTCAAAGCTGGGGACCATGAAGAAACTTTAGCACAGGTAAAGAGGTTCTACTCACAGCATTCTGGCACACAATCAGTCAATAGTTGCCGCTTCTTGTAAAGTCATCCTGCATTCAGTCCAAAGGGCTCCAGGAGCAAGCGGCCCCCCTCCTCTCAGCTGACAGATCCATTACCTCAGGGGGGAAAAAGACAATCTTCTTAGGGCTCCAGACTAGTTAACAGCAACCTAGCCACCATTTGGAAACACCTCCTCAGGGATTGGCTAGAGCCTGCTTAAAATACAGACTGGACATTTGAATTCTCCTTCCCTAAGCTCTAGAAACTTCTAGAGGCAGGGGGAAGCCTCCAAGCCTGTGAAGCCCTGAACAGACCAAACCAAACAATCACTGTTCCCCTGTTTACAGAAAAAGCCAAAAACTAAATTTACCTAACAGTCAAACTAGGAGGGTCTTATAGCGGCATGGAGATGCCCAGCGTAGTTCCCCAAACTAGATGTCTCTAACATTAAAGTTGGGAACCCTGTAGTGAGGAGAAGGCAGTGTAAGTGCTCAGGTAGTGTCAGGAATGGACTCACCATTAGTGTTGGGACTCATCTGCCGTGTGGGCTGCAGTACCAGGGCTGGCCAGCGGGTGCTCTCAGCAACCAGAAGCTCACTCCTGCAATCAGCCATCACCTGAGGCTGATTGCAGGAGGTGTATTTAAGGAATGGCCAGACCTGCAGTCAGTGCCTTGGTGTATTGTTCCCATGAGCCCCTGTACCTGCATCCTGTCTGCTTCCTGCCTGATCCTGACTCTGCTTTGATCCTGACTCTGAACGAACTCCGCCTGTCCTGACCTCGTCTATTCCTGACCACTCTTCCGCTCGCTCCTGGTACCCTGTTTGCCCGTTTGCTACCGACCCAGCCTGCCTGACTACGTTCGATTTGTATATATGGTTATCTGTTGGAGGTTGGGTTGTTTGCACTGTGTTATGTTTACCTTGCACTGCGTTTGTGTTGTTTAGTCTTTAATAAATTGTCTTGTTTACTCTATACCCGAAGCTTGCGTTTCCCTGTGTCAGTCCACACACCTCTGGTCATACCCGGAGCCCTGACAGGTAGCTGCTAAAGTAGTGAATGGGGTGTAGTATCAATTTCAAGCAGAAATGGGTTCCTTGCATGTGTAAGAAGATTCACACTTTGCCCAAGCAGCTGGTTCAGTAAAAAGATAAGGAGCGGCCTCAGCCAACATGTCTCTACTAAAGTACGTCCCTTGATGCGTTTCGCCCTGCCCACCAGGGCTTAGTCTTAGATTAAGCCCCTCTGGGTGGGGTGAAATGTATCAGTGGACGTGGTTTAAAAGAGACATCTAGGCTGAGGCCAGTCCTTATCTTATGACTGCACCAGCTGGTTGGGCAGCGAGGCGATGCTCTTACACATGCATGGTCTAGCTCAGCAATGGGCAAACTACGGCCCGCGGGCCGTATATGGCCCGGCGGACCTTTTAGTCCGGCCCGCGAAGAACGTGAGGGGAGCTAGGCTCCTCTCACAGTCCGCCCTGAAGACCGGTGTAGCATGAAAATCTGTCTCCTATGAGGATCTGTCCCCATCGACGTATCTGCGCATGTGCCGGAGATCGCCGATCGGCTGCTAATGCTTGAAACTGGCACATGCACAGATACGTCGAGGGGGACAGATCCTCATAGGAGACAGATTTTCATGCTACACCGGAACGGCGCGGGAACACGGCGAGAGGAACGCGCGGAGCAAAGGTAAGTGAATTGACACAGGGGGGACTTGGGGACTTAATATGGGGAATGAATTACTATAGGGGGGATGAATTACTATACGGGGGATGAATTACTATATGGGGAATGAATTACTATATGGGGGATGAATAACTATATGGGGGATGAATTACTATGGGGGATGAATTACTATATGGGGGATTAATTTCTATACGGGGGATGAATTACTATGGGGGATGAATTACTATATGGGGAATGAATTACTATATGGGGGATGAATAACTATATGGGGGATGAATTACTATGGGGGATGAATTACTATATGGGGGATTAATTACTATATGGGGGATGAATTACTATATGGGGGATGAATTACTATATGGGGGATGAATTACTATGGGGGATGAATTACTATATGGGGGATTAATTACTATGCTTACTATGGGGGAATATTACTTTGATGCCTTAACAAAAAGGGAGACCAACAACACTGTTCCCACTAAAATTGACGGCACTATTTTATGAAAGAAATACATTGCATAAACGTTTTGTAAAATAACTCTTTTTATGCTTTTCTACCTTAAATTAATCTAAACATTTAATGTTACAAATTTTAATTTAATTTATATTAACTCACACGTACACATCATTCATCTACTCTTGGTCCGGCCCCCGGGAGCAATATATGAACCCATTGCGGCCCTCAAGTCAAAAAGTTTGCCCACCCCTGGTCTAGCTGCTGGATAAGTATATGGATATGCCAGCACCCCACTTACTTATGGACCCAGAGAAGAGGCCCCTTTCCTGCTTTGAGCTGTGCCACAAGTATTGTTAATCAGGTCACAGTCTTACCTGTTCCTCCTATGTCCATGCTGAAACATGCCTTCCAGTCCTTCCTCTTCCTGAGTACTAGGTTTGGAGTGTCTGCTTGCTATAATCACATGATGAGCCCTACTGTTGTAGAGAAACAAATTCCAAAATGTTATTGTTTAATCAACTTAAACAATCATTATCTAGCTGAAAATTGAAATTGATTAGTCATTTGTAGTCATGCTGAATTACAAAATGACTTGGGAGACAACTTAATGTGTTATTTTGTCTTTTAAGGAAAGTTGAGTTTTCCTTTAAGGGCGCTTACGATCTGATTAATTATGCAGTTAATATTATGTAATAAATAAAATGCTACCAATAGACAAGGGAAAGTGTTCCCAGGCCGATAATGCAGAACACACTGTGAGACGCCTACGTAGACTGCACACAAGTTCCATCAGGCCCACACTTCAATCACATCACAGCTTTTCCCTTTTCCATAAAACACTGTTAAGGCTTACTGATGATTACACGGAAGACACGCTGTGTTATTCATTTCACTGTTTCAATTCAAACATAATTAGAATCTATTTGAAAGAGAGAAAAAGACAAAGGGTTCTCTTTTTTTTATTAAGGTGATAGAGGTCTCACTAGGACACTTATGGACTTATTCAATGAAGTATGCAAAGAACGAATTTGATGTACAATGTGAATTAAAGTGAGCCTTAGCTGAATTCCTATTGGTTGCTTTGTGCTACTGAAACTTTGTTCCCTTTCAGGTAGGCTGGCTATTATTACTAAGATCTCAACTTGGACTATCTGGGGTCTTAGATGTTCCCTCCCAATTGGAGTCTCGAGTGTTCTCTCCCATTTTGTAATCTGGATTCTTAACCCCAAACCTATGGCTTAAAAACTTTTAAGCCAAAACATTTTAAATGGTCTGTCAACCTGGAACTGGTGCTTCTGTTGTAAGTGAAATCTTCTGGGCTGACTCATCAACTGTTTCTTAACAATTCCAGTAGGGAGGTCTCGATGCCACAGTGCTTGGTTCAGTTTCAGCCCCATTTTGGAATTCTTGGGTGTTACATCCACCTTGGAGTCTTGGGTGTTACTGTTCACTTTGGAATCTTGGGTGCTTCCTATCACCTTGGAGACTCAGATGCTTCCCTCCCACCCCAGAGTCTCTGGGGTTTGCTACCACCTCTTGGAGTCTTAAGTGCTCCATCCAACTCTGGGGTCTTGAGTATTCATTCCCATCTCTTAGACATTTCTCTTTTGTGCCCTCCTAAAGTCTTTGGTGTTCTTTCTATTTTGTATTATTGGACATTTTTGGCCCTGTGGTCTTGGGTTTTTCTGTTCAACTTGGAGTCTTGGGTTTTTCCTCCCACCTTGGAGTCTTGAGCGTTACTGCTCACCTTTAAGTCTTGGTGGTTTCCTATCACCTTGGAGTTGCAAATGTTCCCTTCCACCATGAGGTCTTAAATATTCCATCCCACTCGAGTCTCAGGGGTTTGCTACCACCTATTGGAGCCTCAAGTGCTTCATCCAACTTTGTTGTCTTGAGAAATTCCTTCCCACTTTTGAGTCTCAGATGTTGCTCTACTCTGCCCTCTTTAGAATCTTGGGTGTTTTTTCCATTTTGCATTCTTGGATTTTTTTGCTCAACTTGCGGTCTTGGATGCTCCCTCCCAATTTGGAGTCTTGAGTGTTCCCTCCCACCTTGAAGTCTCTGGGTTTTGCTACCATTTTGGAGTCTCAAGTACTCTCTACTACTTTGGAATCTTGGGTATTCCTTCCAAGCTCAGAGTCTCAGGTGTTCATCTCCTCTGCCCTTTTTGTAGTTCCTTACAACTTATTTTGGGATATTTCTGCCCACCTTGAATTACTTGGTATACTGAACTCAGGATAGGATTGGAAAGAACAGCACTGTCAATTCTAGCCAGTCAGACGTATAGTTCTAAAATCAGCTAAGCTTTTCACACCTGGAATGTACTCAGTTAATTAAAACCAGAATTTTTCTTGGGCTTTAATAACAACACAGAAATGTGAAGAATGGCAAATATTTTGATGCATAAAGTTCCTAGTTCACTCCCTGGTTATCTCTCGCCTCGACTACTGCAACTCCCTTCTCATTGGCTTCCCTTTACATAGACTTCAGTCCATCATGAATGCTGCTGCAAAACTCATCCACCTTACCAGCTGCTCAGTGTCTGCTACCCCTCTCTGCCGATCCCTCCACTGGCTTCTGCTCACCTTACGAATTAAATTCAAAATACTAACAACAACTTACAAAGCCATCCACGACTCGGCCCCCAGCTACATCACCATCCTAGTCTCAAAATACCAACCTAATCATTCTCTTAATTCTTCCGAAGACCTCCTCCCATGCCTGCCTCCAGGACTTCTCCCGAGTGTCTCCCATTCTCTGTAACTCCCTACCCCAATTTGTCCAACGATCTCCTACTCTGTCCACTTTTAGACGATCCCTGACAAACCCTCTTCAGAGAAGCCTGACCTGCTCCCACCTAACAAATGTTCTTTTATTTTCTCCATCAGCTCATCCTCCCAGTTATTTTTTTTCTCTTAGATTTTAAGCTCTAATGAGCAGGGCCCTCTCATTACTTCTGTATTAAATTTATTGAAATTGTACTGTCTGCCTAATGTTGTAAAGTGCTGATTAAACTGTTGGTGATATAGAAATCCTGTATAATAATAATATTTTAATAATAAAGCGGTTGTCATCAATATATTTGAAGTACTGTACATAATTAACTCTTTGGAGCTCACTTTAAATAGAAAAGTTGACTTTTTTTGTAATTTGTAAACTTTACATCACTCTGGAGCCTGGTCATGTGACAGATGCCAGGTCATTCATCACATCACTTCTGCCAATGAAAAGGTTTTGGGATACTACTGTCAGAGCTACCTATGGTAATCCAGTCCCTTCAAAATTCTGCATCAGAGCAAGCAAAGCCAATTCCTCTTCACTAATCACATGACCTGCCACTAGAGGCTTGTTAAATTTTCTTCATTACAGTGAAAAGTAAACTTCTTTAATCTGCTGTTATCACCTAATTATTTTATGGAGGTCGAACATTTATACAAATGTCCTTTAGCATTTTTGGTCTGCTCCGAAACACCACTCGAACAAATAAAAGGACTTCTAAGATGAAGTTCCCAAAGGTAAAAGAGGACGTCAGCTGCGGTGATAAATGCATGCCATTAGCATCACTGTGCAAATATGTATTTTAAGATATTAAACATTATCTTTAAAGACGAGAGGCAGAAGGCTGAAATTCCATCACGCAGCACGCCAGAAGACTGCCAAGATGAAAACAAATCCCTTCTTATTTACTAACTTGACTCTCCGACAAATAGAATACATATATTTTGCCATCAGCGTCTCGGCTTCCATTTAGATTAAGTGATTTATCAGCCCGTGTTGCTCCGATGATAGGAATTGAACTGCTAATGCCAAAAAAAAAAAAAAATCTAACTAAATTAAATTAATCTTCAAGTATTAGCCAAAGCTATCAATCGATTTGTATTGAGTCCCGATATAGCAAACATGATCCTATCAATAAGGTCTTTGTTGAGAACCTTAATCCCAGGACAAGCTCCCTGAGGATTTCCATCGCTGGGTTAAATTTTATTGACAAGGCTATTAGCTTACATAGGTTGATTGGTGTCCATTGTAAGGAGCGATCTTGTTTTTGTGCCTTGACATTTTGCGTATGGTCTAGTCACTGGCGATGAGAAGCAATGTCTTTAATGCTCCCATCGTTGGCCCGTCTGCGTGTCGGCCCTTAATGATTATAGATGAGCTCCTCTTGATCTTTGCAAATAAAAATGATTAAAATGTGCTGAATCTGTGCATCTGACAGAAGAGTTTAGCACTGCCGTATATTACGGCCGGCGATCATAATGTTTTATCCGGTGCGAAGCAAACAATGCGCTCTGTGACGGCTTTACAAAAATTCATTATGGCAGAGGAAAAGGCCAAGGAGCTGGATCAAGGATGATGACTGAATCACGGCTGATTTAATTGGGTTACGCACACCTTTCTGATCTGCCAAAACGACTTCTGTAGAGTTTTTTTGTTGTGTGCAAACTGGTGGTAGGAGGTCAGACCAGAGTCACCAAGGGTCCTGAGATTGATGGAATGAACGTAAAAAATGCAGACTAATTGGGGTCATTGGTAAATACTACAGAAAGAAAGTCAGCAAAAAGGGCCCAACTCTGGTTAAAAAAAAGAAAAAAGTTAACACAAACAGCCCAATTTTTTAAAAAAGCAGTTTTTGCTGTAATATTCACCTTTAATCTGGTGCTGAGTCCTGCTGGAAGTCCTCTCCGCCACCAGATGTCAACAGTCTTCTGGTTTGAATGATGGACACTCATTTCAACCTACTTCCTCTGTGCCCAGGCTGTCATGGACACACTCCCAGTGGTCTTTATAGGGGTAACAGAGGTCTGACACCCCCCCTTTGGCACACATCTGACTCTTCAATCAGCAAACCTCATGCTTCCAGTTGATTGGAGAGCTCTGGATCTGAATCAGCAAGGGGTGGGTTCAGGGGCAGACTGACAACTCATGGGGCCCCTGTGCAATAGGGGATCATGTGGCCCCTGTGTCCTTGCCCAAACTCAAAAAAGCCTATGAAAAAGGTACCAGGGGCATCTCATGGGGCCCCCTACTGACCCCGGGCCCTCGGGCAGTGCCCGAGTTTCCAAATGGTCAGTCCGCCCCTGAGTGGTTTAGATCCCTGTAAAGAGGCCACTGATTCTGACAGAGGCAAGGGTCCTTCTTTGCAGAATTCTGGCAGGGAACAGGCTTGGTTGAATGATTGCCCTCCATTTCAACCCACTTCCCCTGTGCCAAGGCTGTCATGGACACACTCCCAGTGGTCTCTATAGGGAGTAACAGAGGTCTGACACCCCCCCTTTGGCTCAGATCTGACTCTGTAATCAACAAACCTCATGCTTCCAGTTGATTGGAGAGCTCTGGATCTGACTCAGCAAGGGGTGGGTCAGATCTCTGTAAAGAGACCACTGATTCCGACAGAGGCAAGGGTCCTTCTTGGCAGAATTTTGGCAG
Organism: Staurois parvus; assembly: GCF_062004578.1. NCBI lineage: Eukaryota > Metazoa > Chordata > Amphibia > Anura > Ranidae > Staurois > Staurois parvus. Next base: position 150,242 of record NW_028319311.1, on the reverse strand, counting down.
GGAACAGGCTTGGTTGAATGATGGCCATCCATTTCAACCCACTTCCCCTGTGCCAAGGCTATCATGGACACACCCCAAGTGATCTCTATGGGGGGTATCAGAGTTTTGACACCCCCCCCCCCCTTGGCTCAGATATGACTCTGCAATCAGCAAACCTCATGCTTCCAGTTGATTGGAGAGCTCTGGATCTGACTCAGCAAGGGGTGGGTCAGATCTCTGTAAAGAGACCACTGATTCCGACAGAGGCAAGGGTCCTTCTTTGCAGAATTCTGGCAGGGAACAGGCTTGGTTGACTGATGGGCAGCCATTTCAACCCACTTCCCCTGTGCCAAGGCTGTCATGGGCACACCTCCAGTGGTCTCTTTGCAGAGGTCCGGCACATCCCCACTGAGTCATATCTACCTAGTTACATAGTTGGTAAGATTGAATAAAGACACCAGTCCATCTAGTTCAACCTGTGTGGGTGTATTTATAAAGAGGTAGAGAGAGCGCCACTAAGTGCAGACTGTTAGCTACTTTATTAGAACAATGGTGTGAGTTACACTCACATTTGTGAAGATAGATGCAGGCACATCTGAAGTCTATGAAGTTCTGTGGGACCGGTGTGCATGAGCTGTGGGTGAAGGGGCCTATATCCCAGCTCACACATACCGATCCCGGAGAACTTCATAGACCTCAGATGTGCCTGTATTTATCTTCAGAAATGTGAGTGTAATTCACAGCATTGTTCTAATAAAGTTTCTAACAGGCGCCCTCTCTACCTCTTTATTTACATGTGACATTGGAGACTTGCTTCTGGTCTACTCCGAAGGCTTGCCTTGAAGTGACAACTACCCTAGTGCCCTCGTGGATCTTCTGCTGGACACAGCAGTGGTCTTCTCCTCCTTCATCTTCCTTTCCCTACTAGTAAGATTATGGACCTAGCAGTGGACTTTGAATTTGCACCAACTCACATTAATGTATGTATGTATATATGCCTCTAAGACTTCCCATATCTCTGTATATTGTGTTCAATAAGATGCCCATCTAAAAGTTTTTTGAAAATTAGTGACACTTCCAGTTGAAACCACCGATTGTGGGAGGGACTTCCACATCCTTACTGATCTAACAGTAAAGAACCCTCTACACAGTATAAGGTTAGGCTGCTTCTTATCCAACTTCATTGAGTGGCCATGTGTCTTCTTGACTCTCTATGAATTTTCTAGAGAGCTCAAGACTCCTGCTGATTAGAACGCTCTGTATTTGACTCAGCAGGCTCAGACCTCTGTAGAGAAAAGAGACCACTACTTCCCCGAGAGATAAGGGTCCCTCTCTACAGAATGCTGGCAGGGGACAAGCTATTTTATTCTGTTGAATGATGACCACCCATTTCAACCCACTTCCTTTGTGCCAAGGCTGTCATGGAAACACCATCAGTGGTCTCAATGAGGTATCGATATCAGTGCTGAGTAGTTTCATGAGTACTCGTACTCTTGAAAATACTACCGATACTTTAACAGATACTTCGTGGTGCAATTTGCATTCATCGATGCAAATTTCATGGCAAAGATTAGCATGCGATTTGAACAGGAATGCGATTCCTATCCAAATAGCATGCGGTTTCCCCACTGCTCCTGTGCAAACCCAAGCTTGTCATAGCCAGAGTTCACAAAGGAGTTGATACTCTGCATGGGATGCCTGCAGGAAGGTTTCCCTCACTGCTTCTGTGTGAACTCGGGATATGGCAAGTTTGGGTTCACACAGGAGCAGTGGGGAACCAGTGGGGAAACCACATGCGATTTGGACAGGAATTGCATTCCTGTTCAAATTGCATGCTATTCTTTGCGTCCATTAACGGAAATCGCACCGCAAAGTATCGGTACGCGGTATCGGCGAGTACTCGACTGAAAGTATTGGTACTCCTACTCACCGATAAAAAAACAGTATTGGTGCATTCCTAGTCTTAATGCAGAGGTCCGATACACCTCCACTGAGTCATATTAATGTGGAATAGACTCCATCAAGAGTTGGTTCTGGCCAGCTCAGTGGATTGGATCGCGCTTTGCTGTTTTTTTTTACCGTCCTCTGGATCAACTGTGGGTGTAGGATTATAACTTTTTTTTTTTGGTTGAACTGGATGAACTTTTGTCTTTTTTCAGCCAGACTAACTATGTAACTATGATGTTACATTGTGCAGGCTGTGCTTGTGAAGAGTTGGTACATGTTCTCCATATAAATAACTGAGATGAGAGTTTGCTTTTCCTCCGATAGTTGCTCAAATGAAGCCTCGGGGCAGGAAATACAATATATACAGCCAGAGCTCCCAAGGTGGCAACCCAAGTGGGCATAAATACAAATCAATCCTTAGTTGCCCGTCACCCACCACTTACCATGTGACCGGCCATGTGACCAGCCCCCAACAGGCCAAGGAACGGCACAATCCTCAGCCTGGGGGTCAGCTTTTTTTTTTCTTTTTCAGCCAGACTAACTATGTAACTATATCTATGACTCTCCAATCAGCAAAGCTCAAGATTCCTGCTGATTGGAGAACTCTAGCTAGTGGTGTACCTGACCTCTGCATAAAGACCACTGCTTTCCCGCAGCAACAAGGGTCCCTCTCTGAAGAATGCCACAGAGGACAGGCTTTTTTACTGGGTTGAGTGATGGCCACCCATTTCAACCCACTTCCTCTGTACCCAGACAATACACATTATTTACAAATTTGTGTAATGTGCCTTTAAGAAGAAAAAAAGGCATAGGATCACCCTAAAATTCCATACCAGACCCTTATATATTACAGGTACTTCATCAATTTACGCAGCACTTTACATATATATTGTACATTCACATCAGTCCCTAACCCTCAAGGGGTTACAATCTAAGGTCCCTCACCCTCAAGGGGCGTACAATCTAAGGTCCCTAACTCACATTCATACATATACATACTAGGGACAATTTAGACAGGATCCAATTCACCTACCAGCATGTCTTTGGAGTGTGGGAGGAAATCGTAGTACGTGGAGGAAGCCCACTCAGGCACAGGGAGAACATGCAAACTCCAGGCGGGTGGTTCTGCGGTTGGGATATGAACCAATGACCCGAATACTGTCAGGTGGAAGTGCTAACCATTTAGCCACTGTGCTGCACCTTAATAGGGGTCTGGTATGGCTACTGGAGAGGATCAATGCCTTTCTTCTGTGTGGGGTTCTCTGTAAAATCCATAGCAAGCCTCAATAAGTATAAGGATCTAGTATGGATTTTTAGGAGGAAGCCCATGCCTTTTCTTTCTTTTTTTTTTTTTTTTTTGTAGGATCCCCCTTACACACTATACCAGACCCTCCAGATAAGGGTTTACTATGGATTTTGAGGGGAACCCCCACACTGCTTTTTTTTTTTTAAAGGGACAGAACACGTGGTTTTCAAAAGTTTCACAGAGTCCTCCTCAAATTTCTTACCCGGAAATAGGTGCCGACATATAGGTATGTGATTGTGCCTGTAGGTGGTCTGCAAGTGGTTAGAAGAGCTGCTCCCTGTTAAAGATTACTTTCTCTCTCTCTCTCTCTTTCTCCCCCTCTCTCTCTCTCCCTCCCTCTCCTTCTCCCCCTCTCCCTCCCCCTCTCCCCCCCTCTCTCTCCATCTCTCGCCCCTCTTTCTCCCCCTCTCTCCTCTCTCCCCCTCTCTCTCTCCCCCCCCTCTCTCCCCCTCTCCCTCCCTCCCTCACTCCCTCCCCCTCTCCCCCCTCCCCCCTCTCCCCCCCCTCTCTCTCTCTCTCTTTCTTTCTCTCCTTCTGTCCTTCTCTCTTTCTCTCTCTCTTTCGTTCTTTCCTTCTCTCCTTATGTCTTTCTTTCTTTCTGTCTTTCTTTCTTTCTTTCTCTCTCTCTTTCTCTCTTTCTTTCTTTCTTTCTTTCTTTCCGTCCCTTAGCAGTGCCCAGCTCCCCATGCCGTTTGTTTGACAATCTCTTGCATATTAAGAGATATCACCAATCTGGTCTCCAAATATCACCCAAACTCTCCTCTCCACTCCTTGCACGACTTCCTGCTCTCTAGATTCCTTGTCTCCTCCTCCCATGTTCATCTCCAGGACTTCTAGAGAGCCTTCCCCATCCTCTGGAACTCTCTACCCCAATCTATCAGACTATTTCCTACTCTGCCCACTTTTAGGTGATCTCTGGAAACCTCTCTCTTCAGGGAAGCGTATCCTGCCCTCAGCTAATATTGGAATCTTCTATTCCTTCTACCAGTCCATCCCCCACAGTTCTTACCTTTTGTACCACCATTCCCTTCCTATTAGACTGTAAGCTCCCAGGATCAGGGCCCTCCTATCCCTCTTGTATTGAACTGTAGTGTTGCTGTATTGTCTCCCGTTATATTTTAAAGTGCTGAGCAAACTGTTGGTGCCATAAATCCTGTATAATAATAATAATAATAATATTAGTCTGATTTTCAAGATTCACCTCCATTGACTTCAATGGAGTTTGCAATTTTCAGATTTTCACTGAACCTGCTTGCGGATTGGAACCTAGCAGATTTGTCCATTGCTGGTTATCCTATAATAAATAATTTTTTAGCCCCCTTGGACAGAATAATGCTTTGCGTCATTCTGGGACAGTTGCAGATAACATAAAGACAGAGGTACTGCGTTCTAGGGGCCTGAGATCTATAGGTGATACGGGGTCTGGTTTCACCAGCGAGGAAAATGTTAATTGACCATCGAGATAAATAAATCCAAATAAAACCACGGCAAGTTGGTTTCATTAATTTCTCCGTAATTCAATTACAGGTTTAGTATTGATTCCACTTTGCTAGGTTTGTATACAGTAGCATTACAATTACAGGACGCACAATGACACGGAGAAGGCAGCGTTCAGCGCGGACACAGGTCACCGGCTCCACTATCCATTATCTCTGTCATTATGGCTTGGAAGGACGCTGCACTGACTTGCGAAGAATGACAATATTTAAAGCAGCGGGAATGAGTGGGGATGACGTGCCAGCACCTCCAGCAAGGAATGCATGCAATGGCAAAAGGTGCGTGCTGGAGGGTCTATTGATGATGGCTGCTGGGGGATCTATAGTTGCTTGAGGGGATCTATATTTGTTGAGGGTCTATTGTTGCTGGGGGGGGGTCTACTGTTGAGGGAGGGGTTTACTGTTGCACTGCAAAGGGTAAAGTGGTAGCAAAGACTACCTTATAAAAGGCCTAAAGTCCCCTATCCCCTCCTCCATTCTACCCTGCATCCAGTTCTGTCTGATTATGTGATCTAGCAGCTCCAACTGAAAGCAGATACCCTAGAGCAGGGTTTTTCAGCCAGGGTTCCAAGGAACCCTAGGGTTCCTCCAGAGGTTGCTAGGGGTTCCTTGAGAAATTAGCAATTTTTACCTCTCGGGTAAGTTCCCACTGACACCATTGAACTTTCTAGCAATCTGTAAGGGGGTAATTCTTCCCAATGACCACAAGTATAAGGAGCATTCTTCCCAATGACCACAAGTGTGAGGAGTATTCTTCCCAATGACCACAAGTGGAAGTAGCATTCTTCCCAATGACCACAAGTGGAAGGAGAATTCTTCCGAATGACCACAAGTGGAAGGAGAATTCCTCTCAATGACCACAAGTGTGAGGAGCATTCTTCCCAATGACCACAAGTGGAAGGAGCATTCTTCCCAATGACCACAAGTGGAAGGAGCATTCTTCCCAATGACCACAAGTGTGAGGAGCTTTCTTCCCAATGACCACAAGTGTGAGGAGCATTCTTCCCAATGACCACAAGTGTGAGGAGCTTTCTTCCCAATGACCACAAGTGTGAGGAGCATTCTTCCCAATGACCACAAGTGTGAGGAGCATTCTTCCCGATGACCACAAGTGGAAGAAGCATTCTTCCCACTGACCACAAGTGTGAGGAGCATTCTTCCCAATGACAACAAGTGTGAGGAACATTCTTCCCAATGACCACCAGTGGAAGGAGCATTCTTCCCAATGACCACCAGTGGAAGGAGCATTCTTCCCAATGACCACAAGTGTGAGGAGCATTCTTCCCAATGACCACAAGTGTGAGGAGCATTCTTCCCACTGACCACAAGTGTGAGGAGCATTCTTCTCACTGACCATCACACCAATGTATCATGAATTGTAAATAAACCCATTTTTAGCAAGGGTTCCCTGAAAACAGAAAGTTACGTCAAGGGTTCCTCTGCGTTGAAAAGGTTGAGAAAGGCTGCCCTAGAGAATAAAATAGCATTGGTTCCATTTTTTTATGTAGCACAATATTAGCGTAGCGGTTTATGAAACACAAAATTTAAATTAAAAATGATGTTAATTTTAGGACACACAAATGCAATTTTGGTAAAATATTAAAAATGAGACTGAACCAAGTAAATAGATACCGTATATATATCAAGGGTTAAAACTGCGTGCACCTATGAAACTACAACAAACTGTGGTACCCTATATTTTCCATAGGCAACGTTTTAGAGTTAACCGTGAATAATGGGCCTAGCATTACCGATATCACTTAAAAGACCCGTGATGTCCCACTTGCCCTCCAACGAAGCTAATGGAGCCAAGATCAAAATCCAATAGCTTCTTCCCTGGCCATACTGGCTGGGGAAAGTAACACCAGGACTCGGAATTGTTGATTTATATGTATTTTCTAAGCCATTAGTAGGAAGGGGAGATCAGCGAATGGACGTTTGCTGATCTCCCTCCTCTCTACCCACCCGCCATGATGGTCCCAGGTCCGTTAATGGGCACTTGCAGCCTGGGAAATATGGCAAGGGTGCGCATGGGTGGGAGCAGAGGCAGACTGACAACTCATGGGGCCCCGGGCAATAGGAAATCATGGGGCCCCTGTGTCCTCACCCACACTCCAAAAAGCCTATGAAAGGTACCAGGGGCATCTCATGGAGTCCCCTACTGACCCCGAGCCCTAGGGCAGTGCCCAAGTGCCTAAATGGTCAGTCCGCCCCCGGGTGGGAGGTAACCAGCACTTACGGGGCTGTGTGGAAGTGATCAGGTGGCTACACAGCCACCCGATCGCTTCCCTTTGACAGCCAACAGTTGACTGTTAGACTTGCATGGCTGCAGTCAGGCAGGCTGCCATCGACATAGGAACCAGCACTTATGGGGGTGTGTGGAAGTGATCAGATGGCTACACAGCCACCCAATCGTTTCCCATTGACAGCCAACAGTTGACTGCCAGATTTGCATGGCTGCAACCAGGCGGGCTGCCATCGACATAGGAGTACAGTGGTGGCATTGGAAGGGTTAATGGTATTGTTTAAACACCAAAAGGGTGCATATATGTGAAGTTCATTGTTTGGGTTTACATACCCTGTAACAGACCAAGAAGGTGCAAATAAGAGACATCCGTCAATAAGGTTGACATACACTTGAAGAGCAGGAGGGCGCACAGATAAGACGATATTTAAATAAAGAATAACGAGCAGGACGTTGCTTCATAGAACATCCAATCAAAAAAATCCCCCACTTTTCTCTTCCTTGCCTGAACTAACAAAAGTTCCACCACTCCAAACCTTTTGAAAGCCGAAATCTGGTTTGATTTCTCATGATTATCTCACCGTCTTATTGAATAAATATGTAAATGGAGCCTGTGATCTCCTGACTGTTGTTAACACTCAAATTCTGGAAGAGTCTACAAGAGGCAGAAAATGCCGGGAACGAATATCAGCGCCGCACACTCACTTCACCTCTTAAAGATAACAGAAATCTATACAAAGCAGAAAATGAATTCGCTTTAATTGCAAACAGAAGAAAGCGGAGATAAGGCCGCCCTCCCAGGAATGTGCCGAGGCCAATTCTGCTTGGTTTCTGAGCTGGTAGCAAGCGGAGACGAGCGGACGATCAAAAAAGTCTGCAGGTGGTTTGACTGGCTGGCTATGGCAGTGTGAACAGCATCCATATCCGTATCTGCTTGTCTTTGGGTTTCCTCTTTTCTTTTGCCTTTGCTCAACTTGACCGCAATACGTATATAAACGTGGTTTTTAAGTGGTTTACCGGGGTTCAGGGGCGGACTGACCATTTGGGCCTGGGGACAGTAGGGGGTCCCATGAGATGCCCCTGGTACCTTTTTCATAGGCTTTTTTGAGTTTGGGCAAGGACACAGGGACCCCATGATCCCCTATTGCCCGGGGGCCCCATGAGTTGTCAGTCCGCCCCTGCCAGGGTTATAGCTGAAGAAATCAGCCATAACCCTGGTAACGTTTTTTTTCAGTGGACGGCTCGCTTTTATATGAAAGTGGTCCTAGTGCTCTTGAGCCACTGGATCGCTTTCTATAGATGTCCTCCCCTCCCGCCGCTTGCTGTGGTTTCTCAGGCTTACCGATAATGCCAGCTGGCCCGAGAAACAATCTGACGGTGCAGCCTCCTGGAGATGGAAAAACTCCATGGTCTTTCATCGCCTCTATCATGAGGGAAAATCGGAGCTACGTCATGATGCTACAACCGGTCGTCTTTGGAAGTAAACAATCCATCCTCTATCATGATGGAGGATTGGAGCTACGTCATGATGCCACAACCGGTTGTCTTTGGAAGTAAACAATCCATCCTCTATCATGATGGAGGATTGGAGCTACGTCATGATGCTACAACCGGTCGTCTTTGGAAGTAAACAATTTTTTTTTTAAAAGCAAAAGTTAAAAAAAAAGTTTTTTTTTTTATCTTTTGAAACTCCATGGTCTTTCATCACCTCTATCATGAGGGAAGATCGGAGCTACGTCATGATGCTACAACCGGTCGTCTTTGGAAGTAAACAATCCATCCTCTATCATGATGAATGATCTCAGCTACGTCATAATGCCACAACCGGTCGTCTTTGGAAGTAAACAATCCATCCTCTATCATGATGGAGGATCAGAGCTACGTCATGATGCCACAACCGGTCGTCTTTGGAAGTAAACAATCCATCCTCTATCATGATGGAGGATCGGAGCTACGTCATGATGCCACAACCGGTCGTCTTTGGAAGTAAACAATCCATCCTCTATCATGATGAATGATCGGAGCTACGTCATAATGCCACAACCGGTCGTCTTTGGAAGTAAACAATCCATCCTCTATCATGATGGAGGATCGGAGCTACGTCATGATGCCACAACCGGTCGTCTTTGGAAGTAAACAATCCATCCTCTATCATGATGGAGGATTGGAGCTACGTCATGATGCCACAACCGGTCATCTTTGGAAGTAAACAATTTTTTTTTTTAAAGAAAAGTTTAAAAAAAAATGTTTTTTTTTTAATCTTTTGAAACTCCATGGTCTTTCATTGCCTCTATCATGATGGAGGATCGGAGCTACGTCATGATGCTACAACCGGTCGTCTTTGGAAGTAAACAATCCATCCTCTATCATGATGGAAGATCGGAGATATGTAGTGATGCCACAACCCGTCGTCTTTGAAAGTAAACAATCCATCTTCTGTCATGATGGAGGATCGGAGCTACGTCATGATGCTACAACCGGTCATCTTTGGAAGTAAACAATCCATCCTCTATCATGATGGAGGATCGGAGCTACGTCATGATGCTACAACCGGTCATCTTTGGAAGTAAACAATCCATCCTCTATCATGATGGAGGATCGGAGCTACGTCATGATGCTACAACCGGTCATCTTTGGAAGTAAACAATCCATCCTCTATCATGATGGAGGATCAGAGCTACGTCGTGATGCCACAACCGGTCGTCTTTGGAAGTAAACAATTTTTTTTTTTTTTAAAGCAAAAGTTAAAAAAAAAAGTTTTTTTTTTATCTTTTGAAACTCCATGGTCTTTCAGCACCTCTATCATGATCGAGGATCGGAGCTACGTCACGATGCTACAAATGGTCATCTTTGGAAGTAAACAATCCATCCTCTATCATGATGGAGGATCGGAGCTATGTCATGATGCTACAACCGGTCGTCTTTGGAAGTAAACAATCCATCCTCTATCATGATAGAGGATCAGAGTTACGTCATGATGCTGCAAACGTTCGTCTTTGGAAGTAAATTTTTTTTTCTTTTAAAGCAAAAGTTAAAAAAAATGTTTTTTTTTAATCTTTTGTTTTTAAAGGTAAAGAAGAGGTTTGGGGTGTTTTTGACCCCAGATCTCTCCTTATAGAGGACCTGTCATGTATATTCCTATTGCCAGGGATGTTTACACTCCTTGTAATAGGAAAAAAAGTGATAAAAAAAAAAATAAAGGGACAGTGTAAGAAAAAAACAAAAGTTAAGCTCCCCCATCCCATTGTGCTCACGTGCAGAAGCGAATGTATACATAAATCGCACATGCATGCTATAGTTAGAGCGAGGGCAATAATTCTAGCACTAGACCTCCTCTGTAACTCTAAACAGGTAACCTGTAAAAACATTTAAAGTGTCGCCTATGGAGACAGTACTGTAGTTTGTCGCCATTCAACAATTTTAAAGTGTGACATGTTAGGGATCTAATTTCTCACCGTAACATCCTCTTTTATATTTTGCAAAAAAAAAGGGGTATATAGTGTGTTTTTTTTTAACTCACTAAAATGTAGTTTTCTGAAAATATTGCGTATGACAAACCGCTGCACAAATACCTTGTGACATAAAAAATTACAACGATCACCACTTCGTTCTCTAGGGTCTTTGCTAAATAAATAAATATATATATCTATATATAGATATATATACATACTGTGTATATATATATATATATATATATAATGTTTGGGGGTTATAAGTAATATTCTAGCAAATATTACTGATTTAAACTTGTAAACCTCATAGAAAATGCTTGGTCTTCAAGTGGATAATAAAAACTTCCGCCAACCATAATGGTGATAATGGTGATAAAGAGGTTGACTTATTAAAGGTTGGAGGAAAAAGACGACAAGTGATATCCAAAAAAAAGGGGAGGAGTTGGCCTTTAAATCCACCTCTAGTCACTCCAGCTGAAACTTTATTTATTTTGGGATAGCGATTATCCAAAAGCTTCTATCAAATACAACTTTTATCAGGTTTGTAATTTAGGGAGAATTCCTATTGCTTTCTGCCTGAAGAAGGTCTTTCTGCTTCCCCATATTATGCCATGTCTGCTGTTTCACAACCCCATCAATTTGGGCAGCACAGTGCCTAAGTGGTTAGCACTTCTGCCTAGCAGCACTGGAGTTGTCGGCCACGACACTATCTGCCTGGAGTTTGCATCTTCTCCCTGTGCCTGTGTGGGTTTCCTTCTACACTCCGAAGACATGCTGGTAGGTTCATTGGCTCCTGTCTAAGTTGTCTAGTATTAGTGAATGTGAGTTATGGACCTTAGACTGTAAGCTCCTCTAGGGCAGGGACTGATGTGAATGTACAATATATATGTAAAGTGCTGCATAAATTGATGGCGCTATATAAGTACCTGAAATAAATAATAATAACTTACAGACGGCCCCTGCTTAACTCGATAATTTAGAAAAAAGATGGGGAGTGGCTTATTTGTAGAAAATGGAAAACTTTCAACAACTCGCATGTGTAACAATCAGCCTTGAGCCTTTGCCATCTGCTCAACGTTACACATCACTGCAGCTTAGGTTTCTGCAGTGCACACCTTTCCAAATCAGAGAAACTTAAGTAGACTGCTGTACATTAAGCCTGTGTCTGATCAACAGGTTAGCCTGTCTGCTCATGGCATTGATACATGTCTGTTTTAGCTCACTTTTGTCTGAATGCTCATGCCCTTGATTACGTCTGTGATTGTTTGTACTTGTAGCTTGTCTGCAGTCAGGCTGTTAGCTCTTCTATTGTCAGTCATTGCTTTGTCTACCTTTCTGAAACCTGGAAGCTGTTTAGAATTAGTTTACCTGTTCCTAATACAGTGTTTCAACACCATGGGGTGCTGACTGCGTTTCCCTCGGGTGCTGCAAGGATTAGTGTTATGTCAGGCCAGCACCATAATAACTAATGATGTTCTGGGACCAATATGCACGGTCGTATTTGTTGTTATGGTGGCTGGCTTGGCCGCACGATGGCAATTCATGATTCTGATCTAGGGCAGGCAGCACGTAGGGTCACCTCCAGCATTCAGGAGAAGATGAAAGTCCACTTCCTTCAGACCTCCTGCCTTTTGAGATGCTGTTGGGGCCAAAAGGTAGGCCCCAAAAGGTAGACTAAAGGGCTCTGTAATGGGGGGACTGTGTGATTGGCAGCTCTGTGATGGGGGACTGTGTGATTAGGGGGCTTTTTTATGGGGGACTGTGTGATTAGGGGGCTCTGTAATGGGGGGACTGTATGATTGGTAGCTCTGTGATAGGGAGGTCTGTGTGACTAAGGGGCTCTTTAATGGGAGGACTGAGTGATTGGAGGGCACTGTGATGGGGGACTGTGTGATTAGGGGGCTCTGTAATGGGGGGAATGTATGATTGGCAGCTCTGTGATAGGGAGGTCTGTGTGATTAAGGAGCTGTCTAATGGGAGGACTGAGTGATTGGAAGGCTCTGTGATGGGGGACTGTGTGATTAGAGGGCTCTTTGATAGGGGGCTGTGTGATTAGGGGGCTCTGTGATGGGGGTCTGTGTGATTTGGGGGCTCTGTAAAGGGGAGTTCTGTGTGAATAAGGGGCTCTCTAATGGGAGGACTGAGTGATTGGAAGGCTCTGTGATGGGGGACTGTGTGATTAGAGGGCTCTTTGATGGGGGACTGTGTGATTAGGGGGCTCTGTAATGGGGGTCAGTGTGATTTGGGGGCTCTGTGAAGGGGAGGTCTGTGTGACTAAGGGGCTCTGTAATGGGAGGACTGAGTGATTGGAGGGCTCTTTGATGGGGGACTGTGTGATTAGGGGGCTCTGTGATGGGGGTCTGTGTGATTTGGGGGCTCTGTGAAGGGGGTCTGTGTGATTGGGTAGCCCTGTAATGGGGACTGTGTGATTTGGGGGCTCTGTGATGCGGGACTGTGTGATTGAGGGGATCCCTAATGGGGGACTCTGTAGAGATGGGGGGACTCATGTATTGGGGGCCTCTGATATGTAGGGGCAATGCTGATGTGAGAGGGTCTCCCATGTATAGGGGGGCCTCTGATGTTCGCTCTGACCATCTGTCTTAGGACTTACACCCTTATAACACCTGTCCAGGCTATTCGTCAGCTAATGCCCCTTGTTATGCAGTCGGTCCACTGAGCACCGTAACAATATGCTGTAAGGGGGTGAAAGAACAAAAGTCTAAAACTACTATGCCCAGGGCTTTTCTCGGTGGGAACATGGGGGGATGCAGTTCCGGAACCTGCAGCACTGAATGTATGTAATGGCAAGGGATTTATTGTTGAGGGAGAGGTCAATTGTTACTGGCTGCTGATAGATCTGTTGTTGCTGCTGGGGTCTCTTGTTGCTGGGGTAGTATTTTGTTGTGGGGCATCCATTGCTGCTGGGGGGGGGTCTCTGGTTGTGTGTGTGGGTCTATTGTTGCTGTAGTGGGGTCTATTGCTGCTGGGGGGTCTACTTTTGCTGGGGTGGGGTCTATTGTTGCTCACTGTAGGAGATCTATTTTACTTTTTTTCTTGTTATCATTAACAAATTCCATACAATGTACTTAGTAGCGTAGAATGATTCTTGGTTCTGTATTCTCTAAAAGGGTCAGTACTTGGAGGTGGGCAGGGAGTGGGACCAAGGGTCAGTACTTGGAGGTGGGTAGGGGGCAGAACCAAAGAACAGTGCTCAGAGGTGGGTAGGGGGTGGAACCAAAGGACAGTGCTCAGAGGTGGGTAATAGGCAAAACAAGGACAGTGCTCAGAGGTGGGTAGGGGGTGGAACCAAGGGACAGTGCTCAGAGGTGGGTAGTGGGGTAGAACCAAGGGACAGTGCTCAGAGGTGGGTAGAGGGTGGAACCAAGGAACAGTGCTCAGAGGTGGGTAAAGGGGTGGAAACAAGGGACAGTGCTCAGACGTAGATAGGAGGCAAAACTAAGGGACAGTGCTCAGAGGTGGGTAGGGGGCAGAACCAAGGGACAGTGCTCAGAGGTAGGTAGGGGGCAGAACCAAGGGACAGTGTTCAGACATGGTGTCGGGGATCGCCGCGGCACTGGGCTCGGCGCAGGCGCAGTGCACCGCCCTGTGCAGGGACGCGGGCGCTGGGACCTGGCCGACCGCGGCAATCGAGTTTGCGCATGCGCAGTAGAGACCGCAGGCGCGCGCCTGGCACCAATGACAGTGCAGGGCGGGATATTTAAATGGCCCTGAGCTGTCATTCAGTGCCTTCTGGTCTCCTTGTATCCTGTGAACCTGTGAACCTGTTTCTAGTGAGTTGCTGGCCTGATTGTGCCCTGACCTTGCTGCTTTCTCCTGTCTTGACCCTTGCTTGCCTGACCTCTCTCCTGGATGCCCCCTATTGGATCTGACCTGCTGTTGCTGACCTGGCGTGTGACCCGACTATTCTCTGCCCGCTGCTCTGTATCGCACCGTCCCCATAGTTACCGACCCAGCCTGCCTGACCTTGCACTTGCTCAGCCATCCATCCCTCTCAACGGGGTCTTGAGACCTCCTCATACCTGGCTCTCTCCCGTGGGAGCCCCTGGTGAATACCCCTACCACTGACGGGTGTCCTCAGTAGCCACGACCTGGTCCAGGGGTACTCCAAGTCCATCCCCACCATCAGGGGCTCTGGTGAACAAGTACTCTGGGGCTTAGACTCCGTACGCTGGGGACGACCGATCAGTGGAGTGCTAGTGGTACCGCCGGGCGGTCCCTTACCCATGGATAGGGGGCGGAACCAAGGGACAGTGCTCAGAGGTGGGTAGGGGGCAGAACCAAGGGACAGTGCTCAGATGTGGATAGGGGGCGGAACCAAGGGACAGTGCTCAGAGGTGGGTAGGGGAAAAACCAAGGGAAAGTGTTCAGAGGTGGGTAGGAGGCAGAACCAAGGGACAGTGTTCAGACATGGATAGGGGGCAGAACCAAGGGGCAGTGCTCAGATGTGGATAGGGGGCGGAACCAAGGGACAGTGCTCAGATGTGGATAGGGGGCGGAACCAAGGGACAGTGCTCAGATGTGGATAGGGGGCGGAACCAAGGGACAGTGCTCAGAGGTGGGTAGGGGCAAAACCAAGGGACAGTGCTCAGACGTTGATAGGGGGCTGAACCAAGGGACAGTGCTCAGAGGTGGGTAGGGGCGAAACCAAGGGACAGTGCTCAGAGGTGGGTAGGGGGTGGAACCAAGGGACAGTGCTCAGAGGTGGGTAGGGGGTGGAACCAAGGGACAGTGCTCAGAGGTGGGTAGGGGGTGGAACCAAGGGACAGTGCTCAGAGGTGGGTAGGGGCAAAACCAAGGGACGGTGCTCAGACGTTGATAGGGGGCTGAACCAAGGGACAGTGCTCAGTGGTGGGTAGGGGCGAAACCAAGGGACAGTGCTCAGAGGTGGGTAGGGGGTGGAACCAAGGGACAGTGCTCAGAGGTGGGTAGGGAGTGGAACCAAGGGACAGTGCTCAGAGGTGGGTAGGGAGTGGAACCAAGGGACAGTGCTCAGAGGTGGGTAGGGAGTGGAACCAAGGTACAGTGCTGAGAGGTGGGTAGGGGGCAGAACCAAGGGACGGTGCTCAGAGGTGGGTAGGGGGTGGAACCAAAGGACAGTGCTCAGAGGTGGGTAGGGAGTGGAACCAAGGGACAGTGCTCAGAGGTGGGTAGGGAGTGGAACCAAGGGACAGTGCTCAGAGGTGGGTAGGGAGTGGAACCAAGGTACAGTGCTGAGAGGTGGGTAGGGGGCAGAACCAAGGGACAGTGCTCAGACGTGGATAGGGGGCAGAACCAAGGGACAGTGCTCAGAAGTGGGTAGGGGGCACAGACAAAGAGTGACTCAGAAGTGCAGAGTTCTTGCACCTATTATTTGAAAAAAAAAAGCCCTGCTTATGCCATTGGTTTTGGTTTTGCATTAACAGGTGGACAGTATCGAAGTTCTCTACCCTGCGCCCTCCACTGGACTCTACAGGAATATATGGTGATCCATGGTATTAATGGGGCTTCCATACTTTTTTTTTCCCCTTGGAGTTTTCGTATTCCTAGAAATGTATTTAAGTTTGAACTTTGCATTCACAAATCCACAAACTTTACATAAAAAAAATATATACCCTGAAAAATGTTCAGACATTTGTACATTTCCAACACGTTCTTTCCACAGCCTGCTTAATAATACCGATGGGAATTTTTCTGGGACTAAAGCAGTGTAATAATGTAATTTTATAAATGTTTAATAAGGCTTAGTAACATAATTACAGAACAGGGCAAACAGCTCGCTTACATGCCTCACTTCCGTAATGGTTTAGCGCCGCTTAGTAAACACGAGCCTCCACGTGATATATCATGACGCCTCCATCTCTTTTATTGCTCCGTAGCACACTGTGGCCCTGGAGCGTTCGAGGGGCTAATGAAAGTTAATTAAACATTAACTCTAATGAGGGAATCTGGAGAAATTGTTGCATGCGAGGATCATCCGGCATTTTCGGACAAAAAAAAAGAAGAAAATCTGCAAATGATAAGGATCCGTCTCTTTATGGGAGTCACGCGGGTTGAAAATGCATTACCGGCAAAAGTAGGGTGCGCACGAGGCATTCGCATTATCGTTAAAGCGTTCTGACTTTCCTGAGCGCCTAGAATGATATTTTATGCTCGGGAAGCGTTGCGGAAATCTTGCTATCAGCAGTGCAGAAATTAGTTGGGCGATCAGATCCTCGAAATATCCAAAAGTCATTTCCTTTTTTCTGTAACCGGTCGGAGTTTTTTCTTTCACAGGTTGTTGATCAACCGGAACGCAGAAATCTCTCTTCGCCAAGACGCATAAAACCTCATCATTTTCATAGCTAAAGGAGAAGAGCAAGCTGCAAATAAACCGTTTAGTTGTCATGGCCGGATCTAGGGGGGTGCTGGGGTGGGCTGTGCCCCCCCAGGATGGGTGCCCCCCTCCTCCAATGTAAATTGTGCCATGCCCGCTGAGCCCCCCCACCCCCTGTGCACTCACGGCTGGTCTCGGTTATGTAAAGCAATCCATACAGACAGGAGCCGCAAAGAGGAGAGAGCGGGGGGGAGATGTGGGCTCTCTGTGATCTCCCCTTCCTGTCCTAACAGCGATCCTCCATACAGCAGGCTACACAGGATCGCACATAACACACAGGATCGCACATAACACACAGGATCGCACATAACACACAGGATCGCACATAACACACAGGATCGCACATAACACACAGGATCGCACATAACACACAGGATCGTACATAACACACAGGATCGTACATAACACACAGGATCGCACATAACACACAGGATCGTACATAACACACAGGATCACACATAACACACAGGATCACACATAACACACAGGATCAGACATAACACACAGGATCGCACATAACAGACAGGATCGCACATAACACACAGGATCGCACATAACACACAGGATCGTACATAACACACAGGATCGCACATAACACACAGGATCGCACATAACACACAGGATCGCACATAACAGACAGGATCGCACATAACACACAGGATCAGACATAACACACAGGATCGCACATAACACACAGGATCGTACATAACACACAGGATCGCACATAACACACAGGATCGCACATAACACACAGGATCAGACATAACACACAGGATCGCACATAACAGACAGGATCGCACATAACACACAGGATCGCACATAACACACAGGATCGTACATAACACACAGGATCGCACATAACACACAGGATCGTACATAACACACAGGATCGCACATAACACACAGGATCGCACATAACACACAGGATCGCACATAACACACAGGATTGTACATAACACACAGGATCGCACATAACACACAGGATCACACATAACACACAGGATCAGACATAACACACAGGATCAGACATAACACACAGGATCGCACATAACACACAGGATCGCACATAACAGACAGGATCGTGCATAACACACAGGATCGCACGTAACACACAGGATCGCACATAACAGACAGGATCGTACATAACACACAGGATCGCACATAACACACAGGATCGTACATAACACACAGGATCGCACATAACACACAGGATCAGACATAACACACAGGATCGCACATAACACACAGGATCGCACATAACAGACAGGATCGTACATAACACACAGGATCGCACGTAACACACAGGATCGCACATAACACACAGGATCGCACATAACACACAGGATCGTACATAACACACAGGATCGCACATAACACACAGGATCGTACATAACACACAGGATCGTACATAACACACGGGATCGCACATAACACACAGGATCGTACATAACACACAGGATCACACATAACACACAGGATCACACATAACACACAGGATCAGACATAACACACAGGATCGCACATAACAGACAGGATCGCACATAACACACAGGATCGCACATAACACACAGGATCGCACATAACACACAGGATTGTACATAACACACAGGATCGCACATAACACACAGGATCGCACATAACAGACAGGATCGTACATAACACACAGGATCGCACGTAACACACAGGATCGCACATAACACACAGGATCGCACATAACAGACAGGAGCGTACATAACACACAGGATCGCACGTAACACACAGGATCGCACATAACAGACAGGATCGTACATAACACACAGGATCGCACATAACACACAGGATCAGACATAACACACAGGATCGCACATAACACACAGGATCGTACATAACACACGGGATCGCACATAACACACAGGATCGTACATAACACACAGGATCGCACATAACACACAGGATCGCACATAACACACAGGATCACACATAACACACAGGATCAGACATAACACACAGGATCGCACATAACACACAGGATCGCACATAACAGACAGGATCGTACATAACACACAGGATCGCACGTAACACACAGGATCGCACATAACAGACAGGATCGTACATAACACACAGGATCGCACATAACACACAGGATCGTACATAACACACAGGATCGTACATAACACACAGGATCGTACATAACACACAGGATCAGACATAACACACAGGATCGCACATAACACACAGGATCGCACATAACACACAGGATCGCACATAACACACAGGATCGTACATAACACACAGGATCACACATAACACACAGGATCAGACATAACACACAGGATCGCACGTAACACACAGGATCGCACATAACAGACAGGATCGTACATAACACACAGGATCGCACATAACACACAGGATCGTACATAACACACAGGATCGTACATAACACACAGGATCGCACATAACACACAGGATCGTACATAACACACAGGATCGTACATAACACACAGGATCGTACATAACACACAGGATCGTACATAACACACAGGATCAGACATAACACACAGGATCGCACATAACACACAGGATCGCACATAACACACAGGATCGCACATAACACACAGGATCGCACATAACACACAGGATCGCACATAACACACAGGATCGTACATAACACACAGGATCGCACATAACACACAGGATCGTACATAACACACAGGATCGCACATAACACACAGGATCGTACATAACACACAGGATCGCACATAACACACAGGATCACACATAACACACAGGATCGCACATAACACACAGGATCGCACATAACACACAGGATCGCACATAACACACAGGATCGCACATAACACACAGGATCGCACATAACACACAGGATCGCACATAACACACAGGATCGTACATAACACACAGGATCGTACATAACACACAGGATCGCACATAACACACAGGATCGTACATAACACACAGGATCGCACATAACACACAGGATCGCACATAACACACAGGATCGTACATAACACACAGGATCGTACATAACACACAGGATCGCACATAACACACAGGATCGTACATAACACACAGGATCGTACATAACACACAGGATCGCACATAACACACAGGATCGTACATAACACACAGGATCACACATAACACACAGGATCACACATAACACACAGGATCAGACATAACACACAGGATCGCACATAACACACAGGATCACACATAACACACAGGATCGCACATAACACACAGGATCAGACATAACACACAGGATCGTACATAACACACAGGATCGTACATAACACACAGGATCGCACATAACACACAGGATCAGACATAACACACAGGATCGTACATAACACACAGGATCGTACATAACACACAGGATCAGACATAACACACAGGATCGCACATAACACACAGGATCGTACATAACACACAGGATCGCACATAACACACAGGATCGCACATAACAGACAGGATCGTGCATAACACACAGGATCGCACATAACAGACAGGATCGTACATAACACACAGGATCGCACATAACACACAGGATCGTACATAACACACAGGATCGCACATAACACACAGGATCACACATAACACACAGGATCACACATAACACACAGGATCAGACATAACACACAGGATCGCACATAACACACAGGATCGCACATAACAGACAGGATCGTACATAACACACAGGATCGCACGTAACACACAGGATCGCACATAACAGACAGGATCGTACATAACACACAGGATCGCACATAACACACAGGATCAGACATAACACACAGGATCGCACATAACACACAGGATCGTACATAACACACGGGATCGCACATAACACACAGGATCGTACATAACACACAGGATCGCACATAACACACAGGATCGCACATAACACACAGGATCACACATAACACACAGGATCAGACATAACACACAGGATCGCACGTAACACACAGGATCGCACATAACAGACAGGATCGTACATAACACACAGGATCGCACATAACACACAGGATCGTACATAACACACAGGATCGTACATAACACACAGGATCGTACATAACACACAGGATCAGACATAACACACAGGATCGCACATAACACACAGGATCGCACATAACACACAGGATCGCACATAACACACAGGATCGCACATAACACACAGGATCGTACATAACACACGGGATCGTACATAACACACGGGATCGCACATAACACACAGGATCGTACATAACACACAGGATCGCACATAACACACAGGATCGTACATAACACACAGGATCGCACATAACACACAGGATCGCACATAACACACAGGATCGCACATAACACACAGGATCGCACATAACACACAGGATCGTACATAACACACAGGATCGTACATAACACACAGGATCGTACATAACACACAGGATCAGACATAACACACAGGATCATACATAACACACAGGATCACACATAACACACAGGATCGTACATAACACACAGGATCGCACATAACACACAGGATCGTACATAACACACAGGATCGCACATAACACACAGGATCGCACATAACACACAGGATCGCACATAACACACAGGATCAGACATAACACACAGGATCAGACATAACACACAGGATCGCACATAACACACAGGATCGCACATAACAGACAGGATCGTACATAACACACAGGATCGCACGTAACACACAGGATCGCACATAACAGACAGGATCGTACATAACACACAGGATCGCACATAACACACAGGATCAGACATAACACACAGGATCGCACATAACACACAGGATCGTACATAACACACAGGATCGTACATAACACACAGGATCAGACATAACACACAGGATCGTACATAACACACAGGATCGTACATAACACACAGGATCGTACATAACACACAGGATCGTACATAACACACAGGATCGCACATAACACACAGGATCGCACATAACACACAGGATCGCACATAACACACAGGATCGTACATAACACACAGGATCGCACATAACACACAGGATCGCACATAACACACAGGATCGCACATAATACACAGGATCGCACATAACACACAGGATCGCACATAACACACAGGATCGTACATAACACACAGGATCGTACATAACACACAGGATCGCACATAACACACAGGATCGTACATAACACACAGGATCGCACATAACACACAGGATCGTACATAACACACAGGATCGTACATAACACACAGGATCGCACATAACACACAGGATCGCACATAACACACAGGATCACACATAACACACAGGATCACACATAACACACAGGATCAGACATAACACACAGGATCGTACATAACACACAGGATCACACATAACACACAGGATCGTACATAACACACAGGATCGCACATAACACACAGGATCACACATAACACACAGGATCGCACATAACACACAGGATCACACATAACACACAGGATCACACATAACACACAGGATCAGACATAACACACAGGATCGCACATAACACAAAGGATCGCACATAACAGACAGGATCGTACATAACACACAGGATCGCACGTAACACACAGGATCGCACGTAACAGACAGGATCGTACATAACACACAGGATCGCACATAACACACAGGATCGTACATAACACACAGGATCGCACATAACACACAGGATCGCACATAACACACAGGATCGCACATAACACACAGGATCAGACATAACACACAGGATCGCACATAACACACAGGATCGCACATAACACACAGGATCGCACATAACACACAGGATCGCACATAACACACAGGATCGTACATAACACACAGGATCGTACATAACACACAGGATCGTACATAACACACAGGATCAGACATAACACACAGGATCGTACATAACACACAGGATCGTACATAACACACAGGATCGCACATAACACACAGGATCGTACATAACACACAGGATCGCACATAACACACAGGATCGTACATAACACACAGGATCGCACATAACACACAGGATCGCACATAACACACAGGATCGCACATAACACACAGGATCACACATAACACACAGGATCACACATAACACACAGGATCACACATAACACACAGGATCGTACATAACACACAGGATCGCACGTAACACACAGGATTGCACATAACAGACAGGATCGTACATAACACACAGGATCGCACATAACACACAGGATCGCACATAACACACAGGATCGCACATAACACACAGGATCGCACATAACACACAGGATCGCACATAACACACAGGATCGTACATAACACACAGGATCGTACATAACACACAGGATCAGACATAACACACAGGATCGTACATAACACACAGGATCGCACATAACACACAGGATCGCACATAACACACAGGATCGTACATAACACACAGGATCGCACATAACACACAGGATCGTACATAACACACAGGATCGCACATAACACACAGGATCGCACATAACACACAGGATCGCACATAACACACAGGATCGCACATAACACACAGGATCGCACATAACACACAGGATCGCACATAACACACAGGATCGCACATAACACACAGGATTGCACATAACACACAGGATTGCACATAACACACAGGATCGTACATAACACACAGGATCGCACATAACACACAGGATTGCACATAACACATAGCTGAGATCAGATTCCTCACAGCACCAATCTGCACAATGTGTAGCTGACTGCAGTTGCAGTTCTGCCCTGTGAAATGCACTGATTGGATTGGCAGCTGCAGCAGCCAGCTACACACTGTGTAGAGGAATGCTGATCTCAGCTATGTGCTGTGTGGGCAGGAGGGGATCTCTTAAGTGCCCTGCCAGCAGTGACCCTCTCCTCAACTCTGCTGACCACTGTCTTCTGCCATGCTGACCCCTGAACCCTGCCATGCTGACCCCTGTCCTCTGCACTGCTAACCCCTTTCCTCTGACCTGTTGACCCTTGCAACCTGCCATGCTGACCCTTGTCCTCTGCACTGTTAACCCCTGTCCTCTGCACTGCTAACCCTTGTCCTCTGCCCTTATGACCCCTGTACCCTGCCCTACTAACCCCTGTACACTGCCCTGCTGACCCTTGCACCCTGCCATGCTGACCTCTGTCCTCTGCACTGCTAACCCCTGTGCTCTGCCCTGCTGACCCCTGTCCACTGCCCTGCTGACCCCTTCACTCTGCTATGCTGACCCCTGTCCTCTGCACTGCTAACCCCTGTCCTCTGCATTGCTAACCCTTCTCCTCTGCCCTGCTGACCCTTGTACCCTGCCCTACAAACTGCTGACCCCCTGTACACTGCTCTACTGACTCTTAAACACTGCCCTGCTGACCTTGCATCCTCTGCCCCCCTGACATTTTTACTGCACCCCCAAATCAGGCTAGATTCGGCCCTGTTACCTGTTGCAAGACATTGTTTAAACTTGGCTTGTAAGCACGGGTCTGATCATCATCAGCTTCAGCGCGCATTTAGAATGCATTTTACAATCCTGCTTAGATCCACCCTGTTTCTGCTATGTTCCCTCATTGGGTGTAAGTACTTTACAGAGACAGAGACAAGCCATTGCTCTGTTACACTTCAAAAAACTAGAAAAAACATTTGCTCTGCAGTTGTCTGGAGTAAAGTCGTCTTGGATTCAACCCCTGTGTCTTATTGCAGAGTTAAGCTGTCTGTGGATGCTGCCAAGTCAGCAAAAGACCAAACCGGAGGTAAGGAGGTATGTTATTGCATAAAGTGGCATTTGAAACAGAAAACATACACGCACACGCACACACACATACACACACACATATATATATTTACAGCTTTCCACATATCAATGCAAATCTGTATCCATTAATACATTAACATTTCGAGCAGTCACAAAGGATGAGCTTGGGTTCCATCCGTACCTGGAAGTTAGTTGTCATTGCTGGGCCAATGAGGGCAGGAGATTCCCTGCTCCACAGCTGCATGTATACAAAGGGGCGGGAATGCTTGTGATATAGTTGACCTACTATGGCCACATAATTATATCAGGTGAGTGACACCTACCTGTTATGGCTGTATGCCCATATTAGGTCAATAATTTGTTGTCACCAGAACAGGAATAAAGCGGAAATCTCCCATTGGGGCAACTTTGGAGAGATTTCTTCTTCCTTTTGTGTGTACAGGACAGGCAGTGGGTGAAAATTTCCCCAATGCCACACAGATGAGAAAAACAAAACTTTTCAGGCATTTTAATTATTCCCTACTCTATCCAAATTAGGGAAAGAAAAGTTTTGGTTTTAGGTATGTGGGTGCTTGCAGTAAAATTCACATTTAGTCTTTCACCAGCCTCACACATTCATGGGGTTGGATCTTTTTCAACTAGAATGATTTATTGATCTCCCAGAAGGGTTTCCGTCCTGCCAACTTGTTAGTAACAACTCTGTAGAACTCATAAATGAGAGCACTTGAGCAGAATTGCTATATACTATAAATAAGATTTAGAACATTTTTTTTTTTTTTAGAATTTTTGAGATGAGCTTTTAAGCTGGAAGCCTTCAACTGGTTGAATCCAAAGGAAATTATACTCTCCAAACTGTGGCACAGTATAATTAAAGATCAAAGGTGATGCCACAATATTTAGAGTCACTCACCCTTATAATCACATTATCATTCGGCACAATAATTATAAATTGACTTTTGGAATTGGGATTCGGGAATGGTATTGAGTCCATGCATTAAGGTGACATCACGAGACCTTTGCTCCTTCTTGATGGATTTTTGAGGCTTTTTAATATCTTTGTTTATCACTAGACACACTAACATTTGTTAACCCCGTTCAGAGTCAGAATAAAAATACATGAATCTATTTAATGATTTGGTTACATTTAAGACTCTAAAGTAATGATTTGGTTCTTCTTGGGCCTCTAAATCAAAGATTTGGTCCTTCTTGGGCCACTAGTTAAAGATTTGCTTCTTCTTGGGCCTTTAATTAATGATTTATTTCTTCTTGGGCCTCTAAATAAATACGTGGTTCCTCTTGGGTCTATAATTAAAGATTATGTTCCTCTTAACCCTCTAAGTAATTATTTGGTTATTCTTGGGCCTCCTATTAAAGATTTGGTTCCTCTTAACTCTCAAAGTAATGATTTGGTTCTTCTTGGGCCTCTAATCAAAGATTTGGTTCTTCTTGGGCCTCTCATTAATGATTTGGTTCTTCTTGGGCCTCTAATCAAAGATTTGGTTATTTTTGGGCCACTAGTTAAAGATTTGCTTCCTCTTGGGCCTTTAATTGATGATTTATTTCTTCTTGGGCCTCTTATTAAATACGTGGTTCCTCTTGGGCCTATAATTAAAGATTTTGTTCCTCCTAACCCTCTAAGTAATTATTTGGTTCTTCTTGGGCCTCCTATTAAAAATTTGGATCCTCTTGGGCCTCTAATTAAAGATTTGGTTCCTCTTAACCCTCAAAGCAATGATTTGGTCCTTCTTAGGCCTCTAATCAAAGATTTGGTTCTTCTTGGGCCACTAGTTAAAGATTTTCTTCCTCTTGGGACTTTAATTAATGATTTATTTCTTCTTGAGCCTCTAATTAAAGACGTGCTTCCTCTTGGGCCCATAATTAAAGATTTTGGTCCTCTTAACCCTCTAAGTAATTATTTGGTTCTTCTTGAGCCTCCTATTAAAAATTTGGATCCTCTTGGGCCTCTAATTAAAGATTTGTGTCTCTTAACCCTCAAAGCAATGATTTGGTCCTTCTTGGGCCTTTAATCAAAGATATGGTTCTTCTTGAGCCTCTAATTAATGATTTGGTTCTTCTTTGGCCTCTAATTAATGATTTGGTTCTTCTTGGTCCTCTAATTATTGATTTGGTCCCTTTTGGGCTGCTTGAAATCTGTAGATTTTTTTATTTTAAGAGCTACTTAACCCAAAAGCACTGGTTGGTTTGAATGATGTTCTGGATTGTTTTACTTCTTGGAGATTTGGAAGTTGATATAAACCCATTCGGAGCCAGGATAAAAATACATGAATCTATTTTTTTTTAATGATTTGGTTCTTCTTAGTCCTCTATGTAATGATTTGGATCTTCTTGGGACTCTTACTTAATATTTGGTCCCTTTTGGAGTAGATTTAAACCCACACATTTTAATATCGGATACACTTTAACATGTCAATGTATTATCCAAAAGTTGTTTTCAATGTTTTTAAATCGGCAGCTTTGATTAGAATGTTGTGATTCTGCAAGCTATCCACCAACCTGTTTTCGGAGATGTTGGAAAACCAGTACATATTTACATACCTGGTGGACCTGCCATCTGGTATCTTGAAATGTTTTCCATTCTATCTCATTTAATTGATAGGACTATTCAACTGGACCCTCATGTAGCATCTTCGGAGCTGACAAGGAATCAGACCTCTTCTTTAATGCTATGACTGCAGCAAAACAAACCATGACCAGATCTTGAAAAGCACATACATTGTGTACGATTGCAACTAGAAACAAAGTTACCTAGGCTATGGTACATGCTAAAATGGAGGCAATGCTCCAGCATAGGGTAAGACAAAACACTAAAATCTGGCAGCCATGGATTGACAGATATCTGCCCCCTGATTTGATGCCTTGCTTATGGAACCTTAGCTCATTGGATACCCAGTCATAGACCAGTACTCCCAGGACCAACACCAGTACAGCCCCAGAACCATCCCTTTCCCCCCGACTCTTTATCTTTCTCTACTTCTCTCCTTCCTTTCTTTTCCTCTACTGCATACATTGTTTGGCTCCTTATCACTCCCTGAGCTATGGTTGGGGTGGACCATACCAATGTTGGTTATCTTGCCTTATTGATTTCTAATGCTTTATTGCCTAACCCTCCCTACATGGAGAATCTCTGTCACTCCAGCAAGATGACGTGTTAGGAAGACGAACACAACAGAATGACTCCCAGCTACTCCCTTCAGAAACACTCTGGAATCATTAAAAACTGATGTTGTAAGTTTGATGTCACAGCAGCCGCCATGACTAAATTGTCAGCTCTCTAACCTGTGCTAGTCATCATATACAGTATGAAGCAACGGCCATCAAAACCAACTATTTGATTATTAAGTTTATACATTAAGTATTATTAAGTTTATACATTAAAAGGAAAGTTAGAAAATGGTGCAAAACTTTATTTCCTAAACAGTCTATTAAAATTGCATCTCTCCTACCGTTTTCATAATTTATACAAAGAAAAATGGTTGTTTAGAAATCTGTACTTTTTGCATTTTCAGTTACTCGTTCCATTTTCCTGCTCTATTTAATAATCACTGTAGGCCTAGATACAAGCATTCCTACTGAGTTAATTTTTACAGGATAAATGCACCAAAAAGACTGTACTAGTTTTATTCAGTGCTTTGCATTGTGTGTGTGTGGCAACGTGGGCTGTGTTTTCTAACTGCATGGCAATCTTTGTTAGAAGATTTGTATGCCTTACGCAAGAGGATGGACTCTGGATACAAAGGTAGGTTTATTGGGTCAGTACAGTTCTGTAAGGTATAGGCACCAGCTATGAATACTTTGACCCCCCCTGTATGGTAAACACCTTTCTGGAACACTCTATATAAGACCAATATTTGCCGTTTCTTGAACTTAGATGGTGGATTATGGAGCCTGGGCTTGATGGTCATAATGAGATAAGAGTTTGAGGAGGGTAAGAAAGTGGTTAAACTGTGAACAGACTAATCCTTATTAAGAATAACATTTTCTATAAGTAGTCATGATACAGATACCGTTGGGTATTGACAATCCCACATTTGGTGGTATGTGACAGAATACAGTTGTGGCCAAAATTATTCAACCCCCACTGAAATTGAGTGTTTTGGCCAGTTTGACATTGCTTTTGATCATTCAGTCATCTTGCTTACATTTACATTAAAGAGGCACTTGTAGGTCAGACAAATATAACATAACAGTTATAATGAAATAACCACAAATGTCTTTTCTGTGCTCACAGCATTATCAGTTTTATTCAACCCCCAAGTGACATTCAATCTTAGTACTTAGTACAGCATCCTTTTACAGTTATAACAGCTTTTAAACGTGAAGCATAGCTTGACACAAGTGTCTTGCAGCGATCTACGGGTATCTTCGCCCATTCTTCATGGGCAAAGGCCTCCAGTTCAGTCACATTCTTAGGCTTGCGCACTGCAACTGCTTTCTTTAAGTCCCACCAGAGGTTCTCAATCGGATTTAAGTCTGGTGACTGCGATGGCCACTCCAAAATGTTCCAGCCTTTCCTCTGCAACCATGCTCTAGTGGACTTGGAGGTATGCTTGGGATCATTGTCCTGTTGAAAGGTCCAACGTCTCCCAAGCCTCAGGTGTGTGACGGACTGCATCACGTTTCCATCCAATATCTCCTGGTACTGAAGAGAATTCATGGTACCTTGCACACGCTGAAGCTTCCCTGTACCTGCAGAAGCAAAACAGCCCCAAAGCATGATTGACCCTCCACCATGCTTCACAGTAGGCAAGGTGTTCTTTTCATCATAGGCCTTGTTCTTCCTCCTCCAAACATAGCGTTGATCCATGGGCCCAAACAGTTCTAATTTTGTTTCATCAGTCCACAGAACACTATCCCACAACTTTTGTGGTTTGTCCACATGGCTTTTGGCATACTGCAGTCGACTCTTCTTATTCTTTGGAGACAGCAAGGGGGTACGCCTGGGAGTTCTGGCACGGAGGCCTTCATTACGCAGTGTGCGTCTTATTGTCTGGGCTGAAACTTCTGTACCCACATCTGACAAATCTTTTCTCAGTTCCTCAGCAGTCACACGGGGACTTCTCTCCACTCTACGCTTCAGGTAGCGCACAGCAGTCGAAGTCAGCATCTTCTTTCTGCCACGACCAGGTAGCGTTTCAACAGTGCCCTTTGCCTTGAATTTGCGAATGATGCTTCCTAAGGTGTCTCTTGGTATGTTTAACATCTTTGCAATCTTCTTATAGCCATTGCCCTTCCTGTGAAGAGAAATCACCTCTTCTCTTGTCTTCCTGGACCATTCTCTTGCCTTCACCATGTTTGTAACCACACCAGTAAATGTCTAGAAGGAGCTGAGTATCACAGTCATTTTAAAGCTGCCTAATTGGTGCTTATTATGCTTGATTGCTGCTCGGTGACATCCACAGGTGTTTTCAATACCTGATGGAAAGCACCTGTATGAACCTCTGTTCTTCAGAGTGGTAGTCTTTAAGGGGTTGAATAATTGTGGCAATGAAGAAACCACATAAGAACCATTTACTACTGTATTACATAAACAATTGATGTCATTTTAGTTGCATTTGGGTAGTTACAACGTCCTTGTAGGATTTGATTCTGAATACAATTCCAAATGTACACTATAGTCCCTAAACCCCTTTACAGCATTGGGGGTTGAATAATTTTGGCCACAACTGTATGTAGTGCTACCCCGTAGGAGCTGCTGAATAGATGCTCAGGGTTCCTTTCCCCATAACTGGCCCACAGCCAGGAAAACAATTCCGATCACTCTTCTGACTTATCAACCAGTCTAAGGGTATTTTTTTATGGATGCTTTAATGGAAGCTTGAAATTGAATAAACAGTGGGTAATGGTAGGATACTCCAATAACCTTTAGTAGGAATTTGAGGACACTTCACTTTCTCCTTTAGAACAACTGTGAGCCAAGTCCTTGCACAGGTAAATAATGGACTGAGCTTTGTAGTAGCAACCTGAGGAGATTCTTCTTCTTCTTGGCAATCTGAGCAAAGTTCTTTCATGAAGAACTCAATAGACAGCTCTTCAGGACACCAGACAGAATGTCCCCTTTAAACACACTGACTCTAACATAAAAGGAATGGCAGAAGCAAACAAACTCTAAGATCTCTCACGAGTCTGTACTCACTAATATCCGTGGATAACTGGTTGCCTCCCTCCAATATTTTCCAGATGCTTTTACCCCATGATACCAGACTAGATCCTCAGACAACAGTCCCTCATTCAGCTTCAGCAAACTCACAGCAAAGCAAGCCTCCAGCTTACCCAACTGAGGCCTCGACGAACTGCAGGCACACGGCAGAATTGCCTAGGCATCAAACAGCCTCCCTGGCTGTGATCTCCTCCTCAGGGAAAAAGACTCTTCTGTACCCTGTCTCAGTTTATTTATATCCCTTCCCAGCAACCATCCGTGCAGTCTCCCACAGGGTTTGGCTAAGATAGTATAAATATTCATGCTGCCCATTTGACTTGCTCCACACCTATGTTCCAACATCCCAGAGGGTTCTGAAGTGCAGGGAGGAGCAGTCAAACCTCTGGAACACAAGAACAAACCTAAACAATGACACAGAGAAATCGACTACAGTGAGCCAGAAATAAATTTGCCCAACAATGAAATGCAGCTCTATTGATTGCAGTGAGCCAAAACTAAATTTAACTAACTTAGCACTTATCTAGGAGGGTGCTACATGTAATTTGGGGTAGATCCAGAAATAAAGAAGATCCAAGAACCCTAAGTCAAAACCAAAACATGGACCAGAGGTGGAGTGGAAACTCACAGTAGGATAGGGTGCATGGGGTCCAGAGGTGTAACACATGCAGGGTTAGTAACAAAGGGAATCCAAGAATTGCATAGAGAATCAAACATCTGGTCCCCTTTTAAATGACAATGGGCCAATTAGAATCTACACTATGAAGTTTTTGCAGCATAGATACAATGGCTTAGAAAAAGGTAACAACAGCAGCAACAGTTGGACAGAAGAACCCAGAAGGAACAAGAAGATCTGCGGAAGATGTGGCAGTAGGCTATCTCAAAGACCCTACAATTCAATGACTGATCACACCCCAATATGGTCCACTTCTGATGACCCTTATGCCTGGTTGGAAGAATCCACAGCTGGGTCAATTAGAATCAACACAAATAAGTTTTAAACATAGCATGGGTACAATGGCAAAGAAAATGGTAACCACATCAGCAACAGTTGGGCAGAAGAATCCAGAAGAAACCAGAAGACATAGCAGGAGGCTGTCTCAAAGGGGTTTATTTACTAAAGCTGGAGAGTGCAAAATCAGACTCCCTTCTGCATAGAAACCAATCAGCTTCCAGGTTTCATTGCCAAAGCTTCATTGAACAAGCTGAGGTTAGAAGCTGATTGGTTTCTATGCAGAACGGAGTCTGATTTTGGACTCTCCAGCTTTAGTAAATAAACCCCAAAGTGTCTACAGTCCAATGACTGATCACGCCCCAACAGGCTTTTCTATTTCTAGTGATGCTTGGTTGAAAGAATTCACAACTGGTAACCTGAAAACTGGAAGTTTACCTTCAATTAGAAATGTAAACAAAAACACAAACACAGGCTGTAGCCAACCATAATCATGCCATGGTGCATTCTCTGACAACAACTCTGTATTTTAAAGCATTTGTCAAACCAAAAAGAGAGATATTTCAGATGAAAGTGGAATCCAGTGGGCTAAAAATAGCAGTAATCTTCCTAATGTGATTGTGCCTAGACACTTTTGTTCTCTAGCCTGAACTCTATATATCTGCAATGTGAAATTTTATAAGGCACTTCTGCCTCTGACAGCTAGTCTCACCAGATTTGGAAAGAAATCCTGTGATATCACAATGGTGCTTCTTACTGTTTTCCTTGCTGGAGAGGAAGCTGTATCCAAGGACCTGCAGTGCAAGGATCTTCCTGCTCATACTTTATTCATTATATGTCTCCAAAACATAAACAATACTACTCCAGGTCAGTCCAACACACTGTAGCCCCACTTTTATATGAGAAGGTGCTGGTCTGGTTTGCAGCTATAAAGTATAGACAGAAAAAGGTGGATAACCACACTGCTGAATGAAGAATCCAAGAATATTCATGTATAGACATATAAAAACATAACAGTCTTAAGAGACAGGGGAAGATTTGGAGAAATC
The DNA here is from genome assembly GCF_062004578.1 of Staurois parvus. Taxonomy (NCBI): domain Eukaryota; kingdom Metazoa; phylum Chordata; class Amphibia; order Anura; family Ranidae; genus Staurois; species Staurois parvus. Next base: position 117,525 of record NW_028319311.1, on the reverse strand, counting down.
ACTACTGTGCTTTTTACCATTCTCCTTGCTGGAGAGAAAGCTATATCCAAGGACCTGCAGTGCAAGGATCTCCCTGCTTATATTTCTGTCAGGGCTGGACTCCTGCTACTTAATTAGTAGCTCTTTTCTTTCAGTGCTCAGAAGCTGCTCAGCTGTCTGCTAATTACCAGCCACACATTGTCTCCACAGTGACTCACCTGGACACCAATACCTGCCTCATTAAGTCCACCTACAGCCAGCCATTTTTGCTACTTTACCAGCTTAGCTCATTTCCTCCTTGCCTTTGCATGGTCTATGATCTCCAGTGTGTTTCTGCCTGTGTTCTTGTGTAAAACTCATTCTGGTTGACTTCCTGTTCCTGATTTTTGGCTCCTGACTCGGCTGACGTCTGGTTTCCTGACCCTGGTTTGCCTGATTACCCGCTCTGGCATCCCAACCCTGGCTTCTGTTTTGATTTCCTTTCATTAAAGGTGTGATTTTAATTGCACTTTCTGTCTCCACCTGGTTTATGGTTCCTGACAACGTCATCCATTTGGTGGATCCCTATTTCATGCGCCTCTCCTGCTGCTTCATGATCATTACTCCACAAGTGATCATGTCACCAGTTACCAGAGTGGCAGCTTTGAATTTAAGAAGCAAAGCCCCGCTGCTATAGAAAGATGGCCTCCCAGCACACAGAGACACAATGTGGGTGAAGGCATGTTAAGTTAATAGTTGGGAAAAGATCTGGTACAAGGATTCCACAGTAACACTGGTGCCCAGTTTTTGGGCACAGCTACCACAGTACATGTCCTCTTTACGTTTCCGTATGACAAGGCCAAGAAGGTGTAGGTAGTTGATTGTGGAAAGTCCACTAACCTATACTTGCTATGACCTTTAATATACCTCAGACTACACCAACTGGGGAGTGCAGTAATCAGTATCTAATGCTAGAATTCATGTTACAGCAAATGTCACTTTTTGATAGCAGCTTCTCAATGCCAACCACATCAGCACAGTTCTTATGCAAAAGGCAACAAGTTTATTGGGAACAACCTCCACAGTACATGTCTTCTTTATGAGTCAGTATAATTTAACCAAGAAGGTATAGGCAGCTGATCGTAGAAAGTCCACTAAGCTTTCACCTTTAATATACTTCAGACAGGATCACCTGTGGTGCACAGTAATCAGTATCTGGAGCAGGGAATGAAGTCTCAGCAAATATAATTTTTTGTAGCAGATTTAAAATTTTCACCACATAAGCTCAGTTTTTATAGATGTAACACCCTCCTAGTTAGGCTGCTAGGTACATTTAGTATTTGGCTCCTCTGTAGTGAGTGAAGTGGTTCTTGATTGCGTTGGTCTGATCAGGATTCCTGGAGTGAGAGTTTAACTGCTTCCATCTCTGGAACAAACTTACAGAGCATAGGGATGAATATTCACATGATCAGTTGAGTATTTATCATGCCCTTGCCAAACCCTGGAAGGAGGCATCCAGAAGGTGACTAGGGAAGTGATAAATAGATAGGAGGCCTAAGCAGAATGTTTATATCCTTGTCAAGGTGGGTTCTGATCTCCTGGGGGAGGGGGCTGTTGCCCCTGGGAGATAGCCAGAGTGACAAGAGATTGCCATCTGGGCCTCAACAAATGTTGGGCTGAGGGCCTGGGGAGAATTACAAAAGGGTTACACTTGCTGGAAGGCACAGTGTCAGGGCTCCCAGGTATGACCAGAGGTGTGTGACTGAAGCAGGGAAACGCAGACCTCAGATATGTTATAAACAATATAATTTATTAACACTAACAGTACAAACATAAACGCAGTGCAATACTAAAACATAATACCGTGCAAACAAACCAAACCAAACCACCCACAGATAACAGTATATACAAGCAAGCGTCGTCAGGCAGGCCGGGTCAATATCAATTGGGCAGGTAGGTACAGGGGGAGCAAGCGGAGAATGGTCGGGGTCACAGGCCAGGTTCAGCAGGTAGCAAGCAGCATAGTACAGAGGGTCAGACAGAGGGATGGTCCGGGTCACAAGCCAGGGATCAGAACAGGTAGCAAGCAGCGTAGTACAGAGGGTCAGACAGAGGAATGGTCAGGGTCACAAGCCAGGATCAGAGCAGGAGAAGTCAGCAAAGGAACAGAAACAGGATGCAGGACAGATACAGGGCCCAGGACAAACACAACACCAAGGCAGAGTCTGTGGGTCTGGCCATCCCTTAAATACCCCAGCATCATCAGTTACAGGTGTTAGCTGGCTGAAAGGTTGAGTCTCTGATTGCTGGGAGCACCCGCTGGCCAGCCCTGGTACTGCAGATCAAAAGGCAGGTGAGTCCCACCATTGCTGGCCAGTCCATTCCTAACAGTACCCCCCCCTCAAGGAGCGGCCTCAGGACGCTCCAAACAGTCCTAGCTGGGCAAAATGTTCCACCGCCCGGGTCTGGCAACTGGCGGGATATCAAAGACTGGCACACCGGGCAGGACTCCGGGCAGCGGCACACCGGGCTGGACTCCGGGCAGAGGCACATCGAGCAGAGGCACATCGAGCAGAGGCACTCCGGGCAGAGGCACATCGGGCAGGACTCCGGGCAGAGGCACATCGGGCAGGACTCCGGGCAGAGGCACATCGGGCAGGACTCCGGGCAGAGGCACATCGGGCAGGACTCCGGGCAGAGGCACATCGGGCAGGACTCCGGGCAGAGGCACATCGGGCAGGACTCCGGGCAGAGGCACATCGGGCAGGACTCCGGGCAGAGGCACATCGGGCAGGATTCCGGGCAGAGGCACATCGGATTACCAGGCGAAGCAGCAGGCAGCGGGCCACCAGGCGGAGCGGCAGGCACCGGGCCCCCGGGCGGGGCGGCAGGCACCGGGCCCCCGGGCGGGGCGGCAGGCACCGGGCCCCCGGGCGGGGCGGCAGGCACCGGGCCCCCGGGCGGGGCGGCAGGCACCGGGCCCCCGGGCGGGGCGGCAGGCACCCGGCCCCCGGGCGGGGCGGCAGGCACCGGGCCCCCGGGCGGGGCGGCAGGCACCGGGCCCCCGGGCGGGGCGGCAGGCACCGGGCCCCCGGGCGGGGCGGCAGGCACCTGGCCCCCAGGCGGGGCGACAGGCCTCGTGCCCCCAGGCGGGGCGACAGGCCTCGTGCCCCCAGGCGGGGCGACAGGCATCGGGCCCCCAGGCGGGGCGACAGGCATCGGGCCCCCAGGCGGAGCGGCGGGCGCCGGACCCCCAGGCGGAGCGACTGGTCTCGGGCCCCCAGGCGGAGCGGCAGGTCTCGGGCCCCCAGGCGGAGCGGCGGGCGCCGGACCTCCAGATGGAGCGATAGGTCTCGGGCCCTCAGGCGGAGCGGCGGGCGCCGGACCCCCAGCTGGAGCGACAGGTCTCGGGCCCTCAGGCGGAGCGGCGGGCGCCGGACCCCCAGGTGGAGCGACAGGTCTCGGGCCCTCAGGCGGAGCGGCAGGCGCCGGACCCCCAGGAGGAGCGACAGGTCTCGGGCCCTCAGGCGGAGCGGCGGGCGCCGGACCCCCAGATGGAGCGACAGGTCTCGGGCCCTCAGGCGGAGCGGCGGGCGCCGGACCCCCAGGTGGAGCGACAGGTCTCGGGCCCTCAGACGGAGCGGCGGGCGCCGGACCCCCAGGTGGAGCGACAGGTCTCGGGCCCTTAGGCGGAACGACAGGTCTCGGGCCCCCAGGCGGGGCGGCGGGCACCGAGTCACCAGGCACAACAGTGGGCTCCGAGTCAACTGGGATGACCGCTGGCACTGGGTCAGACATTGGATCGTCTGGCTGGACAGCGGGCATCGGGTCACCAGGCATCAGGTCATTTGGCTCGACAGCGGGCACCGCGTCATCTGGCAAGGCAGTGGGCTCCGAGTCAACTGGTATGACCGCGGGCAATGGGTCAGACATTGGATCGTCTGACTGGACAGCGGACACTGGGTCACCAGGCATCAGGTCATTTGGCTCGACAGCGGGCACCGCGTCATCTGGCAAGGCAGTGGGCTCCGAGTCAACAGGCACGACAGTGAGCACCGGGGCATCAGGTACCGGATTGTCTGGCTCGACAGCGGGCATCGGGTCACCAGGTATGACAGCGGGCACTGGGTCACCAGGCATCAGGTCATTTGGCTTGTCAGCGGGCACCGCGTCATCTGGCAAGGCAGTGGGCTCCGAGTCAACTGGTATGACCGCGGGCACTGGGTCAGACATTGGATCATCTGACTGGACAGCGGGCACTGGGTCACCAGGCATCAGGTCATTTGGCTCGACAGCGGGCACCGCGTCATCTGGCAAGGCAGTGGGCTCCGAGTCAACAGGCACGACAGTGAGCACCGGGGCATCAGGTACCGGATTGTCTGGCTCGACAGCGGGCATCGGGTCACCAGGTATGACAGCGGGCACTGGGTCACCAGGCATCAGGTCATCTGGCAAGGCAGTGGGCACCGCGTCACCAGGCATTGGATCGTCTGGCTCGACAGCGGGCATCGGGTCACCAGGTATGACAGCGGGCACTGGGTCACCAGGCATCAGGTCATTTGGCTTGCCAGCGGGCACCGCGTCATCTGGCAAGGCAGTGGGCACCGGGTCACCAGGTATGACAGCGGGCTCTGAGTCAATTGGCACGACAGCGGGCACCGGATCAGGTACCGGATCATCTGGATCAACAGCGGGCATCGAGTCAACTGGCCTAATAGGATCGTCGGGCTGGATCAGTTCATCCTGCTGAGTAGCGGCATCAGGCTGAATGCAGGCATCAGGCTGAGGAGAGGCTTCAGGCTGAGGAGAGGCATCAGGCTGAAGAGAGGCATCAGGCTGAAGAGAGGCATCAGGCTGAAGAGGGGCATCAGGCTGAAGAGGGGCATCAGGCTGAAGAGGGGCATCAGGCTGAAGAGAGGCATCCGGCTGAAGAGAGGCATCAGGCTGAAGAGAGGCATCAGGCTGAAGAGAGGCATCAGGCTGAAGAGAGGCATCCGGCTGAAGAGAGGCATCAGGCTGAAGAGAGGCATCAGGCTGAAGAGAGGCATCCGGCTGAAGAGAGGCATCCGGCTGAAGAGAGGCATCCGGCTGAAGAGAGGCTTCAGGCTGAGTAGAGGCTTCAGGCTGGTTCACCGGTTTGGATACTGGCAGGATGGTATTGGTTGGAAAGAATTTTCGCTTTTTTCTGGTTTTAATTACTGGAGCACTGCAAGTAAACGCAGGTCTGCAAACGAATGGAGCAGCTGGAGACAGAGAAAAACTGGAGGATGGAACAGGAGAGGGAGCAGTTGCTACAGAGGGCTTTTTTACAGGGTTAAAGGCAGGATAGGTGCAGCGAGTGGGAACAGGGTACTGACATGCGGTAGATAGCCAAGTATACTGGGCTGTAACTGGAGGAGCTGGTGGGAATACAGGAGTAGAGTTAGAAACAGGACTGGGTTTTTGTAAGCTGACTGAGGCTGGGTGCAACAAGTCTGTCCATGTCTGCAGTAGGGGTTGAACAAAGCTGAGCTTACACAAAGTCTGTCTGGTCAATGACTGCACTGCGTTTATACAATCTTGCAGTGTCTGTGGTGAACATGTGGAATAACGCTCCAGAAAGTAACCCACATCATCCTCTAATAACCACACCAGGGACTCTACCTGGTCTGCACTAAATGGTGGCAAAAATTCATCCCTGCATTCGGGGGAACCAGATGAAACCAACTCTGCACAAACCTCAATCAATGGCTGCACCTCAGAGAACTCTGTGCCCTGATCTACTAGAACATGAGCGAGCCGTATACATTCTAGCAATTCATCCCGGGTATACTCCTTCAGAGTTTGATAAGCATACTCCCTGTCATCAAACACTAGCAGATATAAATACTCAACCTCATCAAGATCCATCCTTCCCATCAACAAGCCAAGATGGCTTCCCTGTGCAGCCACTTCTGGTCAGGATTGGCCTTGGTGTAATGTCAGGGCTCCCAGGTATGACCAGAGGTGTGTGACTGAAGCAGGGAAACGCAGACCTCAGATATGTTATAAACAATATAATTTATTAACACTAACAGTACAAACATAAACGCAGTGCAATACTAAAACATAATACCGTGCAAACAAACCAAACCAAACCACCCACAGATAACAGTATATACAAGCAAGCGTCGTCAGGCAGGCCGGGTCAATATCAATTGGGCAGGTAGGTACAGGGGGAGCAAGCGGAGAATGGTCGGGGTCACAGGCCAGGTTCAGCAGGTAGCAAGCAGCATAGTACAGAGGGTCAGACAGAGGGATGGTCCGGGTCACAAGCCAGGGATCAGAACAGGTAGCAAGCAGCGTAGTACAGAGGGTCAGACAGAGGAATGGTCAGGGTCACAAGCCAGGATCAGAGCAGGAGAAGTCAGCAAAGGAACAGAAACAGGATGCAGGACAGATACAGGGCCCAGGACAAACACAACACCAAGGCAGAGTCTGTGGGTCTGGCCATCCCTTAAATACCCCAGCATCATCAGTTACAGGTGTTAGCTGGCTGAAAGGTTGAGTCTCTGATTGCTGGGAGCACCCGCTGGCCAGCCCTGGTACTGCAGATCACAAGGCAGCTGAGTCCCACCATTATTGGTGAATTCATTCCTGAGAGAGGGTGTGTTGCACTTGTCTGCTGAGCTCCAGAAAGGCCCGAGAAGCCTGGGGCTAAAGTGCCCTGCCCAGCCCAGGCAGGATGGCGGATCCTGGGCCTGGGTCCAGCGGGGAGAAGGCCCTGGAGGGGCCTAGTACCGGCCTCTCTTTTCCACCAGTAGAGGACCTGGGAATGGCCCCTAGGAAGGGGGAAGTTTATTCTGCCTACCGGGACCGTGTGGCCGCTCGGGCCAGGTTAATAGAGAAGGAGGAAGCCAAGCTCCAGAAGCTGACTCTGGAGCTAAAGAAGCTCCGGTCATCCTACGACCGTGTATGGTCTACTAAGCGGCAGGCCATGAAACCGGACCTGGAGGCGCTGGAACTTCGTGTGTCACAGCAGGGGAGGTATGTGGCAGCGCTGCAGCGCCAGAGCGGCGTCCTAAGCGAGAAGTATCTGAATGAAGCGAGATTTAAGGCTGCAAGAAGCCGCAGTGTTGCGGCGATGCGGGGTCCGGTGGAGGAGGCCTCTTCGGTGGAAGAATTGTCGGGGGAGTTGCTGGTGGAAGGCGAGCAGGGGCAGGTTGAGCCCACAGCACCCTCAGAGGAAATGGCGTCTATCATGGAAGACAGCGTGGTGGCAGGATCATCAGAGTCCCTCCCCCCTGGGCAGCTGCCTGTGGATTGGGGGACCCAGGTGGAGGAGGAGGAGATAGTGGGCGGATTGCAGTTCCTGGCAGAGGCGGTTGCAGAGCTGCGTGGAGCCGACTTCAGGTTTACGTCCGAGGACTCAGAGGAAGAAGCTGAAAGTGATGTCATCCCCCGCAAGCCGGCTAAGCCGGTGGTGAAAGAGCATGCTGCCTTTGTCATGCTGCAACGCATCCCCAAGGACGTGTTGGCAAAGGCAGGGGAGCCACTGGAAGGGGAGAAGGACTCTGCTGATTGTGTTGGTGAGATGGTTCTGGACACTGGGGTAGCGGGTATAATGCCTGCAAAATTGTCTGAGCTGCAGGTTAGCCCTACAGTCCTGGCTAAGGGTGTTTCCCCTTCGGTGGTGGTCCCACTGGGCCCCGCCCCTTTGGGGGGCATGGTGGCCTCTGGTGTGCAACCAGCAGGTCCCCCGGTTTCTCCTCAGGGGGCTCCAAGTTCTCAGGTCCAGGCTCCTGTGGGTCCGGCTCAGGTGGGTTCTCCTGCTGGTATGGGTGGTCCCCAGCCCCGGGCTCCCCCAGGTCATGGCTCATCAGCATCTGCCCCTTCAGTTGCTGCTGCTGGTGTGGCGGCTTCCCCTGGTCATGCCCCCTTGATGTTGAGTGCCCCTGGGGCTGGATCGGGGCTCAGTTACTCTGCTGCAGTTAGGGGAGGTCAGGGGTCAGTGGGATCGGCCCGGGCAAGGGCAGGTAACCTACCCACTTCCGCCGCAAGGCGAAATGTTGTTCAGTTGAAATGGTCAGGGGAGGGCCCCCCCCTTAGCAGGAGAGAGGTCATAGACCGCATATTAGAAATGGGCTTCCATGCCGCTGATATTTTTGCGTTTATTGCTCCAGTTGGTACTGGAGAATATGACGTGTCCTTCATGCGGCCAGAATTGTTGGACCTCTTTTGGCAGAGGTATGAGGCCACCTTTGTCACCAGCGCTAGGTGGGTGGGCCTAACCCCGAGGCTCGTCTCTCGCCAGTCCCTGATTAAAAAAATAACGGTGCTGGTGAGAAATGAATCCATCCCTGCATCAGATATTGTGGTCTGGCTAAGCAGATATGGGGATGTGATGGGGCCCCTTGGGAAGATCAAGGATGAGAGGGGAATATGGACAGGTGGGTGGACGACCACCGTCCGCTTAAAGGTGGTTGGAAATGTGCTCCAGCACATTCCCTCTTCCGCTTTTCTAGGGAAGGACCGCCTGATAATTTTTTATGCGGGTCAGCCGAGGGTCTGCCACCGGTGTGGGGGCAAGGGGCATTTTGCGGCCACCTGCCCCGTCATTAGATGTTCCCTGTGTCAGGAAATAGGACACCTGGCCAGGGACTGCAATGTTGTCCGATGCAATCTCTGCGGGGAGCTTGGGCATTCATACAACCAGTGCCCGGAGGCCCTCCACAACCTTCCGGTGGGGGAGCTTGAAGCAGAGTTGGATCGGGTAGATGCTGAAGAGGCGGAGGCGGCATTGGAGAGAGCGGCTTCGGTTGCTGTGGCGGCCCTTGTGAGGGAAGGGGAGGTTTCTGTGGCCCCTCCTGTCTCTGTCCCCCCTGTTTCGTCTACCCCTTTGGAGTCCCCTGTTGTTCCCCCTTGTGTGCCGGTTCCTCCTCCCAGGACTAAGAAGCAGCTGAGGGAGGCTGCTAAAGGGGCCGGGATGGTTGAGGCTAGGTCTAGTCCCTCAGTGTCTGCTCCCCCCTTGCTCTTGCCGCTGCGGCGGAGTAGGAGGTCCGGTAGGGAGTCCCGTGAGTCCCAAGGTTCTGCTCCGGTAGGGGCTCGGGTGGAGGAGGGGTGGTCCCTGGTGGGTAGGCGGAGTAAGCCAGTTTTGTCCTCAACAGGGTCGGTGTCCTCTTTAGAGGCGGGGGAGGTGGCCCTGGGGAATAGGTTTGGGGCTTTGTCGGGGGAGGAGGAGGGGTCAAGTGATCCCGCTTCCCCGATGGAGGACGAGGATGCTGGGGGGTCTCTTAAGAGAGTGAGGGACCCTGCCAAGAAAGTCAAGAGGAGGATTAAGAAACGTCCCTCTCAATTATCTTAATGGCAGTTCCCGCTCCGATAAAGGTGGCAACCATTAATGTTGCCAGCATAAAGTCTGTAAGTGCTAGAGAAACAGCCTTATTTTTGATCAGTGGGATGGAAGCTGATATTTTCTTTTTGCAGGAGACCAGGTTGCCCACCTTGGCTGATGTCCATCTGGCCAAGCGTGAGTGGAGGCGTGGGCCCTCCTACTGGTCTCTTGCGGCTGAGCTTTACAGCGGAGTTGCGGTGCTTTTTACCGGCATGGTAACGTGTCGGCGGATAATTGAGGTAGAGATCGGAAGATGTCTGATTCTGGATGTTCTCGTAAGGGGGCATGAGCTCCGTCTCATTAATATCTATGGCCCACAGTCCAAGTGGGACAGGAAGAACCTCTTTGCGAGGATTAAACCTTACCTCTTTACATCCCGGCTGGTAGTCTTTGGAGGTGATTTTAACACCATTACTAGGCCCAAGGACAGGAGAGGCTTCACTGACGGGCTGGGATATGATAGCAATTTTCTAAATGCTATAGTCAGGGAGGCAGGTCTGGTTGACGCTTGGATTCAAAGTGTCCCAGACGGCACGGGTTTCACCTTTAGGAGAGGTAATAGCCAGAGTAGGATAGACAGGTTTTTTTTGAAGGAGAACTCTGCCTTCTCGGCACCTGAGTGTCAGGCGGTGGAGTTTTCCGATCACCTTATGCTATCTGTCACCTTGAATATTTCAGACACGCCGCTGAGAGGAAAGGGCATCTGGAGGATGAATTCGTCTCTGCTGGAGGACGAGGAGGTGAGACGATCTTTCGAGGAGTTCTTTCAGGCGCAGGAGACGGTGCTGGATTTCTGCGGCAGTAAGTCTGAGTGGTGGGAGCTCACCAAAGTGCGGATCAGCAGGTTTTTCAAGGCTATTGGTAAGAGACGGCAGTTTAAACAGTATAACGCCTACCAGCGGTTGCGGAGGAAGCTCGACCGCCTTGTTTCTAGCGGTGGAGATTCGGGGGCAATCTCGGAGGTGAAGCTTCTCCTTAGGGAACTCCAGTATGATCGGCGTGCCTCTTTGGTTCTGGAGAGGGATTATGGGAAATACCACTCGCCTGACCCTTTCCAGAATTGCAAACAGAGTGCAGCAGTTAAGACGATCTCTGCTCTGAGGGATAGTACAGGGTCCCTGGCTAAATCCAGGTCAGGGATTCTGGAGGTCTCCAGGTCCTTTTATGCGGATTTACTGAGTGAGAAACACCTTGACCGGACAGGGATGTCGAGCTTTTTGGAATCCACGCCTGGTCTGGACAGTGATGTCCCTCTGGCGAGTTTGACTGGGGAGATTACTGCAGAAGAGGTGTCCAGAGCGATTGATAGTCTGGCCATTAAGAAGACTCCTGGGCCAGACGGTCTGACTGCCGAATTTTTTAAGGCTTTTAAATCCCGCCTGGCACCTCGTCTCGCGGAAGTGTATAACAGCTGTCTGGATGAGGGATCTCTCCCTCCTTCCATGAGACAGTCTGCAGTTATTCTCCTGTCAAAGGGTAAAGATCCTTCGGCTATTGAGAACTGGCGCCCCATCAGCCTCCTCAATGTCGATAGAAAGGTTCTGGCGAAGATCTTGTTCTGGCGCTTGTCGTCAGTGGCAGACAGTTTGCTTTCTCGTCAGCAGCATTGCTCGGTCCGGGGCAGGAGTACCTTCACAGCGGTGTTAGCTGTCCGGGAGGCTCTGGAGCGATGTAAGGCTGAAGGATGGGGAAAGTACTTGCTGGCGGTGGATCAGGCAAAGGCCTTTGATCGAGTTGATCACAAGTACCTCTGGCATCTCCTGGACCGGTATGGTTTGGAGGGGAGGTTCATCGGCTGGTTGAAGACATTGTACCAAGGGGCGGAGAGCTTCATGTTGGTGAATGGTTGGGTTGGGCAGCCCTTTGAGGTTGGATCTGGGGTGCGCCAGGGGTGCCCGCTGAGTCCCTTGCTCTATGCCTTTGCCATTGACCCCTTCGTCAGGAGGCTAGATGGCGGGGCGGTGAGTGGGGTGCTGGTGGGTGCCACTGGAGATCCGCCTTTGAGAGTTGTGGCTTATGCTGATGACGTTTCTGTTTTCATTTCTGGACCGGAGGAGGCGCAGGAGGTGGTTTCAGTAATGGATCAGTATGCCGAGGCATCAGGTTCCAAGGTCAATCAGGACAAATGTGAAGTTCTCTGGATGGGTAGGGAGGGTGAGAGCTTCTCACTCCCGGACGCCTTCCCGGTGCCTCAGCCGAACATCAAAGTGTTGGGCATCAATTTTGGCTCTGCTGATTACAGCAAGCAAAATTGGGAATCCAAGCTGTCGGATGCCGAGGTCAAAGTGAGATGTTGGAAGGGGTGGCGGCTCTCCTTGAGGGAAAGGGTTGATTTGATCAAGACTTTCCTGCTCCCAGTCTTTTTGTACGTCAGCTTCGTTTGCCTCTTGCCAGAATCGCTCTATACGAGGATCTATAGCTGTTTCTTCCAGATGTTATGGGGGAATCGGCTGAACCTCGTCAAGAGGGACGTGACTTACTCATCCAGGCGGGAGGGTGGCCTAGGTATGGTCAACCCGGTGGTCTTTTTCTCTCTGATGTTCTTGAAACATAACTTTGGTAATATGCTGGCAGAGAGACCGCCTGCATGGGTAGGACTGTTCCGGATCTGGTTTGGACCCTTTCTGCACAGTTGGGAGAGTGGTGGGCCAGTGAGAAGCCTGCGGGTCAAGCATGGTAAGCTCCCGGCTTATGTGGCCCTGTGCCTGAAGTTACTCCGGCGGTGGCATGTGACTGCGGAGGAGGTCCGGTCCCTCCCCAGGAGGCTCCTGGGTGAGAGGATTGTGGCATCTGCTTTCCATGCGCCGCTGGCCTTGAGAGATTGCCCGGGCCATGTTATGAGGGAGGGTTTGCGGTTGATAAATCTGGAGCGGATCCCCCTGAAGTTGCGGGATCAGGCCTGGCTCGCCTTCCATGGCAGGCTCTACGTGAGGGGTAACCTGAAGTACCGTCCTGCGGATGACCGTGGTTGTCCGAGGTCGGAGTGTGGGGGTGAAGTGGAGACTATGGACCACTTCTTGCTTCAGTGCCCCTTTAACGTAGAGGTGTATAAACAGGTGGGAGGGGCTCTGGGTGTTCCTTTCCTCCATCGCATGTCGTATGCGGAGTGGGTGTACGGAGCATTCGAGAGTCGCATGGGTTTTAATTTGGACACCCTGTTTTTAGTCAGCTTAGTTGTCCGTTATTACACTTGGATGGCACGGTGTCAGGTCTCCATTCGGCAGAAGGTCCTCCCTGTTCAGGTGGTGGCGAGTGACATCCTTGGTGAGGTGGGGAAAATTCGGGGTCTTGAGAAAGACAGGCTGCGACGCAGAGCTTGGATGGAGGCGTGGAGGAACATCAAGCCTGTTGCTGCGGTCTGTTGATCTCGGGTGGTGGGATCTGTCCCTAGTTTCTGCCTTCAGCACTCCCTAGATTTTTGCGTTCGGATCTTTTTGGTAGCCTTTTGCATGGTAGGTTGTAGGGGTCAGACGTGGAAGATTTGCGGGTTCCTTAGCCCTCCCCTGTGGTGTATATAATAGTATGGTTAGGTCCTTTGTATATAGTTTAGGCCATATAGGCCGTAAGCAGCAGGTTTGAATATGGAAATTGCATATGGTTTATGTTTTTGTCTGAGCCATAAGGGCTCTTAGTCATGTGGTCTCGGCCATAAAGGCCTTGTACTGTAAATATTGTATATAGTTTCCGTTTTTTTTTCCTTTCAGGTTATGGACTTTTATTTATGAGCTGTTCAGGCTATGTTTGAGTTTTGTTTTTTTGTTTTTTTGTTTTTTTTCCCCAGGGACTGTTGGGACATTTTAGTTTCCTTTCTGTTGAGTTTTGTATTTATTTATTTATTTATTTATTTATTTATATTTATACTTTTATGCATAAGTCTGATGGATATGTATGACATCAATACATAATAAAAAATCTCCATTCCTAACACACAGTATTTGAGTCCTGGCCTAGAGAAGGGTTTTGTTATCTCCCTCATTAAGGATCTACCTGTGGAGGCTGGGTGGTAGACAGCTCCTTAGACACTGTGAGTAAAGACCTTGCTGGGGACTAATAGTTTTGCAAATGCCAGAAGGAAACCAGTTTCCAGAGTTTTCTATATGGACTGTTGCGTGTCCTATTTAAGGTTCGATGTGACTTTGCCAAGTAGGTGTAGGTGGCTGATGGTGGAACATTCATTAATTATTGTTGCTATGACCTTTAATATTCTATGGACCACAGGAAATGCTGGTGAATAGTTTTTGGGTACAGCTTCCACAATACATGTCCTCTTTAAGGGTCAGTGTGACTTAGTCAAGAAGGTATGTAACATCCATTAAGCTGTACTTGCTATGACCTTTATTATTCTCCAGACTAGACCACCTGGGGTGTGTAGTACTCAGTATCTGAATCTGGGATCGATGTTACAGCAAATATCACTTTTCAGTAACAGCTTCTCTATTTCGACCACATAAGCACAGTTCTTATACAAAAGGCAACAAAGACATAATCAGCTATTCTGTGCTAAGTGCTGTCACTGGATATTCAGTAGATCAGGTATTGCTGAATGTCTCCCAGTTGTGGTTATCTGTTGTCCTTCTACTCAATGTGATTATGTCTTCTTCATTTCAGCTTTATCTGCTGAACATCTTAGCTGTGGAATGTTTGATTTGAATACACAAAGTAATCACCAACCAAATCCAAGAATGTCCATCAGTTTGTGCTATCAGTTTGTGTCCATCACAGCCTAAGTCCATCAATGCCTATCAGTCTTTGTCCATCAAACTCTGTCAGTTACTGTTAATGTCCTTCAATGCCTATCAGTCTACATCTGTCATTTTAAGGCTGTTTAAAATTGAACTATTGGCTAAATAAAACATGACATATATGATGATGTCTATCAGTAGAATTAAGAGCTGGTTCACACCATACCACATGGCAAAGCATGGTACACAACACTATGCACTGCCATGCAGGGTGAAGGTGCGCTGCCATAGGCTGCACTGTGAATTTATAATGCATTACAGTTTATTTTCTATTATAGCTTGTAGTGCTGCCAATTGATGCCAGAAGCACACCAAAACAGCACATTTGTGTAAATGGACCCTTTATAAAGCAAAGTCCTTGTGTTAGGACTGTGTTGGACAATGCTGCACAATGCAACCCAATGGACCTGGTGTGAACCAGCCCTAACACATCTTTGTCTAGTGCCATAGTTACCTTGCCACTCCTAGGCTCTTGCTTGTCACTCAGAGTCAGGACAGCCAGGACTGCACTTTAACACGAAATGTTTTTAGGGCATGGGATAAAATTCATAAACAAAGGGGGTGGGAGTATAATTCACTGTTAATTCAGTTGAGGGGAACAGAACTCTTCCCTATGGTGATAGAGAATATTAGAGGTAAATGGATAAAAGATAGAAATGCACGTCTTAATGCCTATGAAATGTGTTCGCCTTTGACCCTTTGTTTCTTGGGTAATTTTTACAATAAAGCATTGTTTCCCAGGTGCCAGGAGCATGAGAAGTGACTGATGTCATTTCTCTAGGCCAGGGGTGGGTAACTGTGGTCCGCCAGCTGTTGTAGAACTACAAGTCCCACGAGGCTTTGCAAAACTGACACTTACAAGCATGACTCCCAAAGGCAGAGGCATAATGGTACTTGTAGTTCACCAACAGCTGGAGGGCCACAGTTGCCCACCACTGCTCTAGGCTAAAGGAACAGAGTCACCGTCAAATCACAAGACATTAGACTGCTTATAGCAAGATACAAACATGTTTGTGGGATTGAACGTGTTTATGACATCTAGTAATGTCACATTATAAAATAAGAACCTGTTTAAAGATGTCTACTTGCTTGAGAAGTTAGAAATCTTTAAGTTCAGGGTAGATAAGAAGCTGATCTGAAGCAAAAGTGTGACTTTTTTAGATAACGATATTGATTGAATATGGTGGCTGGGCGTGACTCTGTTATCCTCAGGGAACCTTCCTAGAGTGGGTGCGGCGCCCCCCACTTTGGGAAAGCTGCCAGGAAAATGGTTTAAAAGCTAGGAGTCTGAACGGGATAGATTGGGAGCCTCCAAGTGACAGGGGACGCTCTGACACTGGGACTCTTGCCAAGGCTATATAGGCTCATTGATTGGCCATGTTTACGGCTTCCCCGTGACCCCCCCTATGCAGTATGGTTCCAATGGGATCTGTTCCTTCCCGCCTTCACATAGCTTTGGTAATGTATTAATTCTAGGCTGTAATGCTGTCAAATAATGTGTCTCTTTCATGCTGTAATGATCACATTATTATTGGTATGTGTTATTATGCAGATTGTGATGACTATAAGATATATCCTCCTATGTGTTTTGTTTGGAGGTTTTGACAGTCTAAGAATATTTAAGTTTTTATTCTGTTATTTCTTGGACTGCCAAGTGAATGCTATGATGTGCCAGGCAGGGGCGAACTGATCATTTAGAAACTCGGGCACTGCCCGAGGGCCCGGGGTCAGTAGGGGGCCCCATGAGATGCCCCTGGTACCTTTTTCATAGGCTTTTTTGAGTTTGGGCAAGGACACAGGGGCCCCATGATCCCCTATTGCCTGGGGGCCCCATGAGTTGTCAGTCCGCCCCTGGTGCTAGGGCAGGTATTCATTTGGTAGAGGGTCTTTCACATGCGTAGAATATGTAATGGTGTACATGCTGATTAAAAGTACCTGTGTGTGAATACCTGTCGATTGTGTGTATATGACTTGCTTTTAGTTATTGCACCCAGCATTTTCATTACAGACGTTATTAAAACATCACTGATAATGAGAATTGTGCACTTTTATAGAGTTAAAAAATAAGAAGGAAATATTTTCTGTAAGATGAATGGCGTTATTATCAATTAAGACATTTTCTTACAGCACTCCTGCAGCCACTAAGGACAGTGGAAGACATTTGAACAATTTTCTTTAGTATGGATACAATGCGAAAAAATGTTACCTCTCGCATATATAAGATTCTTACTGGTATATCTGGATCTGTCTATCTACCGTTTTTGGAAAAATGGGAAAAGGAATTAGGAAAAAAATTAAACGAACAAGATTAAAAGAAAATAATAAATTTAAATCACGGGGCGGTGGATATGAATACAGTAGAAATGAATGATAAATGTTTAGTAAGGTGGTATGTTACACCCAGTGTGACACACAATCAACGACCAGGGAATTCATCTATATGTTGGGGGGGTGTAGGCAGGGGTGTATTTACCACAAGGCAAACAAGGCCTTTGCCTAGGGTGACATTTTTCAGGGGGGCAGCAGCATTTTTCAGGGGGGCAGTGCCGCCCCCCAAAAGAAGGGATGGAAGAAGGGACACACGCAGCATGGGGACCAGGTGGGATCTGAGAGAGGCTGCGGGTTTCTAGATGGTGTATGCAGAGCCTGACTCTTGTTCCTGGGGCTGTGAAGGTGAGTGTCTTTTCTCTCGCCGGGGGGGGGGGGTTTCCAGGGTATGGGGGGCGGGCTGCAGTGTTGTTGGTCAATGTCAGGCTCTGTTCGTGGGGGAGGGGGTGTTGACAAATGTCAGGGTCTCCATGCGGGGGGGGGGGGGGGGGGAGGATTTTTGTGTTGCCTAGGGCAGCATGAAACCTAAATACAGCACTGGGTGTAGGAAAAAGGGAACAATGGCACATATATGGTGGGATTGTCTCAAAATACAGTGATTTTGGCAGGAAATTATACAACAAATAGAGGAGATAACGGGGATTAGTGTACTGAAGGGTACCTGGACTTGCTTACTTCATAATACTGATCTTACGGTGAAAAAATATCAGAACGCGATGACATTTCACTTAATAAATGCGGCAAAAGGTTTGATCCCTAAATTCTGGCTGTAACGGAACCGGACCCCGACTGCACTTGGGTATTTCCATTAGACTACCGCTTCCCAGTCCGAACACCGACCATACAAGACTAGAGAACACCAGACTTGAAGTAAAACCAGGAAATAGATTACTTTATTTTATCACAGATACAAGATATATAAATTCAAGGGAACAACCCCCCCTCCCTGCATAATGACACAGGGCGGGGCAATCTACCTTTAGTAACATGAGACACACCAGCAGACAGTCCCATCAGGAGGGAGGTCTGTTGGAACCCCCCCCCCCAAGCCAATACACATAAACACATACATCCCATAATAGTTTTCTCCCAAGCAAGACACACAATAGAACAATGGGATGCAATCACATGGCATTAAACAATCAACAACTCGACAGCCCAGTATCAGGAGTGTTCACCCTGTATCCCTAACAGGCACAGGGTGACTTACACATAAGAGGGATATGGAGAGCTGAGACAGGGGTCTCCCCACCTCTCCAAAGTGAGCTGTGTTCCATGGGTCCCCCACCCAAAGTGACTCCGATCACACTGGCAGGTTCAGGAAACCCCGAAAATCAAAAGATTGGATAATTAGAGTGGAGTTTATATATGGGATGAAGGAATTATATCATACAGGAGAGGATAAAATTTGAAAAAATGTAAGAAAACCTGGGACAGATGGACGGTTTTTAAAACATCTTGGAGATATTTAGAATTGATCGGAACGTAAAGACAAGATAAGAAGGATGTTTTTTTTCTTTTCTAATCGGTGTTAGGTCGGGTAGGAGAGTAGAGTGAGATAAAAAAAGATCTCAGGAATAAAATAGAGGAACAGGAAGAAAGAAGTTCAAAGTAGGAGGTGACCAATGGGGAGGGGGGGAATTGGGATTAGTGGGGTCTATTGTTGCCGGCTTGGATCTATTATTGCTGGGGAGACTATTGCTGTTGTTGGGGTCTATTGTCTGTCTAAAATGGATTCGGTTATATTCCATTAATCCTTTCAGGGGGTGGAACCAAAGAATGGTGCTCGGAAGTGGGTAGGGGGTTGGAACCAAGGGACGGTGCTTGGAGGTGGGTAGGGGGTGGAACCAAGGGACGGTGCTCGGAGGTGGGTGGTGGTGGAACCAAGGGACAGTGCTCAGAGGTAGGTAGGGTGGTGGAACCAACGGTCAGTGCTTAGAGGTGGGTAGGGGGTGGAACCAAGGGACAGTGCTCGGAGGTGGGTAGGGGATGGAACCAAGGGACGGTGCTCAGAGGTGGGTGGTGGTGGAACCAAGGGACAGTGCTTAGAGGTAGGTAGGGTGGTGGAACCAAGGGAAAGTGCTTTGAGGTGGGTAGGGGGTGGAACCAAGGAACAGTTCTCAGAGGTGGTTAGGATGGTGGAACCAAGGGACAGTGCTTGGAGGTGGGTAGGGGGTGGAACCAAGGGACGGTGCTCAGAGGTGGGTAGTGGTGGAACCAAGGGACAGTGCTCGGAGGTGGGTGGGGGGTGGAACCAAGGGATGGTGCTCGGAGGTGGGTGGGGGTTGGAACTAAAGGACGGTGCTCAGAGGTGGGTAAAGGCAAGGGGGTGACTCGGAAGGGTGGAGAACCTGCACCTATTCTCTGGGAAAAAAAAACCTGGTCATTGGAAAGTAAAATGTCACTATATTTACTCATTTGTGGGGAAAATCCCCCTTCAGAATGCAGCTCAACAGGCAAAGTAAAGAGCTTATTTGCCTTTAGTAACGCAACCCCAGAAAGCCGTTTGAAATAAATTCACTCGGATGATTCCTAACCATCCAATAGAGGAGCCTGTTGCTGCGTTCCTGGATGTTTGCTGAAAGATTTCTCCTCCGGGCAGAAGAAAGAAGAATCTTTCCAGAGCGGCTGATAAAGCTCCAAGAGTGATATTTCAGAAATCATATGTTATTTATGACTTGTATATCTTGGTAATGTCATCTTCGGGGGGGTGGGCGTCAATCTCCTGCGTCTGGCCGGCTGTCTAATGCGGGGAGACATGACCTATGAAAACGAATGCCAGGTGCCATCATTCAGTATTTGTCTTGCGATCGTCCCCCGGTGCTTAGTAGACTGATTTAATCAGGCTTTCAGATTTTGTTAACAAACAGAAAAGTAAACACCGGGCGCTTGTGTCAGAAGCAGCGACTTGTAACGCGGCCAAATTTCGCTTGCAAGCTTTAAAAACACAACGCATAGTTCAGATTTATTAGCGGCGAGCAAAGGCTGTAAGTTTAGTTTACACTCGTGGTGGTGAGGGAGGGGGGGCATTAAAAACATGAGGCTGAGGCACATTTTTACCCCCCCCCAACCTACCACTCCTGCTAAGCCAGCCATGTGAGGGTATACACATGCCCATGGCTCCTATGTGGCAAAAATTACTACTGCTTCAAGGGAGTGAGACCGCACCATGCACACTTGCAATGCACGTGGTTGTGACGCGGCGGTGCGCGCTTTTAGGAGTTAAAACAGGCAGCGAGGAGGTGAGATGATATGTCTTTGCCACCGTGGATCACTCTTCAGAGAGCGACGCATGTATAAAGAAGCCCTTAGCCCAGCAATGGGCAAACTACGGCCCGCGCGCCGTATATGGCCCGGCGGACCTTTTAATCCGGCCCATGGAGCGTGATACATTGGCTGTCAGGATGTGTGTAGACGGGGCAGCGTGACGAACGCGAGGGGAGCTAGGCTCCTCTCACAGTCCGCCCTGAAGACCGGAACGGCGCGGGAACATGGCGAGAGGAACGCGCGGAGCAAAGGTAAGTGAATTGACACAGGGGGGACTTGGCTTACTACTTGGGGGGGGGGGGAATAGTACTGTGGGGGATGAAATACTATATGAGGGATGAATTAATATGGGGGATGAATTACTATGGGGGATGAATTACTATATGGGGGATGAATTACTATATGGGGGATGAATTACTATAGGGGGGATGAATTACTATAGGGGGGATGAATTACTATATGGGGGATGAATTACTATATGGGGGATGAATTAATATGGGGGATGAATTACTATGGGGGATGAATTACTATATGGGGGATGAATTACTATATGGGGGATGAATTACTATAGGGGGGATGAATTACTATATGGGGGATGAATTACTATATGGGGGATGAATTACTATAGGGGGGATGAATTACTATATGGGGGATGAATTACTATAGGGGGGATGAATTACTATATGGGGGATGAATTACTATATGGGGGATGAATTACTATGGGGGATGAATTACTATAAGGGGGATTAATTACTATGCTTACTATGGGGAAACACTTTGGGGTTTATTAATATATTTTAGATATATATATTTATTCTATTTACTTGGGATTATGTGTGGTTTTATTTAAACATATTATATTTGGAGGTATTTTGGGTGATTTAGATGTGTATCACAAAAAGAATTTATTAGATTGTATACTTTCTAGGGAGAAAGTAGTGTTTTGTGGTACGGGTGTAACAAAGGAGTATATTGATTGATTATGGGGGAATATTACTATACTCACTATGGCTGACACATACACATCATTCATCTACTCTTGGTCCGGCCCCCGGGTCCAATATATGAACCCATTGCGGCCCTCAAGTCAAAAAGTTTGCCCACCCCTGCCTTAGCCACTTGCTTCCCACCTAATGCATATGCGCAGCAACAAAAATGGGCGGGGATTGACAACCCCACGCTGCACATATGTATTTGAGGCAGACCACGCCCACCATGCGATCCCAACACGGACGAAAAATCGGTCGATTTTTGAGCCATGTATGGCCGGCCTTACTCCAACGCAGAACAATGTATTCACTTACACTTTTCATAGCGGGGATATTGCTCGGCGGCCACCTTGGGATTTGATTTAGAAGTGAACATTAATAGCAGCTGAACAAACGCTCCGGTCCTGATTTCTCCCAATGACGTTGAAGAATTGATCTGATCAATGGCCGGGCGAAATGTGAGGCTCGGTAGAAGAACATCTTATTGTACTATAAACAGTAAAATAAAAAAAAGGCAAAAAAAACAACAAAAAAAATCCATTCCCCCCCCAGCATATATATATATAAAACGTGTTTCTTTACCTTTTCTTAGCATCGCCTGTATTCCTTTGTATAGAACTTTATGTTTTTCATTGCCGCCCAAATTCTGAACAGATGGGCCTATTTTCTGCAGCTCGTTCCCCTGAGAAAGGTTTCATGTTTCCCGTCTTCAGACCTTGAAGGGTTTATTGATTTTTAACATGGCAATGGTAAGTAATCAAGGCATCTAGGTGTACTGATGTGAGCTTCCAGTCCCACTTGTGCATTCGCTAGAAAAAAAAATAAAATTGACCCCTTTGTCTTTGTTCTCTCTGGTATATTGTTGCAATGATCATTAATGTCACAGCGAGCATCAGCGCGGGTTTTATCAGGTCACGTATATGATACGGGAAGTATAATGCGATGGAGGAATCAACACCAAATGAGAGATATTATCTCAACACTCTACCAGGGGGTGTCAATCAGCTTTGGAAATGTGGAAGCAATAGATATTTTGCATGCAGAAATTCTAAAAATAGATTCCCTTGTTCCCATGTGTTAGACCTTTGTTTACATTCCCTTTATCTCATATGAATTACTTATTTCTGTAGGTGAAAACGCTGTCACACAACCCACCGCAAACAAGGCAGCATCATTACTTCACTGCCTAGTGACAGTAAAAAAAAGGTTACATTGTAATTATTATTATTATTATTATTATTATATAATAATAACATTTGTATTATATTTTCTTGTACTAGCAATTTTTTTGTATTTTCAGAAAAATAATAAAGAATTTAATAACAAGAGCAACAACAAGAAGACTACTTCTACTGATTTTCTAACTACTACTACACAATCATTATTTAATTGCCTATTGACAGTAAAAAAAGGTTACATTGTAATTATTATTATTGTTAATAATAATAATTTAAATAATAATATTTGTATTATATTTTCTTGTACTAGCTATTTTTTTGTATTTTCAGAAAAATAATAAAGAATTTAATAACAAGAACAGCAATAACAAGACTACTTCTACTGATTTTATTACTACTACTACTACTTTATTAACACAATCATTATTTGTTTGCCTATTGACAGTAAAAAAAAGGTTACAATGCAAAAATGATTATTATTGTTAATAATAATAATTTAAATAATAACATTTGTATTATATTTTCTTGTACTAGCTATTTTTTTGTATTTTCAGAAAAATAAAGAATTTAATAAAAAGAACAGCAACAACAAGACTACTTCTATTGACTTTATTACTACTACTACTACTACTACTACTACTAATACACAATCATTATTTAATTGCCTATTGACAGTAAAAAAAAGGTTATATTGTAAATATTATTATTATTATTATTGGTAATAATAATAATTTAAATAATAACATTTGTATTATATTTGCTTGTACTAGCTATTTTTTTGTATTTTCAGAAAAATAATAAAGAATTTAATAACAAGAACAGCAACAACAAGACTACTTCTACTGATTTTATTACTACTACTACTACTTTATTAACACAATCATTATTTGTTTGCCTATTGACAGTAAAAAAAAGGTTACAATGCAAAAATGATTATTATTGTTAATAATAATAATTTAAATAATAACATTTGTATTATATTTTCTTGTACTCGCTATTTTTTTGTATTTTCAGAAAAATAAAGAATTTAATAACAAGAACAGCAACAACAAGACTACTTCTATTGACTTTATTACTACTACTACTACTACTACTACACAATCATTATTTAATTGCCTATTGACAGTAAAAAAAAAAGGTTATATTGTAAATATTATTATTATTATTATTATTGGTAATAATAATAATTTAAATAATAACATTTGTATTATATTTGCTTGTACTAGCTATTTTTTTGTATTTTCAGAAAAATAATAAAGAATTTAATAACAAGAACAGCAACAACAAGACTACTTCTACTGATTTTATTACTACTACTACTACTTTATTAACACAATCATTATTTGTTTGCCTATTGACAGTAAAAAAAAAGGTTACAATGCAAAAATGATTATTATTGTTAATAATAATAATTTAAATAATAACATTTGTATTATATTTTCTTGTACTAGCTATTTTTTTGTATTTTCAGAAAAATAAAGAATTTAATAAAAAGAACAGCAACAACAAGACTACTTCTATTGACTTTATTACTACTACTACTACTACTACTACACAATCATTATTTAATTGCCTATTGACAGTAAAAAAAAAAAGGTTATATTGTAAATATTATTATTATTATTATTATTGGTAATAATAATAATTTAAATAATAACATTTGTATTATATTTGCTTGTACTAGCTATTTTTTTGTATTTTCAGAAAAATAATAAAGAATTTAATAACAAGAACAGCAACAACAAGACTACTTCTACTGATTTTATTACTACTACTACTACTTTATTAACACAATCATTATTTGTTTGCCTATTGACAGTAAAAAAAAAGGTTACAATGCAAAAATGATTATTATTGTTAATAATAATAATTTAAATAATAACATTTGTATTATATTTTCTTGTACTAGCTATTTTTTTGTATTTTCAGAAAAATAAAGAATTTAATAAAAAGAACAGCAACAACAAGACTACTTCTATTGACTTTATTAGTACTACTACTACTACTACTACTACTACTACTACTACACAATCATTATTTAATTGCCTATTGACAGTAAAAAAAAAAGGTTATATTGTAAATATTATTATTATTATTATTATTAATAATAATAATAATAATAATTTAAATAATAACATTTGTATTATATTTTCTTGTACTAGCTATTTTTTTGTATTTTCAGAAAAATAATAAAGAATTTAATAACAAGAACAGCAACAACAAGACTACTTCTACTGATTTTATTACTACTACTAGACAATCATTATTTAATTGCCTATTGACAGTAAAAAAAGGTTACATTGTAAATATTATTATTATTATGGTTATTAATAATAATAATAATAATAATAATAATTTAAATAATAACATTTGTATTATATTTGCTTGTACTAGCTATTTTTTTGTATTTTCAGAAAAATAATAAAGAATTTAATAACAAGAACAGCAACAACAAGACTACTTCTACTGATTTTATTACTACTACTAGACAATCATTATTTAATTGCCTATTGACAGTAAAAAAAGGTTACATTGTAAATATTATTATTATTATGGTTATTAATAATAATAATAATAATAATAATAATTTAAATAATAACATTTGTATTATATTTGCTTGTACTAGCTATTTTTTTGTATTTTCAGAAAAATAATAAAGAATTTAATAACAAGAACAGCAACAACAAGACTACTTCTACTGATTTTATTAGTACTACTACTACTACTACTACTACTACTACTACACAATCATTATTTAATTGCCTATTGACAGTAAAAAAAAAAAAGGTTACATTGTAAATATTATTATTATTGTTAATATTAATAATAATAATTTAAATAATAACATTTGTATAATATTTTCTTGTACTAGCAATTTTTTTGTATTTTCAGAAAAATAATAAAGAATTTAATAACAAGAACAGCAACAACAAGACTACTTCTACTGATTTTATTACTACTACTACTACACAATCATTATTTAATTGCCTATTGACAGTAAAAAAAAATCCTTTTTCTCTAGCAGTTGGTCAAGAATGATCTTTAAACCCATCAACATGGAAGTCAAATTGACATTCATTTTTTGACCGCAGTGACAGCAGATCAGAGGACTGGATGAGTGGATCTTCTTTTAGAGTCCCCTAGACTCAATTCAGCATGGAAGCCTTGCGATGTATCCCCACTGCCGGGGACTATTGTTACCTTTCCAGGAGCCAGGTTCTAATATAGAGAGCTTGCCAACAGAGGACATCACTTAAACACCAAACTCTGCAGAAATCAGCAGTAACCCCGTACAAGACTATGCTACACAATATAACATATTAGTTGTCCTTGTTGTAGATATATGTAGAGTATGTCTTGTACAAGGACTGTTCATGGTCCTGATCCTAAATACACATTCTGGTGTTCTGTCCAGGGTGCTGATATCAGTTATACTGTCTGTGCATGAATTATGTATTCTCTTAGATACATGCCTCATGTATGAACTGTCACTTGTCCTGATTGTAGTTACAGTTATGTGTGGAGTACTTTACAGAAATGAATTGTCCAAGGTCCTGATCTATGGTTCATTTCTTGTACATCTTTTGCCCACATTCACCTATACTGGTGAACTCTCCAAGGTGCTGATCTCAGTTATGCTCTCTGTACATGAATTATTTATTCTTTGTACAGATATCTTGTACATGAACTGTCCCGGGTCCCGGTTGCAGATACAGTGATGTTTCATAGACTTTATGTCAGAGATCTGTCCCTGATTCTGATCTTCGCTTCAGTCTTTTGTACATCTTTTTGTGCAGGATGCTGGTTCAAGATGCACTTATGCTGGTGAACCGTCCTGGGTGCTGATCATTCATGAATTGTCTATAGTCTCAGATACACGTATCTTGGTGAACTGGTCTTCAATGCACTTACACTGGTGAACTGTCCAAGGTCCTGACCCTCAATGCACTTGTACTGGTGAACTGTCCAAGGTCCTGATATTCAATGCACTTACATCGGTGAACTGTCCAAGGTCCTGACCCTCAATGCACTTATACTGGTGAACTGTCCAAGGTCCTGGTCTTCAATGCATTTATACTGGTGAACTGTCCAAGGTCCTGACCCTCAATGCACTTGTACTGGTGAACTGTCCAAGGTCCTGACCCTCAATGCACTTACATCGGTGAACTGTCCAAGGTCCTGACCCTCAATGCACTTATACTGGTGAACTGTCCAAGGTTCTGGTATTCAATGCATTTATACTGGTGAAGTGTCCAAGGTCTGGTGAACTGTCCAAGGTCCTGATCTTCAATGCACCTATCTTGGTGAATTGTCCAAGGTCCTGGTCTTCAATGCACTTACACTGGTGAACTGTCCAAGGTCCTGGTCTTCAATGCATTTATACTGGTGAAGTGTCCAAGGTCCTGGTCTTCAATGCATTTATACTGGTGAACTGTCTAAGGTCCTTATCTTCAATGCACTTATCTTGGTGAACTGTCCAAGGTCCTGGTCTTCAATGCACTTACACTGGTGAACTGTCCGAGGTCCTGGTGTTCAATGCATTTCCAAGTCCAAGATGGGTCCAAGATACACTTATGCTGGTGAACTGTCCCGGGTGATGATCCCAGATAACACTTTCTTCACATTAACTATTCATTGCTGTTTTCTTAGATATACTGTATGTTTTATGCATGCAAAGTCCAGGGTCCTAATTGCAGATACAGTTATGTGGATACAGTTATGTGTAAAGCACTTTATGTAGGAGAACTATCCAAGGTCCTGATCCTTGATTCAGATTTTTGTACATTTATTTATTTCAGGTACTTATATAGCACTGTCAATGTACCCAGTGCTTTACATATATATTGTACATTCACATCAGTCCCTAACCCTCAAGGGGCGCACAATCTAAGGTCCCTAACTCACATTCATACATACACATACTAGGGACAATTTAGACAGGAGCCAATTAACCTACCAGCATGTCTTTGTAGTGTGGGAGGAAAACAGAATACCTGGAGGAAACCCATGCAGGCACAGGGAGAACATGCAAACTCCAGGCAGGTGGTGCTGTGGTTGGGATTCGAACCAATGACCCTAGTGCTGCCAGGTGGAAGTGCTAACCACTTTGCCATTATTCTATTTTCAGATACATTTATCACAGTGAAACATCCAGGATGCACGTGAACTGTTCCTTGCCTTTAACTTAGATATATGATTTGTACATGAAAAGTCCAGACCCCTAAATGCAAATACAGCTATGTGTAACCACTTGACCTCCAAAAGGTTTTACCCCCCCTCATGAGTAAGGCATTTTTTGTTTACTATTCAGCACTATGCTACTTTAACTAGCAATTGCTCTGTCTTGCAACACTGTACTCAAATGAAATTTATTACATATTTTTCACACAAATAGAGCTTTATTTTGGTGGTATTTGATCACCACTGGGGTTTTTTTAATTTAAATATTATTATATAATTTATTTTATATTACTATATAAATAAAAAAATAACATGTTTCTACTTTCTGTTATAAAACATAATACCCAAATAAATTAAAAAAAAATCATAAATTTATGCCAACATTTATTTTGCCATGTCTTTGGTAAAAAATAAATAAATAAAATAACTTGATAAGTGTATATATTAATTAGTTTCTGTGAAGATTCTATGGTATATATAATGGAACTTAATCAGCTATAGACACTATACTAGTAATGGTGGTGATCAGCGACTGATACAGGGATCAGTGATAATACTGTACACTGTCACTATGCTGCCTGGGTGACCAGGTGATCAGGAGGGCAATCTGCTGACACACTTGTGTCCAATCACAGCGCAGATCAGCAGAGGGAGCGTGCACGCACACTCGAAAACCAAGAAGCACATTGCGATGTATGGGTATGTCGCGGTGCCTGTCTGTGCCCCTTGCCAGCAGTAAATTTACTTTTTTACTTTAATTTAAAGTAGGTAAAGAACTTTATGTTAGAGAACTGTCCAAGGTTCTGCTCTTTGATTCACATTTTTGTATATGAATTGTCCAGGATTCTGATCCCAGATACTCTTATCTTGGTGAACTGTCCTGGTGCTGATCTCAGATATGGTGAACTGTCCATGGTGCCGATCTCAGATATGGTGAACTGTCCTGGTGCTGATCTCAGATATGGTGAATTGTCCATGGTGCTGATCTCAGATATGGTGAATTGTCCATGGTGCTGATCTCAGATACTCTTATCTTGGTGAACTGTCCTGGTGCTGATCTCAGATATGGTGAACTGTCCATGGTGCCGATCTCAGATATGGTGAACTGTCCTGGTGCTGATCTCAGATATGGTGAATTGTCCATGGTGCTGATCTCAGATATGGTGAA
Organism: Staurois parvus; assembly: GCF_062004578.1. Taxonomy (NCBI): domain Eukaryota; kingdom Metazoa; phylum Chordata; class Amphibia; order Anura; family Ranidae; genus Staurois; species Staurois parvus. Next base: position 89,362 of record NW_028319311.1, on the reverse strand, counting down.
TTGTCCATGGTGCTGATCTCAGATACTCTTATCTTGGTGAACTGTCCTGGTGCTGATCTCATATACTCTTATCTTTGTGAACTGTCCATGGTACTGATCTCAGATATGGTGAACTGTCCGTGGTGCTGATCTCAGATATGGTGAACTGTCCATGGTACTGATCTCAGATATGGTGAACTGTCCGTGGTGCTGATCTCAGATATGGTGAACTGTCCATGGTACTGATCTCAGATATAGTGAACTGTCCGTGGTGCTGATCTCAGATATGGTGAAGTGTCCATGGTGCCGATCTCAGATATGGTGAAGTGTCCATGGTGCCGATCTCAGATATGGTGAATTGTCCTGGTGCTGATCTCAGATACTCTTATCTTGGTGAACTGTCCTGGTGCTGATCTCATATACTCTTATCTTTGTGAACTGTCCGTGGTGCTGATCTCAGATATGGTGATCTGTCCATGGTACTGATCTCAGATATGGTGAACTGTCCGTGGTGCTGATCTCAGATATGGTGAACTGTCCGTGGTGCTGATCTCAGATATGGTGAATTGTCCATGGTGCTGATCTCAGATACACTTATTATGGTGAATTGTCCATGGTGCTGATCTCAGATACATATATTCATTGCCCTTATCTTGGATGTAGGTCTTGTACACAAAATGTCCTGGCTCCCGGTTGCAGTTACAGAAGTGCTCTTCCAGATACAATCCGCTTTGTTGGGTCTCACCTGAAATCAGAGACTATAAGACTTTGCTTAACCATGCAAAGTGATAGAATGTGTTGTTTTGCTAAAATAAAATTGAAGGGCGTTGATTATGGAAAGTTCCTTTTGGAACAAGGGCAACAATATGTTGCCACCAAATAATTTATTTTACTTACCCAATAGACAGTGTTAGGGCTGGTTCTTTGTGAAATGCTCATTCGGCATTGAAGAAAATGCTTTAAAGGTCGAAGGAGAATGAATAATATAAATGTGCTTCAACTGTACATGCCTGCTGGTATAACCAGAAACGTACACATATTTTCACTGCAGTTGGTTATTATAAATGACTCTGTGAAGGCCTTGGCGATTATTGGATACAGATTACATAAAGCCAAGAGATTTTTCCTGCCAGAGGGACCTTGGTGGTTGTAGATTATCACAGCATGTATGCAATTAATTAAGAAGGAGAAAGGTCATACATAAGACATGTTTCTGGTGACAGAATGGGGATACAATAATAATTATGGCTTAAAGGACAAATCACAGCTCACTAGCTGTATGGAGGAATAATGGCAACATTCCTTTAACTTATTAACCCTGAGGACCCCATTAGCACTGTCCTGTCCTTTTATGTTAAATAAATAAATATGTTGGGTACTTTGATACCACGATTGCTCTAAATATTGCAGGTTTCGATAGATACCGTATAGGTACGTGCTGTGGTCATCTTACTAGGAATCTATGTGTTTGGATTTTGGGTTGGATCCAAGCAGGGAACTGAGGATGGTCAAGGATAAGCACAGCCATTGGCAAGATGTGGATAGGGTTTCATCTAGATGCTCCTTCACCAGAGCTGCCGATGGTGGGGCTTGAATGCTGTTCAATGGGCACTCCCAAAACTGTAGTATCTGGAATAATCTCACTGAAGCCAGTCAATAGCTAGAGACAGTCACTAGCTGCATGGAGAAATAACAGAAATATTGCTTTAAATTATTAACCCCTAAGGCCACTTTGCTATAGGCTTTATATTTGGTGCTAAATAAACATCTTTTTTTTAAATGAGAAGTTTAATACAATGACTGCTCTTATTATTGCAGTTTTGGATTGATATAAGTACATTCTGCGGTCACCTTACTGGGCATCAACATGTGAGGTTCTTGGGTTGGACCCAAGCAGGGAAATGAAGATGGTCAAGGATAATCATAGCCATCAGCTAAGATGTAGATAGACTTTCATCAAGATACTCCTTGACCAGAGATCCTGATGGTGGGACTTGAACACTGTGCAATGGGCATTTCCAATATGTGTTCTCTGGAATGACCTCATTACAGGACCTTTCCACTGTATCCTTTAGGGATAATGGCACTTCTTGTATCATACCCCTTCCCTTCTTCAATACATAATTACATAGTTAGTCTGGCTGAAAAAGACAAACGTCCATCCAGTTCAACCATAAAAAAAAAGAGTTATAATCCTACACCCACAGTTGATCCAGAGGAAGGCAAAAAAAAAACCCAGCAAAGCATGATCCTGCAGGGGGAAAAATTCCTTCCTGATCCCCCGAGAGGCAATCGGATATTCCCTGGATCAACTTTCCCTATAAATGTTACTATCCACTTATATTCTGTGTATCTATATTGTGGTCAGTCAATAGTTAGAGAAGGTAAGAACTGAATCCAGCCAGCTGGGTATGTTTCCAAAGGAGACAACATAAATACAATTTGTGTAAGTAACCAAAGGTTTGAATTTGAGATAACTGGAGTCAGTTGTCGATACTAAAGCATGGGACAAATGTGTAGTCAAGAATCACAGCTGAAGTAAGGTAGAGGTGGAGTGGAGTGGAGCAGCGATGAGATCTGGGAAGTCCACCAGAAGAATTATGAGCAGAGGGAGCAGAAGTACACATAGAATGAGGCAGTGAGGACTCAGCATGATGTGAACAGACTTCAGCCGCCTGTCTGGATGAGTCCTAATCCTCAGGAGAGTCTCTGACCTTCCCCATAGAGGAGCTTCTGAAGTTTCCGACAAAGGTTTATCAGGAAACTATGGAAGTTTCTATCAACGTGAAGACCAAAGACAAAAGGACATTACCATGGTTCATTTCCAATCAATTAAATACACTAGGGAGATATACATGAAATTGTTTTCACTTCATATCTAGGTCTGAAATTAATTATGATGGAGGGGTGGACTGTTGTGTGGAGCAGGAGATAAACAGAAGGTGCTAGGGAATCTCAGAGATGGAGAAAGTTCCACCGTACCAGCTACAGAATGAGTTTTCGAGGACACGAAATAGCGATCTATAAACTTGGGTCCTAATTTGGCAAAGGAGTGCGCAGCAAATGTTACAAGAAGAAACAATTTTTTTTTTCTCCAACATTGAAGTTTGGACAAAATTTGTAGGCTAACCATTTGATTCACAAATACTCAGGACCCAGGAAGGTTTTGGGGAACAGAGACTTAGTTTAGAGATAGAAAGTACAGGTAGACTTCACTTCACTAGTTAGGGTGGCAGACATTTTTTTTATCTTAAGTTTTAAATGAAACAGAATTTTTCTTGCTATTTAGGCCACAATCCAAAGTAGAGAATTTTTCTAAAGCTGACATTGTGACGTTCATTCAATCAAACCACTTTGACAGCTTACCTCGTATATTTTACAACAAAATGGTTTTAGCGCTCAATTTTTTATCTACTTTCTGACCACTCTATTGCAGTTTTACTGCTACAGGACAGCAACTCTGTGCAGAATCACGTATACATACAAGATTCTACACTTCCAGGTAGGGGGGAGAGCGCAGCAGAAGCCAATCAGTGGGTGCTGGCCAATGGATGTCCACCGGCACATGCTCATCAGGAAGGAGACACACTGGATGGAGCTCTGTATATATAAACAATGCAGGGCTCCGTCCTGTCAGTGTGAATGTGCTGGCTTTTATTTTCCCTGCAAAGCTGGGAATAAAATCCAGCACATCCCTTAGTAAAAACACCTAAAAGTAAACACATGTACACCAGCTAGGCACACAGTTAAACCTGTGATCGCCTTAGATGTTTCACCCCTTCCCAGCCAGTGTCATAGTACACTGACAGTGTATATTTTTAGCACTGATCACTGTATAAGTATCACTGGTTCCCATAAAGTATCATTTAGTGTCAGATTGTCCGCTGCATTATCGCAGTCCCGCTATAAGTCACCATTACTAGTATATTGAAAAAATTCACCATTACTAGTATATTGAAAAAAGTCACCATTACTAGTATATTGAAAAAAGTCACCATAAGTCACCATTACTAGTATATTGAAAAAAGTCACCATAAGTCACCATTACTAGTATATTAAAAAATAATAACAATTCCAGTATATATTCCACTATAACTTTTGTGTAAACCAATCAATATACGCTTATTGGGATTTTTTCAACAAAAATATGTAGCAGAATACATTTGCCTAAATTTATGAAGAAATTTGATTTTTGTTTTTTAATTGGATATGTTTTATAGCAGAAAGTAAAACGTATTGTTTGTCTTTGTTTTGTTTATAGCACAAAAATAAAAAAAAACCCAGAGGTGATCAAATACCACCAATTTGTGAGAACACAAATTACATACATTTAATTTACGTATATGCAGTATTGCATGACCGCGCAATTGCCAGTTAAAGTAATGAAGTGCCGTAGAGCAAAAAAATTACCTGGTCAGGAAGGGGGGGTAAATCTTCAGAAGGTAAAGTGGTTGTTAATGCCCAATGTCCTAACAAGGCACAATTAGCATCTAAACATACATAGACAACAGGTTAGAATTCCAAAGCCTTGCTGCTCCCAAAGTCTTCTCTGTCCCAGACTGTGGGCATGCCGGGTGCTGGTCATAGAAGCTCGTTCTTGCTCTGTGCATGGTTGAACATAGACAGCATGTCAGACTCTGATAACATCACTCATTTCAACTTGCTTCAGCCAAACAGCGCACATAAAAAGTTCCTGCCTTAAGTGATATTACACCTGTCGTTTTTTAATCACTTGAACTCCAGAACGTTTTACCCCCTTCATGACCAGGGTCATTTTTTTTGCAATTCAGCACTGCGCTACTTTAACTGGCAATTTCTCCATCATGCGAAACCTGTTGATTAACTTGTGCTTTGCCCAATCACATCAGTGGTTGGCAGGGGGCACACATGTGCCCAAAAACCAAGAAGATAGGTGGCAAGTTGAAGCCAGTTTCCCAGGTTTCCTGTTTCAGGGTGGTTCCTTTCTCTAGCAGCATCCTATAGAGACACCCTTGCATGCAGGGACTAGAGTCATGTCTCCCTGCAGTGTGTGCACCTATAGAACCAGGAGAACTCCATAGCCTAGGATTACAAGGTGCTCTCCATCTTATTTTTAACAGGCTAGCTGGAAAAAAAACTGGTAGACTATCTGGAGACTGCACTGTCCACTGTAGAGACCAGAAGTTCAGGGAAGCAGCACGGAGAGAGCAGGAACCAACAGCATTTAAATTTGTAAAATGCAAGTGTCGGGGTAAGAATTTTAACAAATACTTTACTGGAGGGTGTTAATTTTATTGTGCTCAATGTGTTATTGTTAAAAATATTGAGGGTTTAATACTACTTTAAGGACCCACCCACTAACGCGTTTCGCCCATCTGAAATGAGTCCTAGTAAATAAGACAACAGCTTCTACCTACATATTTCATTATCTATATTCCTTAGCCATCAATGAGGTAATTAAGGCTAAACTCCGGGCAAACACCTTGTCATGGTCAGGGGTCAGGCTTGTAGACCAGTAGCTATAGCAGTAGAGAGGCTCCCATTGACCAGCTGTATAAGTACCTAAGCAGGTCACCCTGGTGGAGGCCATGAGATCCCCTAAGGTGCGGGGTCTAAGCTCTTACTGGTGTTCACCAGAGCTCTTGATGGTAGAGATGGGTTTTGCTGCATGTTATTACCAGGTCATGGTCCTCAGGATCACCCCACCAGGAGGTGAGCAAGCCGGGGTCCAGTGGCAGATATAGCGGGTAGGGATCAAGCAGAAGCAGAGTCAATAACAAGCCAAAGGTCAGTAACAAGTGGTCACAGGTTGGGATCAAGTACAAACCTAGTCAAGAAACAAGCCAAAGGTTGTTAACGAGTGGTTGCAGGTTGGGAACAAGTACAAACCTAGTCAAGAAACAAGCCAAAGGTTGGTAACGAGTGGTAGCAGAGATATGGATGGATGCAGGAGTGACGAGAGCGAGAGTACAGTATCTGGCCAACAGGAAGTGCAAAGGCATTACTTAAAGAAGAAGTTCATGAGAGGAGCAAAGGATTCAAGGTTCAATTGAATAACGGTCCAAGGAAGGATCATTTATGGAATTGTCCAGGGCCTCACCAGCATCTCAGGTGGCTCAGCAAGAAGAGACATTGCAAGACACAGCAGAGGTCGCAGGTCTAGGTCCGGGTCCTGACACACCTAAATACATGGAATAAATAAATATTTGTGATATGTTATACCTGCCTGTATTTCTTTCCATCCAGCCCTTCAATTTACATAGCTCTGCTACACAGCACAGCCCTGTCTGTCAGGGCAGGAAACCTGATTTCTCTCTGGTGCAATTAAGCAACACTTACAGGTCTTGCCCCTTCCCCAGCCTATGATTAAATGTTGGGAGAAGAAATATCAGGGTGATGATCTAACCTTCACAACTGATTGGCTCTTATTTTTCTTCACCATTCTTTGAGTCTGAGCTCTGCTGTACAGCAGATTGCACAAGGCTGATGCCAGGTTAAATTCAGGTACTGGAATAAAAAAATGTGATTCACGATTAACAACATCAGGATTTTCCTGTCTACCGTATACAGCAAAGGCTACTAGATGATCTCTGCATGACAATTCTGATGGGGCCAGGGCTTTTTTTCTCAGAGAATAGATGTAGGAACTCCCCCCTTCTGAGCAATCCCTTGTTTCCACACCCTACCCTCCTACAAGCACCGTCCGTTGTTTCTGCCCCCTACCCACCTCTGAGCACTGTCCCTTGTTTCTGCCCCCTACCCACCTCCAAACAGCATCCGTTGTTTCCGCCCCCCACCCACTTCTGAGCACTGTCCATTGTTTATGCCCCATACCCACCTCTGAGCACCATCCCTTGTTTCCACCCTCTACCCACCTATGAGCACCGTTCTTTGTTTCCACCCCCTACTCACCTCTGAGCACTGTTCATTGGTTCCACCCCCTACACACCTCTGAGCACCATCCCTTGTTTCTGCCCCCTACCCACCTCTGAGCACCCTCCCTTGTTTCTGCCCTCTACCCACCTCTGAGCACTATCCCTTGTTTCTGGCCTCTACCCACCTCTGAGCACCATCCGTTGGTTCCATCCTCCACCCACCTCTGAGCACCGTCCCTTGTTTCTGGCCTCTACCCACCTCTGAGCACCGTCCGTTGGTTCCACCCCCTACCCACCTCTGTGCTCCGTCCCTTGTTTCCAGCCCCTACCCACCTCTGAGCTCCGTCCCTTGTTTACAGCCCCTACCCACCTCTGAGCTCCGTCCCTTGTTTCCAGTCCCTACACACCTCTGAGCTCTGTCTCTGGTTTCCAACCCCTACCCTTCTCTGAGCACTGTCCCTTGGTTCCATCCTCTACCCACCTCTGAGCGCCGTCCCTTGTTTCTGGCCTCTACCCACCTCTGAGCACCATCCCTTGTTTCTGCCCCCTACTCACCTCTGAGCACCATCCGTTGGTTCCACCCCCTACCCACCTCTGAGTTCCATCCCTTGTTTCCAGCCCCTACCCACCTCTGAGCTCTGTCTCTTGTTTCCAACCCCTACCCTCCTCTGAAAACCGTTCGTTAGTTCCACCTCCTACCCACCTCCCAGTATGGCTCCTTTAAGAGAATACAGAGAAAAGTATAACTTTGTGTGGAATTTGTGAAGGATAATGAGGAAAGCAGTAAAAAAGATCCCCTGCAGCCTGCAACAATGCCCCCAGCAACAATAGATCCCCCCAGCAACAATTGACCCCCACAACAAAATACCACCCCAGCAACAATAGACCCGCACAATAAAATACCACCCCAGCAACAATAGACCCCCAGCAGCAACAACAGATCTCCCATCAGCAAGGGACAATAGACTCCTCCCTCAAAAGTAGATCCTTTCCGGCAACAATTGACTTTCCAGCAACAGTAGACCTCCCAAGCAACAATAAGTCACCATGCAAAAAAACCCTCAAGTGACAATAAATCCCCCAGCAGCCAGTATCCATAGACCCTCCAGCACACCCCAGCATCCCTTGCCATTACATACATTCCGTGCTGGGGGTGCCGGAACTGCATTCCCCCTCATTCCCGCTGAAAAAAAAGCCCTGGATGGACGCAACACAGGGCCAAACTGGTTGTTTTGCAGGCTGGTTGGTAAGTGTTGCTGGGAAATCCTTTGTTTGTGATGTGCATTGCCCTTCCATGTACACATTATTGCTCAGGCTGGTTGTAGGTTGTGACAGTTGCCATTTTTTGTGCAATTTATATTTTGTCTACTTTATATTACTGGGCTGTTACAATCCAATTTTGCAAATAATAAAAATAAATGCATTAAAAGTAAAAAAAAAACCCTCCCATAAAAATGTTCAAATATAACCAATGATGATAATAACTGAGACCTTTGCGGGTTGCATAACGCAGTTCACATTAGAATACATAAAATAAACATTTATAGAAAAAATAAAAAGTAATAGAATGAACATAATGGTTTTAGCAATAAAATGCACTGGGAATGGATACAAACCAAAAATGGGTTGTAAATGAATTGATCAATATAAATATTAAATTCCACCAAACATTCACTAGAGTCTAATTAGCAACAAAGCAAATCCTCAGCATATTAAAATGGAACCTACAGAGTGAAAAATTAACCGCTGGATGATGAAGCAACAAAAGGCAAAGAAAAACGAAACAGATCAGCAATATGGAATAAATAACTGAGGTTTCTGGTTTTTCTTCTTTTTTTTTTTTAGTTTTTTTTGCTGTTTGTGTTCTGTTTGGGATCTGTAAGTTGGGTCTCTTCAGCATACAGGAACACAGGAAGTGAGAAGAAATCTCTTCCAAGTGAGCAGAAATCACCGGTCACACCGCTGTGATTTAAAATGGCTCAATTTGTGTGCAATTTCAGCGACTTTATTGTGACTTTATTGCGGCTTGTGAAGATTTTCAATGATTTCTTGCGATTTCCATCATGATTTCCATTATATTCTATGTATGTGAAATCGCAAAAAAAGCAGAAAATGTTATGCAAGAGCTACTTTAGAAATCGCCCTGCAGCAAATCGCAGATGCACTGACATTCACATTCATTAGATTTGATTTCAGGTGAGATTTCAATTCGCAAATTGCACCTGAAATCGCACCGGGCACTTGTGGTGTAAAGGGGGGCTGAGGACAGACTCCATGAATATCCCACCTGCCTGAAACCCCCCCCCCCCCCTCACCACCACCCTGCTGGTCCCTTGAAAAATTGGCTGCCATTTTTTTTTTTAATGTTTGATCTAGATCAGCCTTTCTCAACCTTTTCAATGCGCAGGAACCCTTGACATAACTTTCCGGTCTCAGGGAACCCCTGCTAAAAATGACTATATCTATAATTCATGATACCTTAGAGTGATAGAAGTAAGAATGCTCCTTCCACTTGTGGTCATTGAGAATAATTACCCCTTTACAGATTGCTAAAAAGCTCAATGGTGCCAGTGGGAACTTACCTGAGAGGCAAAAATTGCTGATTGCTCAAGAAACCTCTAGCAACCTCTGGAGGAACTCTAGGGTTCCATGGAACCCTGGTTGAGAAGCTGTGATCTAGATGGACTTTTGTCTCTTTTTTTAAGCCAGAGGAACTATGTAACAAAACTGGTCCCTGGTGCCAAAAAGGTTGGGGAGGGGGGGGGGGTGCTGGTCCACAGCATTCATGTCCCATAGCGGAGTTGTCTACCAAAGTTTGGTCCACCATTAGAGATGGAAGGATGAGTCACGCCGGAAACATCAAACATTCCAAGTTCTGATCTCATTGTTCTCTGCAAGCCCTGAAATTCCAGTAAAGTAACCAGAAATTGGTTGATCTAGATCAGCCTTTCACAACCTTTTCAATCCAGAGGAGCCCTTGTCATAACTTTCTGGTCTCAGGGAACCCCTGCTAAAAATGACTATATCTATAATTCATGATACATTAGTGTGATAGAAGTAAGAATGCTCCTTCCACTTGTGGTCATTGAGAAGAATTATCCCCTTAGAGATTGATAAAAAGATCAATGGTGCCGGTGGGAACTTACCTGAGAGGCAAAAATTGCTGATTGCCGAAGGAACCCCTAGCAACCTCTGGAGGCACTCTAGGGTTCCACAAAACCCTGGTTGAGAAGCCCTGATCTAGATGGACTTTTGTCTTTTTTTTCAGCCAGACAAACTATGTAACAAAACTGGTCCCTGGTGCCAAAAAGGTTGGGGGAGGGGGGGCGCTGATCTATAGTAGTCATGTGCCATAGCGGAGTTGTCTACCAAAGTTTGGTCCACCATTAGAGATGCAAGGATGAGTCACGCCAGATACAAAGTAACATCAAACATTCCAAGTCCTGATCTCATTGTTCTCTGGAATTCTGGAACAGCAACCAGAAATTCATGAACTCCTGAAGACCATGGGGGGACATGGGGGACAGACAGGCACACAAGAGGTCGACTTACTCTTTAATGGCATTTTTCAAGTCTTTTTTTCCGATGGACAGGAAATTAATTGCACGCCGCAGTCATAGCCTGGATAACATCGGTAAAAACAGTCATGAGTCATAGAATGTCAGAGCTATGTTCCTGCGAAGCGTTGTGTTCCTTGTGCAGGATGCAGCGGGTTCAGGCCTTCTGCTGAGTTTTTGATTACAAAGTGAAGGACTCTAAAATGCTTGAAACCAATGACCACTGTTCCAGATTTGGCTCTGTAATCACGGCTTTCAAAAAGCTCCATGTGCCATATTTCCTCTAGGATAGTGATTGGCTTACTGATTACATGTTGATACGCGGTGCAAAGAATTTAAATGTCACCGAGGCTTTTTTCTCAAAAATAGGTGCAGCAACTCCCCCCTTTTCTGAGTCACTTAATGTTCCCCCCACCCCCACCCCACACACACTCACCTCCCAATATGGCTCCTATTAGAGAATACAGAGCCAAGTATCATTTTATGGTACTGAAACATTTGTATGGAATTTGGTAACGATAACAAGAAAAGCAGAAAAATAGATCCCCAGCAGCAAGCAACAATAGAACCCCCCCCAGCAACAATAGATTATTCCGGCAACAATGGACCCCCGAAACAAAATACCACCCCTGCAACAATAGATCACTGATAGTTACAATAGATTTCCCAGCAGCCAGCATTAATAGACTCTCCAGCAGCCAGGAAGAGTAGACAATAGAGCCCCTACCTCAGCAGTAGATCCCTTTCTGCCACAATTTACCTCTGTCAACAATACATCCCCCACCAGCAACACTAGACCTCCCCAGGAACAATAGAGCACCACACAAACATAGATCCCCTTCAGTGACAATAGATCCCCAACAGCCAGCAGCAATAGATTTTTACAGCAACAATGGACCCCCAAAAACAAAATACCACCTCAGCAGCAATAGACCCCCAACAATTACAACAGATTTCCCGGCAGCCAGCAACAATAGACAATAGACCCCTCCCTCAGCAGTAGATCTCTTCCATCAACAATGGACCCCCAATAACATAAGGTCCCCCACCAGCAACAATTGACCTCCCCAGGAACAATAGACCACCACACAAACATAGACCTCCATTCAGTGACAATAGATCCCCAGCAGCCAGCATCAATAGACTCTCCAGCAGCCAGGAACAGTGGGCAATAGACCCCCTACCTCAGCAGTAGATCCATTCCAGCCACAATTTACCCCCATCAACAACAGATCCCCCACCAGCAACAATAAACCTCCCCGGGAACAATAGAGCACCACAAAAACATAGATCCTTTTCAGTGACAATAGATCCCCAGCAGCCAGCAACAATAGATTCTTCCAGCAACAATGGACCCCCAAAAACAAAATACCACCCCAGCAGCAATAGACCCTCAAACATTACAACAGATTTCCTGGCAGCCAGCAACAATAGACTATAGACCCCTCCCTCAGCAGTAGATCCCTTCCATCAACAATTGATCCTTAACAACAATAGTTCCCCCACCAGCAATAATTGACCTCCCCAGGAACAATAGACCACCACACAAAAATAGACCCTCAGCAACAATAGATCCTGCAGCACCCCTTGCCATTACATACATTCACTACTGGTTGTAAATTTCAGATGAGGAATATGAACAAAGCATATCCCTCTATAGTGTGTACTTGTCTCAATCCAAGTGTCATTTCTCTCTGCTGCCTCCTTCCTCTGCTATCACCATGAGTCACTTCTAACAAGTTTTCCTGACACCAAGAGAAAAATGGTGACAGGAGACGGAGCTCCAGCACACAGCCTGTGATTGACGTTCTCAGCTCTGTTCCTGTGTGAAGGGGTGTGTCCCTTCCCTCCAATCAACTCTCTCTGAGATCTTCAGTGTGTAATTTCAGCTCCACACCCCCTGCTTTCTGAAATCTCAGACAAACTTGATCAATTCTGGTTCTCGATGCTATGTGAGTCAGTGAGGAGAGAGATCCCGGGAGAGCTGTAGCTCTCATGCACATCGCTGGATCCAGATGGGGCTCAGGTAAGTATTAGAGGGTGCACCCAGAAGGTTTTTTTACCTTAATGCATAGAATGAATTAAAGTAAAAAAAACCTTCTGCCTTTAGAACCACATTAAGATTTTTTCCTCATTGTTTTCACCTGGCGATCTGACCAGTAACACGCTTCCTGTCTTAGGGTGTCCCTACTCTGGATGGAGGAGCAATGGAGCCACCTTTGGACGGCACCATTGTCAATCTGTAGGAAGGGTAGTGTTAAACTAACAGATTTAGATGGACTTAACTAACAAATTAAAGCTGAACTCCAGCTAACACTTTCTAAGCATTTACAGCAACCATGGGATAAAGGTTTTGCATAAATAAATAAAAGCTGACCATTGTAAGCACCCCTGTCAGTGTTGAATGGTTTGTTCCAATCCTCTGTCACTTTTGCTGGACAGCTTGGTCTGTTAAAGGAAGTTGAAAAATAATAGACTTGGTGGCAGGATCACCAGGCGAAAATAAAAGAAACGAAAGCAGCCATCACATCTAATGATTGATCAGCTGCATTATATTACATTTTTATTTTTAGGGTTAACCCCTTCATGCCGAGTAAAACAAATCTTAAATCCTAAGTAAAATTTTACAACTGTGATGTGTTAGTAAAACCATTCATATCATCACAACTACTTCGTACATCCGGGTGAATTATAAATTTTTTTCCTGACAAATTAGGCTTTCATTTGGTGGTAAATGGTGATGGAAATCTCCTGATTTTTTTTTGTTATCAAAGGAAAACTGGCCCAAAATAGTAAAAAAAAAATATTTTTATTTAACTGTGTGTTTCTTTTTATTACCATAAGCTTCCACCAAAGAACACCCCAAAATAAATTCTCCAGCTCTTGACGATCGCAGCGATCCCATATATGTGTATGTTATTTGTTGTTTGTACCCGGAGTACAGCCCAGAAACAATAGTGCGCATTTTGTTTTTTTACCTAAAACACACTGACACTGACACTAACTGACACTGATACCAATTAAAAAAAAATCCTGACCTTTGACCCACACCTTGAACCAAGCACTAACCTTGGCACTGAATGAGATCAACCCTTGATCTAGGTGTTTTTTCTTTATTTTTTCTTTGATTTTTTTAATATTTATATATTTATCTTTTTTTTATGAACAGTTTTTTTTTTCTCTATGCAAGAAGAGAGAGCAATACAGAGAGAAATAATACCAAGGGGTGGGGGGGCTTCACAGTGACTGATCACTGTGATAGCCAATCAGAGGCTATCACAGCAAACATGTGACCTGGAATTGGGAGTCCCGGGTCCCGATCATTATAACGGGACCCGGGGCTCCCAGTGACACCCTTGTCTTTGTGCTGGGAGCGCGCTCCCACCACAATGACAGGTATGCAAATATGTGGCCCCACGGGAAAAAAGCCCAGTTCTGTGAGGCCACTAATATGTGTGACGTCAGCGCCAAGGGGTTAATATCGCTTTAAAGGGTAAGTTCCCCAAAATGGGCTTAAAAGATCTAAAAAGATTAAAAAAAGATTGTACGCTCTGATGAGCAGGGCCCTCTGAATCCTCCTGTATTCATTTGTATTGTACTGTCTCCCAGGGGCGGACTGACAACTCATGGGGCCCCCGGGCAATAGGGGATCATGGGGCCCCTGTGTCCTTGCCCAAACTAAAAAAAGCCTATGAAAAAGTTACCAGGGGCATCTCATGGGGCCCCCTACTGATACCGGGCCCTCAGGCAGTGCCCGAGTTTCCAAATGGTCAGTCCGCCCCTGCTGTCTCCCCTTATGTTGTAAAGTGCTGCATAAACTGTTGGCGCGATATAAATCCTGAATAATAATAATAATAATAAAAAAATTAATAATAACATAAAAATGTTTTGTAAACAGGTGATTCCTATATTTGTTCAATTCATATTGCTGTAGATCAGTTTTACATATAATGAAAAAAAAAAAACAACAAAATTTATTCTAAACATAAAACATTTATAAAAATAAAAACTCCCATAAAAATATTCAGCTTTTACCGGTGATAAGAACAGAGACCTATGGAATGCGTACCGAAAACTGATCCCATTAAATAAAATTAGAATGGACATAATAATGGTTTCAGCAATAAAATGCACTGGGAATGGAACAAAATAGATTGCAAATAAATTGATCAATATTAATATTAAATTCCACCAAACATTCACTAGAGTCTAATTAGCAGAAAAGCAAATCCTCGGCATATTAAAATCTATCCTACGGAGTGAAAAAAGAACCGCTGGAAGATGAAACAACAAAAGGCAATGAATGATGAAACAGATCAGCAATACACAATCAATAACATAGGTTGTTGGGTTGTTGTTGTTTTTCTTTGCTGTCTGTGTTCTATTTGGGATCTGTAAATCATGTTTGTTCCCCATTTGGGACATTGGAAGTGGTATTTTTGATATAGGTGGTGCATGGTGGGCTAAGCTTGGCTTCTTACAAGGTGGTATCAAAAAGTTTCAAGACTAGTTTTGTAACACGTCAACAGATGGCAGCAGAGGGCTGCACACACAGTCACATGGAGCACTGACCTTTCATAAGTCCGTGTGCCAAAAGACATGTTCCTGTGTCCATCGGGAGCTGTGCAACTGGTGCTGTTCTGACCACATGCATTAACATGTCTGCTATTTCATCATGGACAGGAAGTTAGAACAAAGAGCAAACGTAAAATTCTGCATTAAAATGGGCAAAATCTGCCACAGGGACGTTTGGCATGATTCAGCAAATTTACGGCGATGCTGCAATAAGTTGTTTGAGGTGTTATGTGTGGCGCTCGTGGAAGAACATCACTGGGAGATGACGAGAGATCAGGAAGACCTTCACCAAGCTCAACCCCTGAAAGTGCCCTCTTCCCGAAGGTGAAGATCCAACTCAAAGGTCACCATTTTGACAACATTACAGAGATCAGTTGATTACTTTTTGACTGATTCAAATTGTTCTGAAAATTTAGAATTTGTTAAAAAAATGTATATTCTAAATGAAACTAAATTAATTTCATAAAAATGTGTTACTGTTTCATTCAGAGTTTCGGATACATCTGAATCTCTGAATAACTAAAATGTTGTCCAAATTTATATTCAGACCGAAACGAATTACACATGTCTACCCTATTTATTAATACTATATGTTATGGACTTGGAGCATCTTCTAGCAGCAGAATATGATAGGCTAGAGCAATACACAACCACCTGGGACTCCTGGACCGTGTTCTATGACTCAGTGGAATTTCCAGTCATAGCCCCTTCATGCTGGAAATACAACATTCCATTGTCTTGGCCATGCTGGATTATCTCACCTTCTTCCCAATCCTTCTCTTGAAACTCTCCAACTAATGTATATTCTCCTACCCCTCTCCTCTTTCTTTCTTTCCTTTCCTCTCAAACTGTTCTTTCTCTTTCTTTCTTTCTTTCTTTCTTTCTTTCTTTCTTTCTTTCTTTCTTTCTTTCTTTCTTTCTTTCTTTCTTTTCTTTCTTTCTTTCTTTCTTTCTCTCCCTCTTTCTCCCTCTTTCTCTCTCTCTCTTTCTCTCCCTCTTTCTCTCTCTCTCTTTCTCTCTCTCTTTCTCTCCCTCCCCCTCTCCATCTTTCTCTCCATCTTTCTCTCCCTCCTTCTCTCCCTCCTTCTCTTTCTTTCTTTCTTTCTTTCTTTCTTTCTTTCTTCCTTTCTCTCCCTCTTTCTCTCCCTCCTTCTCTTTCTTTCTTTCTTTCTTTCTTTCTCTCCCTCTTTCTTTCCCTCTTTCTCTCCCTCCTTCTCTCCCTCCTTCTCTCCCTCCTTCTCTCTCTCTCTCTTTCTCTTTCTTTCTTTCTTTCTTTCTTTCTTTCTTTCTTTTCTTTCTTTCTTTCTTTCTTTCTTTCTCTCCCTCTTTCTCCCTCTTTCTCTCTCTCTCTTTCTCTCCCTCTTTCTCTCTCTCTCTTTCTCTCTCTCTTTCTCTCCCTCCCCCTCTCCATCTTTCTCTCCATCTTTCTCTCCCTCCTTCTCTCCCTCCTTCTCTTTCTTTCTTTCTTTCTTTCTTTCTTTCTTTCTTTCTTTCTTTCTTTCTTCCTTTCTCTCCCTCTTTCTCTCCCTCCTTCTCTTTCTTTCTTTCTTTCTTTCTTTCTTTCTTTCTTTCTTTCTTTCTTTCTTTCTTTCTCTCCCTCTTTCTTTCCCTCTTTCTCTCCCTCCTTCTCTCCCTCCTTCTCTCCCTCCTTCTCTCTCTCTCTCTTTCTCTTTCTTTCTTTCTTTCTTTCTTTCTTTCTTTCTTTCTTTTTCTCTCTTTCTTTCTTTCAAAATCTACTATGGTGACAATAAAAAATGTCTTACTAAGAAAAATACAATGTAGATACATTGTCAATGACTTTTGGGCAGGTAAAAGTTATAAAGAACATATGGTGTTCTTTCTGGTAGTTATATAGCGCCGTCACTGTACGCAGCGCTTTACATATATATTGTACATTCACATCAGTCCCTAACCCTCAAGGGGTGTACAATCTAGGGTCCCTAACTCACATTCATACATACACATACTAGAGGCAATTTATACGGGATCCAACTAACCTCCTAGCATGTCTTTGGAGTACCCAGATGAAACCCACGCAGGCACAGGAAGAACATGGAAACTCCAGGCAGGTGGTGCCATGGCTGGGATTTGAACCAACAACCCTAGTACTGCCAGGCGGAAGTGCTAACCACTTAGCCACTGTGCTGCCCAATTTAGGGCAATAATCTGTTTGGATATCAGTGGTGTATATGTTCTTTCCTACATCATATTTATATATGTATCTATGGGGTGGATTTACTAAAACGGGCGCACTCAAAATCTGGTGCAGCTATGCATGGTAGCCAATCAGCTTCTAATGTCAGTTGGTTCAATCAGGTTTTAAAATAAAATCTGGAAGCTGATTGGTTTCTATGCGAAGCTGCATCAGATTTTGCACTCTCCAGTTTTAGTAAATAACCCCCAATGTGTCTCCTGAATGATACTCTTAACCCCCCTGGCGGTATTCCCGAGTGTAGCTCGGGGTAAAGTTTCAGTACCAAAAGCGGTAACCCCGAGCTACACTCGGGAATACACTGCAGCGTTGCATAGGGAGTCCCTGCAGCGCTTACCTTGTCCTTCGCTCCCGCGATGTGTCCTCTGCAGCGTCCCCGGCCATCTCCTCCGGCCGATGCCGGCATCCGGCTTCCGTGTTCCGGTCCCTGTTCCGGCGGCAAATTTGACATTTTTTAAAAATTTCATTTTTTTAAAAATGATTATTACATAGTAAAACATTGCTGTTTCAAACCATTTCACATACATTTTGTCCCGAGTGCTTTGTCCGGCGCCCTGCCTGCATTTTGACTGTTCTTTCTGCCTGGAAACTGAGAAACATCCATGGCGTCCAAAAAGCGTCCCTTTAGGTCAGACGCGGTTTTAGACCGGCTAGAGAACAGCGATAGTAAATCAGAACCACTTGCAGAATTGAGTGATAATGATTGGTGGGGGAAATTCCTCATCAGACACTAAAAACGATTCTGCGACTTTACTCAGTGATGTGCGAACTTGGCGCTCTATTTCACATTTCAGTGTTTTTGGTTTGATTATATTATTGAATTAAATTTATTATTATTATATTATTATTTTTTATGATTATTTATTCAATTATAATTTATGATTTCGTGTTTCAAGTTTTATCATACCCGGGATGTTTACTAGACTCTTGTTCAGACAGATTTCAGTGAGTTATTCCTAAGGATTACAGCCTACAATAAAAAAAATACATATTTCCATGCAAAATAATGGTACCGCTTTCAGCACCAAAAATCTGAAATAATCATACCGCTAGGGAGGTTAAATGTACGCCACTATATTACTATAAAAACTATTATTATTATATAGGATTTATATAGCGCCAACAGTTTACGTGGCACTTTACAACATAAGGGCGGACAGTACCACTACAATACAAATGAATACAGGAGGTATTAGAGGACACTGCTCTGCAGAGCTTACAATCTAAGAGGGAGGGTCAATTGATACAAAAGGTACAGGAAATGAACACAGCCATCACATCTAATGACTGCCATGCTGCATTATATTACATTTTTGTTTTGGGGTTTAATACCGCTTTAAATTGTCAGTCCACCAAAATGGGCTTAAAAGATATAAAAATGTTTAGTAAATTCCTATATTTGTTCAGTTCATATTGTGGTATATCAATTCACATTGAAAATGAGATTTAAAAAAATGAAATGTGTTCTAAATAGAAAACATTTATAAAAATAAAAACTCCCTTAAATATATACAGATATAACCGGTGATCTGAATACAGACCTATGGAATGCGTACCGAAAACGGATCCTATTAAAAAAATTAGAATGGACATAATAATGGTTTCAGCAATAAAATGCACTGGGAATGGAACAAAATAGATTGCGAATAAGTTGATCAATATTAATATTAAATTCCACCAAACATTCACCAGAGTCTAATTAGCAGAAAAAGAAATCATCAGCATGTTAAAATCTATCCTACGAAGTGAAAAAAGAACTGCTGGAAGATGAAACAACATTATTATTATTATACAGGATTTATATATTATTATTATTATTATACAGGTTTTATATATTATTATTATTATTATTATTATACAGGATTTATATATTATTATTATTATACAGGTTTTATATATTATTATTATTATTATTATACAGGTTTTATATATTATTATTATTATACAGGATTTATATATTATTATTATAATACAGGATTTATATATTATTATTATTATACAGGATTTATATATTATTATTATTATTATTATACAGGTTTTACATATTATTATTATTATTATTATACAGGATTTATATATTATTATTATTATACAGGTTTTACATATTATTATTATTATTATTATACAGGATTTATATATTATTATTATTATTATACAGGTTTTACATATTATTATTATTATTATTATACAGGATTTATATATTATTATTATTATTATACAGGTTTTACATATTATTATTATTATTATTATACAGGATTTATATATTATTATTATTATACAGGATTTATATATTATTATTATTATACAGGTTTTACATATTATTATTATTATTATACAGGTTTTTTATATTATTATTATTATACAGGATTTATATATTATTATTATTATACAGGTTTTATATATTATTATTATTATTATACAGGTTTTATATATTATTATTATTATACAGGATTTATATATTATTATTATAATACAGGATTTATATATTATTATTATTATTATACAGGTTTTACATATTATTATTATTATTATTATACAGGATTTATATATTATTATTATTATTATACAGGTTTTACATATTATTATTATTATTATTATACAGGATTTATATATTATTATTATTATACAGGATTTATATATTATTATTATTATACAGGTTTTACATATTATTATTATTATTATACAGGTTTTATATATTATTATTATTATACAGGATTTATATATTATTATTATTATTATACAGGATTTATATATTATTATTATTATTATACAGGATTTATATATTATTATTATTATACAGGATTTATATATTATTATTATTATACAGGATTTATGGCGCCAACAGTTTGCTCAGCGCTTTACAATATAACGGGAGACAATACAGCAACAATACAGTTCAATACAAGAGGGTTAGGAGGGCCCTGATCCTGGGAGCTTACAATCTAAGAATTATTATTATTACAATACAGGATTTATATATTATTATACAGGATTTATGGCGCCAACAGTTTGCTCAGTGCTTTACAATATAACGGGAGACAATACAGCAACAATACAGTTCAATACAAGAGGGTTAGGAGGGCCTGATCCTTGGAGCTAACAATCTAGGATAATAATCTAACATGATTATTATTATTATTAATAATAATATACAGGATTTATATAGCACCAACAGTTTACATTTCACTTTACAACATAAAGGCAGACAGTACCACTACAATACAAATGAATACAGGAGGGATCAGAGAGCCCTGCTTGGTTGAGCATACAATCTAAGAGGGAGGGTCAATTGATGTAAAAGTTAATAACAGTGGGGGATGGGCTGATGGAGAAATTGCATGTAAAGCTGCTAGGTAGGGGCAGGATAGGCCTCTCTGAAGAGATGACTTTTTAGGGATCATCTAAAAGTGGAGAGAGTACGAGATCAATGGACACTGCATGTAAAGCTGCTAGGTAGGGGCAGGAATGGCCTCTCTGAAGAGATGACTTTTTAGGGATCATCTAAAAGTGGAGAGAGTAGGAGATCAATGGACACTGCATGTACAGCTGCTAGGTAGGGGCAGGATAGGCCTCTCTGAAGAGATGACTTTTTAGGGATCATCTAAAAGTGGACAGAGTAGGAGATCAATGAACAATGCATGTACAGCTGCTAGGCAGGGGCAGGATAGGTCTCTCTGAAGAGATGACTTTTTAGGGATCATCTAAAAGTGGACAGAGTAGGAGATCCTCGGACACATTGGGGAAAGGAGTTCCAGAGGATGGGAGCTGCTCTGGAGAAGTCCTGGAGGCGAGCATGGGAGGAGGCGACAAGGGAGCCAGACAGCGGGAGGTCTTATAATTGTCTTTTTGTATTGTTCATGATAAATCAATAAAATAAAGTTGAACTAAGAAACTTTATCCAGTAAAACACGATTCAAAACACACTGAAAAATTAGATTTGGGTTTCCACAAGCTTTAACCATTTTAAAGCTGTTTTTTTAGACTAGAGCTCTTCTTTAAAATGTATTCAAGCATTTATAAAAGCATTCTGGTAGAAGACAGAATGCCTTCATGTATTTTTACTACTAGCTGCCTCACTAGAAGCAGAGAAACCATTATCTGGGCACTCATTAACATTGTAGTCATCCATCACCACCTACACGTGCCAGGAACGGTGGTAGTAAACTCATGACATGTCAGGAACAGTAATGTTAAAACTTTGCTGCATTCTGGCTCTTGGCCCAGACTGGAGAAGGACCTTGTACTACATGAATGACATTTCCCAGCCTGTCCGCATTTCTACGAAGCTGCAATGCTTGTCTTCTCACCGGGACCTTTGCTTTCTGTGCAGTTTCTAACTGTGATATTTGTGTTTGCTTGTTCTTTTGCTCATGACCTGCCACGTCTACATGTGGAGGAAAACGAAGGGCAGATGTGATGCACGTGGATGATTGGACCACGTACTGTAACGTGATTTGACAAGGCTAAGACTGGCAGATGGCATTCAGTATGGACTTAAACGATTGCCAGAGAACCTTCAAATTATGGCAAGATCCAAGACAACCGCAAATAGGATTCTGAAGTTTTCTTGCTAAATTTATAAATGTGTGCTTGTGTACATCTTAAAAACTCATTATCTGCCCCCATTGCGCTGATTGAGTACCTCCTATACTAGTAAGAGATGCTTCATGTGCCCCTGACTAGAGTTGATCTTGAAATTCAGATGACCTTAGGTTGGAAATAAATTTCATGAATTTGGATTCCGTGAGTCAAATCTGAATTTCAGTGTTAATTTTGGCAGTTATCAAATCCAAAAAGACTTCGGGAAGAAAGGAACCCAAGGCTGCTCCGAAGGATGTTTCTACGGTATATTTGATTCTGCTGTTGCCTGGGAACCCTTAGCTTGGCCTTCAGTTCCACCAGACTCCAACCTTCTTTCTTTGTATAGATCTTTGTATCTTAGTAGAGCCCTTAAAGGAAGTGTCTCAGCTGTTTTTTAAGTGTTCTTTCATGGCGACCACTTCCTGTTATCTCACATATACAGTCAGGTCCATAAATATTGGGACATCGACACAATTCTAACATTTTTGGCTCTATACACCACCACAATGGATTTGAAATGAAACAAACAAGATGTGCTTTAACTGCAGACTGTCAGCTTTAATTTGAGGGTATTTACATCCAAATCAGGTGAACAGTATTGGAATTACAACACTTTGCATATGTGCCTCCCACTTCTTAAGGGACCAAAAGTAATGGGACAGAATAATAATCATAAATCAAACTTTCACTTTTTAATACTTGGTTGCAAATCCTTTGCAGTCAATTACAGCCTGAAGTCTGGAACGCATAGACATCACCAGACGCTGGGTTTCATCCCTGGTGATGCTCTGCCAGGCCTCTACTGCAACTGTCTTCAGTTCCTGCTTGTTCTTGGGGCATTTTCCCTTCAGTTTTGTCTTCAGCAAGTGAAATGCATGCTCAATCGGATTCAGGTCAGGTGATTGACTTGGCCATTGCAGAACATTCCACTTCTTTCCCTTAAAAAACTCTTTGGTTGCTTTTGCAGTCTGCTTTGGGTCATTGTCCATCTGCACTGTGAAGCGTCCAATGAGTTGTGAAGCATTTGGCTGAATATGAGCAGATAATATTGCCCGGAACACTTCAGAATTCATCCGGCTGCTTTTGTCAGCAGTCACATCATCAATAAATACAAGAGAACCAGTTCCATTGGCAGCCATACATGCCCACGCCATGACACTACCACCACCATGCTTCACTGATGAGGTGGTATGCTTAGGATCATGAGCAGTTCCTTCTCCATACTCTTCTCTTCCCATCACTCTGGTACAAGTTGATGTTGGTCTCATCTGTCCATAGGATGTTGTTCCAGAACTGTGAAGGCTTTTTTAGATGTCGTTTGGCAAACTCTAATCTGGCCTTCCTGTTTTTGAGGCTCACCAATGGTTTCCATCTTGTGGTGAACCCTCTGTATTCACTCTGCTGAAGTCTTCTCTTGATTGTTGACTTTGACACACATACACCTACCTCCTGGAGAGTGTTCCTGATCTGGCCAACTGTTGTGAAGGGTGTTTTCTTCATCAGGGAAAGAATTCTTCAGTCATCCACCACAGTTGTTTTCCGTGGTCTTCCGGGTCTTTTGGTGTTGCTGAGCTCACTGGTGCATTCCTTCTTTTTAAGAATGTTCCAAACAGTTGTTTTGGCCACGCCTAATGTTTTTGCTATCTATCTGATGGGTTTGTTTTGTTTTTTCAGCCTAATGATGGCTTGCTTCACTGATGGTGACAGCACTTTGGATCTCATCTTGAGAGTTGACAGCAACAGATTCCAAATGCAAATAGCACACTTGAAATGAACTCTAGACCTTTTATCTGCTCATTGTAATTGGGATAATGAGGGAATAACACACACCTGGCCATGGAACAGCTAAGAAGCCAATTGTCCCATTACTTTTGGTCCCTTAAAAAGTGGGAGGCACATATGCAAACTGTTGTAATTCCTACACCGTTCACCTGATTTGGATGTAAATACCCTCAAATTAAAGCTGACAGTCCGCAGTTAAATTACATCTTGTTCGTTTAATTTCAAATCCATTGTGGTGGTGTATACAGCCAAAAATGTTAGAATTGTGTCGATGTCCAAATATTTATGGACCTGACTGTATATTCTTATTATTATAGCCAAATTTACCACCCTAACTCCTCCCACAGTTTTTACACTACATAGACAGTAATATACCGAAACGTGCGGATTGTTCCCGATTGGTGTGCTATTACTTTGTGCAACGTTTCGCCGAATGGTTCACTAAATATCGGCATTTTTGTGGTGAAATTGGTCCCATAGGAATGAATGGTGGAATGTTCAAAACTAGAGTGTGAGCTGACAATAGCTAGAGTGTGAGCTGAAAAATCAGGACATGATTTCTAAACTGCCATCACTCCCTCATTTTCAAGCCCACCTACACAAATCTTATATCAAAACGTTCAGCTATCCCTGCTGCCACTAAAAATGTCCACGGCTAAGCCATAGTCCTGATAGTTTTCATATGACCATTTGTTTGCAACTCACGCCGCCCATTGACATTCATTGAAACTCCACTCTAGCCAACTCAAATGTGAAGGGCAATTTCTAAACTGCGACTGTGCCTTCATTTTTAATATTTCAGAGACATACTATGCAGCAAAATGTAGGTCTGGGTCTTGTGATTCTCACAATATAAAGCTCTTCTGTGTAGGATTTATAATTTTTAAACTACAACTGTTTGAAGATGGCAACCGCCAGTGAAGTGAGCAAGTTGGAGCAGTTTGTTTTTAACCACTCTTCTCTGCCCTTGCTGTAGAGTGAGTTGCAATAGGAACCCAGGTGTGTAAGCAGGCAGCAGAGTAACAAGCCACTCCCCCCAGTTACTCCGCCCACTCCAGTTGTAGACTACTTGTGGAGGCAAGAACACTTCACACAATTTCCCCAGAAATTGTAGATTTTCTAGTTTTACTCTATCATCTCATCGGGGGGCTACCAGGAGCATCTCCATTCTGCACAATTTTGCATCATTTTCTACTCTGTATTACACACTTGTAGCGCACAGACCTCTGAAGGGTTCTATCCCGAAGAAGGTACAAGCAACCAGGCACACAGCAGCTTCCCAGATTTCTGCAAAAGAACCAGGCAGAAAGTGTTTTTTCGGATTTACAGCTTGAAGAACTTGAATAGGGTATAGGGTGAGCCTTAGGATACCCCAAATCTAGTGAAAACTACAGGACACTCTCTAGTATTAGTGGACCTCTTCAGGGTAAGCCTCTTGTGCTAGAAAATATGGACATACAGCTCAGGGGAATCCCACGGTGGAAGCAGCCCTGAGCCTGCAATTTGGTCTGCTTCTCAAAAAGGGGTTAGGAAACAACAACCTCTCTAGGATCTCTATCTCTCAGGCCTCTACTCATTGTGTCCCCATGTACATGGATGCCTCCTTCTAGTACCAGCCAGACCCTGTACCCTGAGCCTGCAGGCCAGATCCTCAGCAGACTTTCATTCAATTGTCCTCGGCGTTTTTAGCAATAGACCCTCCAGCTCTCCCTGAGCTCCTGCAGTCTTCAGCTAAGTTGCCCAGGAGGGCAGCCAGCCCCTCCAGTCTGGGTTTTTTTCCACCAGGAAAAGGACCCAGCTGTTCTAGGCCCCAGATTATTTAGGCACACCTTAGCCCCTTGATGGTCACCCTCCTGACCAGGTATTAGCTGAGGCTACATGAATATGCAACCCGGGGGTCTGCCTCTTCCAATCCACTCTGTTCCAGAACTTACCAGAATACAAGGGAAAGCAGTGGCGTCAGCAACCAGCAGGACCCAGAACAGCCAAAAGCAACCAAATCCTGTTCCACTGGCCACAGAGGAGCCAACAACTAAATTTACCTGCCAGCAAAATAACTAGGATGGTGCTACACACCTCTTGGAGGACAGTTTGCATCAACCTTTATGGATGTTATGGGAAGAAACCAACATCGTTCAACTGTCTCCCAAAGGCAGCTGCTAATCCTATGTCGTGGATAGATTCAATTGGAAATGGGAATTTATTGGCTGATCAGGAAGTAAATTTAAATAGAGCTTTAGAGATAAGCCACTCTCAAACCAAGAGGGCCCAAGAACCATGGTGACCTTGGGTTGAAATGAAAAAAATTAAAGCACCTCATGGATAAATCTATAGGACAGTATACAGGAAAGTGGTTTATATTATTATTATTATACAGTATTTATATAGCACCAAAGGGTTTGCTCAGCGCTGTACAGTAGAAAGGGGGACAGAACATGAGACAAGACAGTAACAATACAATACACGAGGGGTTCGAGGGCCCTACTCTTTCGAGCTTACAATCTAGGAGGGAGGGGGTAGTGGTACAGGAGGAAGTGGCTGTGGGGGATGGAGTGGTGGGAGGAGTGGAGGAGGTTAGTTGTTAGGTGAGGTCAGGTGTTAGGTGAGGTTGGGGTAGGCTTCCCTGAAGAGGAGGGTTTTCAGGGTGCGCCTGAAGGTGAGGAGGGTAGGTGACAGTCTGATGGATTGGGGTAGGGAGTTCCAGAGCATGGGGGAAGTCCTGGAGAAGTCCTGCAATCGGGCGTGGGAGGAGGAGACCAGGGAGCTAGAGCGTAGGAGGTCCTGTGAGGAGCGGAGGGCACGGTTAGGGTAGTATTTGGGTATCAGGTCGATTATGTAGTTTGTGGCGGCGTTGTGAATGGCTTTGTAGGTGCTGGCTTCAATCCAAAGCCGATTTGTTTCAGAGGTTTTGTAAACCCCCCTTCTTCAGGGCTAATATCTATTTTTCTATATTTATCTATTTTATATTTATCTAATAGCTTTCCAAACAGATCATCAGGTCCAAAAGGAAGTTCTTGTTCCAAATAAATATATCAAAAATAGAATTTAAATGTTTCCAATTGACATAAATCACTGGCTGGTACAACAAGGGAATCAGAGGCCCAATTTCTATATCTTAACTGCTTTAAAAAAATGATGGCTGAGATACAATTAGTAATTATGAAAAACACAATAAATCATCCTGCAGATTTTTATATGAAAGCCCTATATGGTCCTAATTGTAATTATCACTGTGACTGTAACTAAAGTAGAATAAGTAAAAGATAATGTCTTAAACATGTTCAACTCATCAAAATTTATGATCCTGGTAGCTCTGTGCATAACATACAATGTGTTACCTATTGATAGATCATAAAATAACCTGATTTGATCAATGTGATGTTTAATGGCAGCTGAAAAAAAGGAGCTTTTACTAGAAGAGATTCATAATTCAACAGCGATCAATAGCCAGTCAATGTGCTACTTAGACAATGTAATGTTATTCAATTCATCTCTACTCGGTGCAGATGGTAATCAAGAACCAAATGCAAAGTCGATACCAAAAACAAAGCCTTATTTATCATTTATATTATATGTAATAATTTATGTGCATGTCTAAATGAAGTGAAATAATATACTGTAAGATGTAAACTTACTGACACAAATACATATAAATTGTCTCCCTCCAGCCTTCTCTCCTTCTCACACAGGCTTCCTTCTCTTTGTCCCCATCTGATTCTGCTAATTGTCCTCTCCCATTTCTTGTTTCTTCCCTCTCTCGCCTTCCCTTTCTGTTTCTGCTCATTCTCTTCCTCTCCTCTCCCCTTGTCAATCTATCCAGCTTCTCTCATTCTTTCCTCTTGTCGTTTTCTCCCTCTACTCTCTTTCTTTCACTGTCTCCTTCTCCTTTCTCCTACTGTCACCCTTTCCCACTCCTCTCCCCATGTCATTCTCTCCCTTCATTTCCCTATGACACTCCCTTCCTCTCCTCTTCCTATCCTCTCCCCTGTCACTCTTTATCTCTCCCCTCCACAAGTAACTCTCTCCCTCTCCTTTCCCTCTCTTCTCTTTCACTCTCTACTTCTCCTCTCCCCTGTCACTCTCTATCTCTCCTCTCCACAAGTCATTCTCTACTCACCCACAGACATCCTCTCCTCTCCTCTCTCCTCCCCTCTCTTCTCCTCTCTCCTATCTTCTTTCCTCTCCCCTCTCTTTTCCTCTCTTCTCCACCTCTCTCCTCTTTTCTCTCCTCTCCTCACCCCTTTCTCCTCTCCTCTTCACCTCTCCTCTCGCCTTCTCTCCGCTCCTTTCCTTCCCTCTCTCCTCTCTACCTCTTTCCTCTCATCTCCTCTCTACCTCTTGCCTCTCATCTCTTCTCCCCTGTCTCCGCTTTTCTCCACCTCTCCTCTCCCCAGGCACACTCTCCCTCTCCCTGTCTCTCTTGACTCCTCACCCCATGTCACTCTTTCCATCTTCTTTTTCCTGTTACTCTTTCCCTCTCCTCTCCTCTGGCACTCACTTTTTTTTCCACTCTCCTTTCACTGTCTCCCTCTCCCTCAGTCACTCTCTATCTGTTGCCTCCATAAGTCTCTCTCTCTCTCTCTCTCTCTCTCTCTCTCTCTCTCTTTTCCCTCTCCTCTCCCCTGTCACTGTCTCCCTCAGTCACTCTCTATCTGTTCCCTCCACAAGTCTCTCTCTCTCTCTCTCTCTCTCTCTCTCTGTCTCTCTCTCTCTCTCTCTCTCTCTCTCTCTCCCCTTTTCCTCTCCTCTCCCCTGTCACTGTCTCCCTCTGTCACTCTCTATCTGTTCCCCCCACAAGTCTCTCTCTCTCTCTCTCTCTCTCTCTCTCTCTCTCTCTCTCTCTCTCTCTCTCTCTCTCTCTCTTCCCTCTCCTCTCCCCTGTCACTGTCTCCCTCTGTGACTCTGTATCTGTTCCCCCCACAAGTCTCTCTCTCTCTCTCTCTCTCTCTCTCTCTCTCTCTCTCTCTTCCCTCTCCTCTCCCCTGTCACTGTCTCCCTCTGTCACTCTCTATCTGTTCCCCCCACAAGTCTCTCTCTCTCCCCCCCCCCCCTCTCTCTTCCCTCTCCTCTCCCCTGTCACTGTCTCCCTCTGTCACTCTCTATCTGTTCCCTCCACAAGTCTCTCTCTCTCTCTCTCTCTCTCTCTTTTCCCTCTCCTCTCCCCTGTCACTGTCTCCCTCTGTCACTCTCTATCTGTTCCCTCCACAAGTCTCTCACTCACTCTCTCTCTCTCTCTCTCTCTCTCTCGCTTCCCTCTCCTCTCCCCTGTCACTGTCTCCCTCTGTCACTCTCTATCTGTTCCCCCCACAAGTCTCTCTCTCTCTCCCCCTCTCTCTCTCTCTTCCCTCTCCTCTCCCCTGTCACTGTCTCCCTCTGTCACTCTCTATCTGTTCCCTCCACAAGTCTCCCACTCTCTCTCTCCCCCCCTCTCTCTCTCTTTTCCCTCTCCTCTCCCCTGTCACTGTCTCCCTCTGTCACTCTCTATCTGTTCCCTCCACAAGTCACTCTCTCTCTCTCTCTCTCTCCCTCTCTCTCTATCTCTCTCTCTCTCTCTCTCCCTCTCTTCCCTCTCCTCTCCCCTGTCACTGTCTCCCTCTCCCTTCATCTCACTTGAAGGAATTTATGGAAAATGTATTGGCTAAAAGCATCAACTACACCAACGCGTTTCGGCAGAACAGCCTTCCCTTTTCTTCAGGCTCTGGGTAGTCGATGTTAATAGTCTGGCCAGAATGGACTAAAGGACATGTGTTAAGGCTGGCTGAGGTTATATTACTATAGTTACATCAGAACCGGCTTTCACTTTTAATGATCCAGTGCTATCACCAGGGTCACTGATAAAGCAATACCGCTGGCCCTCCTGTACCAGGACCGGGCTCCATCAGCTCAAAAGGGGGGGGCGGGCACTGGCCAATCAGAAGAACCGGCTGTACTGCCTTATCGCTGACACTGATCTTTTTGTGACTCCCCCTGCAGAGCTGCCAGCTTCTCCTCCTCTCTCTCTCCGTCGGCTGTGCTGCAGGGGAATCCATTCTAGTATTTGTGTCTCCCCCCACTGCTCTGATCATCTCCTCCTTCCTACTGTCCAGGCCCCCCTTTGTGCCCCTTTCACCTGCTGTCTTCCTCTATGTCCCCTTTCCCTCGCAATAACGCTTGCTTCCCTCTTCTCCCTCCCTCCATCCCTCCTGAGGGCAGACTGGGGGGGTCATTATAGTGTGGCAGGGGAGGGGGGCTGGTAAATATATCATATTTACTGACCTCTTTCTTACCTGAATGAACACAGTGAGCAATCGGTGCTGACCACTCACTGTGTTCATTCATCACTGAAGCATAGTGAACTGTGTTTATTATGCTTCAGTTTGTGAATGAACCGGATCCCCTGTACAGAGCGCTTTGTATTCATTCGTCTTCAGTGCAGCTAATGCTGCAGAGAAGGGAACTGAGGAATCTATGTCCTAATTCCCCTTCTGTATCCCAAAAGTAAAACTGTGTGTAAAACTGTGTTTACTAAACAGTTCTTAAACATTGTGCTGATGTCACTGTCAGGGCGCAGTGCATTGTGGGGTGCAGTGGGCGAACAGCCCACCAAACACCCTTACCATTCATTTATTCGCCGAACAAACAAACAGTCCATGTCAAACTTTTTGGAGTTTCAAAAACACTTATAAAACACCTGCTTTTGAAGCTAGTGTAAACTTTGCTTAGGTGTCCATTCATGTTCTCAAGCCCCCTTCCCTATGTAGGCCTATAGTATGTTATACACCCTAATCACATTGCTGTGCTGTCCATTTCATCTCCACTTGGATCCAAGGGTTGACATAGGTAGGTAGATAGATAGATACAGTTGCAAGAAAAAGTATGTGAACCCCTTGGGATTACGTGGAGTTTTGCATGAATTGGGCATAAAATGTGCTCTGAACATCATCTAAGTCACAACAATAGAAGAACACAGTCTGCTGAACATAATACTACACAAATATTAGATGTTGCCATGGTTTAATTGCACATAACATGTAAACATTCACCGTGCAGGGAGGAAAAAGTATGTGAGGCCCTAGCTTAATGACTTCTCCCAGAGCTAATTGGAGCCAGGAGTGAGCCAACCTTGACTCCAATCAGTGTGATGATATTGGATGTGTTGCTGACAGCTGTCCTGCCCTTAAAAAACACACACCTGTTTTGGGTTTACTGGTTTCAAGAAGCACTGTCTGATGTGAACCATGCCTAGCAGAAAAGAGCTCTCAGAAGACCTACGATCAAGAATTGTTGACTTGCATGAAGCTGGAAAGGGTTACAAAAGTATCTCCAAAAGCCTTGATGTTCATGTGTCCACGGTAAGACAGACTGTCTACAAATGGAGAAAGTTTAGCACTGTTGCTACTCTCCCTAGGCGTGGTCGTCCTGTAAAAATGACTGCAAGAGCACAGCGCAGAATGCTGCATGAGGTAAAGAAGAATCCCAGAGTGTCAGCTAAAGACCTACAGAAATCTCTGGCACATGCTAACATTTTTTTTGACACATCTACAACAAGGAAAACATTAAACAAGAATGGAGTACATGGGAGGACACCACGGAGGAAGCCATTGCTGTCCAAAAAGAATATTGCAGCACGTTTGAAGTTTGCAAAAGAGCACCTGGATGTTCCACAGCACTACTGGCAGAATATACTGTGGACAGATGAAACCAAGATTGAGTTGTTTGGGAAGAACACACAGCACTATGTGTGGAGAAAAAAAGGCACAGCACACCAACATCAAAACCTCATCCCCACTGTAAAACATGGCGGAGGGAGCATCATGGTTTGGGGCTGCTTTGCTGCCTCAGGGCCTGGACGGATTGTTGTCATTGATGGGAAAATGAATTCCAGAGTTTATCAAGACATTTTGCAGGAAAACGTACGACCATCTGTCCGCCAACTGAAGGTCCGCAGAGGATGGGTGATGCAACAGGACAATGACCCAAAGCATACAAGTCATTCAACAAAACAATGGCTGCAACAGCACAGAATACGCCTTCTGGAGTGGCCCAGTCAGAGTCCTGACCTCAACCCGTTTGAAATGCTGTGGCATGACCTTAAGAGAGCGATTCACACCAGACATCCCAAGAATATTGCTACACTGAAACAGTTTTGTGAAGAGGAGTGGTCCAAAATGACTCCAGATCGTTGTGCAGGTCTGATCTGCAACTACAGGAAACGTTTGGTTGAGGTTATTGCTGCCAAAGGAGGGTCAACCAGTTATTAAGTCCAAAGGTTCACATACTTTTTCTTGCAACTGTAGATAGATAGATAGACAGACAGACAGACAGACAGACAGACAGACAGACAGACAGATAGATAGATAGATAGATAGATAGATAGATAGATAGATAGATAGATAGATAAATGATAGATAGATAGATAGATAGATAGATAGATAGATAGATAGATAGATAGATAGATAGATAATAGATAGATAGATAGATAGATAGATAATAGATAGATAGATAGATAGATAGATAGATAGATAGATAGATAATAGATAGATAGATAGATAGATAGATAGATAGATAGATAGATAGATAGATGTATAAATGGATGGATAGATAGATAGATAGATGTATAAATGGATGGATAGATAGAGAGGCAGTGGAGTTGTTTTTTTTTAGGAGTAGATTTTACCGGCATTTCAAATGCCAAATGCTTGTAAACACTTGTAAAAGCGTTTGCATTTAGACATGCTTTTTGACAGGTCCATATCCAGATGCTGTCCAGAGCCTTTTTTTTATCATCAGAAATGCATGCAAAGTGTTTTCCATGTATTCAAATGGACCCGGCACACCAACGCAGTCAGTTCCAGGTTTGGCATGAAGGAAACAATGGTAGACCGCGCCGCATTATGCTCATGATGGGATCCATAGTGAATACAACCAGAAAAGACAGGTCATCTCCACACATACTGCTCTCTCTGCTTCTACTCTCTCTATTTCTCTCAAAATATCTGAAATGGTTAATTTTTTACTATTTTTCAGTGCTTTCTGGGCATTTGGGAAGGTCTCCTGAGGTTATCTTTTAAAAACGCTTCTAAACACAAAAACGTATAATCGCGGTATGCAAACACGGCTAAGCTGACATTTTTTAACCTACGTTTTCCAGCAGTCAGTTTCCATCATTCAGAAGAGTTTTCCAAACGCCCCGTGTACATGAGCCCTAAGCTACTGCACAGAAGAGCAATACCTGAGTCTTCCTGCAACTTGCATTAAGAAATCCCATACAAGTATCGATCTTCAATCTGAACTGTAATCTGATGACTTCATTATTTAGAAGAGGGTAAATGTCTCCAGTAACTCTTCAATAATTTACTTAACAAACATAGTTAGAGAAAATACTCAATAGCTTATTGATCTCATTTCAGGATAATTTCTTGTCTCTTTATTATAGAAAAAAAAATGTGTCCATTAGTGTGTCGTTCTGCATTGGAGAAGTATTTAAAATAAAAAGGTTATCGTCTGTGAGATAGGTTTTTGATTTAAAAATATAAAATGTGACACAAGCTTAATCTTAATGACGGTATTTTTAATAATAAAAATGGATTCTGCACCTGGTACTAGTACCCTGTAATCCTTTTTTTCTTAAATTCAAATAGAAACATATCAAGGCCTGGCTGCAAAGAAATTAAAATGTACGTTAGCCCTAAGGGCTTTTTCATGTGGGCATCCGGCCGCCAACTGGCCATGGGCTCCTCCCTTGTTCTCTCCTGTACATACCTATTTAAAAAGCCAACCAATCATCTTGGTCATTCTCAGTCACCAGGCTAAAGGCCTCCACTCTATATAGCCAGGGGCAGACTGACCATCTGGGCACTCGGTCAGTAGGGGGCCCCATGAGATGCCCCTAGTACCTTTCATAGGCTTTTGTGGGTGTGGTTTGAGTGTGGGTGAGGACACAGGGACCTCATGATCACCTATTGCCCGGGGGCCCCATGAGTTGTCAGACCACCCCTGTATATACCTGAGAGAAAAGTCATGATAAGGAATGGTCCACACCAGCTGCTTTGGCAATATTTTACTTGAGCCATAATGAACTGTTCCAACTCACAGCACATTTGCCAAACTTCTTCTTAATTTCGGGAAACCAAGAACTTCACAAAGTCTCTCACGAATACCATATTTCTCCAGCTTCATTCTTAAATTTGGGTCCCGTCCCAGAGGAGCATTCCAGGACCTGCCCCAGAGGGGCCTCTTCTCAGTTTGCTTTCTCTCTACATGACCTCCATCTGTGACCAACTTTTTCCACATGTTTCTGAAGCTACATCCCAAGAAGACAATACATGAACAAAAGGGTTATCCACCCATCCATGAAAAACCCCTAGGCGGGACTTAACTATACAGAGGCTTAACCCATACAGGTTGAACCATGGTTTTACTGCCCTCCTAGCTGTCCACCCGAATATCAATACATCTGGACAGGGATGTACACATACCACGGCCACGGCAATTTTAACTAAGCCTGCAGACAGGCATCACCACCTTTAAAATTCACCCATTGACTTCAATAGGGCCACTCCACAACTGTAAGCCAACCTAACAATCTATCTATCTATCCATTCAGTCGTATCTGACCCTTGGCGATTGCATGGACCGTCACTCAAAAGCAACTTTTTCCATGAATTCTCTTAGCAATTATTTTTTCAGGGTAGGTTGCCAAGTCTTTCCCCAACTCCTACCATGCAGGAGATCCCACATGGCCAGGGATGAAACTAGGACAACTTTAGACAGGAGCCAATTAACCTACCAGCATGTCTTTAGAGTGTAGGAGGAAACCCACACGAACACCATACAAACTCCATGCAGGAGGCACCATGGTCAGGAATCAAACCTATGACACAATTACTGTGAGGCAGAAGTGCTAACCACTGTGCAGCCCAACCTAACGATAAATTCCTTTTATTTGCGTTCAAGTCCTCCAGTGATATGGATTCTCATCATATAGAATCATCGATGCCCACCAAGCCGCCAAAAGGAAAAGGCGGGTGAATCACCGACAGATCCAATCCCGTCACACACTCACCACAAATGACAGCTCCCAGTCCCTGCAGCAGAATATAAACAAAGGGGACATATTATTCTTGGTAAGGGAGCAACAGGTTAGAACTTGTCAGTGTATCATTTGTTTTTTTTATTTCTATTAGTGCCAGTCATTGTGATTGATGAGGAAACCCACACAAACACAGGGAGAACATGCAAACTCCATGCAGGAGGCACCATGGTCAGGGATCAAACCTATGACACAATTACTGCAAGGCAGAAGTGCTAACCACTGTGCCACCCAACCTAACAATAAAGTCCTTTTATTTGCTTTCAAGTCCTTCAGTGATATGTATTCTCATCATATACAATCATCGATGTCCACCAAGCCGCCAAAAGGAAAAGGCGGGTGAATCACCGACAGATCCAATCCCATCACTCACTCACCACAAATGACAGCTCCCAGTCCCTGCAGCAGAATGTAAACAAAGGGGACATATTATTCTTGGTAAGGGAGCAACAGGTTAGAACTTGTCAGTGTATCAGTTGTTTTTTTTATTTCTATTAGTGCCGGTCATTGTGATTGATGAGGATCTACATTAGTGGGTGAAGCGATTGATGATGGGTTTACATTGTGTGTCATTTTTGGGTTCTTTTATTTAAATAGAGCACTTTCTTTACTATTTACATTTTTAGAGAACAAGTAGGGGCACTATGTTCTCCCTTATGCATTCTCAAAAGGAGCAATATCTTCTTTTTAAAGGGGCATTAAAGATTACAATGAGCTTCTTGCCCTTGGGCCCCCACAACCACTGGGTCCGGAGTTGCGGGGAAGAGGCCCATGTCCCCCACCAGCATAGGGACACAGTGTTTTGCCAGGGATCCCCCTTGGCTAGGTACCCCCACAATGTATGGAGTCAGGTTTTTTAAGACTTCACTGCAGGTCATAATGTGTTTTTTTTTTCACTTCACACCTAGTTATCACTTTTCACAGATTTAGTTTCTCCTTATTTCTGTCATTACAAAGTTTTGCTTTAGTTGTGTTGAAATGTTTGCCTTCGAACACAAAGTGACAAGTGCTAGAGATGGTTGAAGGAAGAAATTGTATTTTCCTTTTGCGTTCTTCTTTTTCCCCACTTTGGCCTTGACAGCAGTAAACCAAAAAAAGAAGTAGAATATCTAAAATCTTGAGGGCCTTTGAGGAATCAGCTGGACAGGATGTTTTTTCCTGGAGCTTTGCCCTGACTTCTTCACACTCTGGAGGGAGATTGTCTGTCAGTTCAAACACATTTCATAGTTTTTTTTACAGAAAAAATGAAATACATGAAAAAACATATACATGAATGTGTGCATGCTGGTATGGATATGGAGGCTCTGAAAGGGCTGGAAAAGTGGAAAAAAGAGAAACTGTGCTGATCTGAAGTTTTAGGTGTGGACATTTCAGTACGGCAAATACACTTCTTATTATAAGGCCCCATGGGCTCTCAGGTAGCCACTATCACCTGCCCTTCCTGATAATCCTAGAGCTGAACACCAATCCAATCATGAAATACACACAGCTTTGT
Organism: Staurois parvus; assembly: GCF_062004578.1. Taxonomy (NCBI): domain Eukaryota; kingdom Metazoa; phylum Chordata; class Amphibia; order Anura; family Ranidae; genus Staurois; species Staurois parvus. The sequence continues at coordinate 53,256 of NW_028319311.1, read as the reverse complement.
GCTGATGAGCTCATCTCTCTGTCACTTTGCTCTCTCCTCCTACCAACATGCCCCTTGCTCTGTAGTGCAACTAAATGTGTAAAAAGAAAAAAATACAGCGCAAAAACGTAATATAAATATAAATGAATAAACATAAATAATATTAGTGTCCAAATCAAAGCACAGCGCAAAAACTTTATATAAATATAAATAAATAAAAATAAATAATATTAGTGTCCAAATCAAAGCACAGTGCATAAACTTTATATAAATATAAATAAATGAATATAAATAATATTAGTGTCCAAATCAAAACACAGTGAAAAATCTTTATATAAATAAATAAATATAAATAATATTAGTGTCCAAATCAAAACACAGTGAAAAATCTTTATATCAATATAAATAAAATAAAAATAAATAATATTAGTGGCCAAATCAAAACACAGTACAAAAACTTTATATCAATATAAATAAAAATAAATAATATTAGTGTCCAAATCAAAACACAGTGAAAAATCTTTATATCAATATAAATAAAATAAAAATAAATAATATTAGTGTCCACATCAAAACACAGTGCAAAAACTTTATATAAATATAAATAAATATAAATAATAGTAGTGTCCAAATCAAAACACAGTGAAAAATCTTTATATCAATATAAATAAAATAAAAATAAATAATATTAGTGTCCAAATCAAAGCACAGCGCAAAAACTTTATATAAATATAAATAAAATTAAAAAAATATTAGTGTCCAAATCAAAACAATAAAAAAGGGTGTCAATACACTGAAGTTTCTTTTGCACGTGACCCATCACTATTTCTTTTGGAGCACATTGGATGTGAAATATTTAAACATTTTTGGATTGAGACTTTTTTATTGTTTTGATTTGGACACTAATATTATTTATTTTTATTTTATTTATATTGATATAAAGATTTTTCACTGTGTATTGATTTGGACACTAATATTATTTATTTTTATTTTATTTATATTGATATAAAGATTTTTCACTGTGTATTGATTTGGACACTAATATTATTTATTTTTATTTTATTTATATTGATATAAAGATTTTTCACTGTGTATTGATTTGGACACTAATATTATTTTTATTTTATTTATATTTATATAAAGTGTTTGCGCTGTGTTTTGATTTGGACACTAATATTATTTATGTTTATTTATTTATATATATATATAAAGTTTTTGCGCTGTTTTTTTCTTTTTACACATTTTATTGTTTGATTATTGGCCAACAATGAGCAGCAGCATTGGTTGGTGATTTTAGTTTTTTTTTTTGGTGCAGGTTTTGGTTGATTATTTTAAATGTTTTTTTGTGCTGCTACTTCCTCCCCCCGTGTCATTGCCGCTGTACAGGGACTACAAGAGGTTGATACCAGGTTAAAGCCAGGTACTTACATTTACTAACATACTAACATTTATAGGTAAAGTTGATCCAGGGAATATCCGATTGCCTCTCGGGGGATCAGGAAGGAATTTTTTTCCCTGCAGGAGCAAATTGGATCGCGCTTTGTTGGGTTTTTTTTATGTCTTCCTCTGGATAAACTGTGGGTGTTAAATTATAACTTTTTTTGGACATTTATCAACCTTTTCAACACAGAGGGACCCTTGAAATAACTATTCGGTCTCAGGGAACCCCTGCTAAAAATGACTATATCTACAGCTCATGACACACTAGTGTGATGGTCAGCGGGAAGAGTGCTCCATACACTTGTGGTCATTGGGAAGATTTATTCCCCTTACAGATATCTATAAAGAGCAGTGGTGCCAGTGGGAACTTATCTGAGAAGCAGAAATTGCTCCTTGCTCAAGCAACCCCTAGTAACCTCCGTAGGAATCATAGGGATCCTTGGAAAACTGGTTGAGAAACCCTGGCTTAGGCATTACCAAGTACAGATACAATGTCCTTGATAGGGTGCCTCTAACAGAATCAGACCCCGACTGCGCTAGGGTTTTCCATTAGACTTCAGCTTCCCTGTCCGAACACAAATCCACAGACCACACCCGCTGATCATGCAGGAAATAGACAGCACCAGACTCTCTTAAGACAGGAAGTCAACTCCTTTATTTTTACACAAACACAAGATATATACACAGGAAGGGGAAATACAACCAGGAACAGGAAACACATCATCAGGCTCTCCCAGCAGGGAGAAGGGCTGCAGGAAACACCCCCCACCAAACCAAGACACAGAACAATGGGATGCAGCACATGGCAGTGAACAATGGAATAACCACATGGCAGTGAACAATGGACCAACCACATGGCAGTGAACAATGGACAACCCCCACACCCATATTAGAACATTTCCCCCTGTACCCCCTAACAGTCACAGGGTGCCTTAGACATAAGAGGGATTTGGGAAGATGATACAGGGGTCCTCCCACCCCCAAAAGTCACTCCCGACATAGTGCCTTAAGCCATGCCCACACACATGCTCCTTGGATGAGCCACAGAAATTTTCTGCAATGTCCACAGCATCTGCAATGTCCACAGCATCTATCCAGGTCCTTCAGATGCTCTTCAGCAGACAAAGTTTCACCAATGGTCCTCCAACCCAGGCAGTCACCTTCCTCTTCCACTTCCCCCAGATATACACTTCAGCAGGACAGCAGGAAGGCCCCTGGTTTGAGCCCCTCTGTAGCATGCAGCACTCCCTCCCCAAGTATCAGGCCTGGGAGAACAGGAACTTTAGCACTGCGTAATATGTATTATTTGGATGTTTTTGAAAGTTTTCTTGGATTTAGAGCCGTAATGGTGACAAAATAGAATGAAACATTTGAAACTCAGCTGGTTCTCAACTGCTCTCGACTGGAAGGTAGCAATTTACGCAGAGAGACTTTAACATGGGGCAGGGAAAGAAACCCTTGATCTGACACAACACTGTATTTCCTGTGATTTCCCAAGGACATCGATGCACGTAATATAATCTTGCATCTCCTCTGATGCTACATCCCTTAAGAAATTCTTCCGTCAACCTGTACATGAAATTCTTTCAAGAGTCATCCCCTTGAAGAATTGAACTGGTCTTCCCAAGAGGCAATCCCTTTAAAAATTAAAATACAGATTTCACTGTGAATAGCTAATCAGGCTGCTACATTTTCTACTTTCTAAGCAGATACATTCACTTCCTCTGCTTTCAGGGACCTCTGTGGTTACGTGTACCACGTTAACAAGTCTGAAGTCACCTCTTTTGGCCATGAACGAGCCACTCCTTGTCCTTGTTTTATTGTTTGTCTTAAAGAGTCATTCCAAACAAAACCAGAATTTTGTAGAAGAGAATTAAATAAACCTGCCACAAAAAAATTCGGCAAAAAAAAAAATTACTTTGACAAAACAATTTTTTTTTTCAGAACTTGGCAAAATTGGCAAACATGCCTTTGGCCTTCACATGTAATGAGTAGGGTGGAGCAGGCATAAGCTTTGGGTTTTGTAGACCACGGGTTCACATACGTTCCCCTAACCCAGCAATGGGCAAACTACGGCCCGCGGGCCGTTTACGGCCCGGCGGACCTTTCAATCCGGCCCGCGGAGCATGATAAGAAAAAAAAACAGCCAGGGCAGGCAAACATTGGGTGTCAGGATGTGTGTAGGCGGGGCAACGTGATGAACGTGAGGGGAGCTAGGCTCCTCTCACAGTCCGCCCTGAAGACCGGAACGGCGCGGGAACACGGCGAGAGGAACGCGCGGAGCAAAGGTAAGTGAATTGACACAGGGGGGACTTGGCTTACTACTTGGGGGGATGAATTACTATGGGGGATGAATTACTATATGGGGGATGAATTACTATATGGGGGATGAATTACTATAGGGGATGAATTACTATGGGGGATGAATTACTATATGGGATGAATTACTATATGGGATGAATTACTATATGGGGGATGAATTACTATATGGGGGATGAATTACTATATGGGATGAATTACTATATGGGATGAATTACTATATGGGGGATGAATTACTATATGGGGGATGAATTACTATGGGGGATGAATTACTATATGGGATGAATTACTATATGGGGGATGAATTACTATGGGGGATGAATTACTATGGGGGATGAATTACTATATGGGATGAATTACTATGGGGGATGAATTACTATATGGGATGAATTACTATAGGGGGGATGAATTACTATGGGGGATGAATTACTATATGGGATGAATTACTATATGGGATGAATTACTATATGGGGGATGAATTACTATATGGGGATGAATTACTATGGGGGATGAATTACTATATGGGGGATTAATTACTATATGGGATGAATTACTATATGGGATGAATTACTATATGGGGGATGAATTACTATGGGGGATGAATTACTATGGGGGATGAATTGCTATATGGGGGATGAATTACTATGGGGGATGAATTACTATATGGGGGATTAATTACTATATGGGATGAATTACTATATGGGATGAATTACTATATGGGGGATGAATTACTATATGGGGGATGAATTACTATGGGGGATGAATTACTATGGGGGATGAATTACTATATGGGGGATGAATTACTATGGGGGATGAATTACTATGGGGGAGGAATTACTATATGGGGGATTAATTACTATGCTTACTATGGGGGAATATTACTAGACTTACTATGGATGACACATACACATCATTCATCTACTCCTGGTCCGGCCCCCGGGTCTAATATATGAACCCATTGCGGCCCTCAAGTCAAAAAGTTTGCCCACCCCTGCCCTAACCTCTGACTGTTGTAGCAGGAACTCATTCTTTAATGGTGGTAGCACTACCACTATTGATGGGCCGAACACACCTCTGTTTAGTTCACAAACGAACATTCGAACCTAACGAAAGTTGACCGTGAATTTCGAACAGGGGGGAAAATTCACTAAGAGGTATCTTACCACATCTGAGTATGCAGCAGGATACCGCACAGCTACTAAAATACGGCATGAGTTATATTATTAAGTCATGCGGTATTTTAGTATGAAACATTCTTTACTGTTTCAGCTGTCAGTGGGGTAAAAAGAATTGCTGGCATTGCCCGACAATTAAAAAATAAATAAAAAAATGCGTTGGGTTCTTCCCCCCCCCCCCATCCATACCAAGCCATACGGGTAAAGTATGGATTTTGAGGGGAACCCCCACACCAAAATAAGAAAAAATGGCATGGGGGTCCATCTCCTGAACCATACCGGACCCTTATCTGTGCATGTAGTTTGGCAGGTCAGGAAAGTGGAAGGACAAGTGAGCACCCCCCCCACCCCACTCCTGAAACATACCAAGCCACATACCCTCAACATGGGGGGGTGCTTTGGGGCAGGGGGGCTCCCCCCCAAAGCATCTTGTCTCCATGTTGATGGGGACAAGGGCCTCTTCCCCACAACCGTGACTGGTGGTTGTGGGGGTCAGCAGGCAGGGGGCTTATCTGAATCTGTAAGCCCCTATGTGAATGAGTATGGGGTATATACCGCTACTCATTCACAACCCAGATCCTGGCCCTCCTCCCCCATTTGAATGAGTATGGGGTAAATACCGCTACTCATTCACAACCCAGATCCCGACCCTCCTCCCCATGTGAATGAGTATGGGGTACATACCGCTACTCATTCACAACCCAGATCCCGGCCCTCCTCCCCATGTGAATGAGTATGGGGTACATACCGCTACTCATTCACAACCCAGATCCCGGCCCTCCTCCCCCATGTGAATGAGTATGGGGTAAATACCGCTACTCATTCACAACCCAGATCCCGGCCCTCCTCCCCCATGTGAATGAGTATGGGGTACATACCGCTACTCATTCACAACCCAGATCCCGGCCCTCCTCCCCCATGTGAATGAGTATGGGGTACATAACGCTACTCATTCACAACCCAGATCCCGGCCCTCCTCCCCCATGTGAATGAGTATGGGGTACATACCGCTACTCATTTACAACCCAGATCCCGGCCCTCCTCTCCCATGTGAATGAGTATGGGGTACATACCGCTACTCATTCACAACCCAGATCGCGGCCCTCCTCCCCCATGTGAATGAGTATGGGGTACATAACGCTACTCATTCACAACCCAGATCCCGGCCCTCCTCCCCCAAGTGAATGAGTATGGGGTACATACCGCTACTCATTCACAACCCAGATCCCGGCCCTCCTCCCCCATGTGAATGAGTATGGGGTACATACCGCTACTCATTCACAACCCAGATCGCGGCCCTCCTCCCCCATGTGAAAGAGTATGGGGTACATAACGCTACTCATTCACAACCCAGATCCCGGCCCTCCTCCCCCAAGTGAATGAGTATGGGGTACATACCGCTACTCATTCACAACCCAGATCCCGGCCCTCCTCCCCCATGTGAATAAGTATGGGGTACATACCGCTACTCATTCACAACCCAGATCCCGGCCCTCCTCCCCCATGTGAATGAGTATGGGGTACATACCGCTACTCATTTACAACCCAGATCCCGGCCCTCCTCTCCCATGTGAATGAGTATGGGGTACATACCGCTACTCATTCACAACCCAGATCGCGGCCCTCCTCCCCCATGTGAATGAGTATGGGGTACATACCGCTACTCATTCACAACCCAGATCCCGGCCCTCCTCCCCCAAGTGAATGAGTATGGGGTACATACCGCTACTCATTCACAACCCAGATCCCGGCCCTCCTCCCCCATGTGAATGAGTATGGGGTACATACCGCTACTCATTCACAACCCAGATCCCGGCCCTCCTCTCCCATGTGAATGAGTATGGGGTACATACCGCTACTCATTCACAACCCAGATCGCGGCCCTCCTCCCCCATGTGAATGAGTATGGGGTACATAACGCTACTCATTCACAACCCAGATCCCGGCCCTCCTCCCCCAAGTGAATGAGTATGGGGTACATACCGCTACTCATTCACAACCCAGATCCCGGCCCTCCTCCCCCATGTGAATGAGTATGGGGTACATACCGCTACTCATTTACAACCCAGATCCCGGCCCTCCTCTCCCATGTGAATGAGTATGGGGTACATACCGCTACTCATTCACAACCCAGATCGCGGCCCTCCTCCCCCATGTGAATGAGTATGGGGTACATAACGCTACTCATTCACAACCCAGATCCCGGCCCTCCTCCCCCAAGTGAATGAGTATGGGGTACATACCGCTACTCATTCACAACCCAGATCCCGGCCCTCCTCCCCCATGTGAATGAGTATGGGGTACATACCGCTACTCATTCACAACCCAGATCCCGGCCCTCCTCCCCCATGTGAATGAGTATGGGGTACATACCGCTACTCATTCACAACCCAGATCCCGGCCCTCCTCCCCCATGTGAATGAGTATGGGGTACATAACGCTACTCATTCACAACCCAGATCCCGGCCCTCCTCTCCCATGTGAATGAGTATGGGGTACATACCGCTACTCATTCACAACCCAGATCGCGGCCCTCCTCCCCCATGTGAATGAGTATGGGGTACATAACGCTACTCATTCACAACCCAGATCCCGGCCCTCCTCCCCCATGTGAATGAGTATGGGGTACATAACGCTACTCATTCACAACCCAGATCCCGGCCCTCCTCCCCCAAGTGAATGAGTATGGGGTACATACCGCTACTCATTCACAACCCAGATCCCGGCCCTCCTCTCCCATGTGAATGAGTATGGGGTACATACCGCTACTCATTCACAACCCAGATCGCGGCCCTCCTCCCCCATGTGAATGAGTATGGGGTACATAACGCTACTCATTCACAACCCAGATCCCGGCCCTCCTCCCCCAAGTGAATGAGTATGGGGTACATACCGCTACTCATTCACAACCCAGATCCCGGCCCTCCTCCCCCATGTGAATGAGTATGGGGTACATACCGCTACTCATTCACAACCCAGATCCCGGCCCTCCTCCCCCATGTGAATGAGTATGGGGTACATACCGCTACTCATTCACAACCCAGATCCCGGCCCTCCTCCCCCATGTGAATGAGTATGGGGTACATACCGCTACTCATTCACAACCCAGATCCCGGCCCTCCTCTCCCATGTGAATGAGTATGGGGTACATACCGCTACTCATTCACAACCCAGATCGCGGCCCTCCTCCCCCATGTGAATGAGTATGGGGTACATAACGCTACTCATTCACAACCCAGATCCCGGCCCTCCTCCCCCAAGTGAATGAGTATGGGGTACATACCGCTACTCATTCACAACCCAGATCCCGGCCCTCCTCCCCCATGTGAATGAGTATGGGGTACATACCGCTACTCATTCACAACCCAGATCCCGGCCCTCCTCCCCCATGTGAATGAGTATGGGGTACATACCGCTACTCATTCACAACCCAGATCCCGGCCCTCCTCCCCCATGTGAATGAGTATGGGGTACACACCGCTACTCATTCACAACCCAGATCCCGGCCCGCCTCCCCATGTGAATGAGTATGGGGTACACACCGCTACTCATTCACAACCCAGATCCCGGCCCGCCTCCCCATGTGAATGAGTATGGGGTACACACCGCTACTCATTCACAACCCAGATCCCGGCCCTCCTCCCCCATGTGAATGAGTATGGGGTACACACCGCTACTCATTCACAACCCAGATCCCGGCCCTCCTCCCCCATGTGAATGAGTATGGGGTACACACCGCTACTCATTCACAACCCAGATCCCGGCCCTCCTCCCCCATGTGAATGAGTATGGGGTACATACCGCTACTCATTCTGGTCTTGGGTTCGATTCCTGACCATGGCGCCTCCTGCATGGAGTTTGCATGTTCTCCCTGTGCTTGCGTGGGTTTCCTCCGGGTGCTCCGGTTTCCTCCAAAGACATGCTGGTAGGTTAATTGGCTCCTGTCTAAATTGAAATAAAAATGTAATTGGCGCAAGAGAATTTGTAGTGGATATAACGTTCACTCAGTAAATCTTAAACAAAATAATCCAATAAACAGAAATTAAAATATATAATCATATATGCTAGTAATAAAGGGACAACAAGTAAATGATGCAGCTTTAGTGGTGAGGAAAGGGAAGGGGGGAGGGGAGGGGGGTAGGGAAAGGAGGGGAAAAAAGGCCTTGTGATGCAAACAGTACTGGATTGAGATAGATGGTATATATATGTGTATACATATATATACAACGCTGCAATGTAGACACCGTCGTGAAGCTTGCACTTTCTAGAGTAAACCGGACTCTGTGGTAAATGGAGAAGAAAGAGAAGTGCGCCAGACTAAGTGCAGTATGAATATAAAAGTTTATTGCACAAAAGATTATAAAAACTCACAAGACGTGGGTAGATATCAGGCATCAATATATAAGGAGGAGGATGTCATCTGTGCTGCATCTCACAAATGGATGGCTGCAATGCCAAGGTGTTGCACGGCTGGCGCTGTAGGCGGGTCCCACAGGAGGAGGCGAGGATGGCAGGCGCAGTAACCGGGAGTCGCGGCGCAGATAAGAACCGGGATCCAGGGCAGGCACTGCTGATCTCTCACATCAGCGTGGGTACAGTAGCCAGCTTGAGGCACATCCAAGATGGCTGCCGGGCAGGAAATGACATCAGGACGTTGCTGGGAATCCTCCAAGGGGGCGGTGACGCGTTTCTAGGCAACCTGCCTTTTCATCAGACCTGATTGGCTAGTGGGATGAGCCAATAAATAAGGAGAGGAGGAAGGGGTGGGGCAACTGAGGGGCGGGGTAGTGAAATTAAAAAAATGTATAATGCATACGGGCTTAACAAGCAGTGGTGGAAAACATAAGAAATAAACGGTGAGCAGCTGCTTTCTGTAGAACATGTGAAAGATAGGAAGAATAGAAGGAAAGGAAAGAAATGGGGGAAAAAAAAAAAAAAAAGGATTATACATTGAATATTTAATTATAAAGATTATTACTATAATGTGGATTTATGAAGTGTAAGATGGGCGGATAAGAAGGTAGTATGAAGGAAGGGGAGGGGGGAGGGGAACAAGGGGGATGGGAGCAATGAAGGAAAAAAAAAAAAAGGAAGAGGAAGTGGTGGGAATTGAAGTATATACTATAAACAATAAATAATAAAAAGATATGAAGAATTAAAATAATTTAAGAAAAAAAATTAAATAATCGTGTGTATCTCAATCTCTTCATTGAGGCCCCTAGGTGCAAGGGTATCTAAAGTAAAAATCCAATAGGTCTCCTGTTGGCATAATAATTTGAAACGTTCAACTGGGGGGAGATGGTCTGGTATAGCCTCAATGACCCATACTTGTAGATGGAGAGAGGATTTAGAATGAAACTCTGAAAAATGGCGGGGAACACTGTATTTGGTAATGCCATCATCAACTGACCTCCGGTGCTCTCCAAATCTTTTTCGCAGTGTTCTAATGGTACGTCCCACATATAAAAGGCCGCACGGGCAGGACAAACAATAAATTACATACGTGGAAGAGCAATTATAAAAGGCTTGGAGGGGATAGACTTTTCCATTAATTGTAAAATTTTGTTGGCCATGCTTCACATGGGCACACGTGAGGCAGAGCGGCTTATTGCAGCGGAACATCCCAGTAAGTGGGATTAGTACCGGTCTATTGTGAATAGGAGGGGATTTCAGAGGGGGAATTTTACTAGGTGCAATTTTATTCTTTTGTGAGGTGCAGCACAGATGACATCCTCCTCCTTATATATTGATGCCTGATATCTACCCACGTCTTGTGAGTTTTTATAATCTTGTGTGCAATAAACTTTTATATTCATACTGCACTTAGTCTGGCGCACTTCTCTTTCTTCTCCTGTCTAAATTGTCCTAGTTTCATCCCTGGCCATGTGGGATCTCCTGCATGGTGGGGGTTGGGGAAAGACCTGGCAACCTACCCTGTAAAAATAATTGCTAAGAGAATTCATGGAAAAAGTCGCTTACGAGTGACGGTCCATGCAATCGCCAAGGGTCGGATACGAATTAATAGATAGATAGATCTGAAACTTAAAAAAAAAAAAAAAAAGTTCCGGCTTTAGATGTACTTTACCAAGAAGCCAAAAGTAACCAAAATGAATCATTCTACATATTTTTTCTTAAAAAAAAAAAAAAAGAGGCATATTTGTAAATCAATTTAATATCCAAGATGAAAAAGTTAAGTTTCACTTAAAGCCCTCATTTTACCATCACTAACGGTTGACATTTCCCAGCAAAGATAATCGCAGTAATACAATATAGCCGTGTGGTGACATTGTGAGTCATTGGCATTGAGTTACTGGATGTCAGCGGCGTAGAGTTGTGTTTCCACGCGGAATGGCCACCATGCAGCTATTTCTCTCGTTCCCACTTAATTCAACCTTGTGCGGTAAATTGAATTGTACCTCCTGCATCTTTTGTGCAGCCTTGGCTTTATGTTCACAGAATAGGCACGTTCATTAAACATATTTTTTATGCTTCCTTTTGATGCAGAAACCTGATGTTTTATGACTTACATAATGTTTTTAATGTTTCAGCACCAAAAGACGGGGTCATTACTGCCGCTCCATCTTAAAAGTGGTTACGCAGCAATTTATTGACGTTGATCTTTGTTAAATGTAAGCAAAAATGGAGTAAATGTATGGGGGGGGGGGTTTTTTCGTTCTCTTCAAAATCTGTGCTATGAAGGGAAAAGCATATTTTGCGCTGTCTTTTGAAATCCAGATATTGCTAAGGTTCATACAGGTCTACAGGGGTCTGAGGCAGTGCTGGGACAAGGTCATCTAGAGCAGTGGTTCTCAACCTTCCTAATGCCGAGACCCTTTAATACAGTTCCTCATGTTGTGGTGACCCCCAACCATAACATTATTTACCCAGTAATTATAATTAATGAAGTGTTTTACCTCCAATACTGCTGCTTTCTACACAGTAGCTGCTCTTTACACATCGGATATATGTTTTCCAAAGATCTTAGGCGACCCCTGTGAAAGGGTCGTTCGACCCCCAAAGGGGTCACGACCCACAGGTTGAGAACCACTGATCTAGAGCCCAGGGTGAACATCCTAAATTGTATCCCCCCCCCTCCAAGATGAGCATTATATGTAAGCAAAAATCCCTTCCCCTCCCCAAAAAATGAGCAGTAATCTGCCCCCTACCCCCTAAGCATACATCCCCCCTCTTCCCAGTACAAATGTACACTATGGGGGGTACTCATGCGTGCTCACTACCAGGGGCGGACTGACAAGTCATGGGGCCCCCGGGCAATAGGGGATCATGGGACCCCTGTGTCCTTGCCCAAACTCAAAAACGCCTATGAAAAAGGTACCAGGGGCATCTCATGTGGCCCCCTACTGACCCCGGGCCTTCAGGCAGTGCCCAAGTTTCCAAGTGGTCAGTCTGCCCCTGCTCACTACAGAGCCCTGCTCTGTGTGTCCATAGACACATAGAGCATGGCAGACCACGATCTCGCTCCCTCCTCCTTGGCTGCGATTTACAGCTAATGCTGTCTCTGAGCCAATGAGAAGGGAGAGAGCCAGGAGAGCAACTGCTCTCATGAACGTTGCTGGATCGAGATCAGGTAATGATTAGGTGGGGCTGGTGGGGGTGAAGCTGAGCATTGAAGGTTTTTTTTTTTCTTTTATGCACAGGATGCATGAAGGTAAAAAACCTTCAGACTTTAGAACTACTTTAAAGCAGAGGGGAAGTTCTTAAACCAAAAGGGGGAAGTTCCGCTTTAAGGACTGCTCCCCCACTCCCCTTTAAGGATTGGCACCTTTGGGGAGTGTGGGGGGGGAGCGGGTACCCAAATTTGACAGGTACCCACTCCTACTTTCGGTCCGGGTTTTTTTTTTCATTCTCATAAAAATCTGTGCTATGAAGGGAAAAGCATATTTTGAGCTGTCTTTTGAAATCCAGATATTGCTAAGGTTCATACAGGTCTGAGGCAGTGCTGGGACAAGGTCATCTAGAGCCCAGGGTGAACATTCTAAATTGTACCCCCCCCCCCTAAGATGAGCATTATGTGACAGCAAAAATCCCTTCCCCTCCCCAAAAAATGAGCAGTAATCTGCATGCTTACCCCCTAAGCATACATCCCCCCTCTTTCCAGTACAAATGTACACTATGGGGGTACTCATGCGTGCTCACTACCAGGGGAAGACTGACAAGTCATGGGGCCCCCGGGCAATAGGGGATAGGGGACCCTGTGTCCTTGCCCAAACTCAAAAAAGCCTATGAAAAAGGTACCAGGGGCATCTCATGGGGCCCCCTACTGACCCCGGAAATGGTCAGTCCGCCCTTGCTCACTACAGATCCCTGCTCTGTGTGTCCATAGACACATAGAGCATGGCTTCACTACAATCTCACTCCTTCCTCCTTGGCAGCGAGAGCTAATGCTGTCTCTGAGCCAATGAGAAGAAACAGAGCCAGGAGAGCCACTGCTCTCATGCACATTGCTGGATCAAGATCAGGCTCAGGTAATGATTAGGTGGGGATGGTGGGGGTGAACCTGAGCATTGAACCTTCAGACTTTAGAACTACTTTAAAGCAGAGCTCCACCAAAAAGGGAAGTTCCGCTTAAAGGACTTCTCCCCCGCTCCCAATTAAGAATTGACACCTTTGGGGAGTGGGTACCCGAATTTGACAGGTACCCCGCTCCCACTTCTGGTCTGTTCGCCTGGGCGATCGGAAACGGAAGGTGTCCTCCCTCCCTGTAGTCTTTTGGGACACGTGACAGGTCCCAGAAGACTACAGGACCATTCATGAAGCGCATGGCTACTCGCACATGCTCAGTGGGTACCCGGCTGTGAAGCCGCAAGCTATCATAGCCGGGTGCCCACACTGAAGATGCCTGCCTCCTGGAATACAGGACGACCGGTGAAACGGGCTGTGGGGGGACACACCACGGGACCGAGGGACAGGTAAGTGGCTGTTTTTTAAAAGTCAGCAGCTACAGTTTTTGTAGCTACTGACTTTCATTTTTTGAAAGGTTGAGTGGAACTCCGCTTTAAGTCCTGATGAAGGGGGCAAGGTGTGCCCCTTGAAGCATGTTGGATGTTGCACCCAGTATATGTTCTTGGCTAAAATCTAATTTTGGGACTTGAATACTCTGTGGCGCTTCAGTGTTTAGATTTAAACAGGATCTTCCCATCCTGAGGTTCGTGTGGTAGTCCTTGATGACTGGAAGAAGGTCACATATCACACAGATACCCTATAAAGACACTATCAGTACCGTACTAATAAAATAAATGACTAGTACTAAATCATCACTTATCAAGGATCCAAAGCCATCAGTTTACTACTCTAAGCTATTGTTTCCCTGCAACAAGGTGACAACGTTGTTTGTTCTGTAGTGAAATTACTGCAGTGTTGTCACCCTACGATCTAAAATGGATATCTAGTTTTAGACGGGCTTTTTGATAGCGATAAACAAGTGCCGCAATGTCATCTACAAAAACATTTTATGTTTATTCTTTGTAAATAAAACCATACTTTTATTTTTCCCTGAAGGGCACAGAAAGTCTTAATGAACAACATTCATCTGCGATTGTAAAGCATTTGCTCACTTGCCGCTGTGAGCACCCTTATTGTCTTACAAGCAGCTGTCTTTATGTCTCAGAGGTATGATATATAGAGAGAGTGAATGGCTTTGTTTACCGGAAGGTATCTGAACTTTGGTGTCAAACTTTCATACGGATGAGGATGATGCTTATCTTCTAGTGTACATTGTGTGAAACTGCCTGCTGCTGGTCAGGAATGCCTTTATAATGAGTCATTTCAAGATGCTGCAATGTAAAAAAAAAAGAGAAAGAATAAAAGCCAATAAACTTAATACAGACATCATAGTGGCTGAGTGGTTAACTCTTCAACCTAACAGTTCAGATTTGGGCACCAATTCAGAAAGAGAACATTGGGGAACTGGAGAAAGTACAGAGAAGGGCAACTAAACTGATACGAGGCATGGAGGAGATCAGCTATGAGGAAAGATTAGAGGATCTTAATTTATTCTCTACTGAGAAGAGGAGATTAAGGGGGGGATATGATCACCATGTATAATACATAAGGGGGGATATGATCTCCATGTATAATACATAAGGGGGGGATATGATCTCCATGTATAATACATAAGGGGGGGATATGATCTCCATGTATAATACATAAGGGGGGAAATGATCTCCATGTATAATACATAAGGGGGGATATGATCTCCATGTATAATACATAAGGGGGATATGATCTCCATGTATAATACATAAGGGGGGATATGATCTCCATGTATAATACATAAGGGGGGATATGATCTCCATGTATAATACATAAGGGGGGATATGATCTCCATGTATAATACATAAGGGGGGATATGATCTCCATGTATAATACATAAGGGGGGGATATGATCTCCATGTATAATACATAAGGGGGGATATGATCTCCATGTATAATACATAAGGGGGGATATGATCTCCATGTATAATACATAAGGGGGGATATGATCTCCATGTATAATAAATAAGGGGGGATATGATCTCCATGTATAATACATAAGGGGGGATATGATCTCCATGTATAATACATAAGGGGGGGATATGATCTCCATGTATAATACATAAGGGGGGATATGATCTCCATGTATAATACATAAGGGGGGATATGATCTCCATGTATAATACATAAGGGGGGATATGATCTCCATGTATAATACATAAGGGGGGATATGATCTCCATGTATAATACATAAGGGGGGGATATGATCTCCATGTATAATACATAAGGGGGATATGATCTCCATGTATAATACATAAGGGGGGGATATGATCTCCATGTATAATACATTAGGGGGGGATATGATCTCCATGTATAATACATAAGGGGGGGAAATGATCTCCATGTATAATACATAAGGGGGGATATGATCTCCATGTATAATACATAAGGGGGGGATATGATCTCCATGTATAATACATAAGGGGGGATATGATCTCCATGTATAATACATAAGGGGGGATATGATCACCATGTATAATACATAAGGGGGGGATATGATCTCCATGTATAATACATAAGGGGGGATATGATCTCCATGTATAATACATAAGGGGGGATATGATCTCCATGTATAATACATAAGGGGGGATATGATCACCATGTATAATACATAAGGGGGGATATGATCACCATGTATAATACATAAGGGGGGATATGATCTCCATGTATAATACATAAGGGGGGATATGATCTCCATGTATAATACATAAGGGGGGATATGATCACCATGTATAATACATAAGGGGGGATATGATCTCCATGTATAATACATAAGGGGGGATATGATCTCCATGTATAATACATAAGGGGGGATATGATCTCCATGTATAATACATAAGGGGGAGGGATATGATCTCCATGTATAATACATAAGGGGGAGGGATATGATCTCCATGTATAATACATAAGGGGGGGAAATGATCTCCATGTATAATACATAAGGGGGGATATGATCTCCATGTATAATACATAAGGGGGGGATATGATCTCCATGTATAATACATAAGGGGGGATATGATCTCCATGTATAATACATAAGGGGGGGATATGATCTCCATGTATAATACATAAGGGGGGATATGATTTCCATGTATAATACAGAAGGGGGGATATGATCTCCATGTATAATACATAAGGGGGGATATGATCTCCATGTATAATACATAAGGGGGGATATGACCTCTAGAGATGAGCGAATCGAAGTAGGCGAAGTGGAATTCGTTTCGAATATTAGGAAAATTTCGATTCGCGTCGAATCCGAAAATAAGCAGACTTCGAAATTTTTCCTAAAATGGCGGCGACATGTGCGGCGACGGAGCGGGGATGTCTGGGAAGGCGCGCAGACAAGGCGCGCTGACCCATAATGCATTCATTCATGACATGTGATCGCATTAGCCAATCAGCAGCCAGCCAGCCAGCACAGTGTAATGGTCAAGCTATAAATGGCGGCCATTTTAGAATTCTCTATTTGCCTCCAGTCATTCAACAGAGGCAGACCTGGCTGTATGCAGGGAGAGAGTTAGGGCCACAGAATCGTTACTTAGGGCCATAGAAACGTTACTTAGGGCCACAGAAACGTTACTTAGGGCCACAGAATCGTTAGTTAGGGCCACAGAAACGTTACTTAGGGACACAGAATTGTTACTCAAGGACAGACAGAATTGTTACTGAGGGATAAAGAATTGTTACTGAGGGCCACAGAATCGTTACTTAGGGCCACAGAATTGTTACTTAGGGACAGACACAGAATTGTTACTGAGGGACACAGATTTGTTACTGAGGGCCACAGAATCGTTACTTAGGGCCACAGAAACGTTACTTAGGGCCACAGAATTGTTACTTAGGGACAGACACAGAATTGTTACTGAGGGACACAGATTTGTTACTGAGGGCCACAGAATCGTTACTTAGGGCCACAGAATTGTTACTTAGGGACAGACACAGAATTGTTACTGAGGGACACAGTTTTGTTACTGAGGGCCACAGAATCGTTACTTATGGCCACAGAAACGTTACTTAGGGCCACAGAATTGTTACTTAGGGACAGACACAGAATTGTTACTGAGGGACACAGATTTGTTACTGAGGGCCACAGAATCGTTACTTAGGGCCACAGAATTGTTACTTAGGGACAGACACAGAATTGTTAGTGAGGGACACAGATTTGTTACTGAGGGCCACAGAATCGTTACTTAGGGCCACAGAAACGTTACTTAGGGCCACAGAATTGTTACTTAGGGACAGACACAGAATTGTTATTGAGGGACACAGAATTGTTACTAAGGGCCACAGAAACATTACTTAGGGCCACAGAATCGTTACTTAGGGCCACAGAAACGTTACTTAGGGCCACAGAAACATTACTTAGGGACACAGAATTGTTACTCAGGGACAGACAGAATTGTTACTTAGGGCCACAGAATCGTTACTTAGGGCCACAGAAATGTTACTTAGGGCCACAGAAACATTACTTAGGGACACAGAATTGTTACTCAAGGACAGACAGAATTGTTACTGAGGGCCACAGAATCGTTAATTAGGGCCACAGAAACGTTACTTAGTGCCACAGAATTGTTACTTAGGGACAGACACAGAATTTTTACTGAGGGACACAGATTTGTTACTGAGGGCCACAGAATCGTTACTTAGGGCCACAGAAACGTTACTTAGGGCCACAGAATTGTTACTTAGGGACAGACACAGAATTGTTATTGAGGTACACAGAATTGTTACTGAGGGCCACAGAAACATTACTTAGGGCCACAGAAACGTTACTTAGGGCCACAGAATCGTTACTTAGGGCCACAGAAACGTTACTTAGGGCCACAGAAACGTTACTTAGGGACACAGAATTGTTACTCAGGGACAGACAGAATTGTTACTGAGGGATACAGAATTGTTACTGAGGGCCACAGAATCGTTACTTAGGGCCACAGAAACGTTACTTAGGGCCACAGAATTGTTACTTAGGGACAGACAGAATTGTTACTGAGGGACACAGATTTGTTACTGAGGGCCACAGAATCGTTACTTAGGGCCACAGAATTGTTACTTAGGGACAGACACAGAATTGTTACTGAGGGACACAGATTTGTTACTGAGGGCCACAGAATCGTTACTTAGGGCCACAGAAACGTTACTTAGGGCCACAGAATTGTTACTTAGGGACAGACACATAATTGTTATTGAGGGACACAGAATTGTTACTGAGGGCCACAGAACCGTTACTTATGGCCACATAAACGTTACTTAGGGCCACAGAATTGTTACTTAGGGACAGACACAGAATTGTTACTGAGGGACACAGATTTGTTACTGAGGGCCACAGAATCGTTACTTAGGGCCACAGAATTGTTACTTAGGGACAGACACAGAATTGTTATTGAGGGACACAGAATTGTTACTGAGGGCCACAGAACCGTTACTTAGGGCCACAGAAACGTTACTTAGGGCCACAGAATTGTTACTTAGGGACAGACACAGAATTGTTACTGAGGGACACAGATTTGTTACTGAGGGCCACAGAAACGTTACTTAGGGCCACAGAAACGTTACTTAGGGCCACAGAATCGTTAGTTAGGGCCACAGAAACGTTACTTAGGGACACAGAATTGTTACTCAGGGACAGACACAGAATTGTTACTGAGGGATACAGAATTGTTACTGAGGGCCACAGAATCGTTACTTAGGGCCACAGAAACGTTACTTAGGGCCACAGAAACGTTACTTAGGGCCACAGAATTGTTACTTAGGGACAGACACAGAATTGTTATTGAGGGACACAGAATTGTTACTGAGGGCCACAGAACCGTTACTTAGGGCCACAGAAACGTTACTTAGGGCCACAGAATTGTTACTTAGGGACAGACACAGAATTGTTACTGAGGGACACAGATTTGTTACTGAGGGCCACAGAAACCTTACTTAGGGCCACAGAAAAGTTACTTAGGGCCACAGAATCGTTACTTAGGGCCACAGAACCGTTACTTAGGGCCACAGAAACGTTACTTAGGGCCACAGAATTGTTACTTAGGGACAGACACAGAATTGTTACTGAGGGACACAGATTTGTTACTGAGGGCCACAGAAACGTTACTTAGGTCCACAGAATCGTTACTTAGGGCCACAGAAACGTTACTTAGGGCCACAGAAACGTTACTTAGGGCCACAGAATTGTTACTCAGGGACAGACACAGAATTGTTACTGAGGGATACAGAATTGTTACTGAGGGACACAGAACCGTTACTTAGGGCCACAGAAACGTTACTTAGGGCCACAGAATTGTTACTTAGGGACAGACACAGAATTGTTACTGAGGGACACAGATTTGTTACTGAGGGCCACAGAAACGTTACTTAGGGCCACAGAAACGTTACTTAGGGCCACAGAATCGTTACTTAGGGCCACAGAAATGTTACTTAGGGCCACAGAAACTTTACTTAGGGCCACAGAATTGTTACTTAGGGACACAAAATTGTTACTCAGGGACAGACACAGAATTGTTACTGAGGGATACAGAATTGTTACTGAGGGCCACAGAAACGTTACTTAGGGCCACAGAACTGTTACTTAGGGCCACAGAAACGTTACTTAGGGCCACAGAATTGTTACTTAGGGACAGCCACAGAATTGTTACTGAGGGACACAGAATTGTTACTGAGGGCCACAGAACCGTTACTTAGGGCCACAGAAACGTTACTTAGGGACACAGAATTGTTACTCAGGGACAGACACAGAATTGTTACTGAGGGACACAGAATTGTTACTGAGGGCCACAGAACTGTTACAGAGAGCCACGGAACTGTTACTTAGGGCCACAGAAACGTTACTTAGGGCCACAGAAACGTTACTTAGGGCTACAGAAACGTTACTTAGGGCCACAGAATCGTTACTTAGGGCCACAGAAACGTTACTTAGGGACACAGAATTGTTACTCAGGGACAGACACAGAATTGTTACTGAGGGACACAGATTTGTTACTGAGGGACACAGAACCGTTACTTAGGGCCACAGAAACGTTACTTAGGGACACAGAATCGTTACTCAGGGACAGACACAGAATTGTTACTCAGGGACACAGAATTGTTACTGAGGGACACAGAATTGTTACTGAGGGACACAGAATTGTTACTCAGGGACACAGAATTGTTACTCAGGGACAGACACAGAATTGTTACTCAGGGACAGACACAGAATTGTTACTGAGGGACACAGAATTGTTACTGAGGGACACAGATTTGTTACTGAGGGACACAGAACCGTTACTTAGGGCCACAGAAACGTTACTTAGGGACACAGAATTGTTACTCAGGGACAGACACAGAATTGTTACTCAGGGACACAGAATTGTTACTGAGGGACACAGAATTGTTACTCAGGGACACAGAATTGTTACTGAGGGACACAGAATTGTTACTCAGGGACACAGAATTGTTACTCAGGGACAGACACAGAATTGTTACTGAGGGACACAGAATTGTTACTGAGGGACACAGAATTGTTACTGAGGGCCACAGAACTGTTACTTAGGGCCACAGAAACGTTACTCGGGGACACAGAATTGTTACTCAGGGACAGACACAGAATTGTTACTCAGGGACACAGAATCGTTGAATTAAAGACAACATGCAGAGGAGTGGCAGAGGAGGCAATGTTTTAGGAGCGAGCAGACGTGGCAGCAGAGGAAGGGGTCGAGGCAGCACTATTTGCAGCCAGAGGCCAGTGCTCCCGGTGTCATCCAGTACAGTGAGGAAGAGCTAACAGAGGGCGGTCAGGAACGGGGGGAGACATCCGCCTCTTCAGCAGCCAGGCGAAGAAGTAGTGGCGAGGAGAGTGGCTCGGTAGCCGGTCTAGAGACAGGTCTGTCTCCTGACCCACACGCAGCCGAGGGGGCTAGTAGTGAGGAGGAGACCCTAATTGATGATGATGAGGCTGATCGCACTTGGCAGCCTCATCTATTGCTTCCGCATCATCAGGAGAAGAGGGTGGCAGCTTGGCAGCGAGAAAAACAGTCGGTGGGTTGTCTCCATCGCCACACTCTGCCATGTGCCACTTTCAGGTCTCCTCACACACTGCTGGTGTGTTCCATTTTTTGTCATAGGGTGCTGGCAGATTACGGGCCTCCCATAGCTGCTGCCAGGCCCCTAATCTGCCATGGGCCCCTGTACCGCCTCCTCATGCTGCTGCCAGGTCCACAGTGTCTCATGCCATGTGCCACTTTCAGGTCTCCTCACACTGCTGGTGTGTTCCATTTTTTGTCATAGGGTGCTGGCAGAATACGGGCCTCCCATAGCTGCTGCCAGGCCCGTAATCTGCCATGGGCCCCTGTACCGCCTCCTCATGGTGCTGCCAGGTCCAGAGTCTCTCATGGGTCCCTGTACGGCCTCCCATTGCTGCTGTCTCCATCGCCACACTCTGCCATGTGCCACTTTCAGGTCTCCTCACACTGCTGGTGTGTTCCATTTTTTGTCATAGGGTGCTGGCAGATTACGGGCCTCCCATAGCTGCTGCCAGGCCGCTAATCTGCCATGGGCCCCTGTACCGCCTCCTCATGCTGCTGCCAGGTCCACAGTGTCTCATGCCATGTGCCACTTTCAGGTCTCCTCACACTGCTGGTGTGTTGAATTTTTTGACATAGGGTGCTGGCAGATTACGGGCCTCCCATAGCTTCTGCCAGGCCCCTAATCTGCCATGGGCCCCTGTACCGCCTCCTCATGCTGCTGCGAGGTCCACAGTGTCTCATGCCATGTGCCACTTTCAGGTCTCCTCACACACTGCTGGTGTGTTCAATTTTTTGACATAGGGTGCTGGCAGATTACGGGCTTCCCATAGCTGCTGCCAGGCCCCTAATCTGCCATGGGCCCCTATATACCGCCTCCTCATGCTGCTGCCAGGTCCACAGTGTCTCATGCCATGTGCCACTTTCAGGTCTCCTCACACTGCTGGTGTGTTGAATTTTTTGACATAGGGTGCTGGCAGATTACGGGCCTCCCATAGCTGCTGCCAGGCCCCTAATCTGCCATGGACCCCTATACCGCCTCCTCATGCTGCTGCCAAGTCGATAGTCTGTCATGGGTCCCTGTACGGCCTCCCATTGCTGCTGTCTCCATCGCCACACTCTGCCATGTGCCACTTTCAGGTCTCCTCACACTGCTGGTGTGTTGAATTTTTTGACATAGGGTGCTGGCAGATTACGGGCCTCTCATAGCTGCTGCCAGGCCCCTAATCTGCCATGGGCCCCTGTACCCCCTCCTCATGCTGCTGCCAGGTCCACAGTGTCTCATGCCATGTGCCACTTTCAGGTCTCCTCACACTGCTGGTGTGTTGAATTTTTTGACATAGGGTGATGGCAGATTACGGGCCTCCCATAGCTGCTGCCAGGCCCCTAATCTGCCATGGGCCCTATACCGCCTCCTCATGCTGCTGCCAGGTCCAGAGTCTCTCATGGGTCCCTGTACGGCCTCCCATTGCTGCTGTCTCCATCGCCACACTCTGCCATGTGCCACTTTCAGGTCTCCTCACACTGCTAGTGTGTTCCATTTTTTGTCATAGGGTGCTGGCAGATTACGGGCCTCCTATAGCTGCTGCCAGGCCCCTAATCTGCCATGGGCCCCTGTACCGCCTCCTCATGCTGCTGCCAGGTCCAGAGTCTCTCATGGGTCCCTGTACGGCCTCCCATTGCTGCTGTCTCCATCGCCACACTCTGCCATGTGCCACTTTCAGGTCTCCTCACACACTGCTGGTGTGTTCAATTTTTTGACATAGGGTGCTGGCAGATTACGGGCCTCCCATAGCTGCTGCCAGGCCCCTAATCTGCCATGGGCCCCTGTACCGCCTCCTCATGCTGCTGCCAGGTCCACAGTGTCTCATGCCATGTGCCACTTTCAGGTCTCCTCACACTGCTGTTGTGTTGAATTTTTTGACATAGGGTGCTGGCAGATTACGGGCCTCCCATAGCTGCTGCCAGGCCCCTAATCTGCCATGGGCCCCTATACCGCCTCCTCATGCTGCTGCCAGGTCCAGAGTCTCTCATGGGTCCCTGTACGGCCTCCCATTGCTGCTGTCTCCATCGCCACACTCTGCCATGTGCCATTTTCAGGTCTCCTCACACTGCTGGTGTGTTCCATTTTTTGTCATAGGGTGCTGGCAGATTACGGGCCTCCTATAGCTGCTGCCAGGCCCCTAATCTGCCATGGGCCCCTGTACCGCCTCCTCATGCTGCTGCCAGGTCCAGAGTCTCTCATGGTTCCCTGTACGGCCTCCCATTGCTGCTGTCTCCATCGCCACACTCTGCCATGTGCCACTTTCAGGTCTCCTCACACACTGCTGGTGTGTTCAATTTTTTGACATAGGGTGCTGGCAGATTACGGGCCTCCCATAGCTGCTGCCAGGCCCCTAATCTGCCATGGGCCCCTGTACCGCCTCCTCATGCTGCTGCCAGGTCCACAGTGTCTCATGCCATGTGCCACTTTCAGGTTTCCTCACACTGCTGGTGTGTTGAATTTTTTGACATAGGGTGCTGGCAGATTACGGGCCTCCCATAGCTGCTGCCAGGCCCCTAATCTGCCATGGGCCCCTATACCGCCTCCTCATGCTGCTGCCAAGTCCAGAGTCTGTCATGGGTCCCTGTACGGCCTCCCATTGCTGCTGTCTCCATCGCCACACTCTGCCATGTGCCACTTTCAGGTCTCCTCACACTGCTGGTGTGTTGAATTTTTTGACATAGGGTGCTGGCAGATTACGGGCCTCCCATAGCTGCTGCCAGGCCCCTAATCTGCCATGGGCCCCTATACCGCCTCCTCATGCTGCTGCCATGTCCAGAGTCTCTCATGGGTCCCTGTACGGCCTCCCATTGCTGCTGTCTCCATCGCCACACTCTGCCATGTGCCACTTTCAGGTCTCCTCACACTGCTGGTGTGTTCCATTTTTTGTCATAGGGTGCTGGCAGATTACGGGCCTCCTATAGCTGCTGCCAGGCCCCTAATCTGCCATGGGCCCCTGTACCGCCTCCTCATGCTGCTGCCAGGTCCAGAGTCTCTCATGGTTCCCTGTACGGCCTCCCATTGCTGCTGTCTCCATCGCCACACTCTGCCATGTGCCACTTTCAGGTCTCCTCACACACTGCTGGTGTGTTCAATTTTTTGACATAGGGTGCTGGCAGATTACGGGCCTCCCATAGCTGCTGCCAGGCCCCTAATCTGCCATGGGCCCCTGTACCGCCTCCTCATGCTGCTGCCAGGTCCACAGTGTCTCATGCCATGTGCCACTTTCAGGTCTCCTCACACTACTGGTGTGTTGAATTTTTTGACATAGGGTGCTGGCAGATTACGGGCCTCCCATAGCTGCTTCCAGGCCCCTAATCTGCCATGGGCCCCTATACCGCCTCCTCATGCTGCTGCCAAGTCCAGAGTCTGTCATGGGTCCCTGTACGGCCTCCCATTGCTGCTGTCTCCATCGCCACACTCTGCCATGTGCCACTTTCAGGTCTCCTCACACTGCTGGTGTGTTGAATTTTTTGACATAGGGTGCTGGCAGATTACGGGCCTCCCATAGCTGCTGCCAGGCCCCTAATCTGCCATGGGCCCCTGTACCGCCTCCTCATGCTGCTGCCATTTCCACAGTGTCTCATGCCATGTGCCACTTTCAGGTCTCCTCACACTGCTGGTGTGTTCAATTTTTTGACATAGGGTGTTGGCAGATTACGGGCCTCCTATAGCTGCTGCCAGGCCCCTAATCTGCCATGGGCCCCTATACCGCCTCCTCATGCTGCTGCCAGGTCCAGAGTCTCTCATGGGTCCCTGTACGGCCTCCCATTGCTGCTGTCTCCATCGCCACACTCTGCCATGTGCCACTTTCAGGTCTCCTCACACACTGCTGGTGTGTTCAATTTTTTGACATAGGGTGCTGGCAGATTACGGGCCTCCCATTGCTGCTGCCAGGCCCGTAATCTGCCATGGGCCCCCGTATCGACTCCTCATGCTGTGACGTTGCAACAAGGTGGAATTCAACCCTACATATGTTAGACCGCCTTTACGAACAGCAAAAGGCCTTCACAGATTTCCTGATGTTAAAAGCGGATAAAGGTACTCCCTGTGTAACTTAGATGTCAGCCATTGGCAGCTCATGCGTGACACCTGCGCTTGCTCAGGCCCTTTGAGGAGGCCACGCTATTCGTGAGTCGGCAGGACTATGGGATGAACGACGTCATTCCTCTGTTGCACGTCCTGGAACAAATGCTGTTAACAATGGCTGGTCAGGGTGCGGTAGACGTGGCGCACAGACCTCAACGCCACATGACCCCTGTGGGGGCAGGACAGGAAGAAGAGGAGGAGGTAGAGGAGGACATTGGTGTTCAGGAATTATTGAGTGAAATGGGTGGTTTTTCCACTCAGCGGACAGGAGTGGAGGAGCAGGAGCATCTGGTAGAGGAGGAGGAAGAGGAGACAGAGGACCCAGACGCACCGTGGCAGTATGCTGTGGAGATGGAGGCAGGGAGTCCCTCACATTCCTTGGCACAAATGGCCCATAGCATGCTCGCTTGCTTGCGTAGCGACAGCCGAATAATAACCATCAGACAGAGGGATGACTTTTGGCTGTCCACCTTGTTGGACCCTCGCTACCGTTCAAAAATGGTGGCCTTTTTCACACCTACTGAGAGGGAGGCCAAAATAACGTACTATAAAAACCACCTATGTAGTCAGCTGGTCTCTGCCTGTCTGCGCCAACGTCCATCCTCAGACACTGTGGGCCCTGTGCGCTCGCGTTCCGCTGCCATGGCAGCAGGGGAGGGGTGGGGTGGTAGGAGCAGTGGCAGCTCCACCAGCAGCAGCTGCCTCAGTCTGCAGTCGATGATGAGTAGCTTTCTTCAATAGCGCAGTGAGGAAACTAATAACCAGCCGCAGCAGCAGCAGCAGCAGCAGCAGCAGCATCAGGTGGACCTGGAGCAGGACCTCAAACAACAGGCTTAGGCCTACTTGGACAGCACCCTGCCAACCGAGGTAGACAATCCCCTTGACTACTGGGCAACGAAACTTGACCTTTGGCCCCAACTAGCTGAATTTGCCCTTGAAAGGCTGTCATGCCTGGCCAGTAGTGTGGCATCGGAGCGCGTGTTTAGTGCGGCAGGAGGTATTGCAACTCCGCGGAGGACACGACTGTCCACCCAAAGTGTGGAGAGACTCACGTTTGTGAAAATGAATCAGGCGTGGATTAGTCTGGATTTCAAACCACCAGTTCCTGACACAACTGACTAAATCCGCCATGAATCATACCCCAAACATGTGCCACTTTCAGGTCTCCTCACACTGCTGGTGTGTTCAATTTTTTGTCATAGGGTGCTGGCAGATTACGGGCCTCCCATAGCTGCTGCCAGGCCCCTAATCTGCCATGGGCCGCTATACCGCCTCCTCATGCTGCTGCCAAGTCCAGAGTCTCTCATGGGTCCCTGTACGGCCTCCCATTGCTGCTGTCTCCATCGTCACACTCTGCCATGTGCCACTTTCAGGTCTCCTCACACTGCTGGTGGGTTCCATTTTTTGTCATAGGGTGCTGGCAGATTACGGGCCTCCCATAGCTGCTGCCAGGCCCCTAATCTGCCATGGGCCCCTATACCACCTCCTCATGCTGCTGCCAGGTCCAGAGTCTCTCATTGGTCCCTGTACGGCCTCCCATTGCTGCTGTCTCCATCGCCACACTCTGCCATGTGCCACTTTCAGGTCTCCTCACACTGCTGGTGTGTTCCATTTTTTGTCATAGGGTGCTGGCAGATTACGGGCCTCCCATAGCTGCTGCCAGGCCCCTAATCTGCCATGGGCCCCCGTACCGACTCCTCATGCTGCTGCCAGGCCCGTAATCTGTCATGGGCCCCTGTTGTCGCTTGTTGGCATATTCCGCTCGTTCAGGTGCTCCTTCTCCTGCTACTCCTCTTCACGGATTCCGTCAGCAGTCTTTCTTGGAATCCGTTTCCAAGAGACAACAGTTTGCGAGCACGCACCCGACGGTGCAGAAGCTGAACGTCCTCCTGTCCAAGTTGCTGCTGCAAGGCTCGTAATCTGTCATGCGCCCCTGTACCGCCTCCTCATGCTGCTGCCAGGTCCAGAGTGTGTCATGGGCCCCCGTACCGACTCCTCATGCTGCTGCCAGGCCCGTAATCTGTCATGGGCCCCTGTACCGCCTCCCCATGCTGCTGCCAGGTCCAGAGTGTGTCATGGGTCCCTGTACGGCCTCCCATTGCTGCTGCCAGGCCCGTAATCTGCCATGGGCCCCCGTACCAACTCCTCATGCTGCTGCCAGGCCCGTAATCTGTCATGGGCCCCTGTACCGCCTCCTCATGCTGCTGCCAGGTTCAGAGTGTGTCATGGGTCCCTGTACGGCCTCCCATTGCTGCTGTCTCCATCGCCACACTCTGCCATGTGCCACTTTCAGGTCTCCTCACACACTGCTGGTGGTTTCCATTTTTGTCATAGGGTGCTGTATGGCCTCCCATTGCTGCTGCCTCCACCGCCACACTGTGGCTCCACACTCTGGTTTTGGCCCCGTGACTGCCCAAATGAGTGAAGTGTGCGGTGATTCTAAGATCGACGGCACTCATCTGCATGTCATACTGACTGTCAGTATTATTTCTCTTCCCCAGCAGACTCCAAGGGCATTTAAATTAAAGGTACAGTGTTCTGCACTAATATAAAGGCTCTCTGAAGCCTAGAAACACCCTTTTATAAGTTAAATTCGCAGCGAATATATTCGACTCGAATCAAAATTTTTCCACAAATTCGCCGAATCAGTCGAATCGAATTTTTGAATACTTCGCTCATCTCTAATGATCTCCATGTATAATACATAAGGGGGGGATATGATCACCATGTATAATACATAAGGGGGGATATGATCTCCATGTATAATACATAAGGGGGGGATATGATCACCATGTATAATACATAAGGGGGGGATATGATCTCCATGTATAATACATAAGGGGGGATATGATCTCCATGTATAATACATAAGGGGGGGATATGATCTCCATGTATAATACATAAGGGGGGATATGATCTCCATGTATAATACATAAGGGGGGATATGATCTCCATGTATAATACATAAGGGGGGATATGATCTCCATGTATAATACATAAGGGGGGATATGATCTCCATGTATAATACATAAGAGGGGATATGATCTCCATGTATAATACATAAGGGGGGGATATGATCTCCATGTATAATACATAAGGGGGGATATGATCTCCATGTATAATACATAAGGGGGGGATATGATCTCCAACTCTATGACTAAAACGATATATATCTATAGCTAAGTCTGTAGCATGCCTCTTTCTCTACCTCAGGCCGCCCATCTTGTACTCATTTCACCCTTACTGGCTCAGTTACAGAAATCTATGACTAAGCAAATATCATTGCGCCTAAGCCCAGGGAATGCTGCCATCCCTACCTCCAGGCCACCCATCTCTGATGCTTTTCACCCTAGAGATCTACAGCCCACATGTCTACAACTAGCCCCTAAGAATTTCAATTAAAGTGATTGTAACAACTTGCATTTTTTTATAACAAACATGCTATACTTACCTGCTGTGGTTTTGCACAGAGCACCCGGATCCTCCTTTTCTTGGGTCCCCCACCTGCACTCCTGGCCCTTCCCTCCTGTTGGGTGCTCCCACAGCAAGTGGCTTGCTATGGGGGCCTCCGCTGCTCCATGTGTCCATTCACACGCTTGGCCCAGTCCCTCTCTCTTCTCATTGGTTCACTGGCTGTGATTGACAGCAGTGATTGCCAATGGCTCCCATTGCTGTCTCAGCTAATGAGGAGAGGGAGGCCCAGGAGAGACGAGACTCCAGTGCACATCGCTGGATCAAGAGGGGATTTAGGTAAGTAGTAGGGGAGGGCTGGGGGGGATGCTGCACAGAGAATTTTTTTAGCTTCATTCATAGAATGCGAGAAGGTAAAAACCTTGAGCCTTTACAACCACGTTAAGATTGCTCATGCAGATTCTGCTGCCTAGTAACTCTCCGAGTCCAGCAATTAATTTCCCTACATAGACTCAAAAAGGAAAGCTCTAATTTAATATCATTCAAATTTCTTATTTTATTTTCTGAAGCCCTGATGAAGGGGGATTGTTTTCTGGCTCCCGAAACATTTTGGCCAATTTTCAGTGCCAACCAATAAACTCATTTGGACTCTTTTTTTCATTTGGTCTGCCACTCCTTCCATTGGTTCATTCCAATAAATCAAATCAAATATTCTTTGTAGGCAGTTTACATGTGCTCAGGGCACATGTAAATGTAACAAATCTTCACAGCAGCATTCACAACGTAAAAATACAATATGTTCTTAATAAATATACACCCAAAAAGTGTACCTCAGTACTGCCTATTTTTTCAATCAATAAATACATATTAATAATCAAATATCTATAAATTCAATAATAAGTTCAGTACTAGCTTCGTCAGTTCGAATCCCAACCACGGCACTACCTGCCTGGAGTTTGCATATTCTCCCTGTGCCTGTGTGGGTTTCCTCCGGGGACTCCGGTTTCCGTCCACACTCCAAAGACATGCTGGTAGGTGAATTGGCTCCTGTCTAAATTGTCCCTAGTATGTGTATGTATGAATGTGAGTTAGGGACCTTAGATTGTACACCCCTTGAGGGTTAGGGACTGATGTGATTGTACAATATATATATATGTAAAAGCGCTGCGTAAATTGACAGCACTATATAAGTACCTGAAATAAATAAAGTGAATCAATAAACATCCATCATCCATGAAATCAAGTGTCCATGATGTCCTAGATAAGACTGTGGATCCACCACCTGCACACACAGCCTCTTACCAGATTGTCAGACCCCAAATTATAGGTGTATGCGAAAAGACAAAGAGAGGGTGCACAGGCCTAGTGCATTACCTTTAAAAATTTAGTTTATTGTATAAAAAGTGCTATACTCACAAAGGTATAAAAGTCAAAGGCATATCATAAGAAATACAGCAAAGTCCAATCTCCCTGGGAAGTGTCTTGTCGGGGACTATAGACCTCCAAACTTTTTTGACGCGTTTCGAGGTGATGCCTCTTCCTCAGAGCCGATACCAACATCACACACCTATTGGTACAGTGGCAAGAAAAAGTATGTGAACCCCTTGGGATTACGTGGAGTTTTGCATGAATTGGGCATAAAATGTGCTCTGAACGTCATCTAAGTCACAACAATAGAAGAACACAGTCTGCTGAACATAATACTACACAAACATTAGATGTTGCCATGGTTTAATTGCACATAACA